>NC_092138.1:99271042-99923997 GCF_043159975.1 Macaca nemestrina | reverse complement strand
ATCCTCAGATGAAATCTGGAAAGAAGCTTCCTGAGAAACTGCTTAATGTTCGGTTAATTCATCTCACAGAGTTACATCTGTATGTCGTGGATCTCTTTGCTAGCCTTATTTCTGTGGAATCTGAGAACAGATATTTCGGATCCCTTTGAAGACTATAGGGCCAAAGGAAATATCCTCCGATAACAAAGACAAAGAAGGTTTCTGAGAAACTATTTTGTGTTCTCTGAAATCATCTCACAGAGTTACAGCTTTCCCCTCAAGAAGCCTTTCGCTAAGACAGTTCTTGTGGAATTGGCAAAGTGATATTTGGAAGCCCATAGAGGTCTATTGTGAAAAAGGAAATATCCTCAGATGAAATTTGGAAAGAAGCTTCCTGAGAAACTGCTTAGTGTTCTGTTAATTCATCTCACAGAGTTACATCTGTATTTCGTGGATCTCTTTGCTAGCCTTTTTTCTGTGGAATCTGAGAACAGATATTTCTCATCTTTTTGAAGACTATAGGGACAAAGGAAATATCCTCCGATAACAAACAGAAAGAAGCTTTCTGAGAAACTTCTTTGTGTTCTGTGAAAACATATCACAGAGTTACAGCTTTCCTCTCAAGAAGCCTTTCGCTAAGACAGTTCTTGTGGAATTGGCAAAGTGATATTTGGAAGCCCATAGAGGGCTATGGTGAAAAAGGAAATATCCTCAGATGAAATTTGGAAAGAAGCTTCCTGAGAAACTGCTTAGTGTTCTGTTAATTCATCTCACAGAGTTACATCTGTATTTCGTGGATCTCTTTGCTAGCCTTATTTCTGTGGAATCTGAGAACAGATATTTCGGATCCCTTTGAAGACTATAGGGCCAAAGGAAATATCCTCCGATAACAAAGAGAAAGAATCTTTCTGAGAAACTTCTTTGTGTTCTGTGAAATCATCTCACAGAGTTACAGCTTTCCCCTCAAGAAGCCTTTCGCTAAGACAGTTCTTGTGGAATTGGCAAAGTGATATTTGGAAGCCCATACAGGGCAATGGTGAAAAAGGAAATATCCTCCGATGAAATCTGGAAAGAAGCTTCTTGAGAAACTGCTTAGTGTTCTGTTAATTCATCTCACAGAGTTACATCTGTATTTCGTGGATCTCTTTGCTAGCCTTACTTGTGTGGAATCTGAGAACAGATATTTCGGATCCCTTTGAAGACTATGGGGCCAAAGAATATATCTTCCGATAACAAAGAGAAAGAAGCATTCGAGAAACTTCTTTGTGTTCTGTGAAATCATCTCATAGAGTTACAGCTTTCCCCTCAAGAAGCCTTTCGCTAAGACAGTTCTTGTGGAATTGGCAAGCTGATATTTGAAAGCCCATAGAGGGCTACGGTGAAAAAGGAAATATCCTCAGATAAAATCTGGAAAGAAGCTTCCTGAGAAACTGCTTAGTGTTCTGTTAATTCATCTCACAGAGTTACATCTGTATTTCGTGGATCTCTTTGCTAGCCTTCTTTCTGTGGAATCTGAGAACAGATATTTCGGATCCCTTTGAAGACTCTAGGGCCAAAGGAAATATCCTCCGATAACAAAGAGAATGAAGCTTTCTGAGAAACTTCTTTGTGTTCTGTGAAATCATCTCACAGAGTTACAGCTTTCCCCTCAAGAAGCCTTTCGCTAAGACAGTTCTTGTGGAATTGGCAAAGTGATATTTGGAAGCCCATATAGGGCTATGGTGAAAAAGGAAATATCCTCTGATGAAATCTGGAAAGAAGCTTCCTGAGAAACTGCTTAGTGTTCTGGTAATTCATCTCACAGAGTTACATCTGTATTTCGTGGATCTCTTTGCTAGCCTTATTTCTGTGGAATCTGAGAACAGATATTTCAGATCCCTTTCAAGACTATAAGGCCAAAGGAAATATCCTCCGATAACAAAGAGAAAGAAGCTTTCTGAGAAACTTCTTTGTGTTCTGTGAAATCATCTCGCAAAGTTATAGCTTTCCCCACAAGAAGCCTTTCGCTAAGACATTTCTTTTGGAATTGGTAAAGTGATATTTGGAACCCCGTAGAGGGCTATGTTGAAAAAGGAAATATCCTCAGATAAAATCTGGAAAGAAGCTTCCTGAGAAACTGCTCTGTGATGTGTGACTTCCACTCACAGAGTTACGTCTGTATTTCGTGGATCTCTTTGTGAGCCTTATATCTGTGGAATCTGAGAACAGATATTTTGGATCCCTTTGAAGACTACAGGGCCAAAGGAAATATCCTCCGATAACAAAGAGAAAGAAGCTTTCTGAGAAATTTCTTTGTGTTCTGTGAAATCATCTCACAGAGTTACAGCTTTCCCCTCAAAAAGCCTTTCGATAAGACAGTTCTTGTGGAATTGGCAAAGTGATATTTGGAAGCCCATAAAGGGCTATGGTGAAAAAGGAAATATCCTAGGATGAAATCTGGAAAGAAGCTTCCTGAGAAACTGCTTAGTGTTCTGTTAATTCATCTCACAGAGTTACATCTGTATTTCGTTAATGTATTTGCTAGCCTTATTTCTGTGGAATCTGAGAACAGATATTTCGGATCACCTTGAAGACTATAGGGCCAAAGAATATATCTTAGGATAACAAAGAGAAAGAAGCATTCGAGAAACTTCTTTGTGTTCTGTGAAATCATCTCATAGAGTTACAGCTTTCCCCTCAAGAAGCCTTTCGCTAAGACAGTTCTTGTGGAATTGGCAAGCTGATATTTGGAAGCCCATAGAGGGCTATGGTGAAAAAGGAAATATCCTCAGATGAAATCTGGAAAGAATCTTCCTGAGAAACTGCTTAGTGTTCTGTTAATTCATCTCACACAGTTACATCTGCATTTCGTGGATCTCTTTGCTAGCCTTCTTTCTGAGGAATCTGAGAACAGATATTTCGGATCCCTTTGAAGACTCTAAGGCCAAAGGAAATATCCTCCGATAACAAAGAGAAAGAAGCTTTCTGAGAAACTTCTTTGTGTTCTGTGTAATCATCTCACAGAGTTACAGCTTTCCCCTCAAGAAGCCTTTCGCTAAGACAGTTCTTGTGGAATTGGCAAGCTGATATTTGGAAGCCCATAGAGGTCTATGGTGAAAAAGGAAATATCCTCAGATGAAATATGGAAAGAACCTTCCTGAGAAACTGCTTAGTTTTCTGTTAATTCATCTCACACAGTTACATCTGCATTTCTTGGATCTCTTTGCTAGCCTTCTTTCTGTGGAATCTGAGAACAGATATTTCGGATCCCTTTGAAGACTCTAGAGCCAAAGGAAATATCCTCCGATAACAAAGAGAAAGAAGCTTTCTGAGAAACTTCTTTGTGTTCTGTGTAATCATCTCACAGAGTTACAGCTTTCCCCTCAAGAAGCCTTTCGCTAAGACAGTTCTTGTGGAATTGGCAAAGTGATATTTGGAAGCCCATAGAGGGCTATGGTGAAAAAGGAAATATCCTCAGGTGAAATCTGGAAAGAAGCTTCCTGAGAAACTGCTTAGTGTTCTCGTAATTCATCTCACAGAGTTACATCTGTATTTCGTGGATCTCTTTGCTAGCCTTATTTCTGTGGAATCTGAGAACAGATATTTCAGATCCCTTTGAAGACTATAGGGCCAAAGGAAATATCCTCCGATAACAAAGAGAAAGAAGCTTTCTGAGAAACTTCTTTGTGTTCTGTGAAATCATCTCACAGAGTTATAGCTTTCCCCTCAATCAGCCTTTCACTAAGACAGTTCTTGTGGAATTGGTAAAGTGATATTTGGAAGCCCCTAGAGGGCTATGGTGAAAAAGGAAATATCCTCAGATAAAATCTGGAAAGAAGCTTCCTGAGAAACTGCTCTGTGACGTGTGACTTCCACTCACAGAGTTACATCTGTATTTCGTGGATCTCTTTGCTCGCCTTATTTCTGTGGAATCTGAGAACAGATATTTCGGATCCCTTTGAAGACTATAGGACCAAGGGAATTATCCTCCGATAACAAAGAGCAAGAAGCTTTCTGAGAAAATTCTTTGTGTTCTGTGAAATCATCTCACAGCGTTACAGCTTTACCCTCAAGAAGCCTTTCGCTAAGACAGTTCTTGTGGAATTGGCAAAGTGATATTTGGAAGCCCATAGAGGGCTATGCTGAAAAAGGAAATATCCTCAGATGAAATCTGGAAAGAAGCTTCCTGAGTAACTGCTCAGTGTTCTGTTAATTCATCTCACAGAGATACATCTGTATTTCGTGGATCTCTTTGCTAGCCTTCTTTCTCTGGAGTCTGAGAACAGATATTTCGGGTCCCTTTGAAGACTATAGGCCAAAGGAAATATCCTCGGATGACAAAGAGAAAGAAGCTTCCTGAGAAACTTCTTTGTGTTTTGTGAAATCATCTCAGAGAGTTACAGCTTTTCCCTCAAGAAGCCTTTCGCTAAGACAGTTCTTGTGGAATTGGCAAAGTGATATTTGGAAGCCCATAGAGTGCTATGGTGAAAAAGGAAATATCTTCAGATGAAATCTGGAAAGAAGCTTCCTGAGAATCCGCTTAGTGTTCTCTTAATTCATCTCACAGAGTTACATCTGTATTTAGTGGATCTCTTTGCGAGCCTTATATCTGTGGAATTTGAGAACAGATATTTTGGATCCCTTTGAAGACTATAGGGCCAAAGGAAATATCCTCCGATAACAAAGAGAAAGAAGCTTTCTGAGAAACTTCTTTGTGTTCTGTGAAATCATCTCACAGAGTTACAGCTTTCCCCTCAAGAAGCCTTTCGCTAAGACAGTTCTTGTGGAATTGGCAAAGTGATATTTGGAAGCCCATAGTGGGCTATGGTGAAAAAGGAAATATCCTCAGATGAAATCTGGAAAGAAGCTTCCTTAGAAACTGCTTAGTGTTCTGTTAATTCATCTCACAGAGTTACATCTGTATTTCGTGGATCTCTTTACTAGCCTTATTTCTGTGGAATATGAGAACAGATATTTCGGATCCCTTTGAAGACTATAGGGCCAAAGGAAATATCCTCCGATAACAGAGAGAAAGAAGCTTTCTGAGAAACTTCTTTGTGTTCTGTGAAATCATCTCACAGAGTTACAGCTTTCCACTCAAGAAGCCTTTCGCTAAGACAGTTCTTGTGGAATTGGCAGAGTGATATTTGGAAGCCCCTAGAGGGCTATTGTGAAAAAGGAAATATCCTCAGATGAAATTTGGAAAGAAGCTTCCTGAGAAACTGCTTAGTGTTCTGTTAATTCATCTCACAGAGTTACATCTGTATTTCGTGGATCTCTTTGCTAGCCTTATTTCTGTGGAATCTGAGAACAGGTATTTCGGATCCCTTTGAAGACTATAGGGCCAAAGGAATATCCTCCGGTAACAAAGAGAAAGAAGCTTTCTGAGAAACTTCTTTGTGTTCTGTGAAATCATCTCACAGAGTTACAGCTTTCCCCTCAAGAAGCCTTTCGCTAAGACAGTTCTTGTGGAATTGGCAAAGTGATATTTGGAAGCCCATAGAGGGCTATGGTGAAAAAGGAAATATCCTCAGATGAAATCTGGAAAGAAGCTTCCTGGGAAACTGCTTAGTGTTCTCCTAATTCATCTCACAGAGTTACATCTGTATGTCGTGGATCTCTTTGCTAGCCTTATTTCTGTGGAATCTGAGAACAGATATTTCGGATCCCTTTGAAGACTATAGGGCCAAAGGAAATATCCTCCGATAACCAAGAGAAAGAAGCTTTCTGAGAAACTTCTTTGTGTTCTGTGAAATCATCTCACAGAGTTACAGCTTTCCCCTCAAGAAGCGTTTCGCTAAGACAGTTCTTGTGGAATTGGCAAAGTGATATTTGGAAGCCCATAGTGGGCTATGGTGACAAAGGTAATATCCTCAGATGAAATCTGGAAAGAAGCTTTCTGAGAAACTGCTTAGTGTTCTGATTATTCATCTCACAGAGTTACATCTGTACGTCGTGGATCTCTTTGCTAGCCTTATTTCTGTGGAATCTGAGAACAGATATTTCGGATCCCTTTGAAGACTATAGGGCCAAAGGAAATATCCTCCGATAACAAAGACAAAGAAGCTTTCTGAGAAACTTCACTGTGTTCTCTGAAATCATCTGACAGAGTTACAGCTTTCTCCTCAAGAAGCCTTTCGCTAAGACAGTTCTTGTGGAATTGGCAAAGTGATATTTGGAAGACATAGAGGTCTATTGTGAAAAAGGAAATATCCTCAGATGAAATTTGGAAAGAAGTTTCCTGAGAAACTGCTTAGTGTTCTGTTAATTCATCTCACAGAGTTACATCTGTATTTCGTGGATCTCTTTGCTAGCCTTTTTTCTGTGGAATCTGAGAACAGATATTTCTCATCTTTTTGAAGACTATAGGGGCAAAGGAAATATCCTCCGATAACAAACAGAAAGAAGCTTTCTGAGAAACTTCTTTGTGTTCTGTGAAATCATCTCACAGAGTTACAGCTTTCCCCTCAAGAAGCCTTTCGCTGAGACAGTTCTTGTGGAATTGGCAAAGTGATATTTGAAGCCCATAGAGGTCTATGGTGAAAAAGGAAATATTCTCAGATGAAATCTGGAAAGAAGCTTCCTGAGAAACTGCTTAGTGTTCTGTAAATTCATCTCACAGAGTTACATCCGTATTTCGTGGATCTCTTTGCAAGCCTTATTTCTGTGGAATCTGAGAACAGATATTTCGGATCCCTTTGAAGACTATAGGGCCAAAGGAAATATCCTCCGATAACCAAGAGAAAGAAGCTTTCTGAGAAACTTCTTTGTGTTCTGTGAAATCATCTCACAGAGTTACAGCTTTCCCCTCAAGAAGCCTTTCACTAAGACAGTTCTTGTGGAATTGGCAAAGTGATATTTGGAAGCCCATAGCGATCTATTGTGAAAAAGGAAATATCCTCAGATGAAATCTGGAAAGAAGCTTTCTGAGACAATGCTTAGTGTTCTGTTAATTCATCTCACAGAGTTACATCTGTATGTCGTGGATCTCTTTGCTAGCCTTATTTCTGTGGAATCTGAGAACAGATATTTCGGATCCCTTTGAAGACTATAGGGCCAAAGGAAATATCCTCCGATAACAAAGGGAAAGAAGCTTTCTGAGAAACTTCTTTGTGTTCTCTGAAATCATCTCACAGAGTTACAGCATTCCCCTCAAGAAGCCTTTCGCTAAGACAGTTCTTGTGGAATTAGCAAAGTGATATTTGGAAGCCCATAGAGGTCTATTGTGAAAAAGGAAATATCCTCAGATGAAATTTGGAAAGAAGTTTCCTGAGAAACTGCTTAGAGTTCTGTTAATTCATCTCACAGAGTTACATCTGTATTTCGTGGATCTCTTTGCTAGCCTTTTTTCTGTGGAATCTGAGAACAGATATTTCGGATCCCTTTGAAGACTATAGGGCCAAAGGAAATATCCTCCGATAACAAAGAGAAAGAAGCTTTCTGAGAAACCTCTTTGTGTTCTGTGAAATCATCTCACAGAGTTACAGCTTTCCCCTCAAGAAGCCTTTCGCTAAGACAGTTCTTGTGGAATTGGCAAAGTGATATTTGGAAGCCCATTGAGGGCTACGGTGAAAAAGGTAATATCCTCAGATGAAATCTGGAAAGAAGCTTCCTGAGAAACTGCTTAATGTTCGGTTAATTCATCTCACAGAGTTACATCTGTATGTCGTGGATATCTTTGCTAGCCTTATTTCTGTGGAATCTGAGAACAGATATTTCGGATCCCTTTGAAGACTATAGGGCCAAAGGAAATATCCTCCGATAACAAAGACAAAGAAGCTTTCTGAGAAACTTCTTTGTGTTCTCTGAAATCATCTCACAGAGTTACAGCTTTCCCCTCAAGAAGCCTTTCGCTAAGACAGTTCTTGTGGAATTGGCAAAGTGATATTTGGAAGCCCATAGAGGTCTATTGTGAAAAAGGAAATATCCTCAGATGAAATTTGGAAAGAAGCTTCCTGAGAAACTGCTTAGTGTTCTGTTAATTCATCTCACAGAGTTACATCTGTATTTCGTGGATCTCTTTGCTAGCCTTTTTTCTGTGGAATCTGAGAACAGATATTTCTCATCTTTTTGAAGACTATAGGGACAAAGGAAATATCCTCCGATAACAAACAGAAAGAAGCTTTCTGAGAAACTTCTTTGTGTTCTGTGAAAACATATCACAGAGTTACAGCTTTCCTCTCAAGAAGCCTTTCGCTAAGACAGTTCTTGTGGAATTGGCAAAGTGATATTTGGAAGCCCATTGAGGACTACGGTGAAAAAGGAAATATCCTCAGATGAAATCTGGAAAGAAGCTTCCTGAGAAACTGCTTAGTGTTCGGTTAATTCATCTCACAGAGTTACATCTGCATTTCGTGGATCTCTTTGCTAGCCTTAATTCTGTGGAATCTGAGAACAGATATTTCGGATCCCTTTGAAGACTATAGGGCCAAAGGAAATATCCTCCGATAACCAAGAGAAAGAAGCTTTCTGAGAAACTTCTTTGTGTTCTGTGAAATCATCTCACAGAGTTACAGCTTTCCCCTCCAGAAGCCTTTCGCTAAGACAGTTCTTCTGGAATTGGCAAAGTGATATTTGGAAGCCCATAGTGGGCTATGGTGACAAAGGTAATATCCTCAGATGAAATCTGGAAAGAAGCTTTCTGAGAAACTGCTTAGTGTTCTGATTATTCATCTCACAGAGTTACATCTGTATGTCGTGGATCTCTTTGCTAGCCTTATTTCTGTGGAATCTGAGAACAGATATTTCGGATCCCTTTGAAGACTATAGGGCCAAAGGAAATATCCTCCGATAACAAAGACAAAGAAGCTTTCTGAGAAACTTCTTTGTGTTCTCTGAAATCACCTCACAGAGTTACAGCTTTCCCCTCAAGAAGCCTTTCGCTAAGACAGTTCTTGTGGAATTGGCAAAGTGATATTTGGAAGCCCATAGCGATCTATTGTGAAAAAGGAAATATCCTCAGATGAAATTTGGAAAGAAGATTACTGAGAAACTGCTTAGTGTTCTGTTAATTCATCTCACAGAGTTACATCTGTATTTCGTGGATCTCTTTGCTAGCCTTTTTTCTGTGGAATCTGAGAACAGATATTTCTCATCTTTTTGAAGACTATAGGGGCAAAGGAAATATCCTCCGATAACAAACAGAAAGAAGCTTTCTGAGAAACTTCTTTGTGTTCTGTGAAATCATCTCACAGAGTTACAGGTTTCCCCTCAAGAAGCCTTTCGCTAAGACAATTCCTGTGGAATTGGCAAAGTGATATTTGGAAGCCCATAGAGGGCTATGGTGAAAAAGGAAATATCCTCAGATGAAATCTGGAAAGAAGCTTCCTGAGAAACTGCTCAGTGTTCTGTTAATTTATCTCACAGAGTTACATCTGTATGTCGTGGATCTCTTTGCTAGCCTTATATCTGTGGAATATGAGAACAGATATTTCGGATCCCTTTGAAGACTATAGGGCCAAAGGAAATATCCTCCGATAACCAAGAGAAAGAAGCTTTCTGAGAAACTTCTTTGTGTTCTGTGAAACCATCTCACAGGGTTACAGCTTTCCTCTCAAGAAGCCTTTCGCTAAGACAGTTCTTGTGGAATTGGCAAAGTGATATTTGGAAGCCCATAGTGGGCTATGGTGACAACGGAAATATCCTCAGATGAAATCTGGAAAGAAGCTTTCTGAGAAACTGCTTAGTGTTCTGATTATTCATCTCACAGAGTTACATCTGTATGTCGTGGATCTCTTTGCTAGCCTTATTTCTGTGGAATCTGAGAACAGATATTTCGGATCCCTTTGAAGACTATAGGGCCAAAGGAAATATCCTCCGATAACCAAGAGAAAGAAGCTTTCTGAGAAACTTCTTTGTGTTCTGTGAAATCATCTCACAGAGTTACAGCTTTCCCCTCAAGAAGCCTTTCGCTAAGACAGTTCTTGTGGAATTGGCAAAGTGATATTTGGAAGCCCATTGAGGGCTATGGTGAAAAAGGAAATATCCTCAGATGAAATCTGGAAAGAAGCTTCCTGGGAAACTGCTTAGTGTTCTCCTAATTCATCTCACAGAGTTACATCTGTATTTCGTGGATCTCATTGCTAGCCTTATTACTGTGGAATCTGAGAACAGATATTTCAGATCCCTTTGAAGACTATAGGGCCAAAGGAAATATCCTCCGATAACAAAGAGAAAGAAGCTTTCTGAGAAACTTCTTTGTGTTCTGTGAAATCATGTCACAGAGTTATAGCTTTCCCCTCAGGAAGCCTTTCGCTAAGACAGTTCTTGTGGAATTGGTAAAGTGATATTTGGAAGCCCGTAGAGGGCTATGGTGAAAAAGGAAATATCCTTAGATAAAATCTGGAAAGAAGCTTCCTGACAAACTGCTTTGTGATGTGTGACTTCCACTCACAGAGTTACATCTGTATTTCGTGGATCTCTTTGCTAGCCTTATTTCTGTGGAATCTGAGAACAGATATTTCGGATCCCTTTGAAGACTATAGGGCCAAAGGAAATATACTCCGATAACCATGAGAAAGAAGCTTTCTGAGAAACTTCTTTGTGTTCTGTGAAATCATCTCACAGAGTTACAGCTTTCCCCTCAAGAAGCCTTTCGCTAAGACAGTTCTTGTGGAATTGGCAAAGTGATATTTGGAAGCCCATAGTGGGCTATGGTGACAAAGGTAATATCCTCAGATGAAATCTGGAAGGAAGCTTTCTGAGAAACTGCTTAGTGTTCTGATTATTCATCTCACAGAGTTACATCTGTATGTCGTGGATCTCTTTGCTAGCCTTATTTCTGTGTAATCTGAGAACAGATATTTCGGATCCCTTTGAAGACTATAGGGCCAAAGGAAATATCCTCCGATAACAAAGACAAAGAAGCTTTCTGAGAAACTTCTTTGTGTTCTCTGAAATCATCTCACAGAGTTACAGCTTTCCCCTCAAGGAGCCTTTCGCTAAGACAGTTCTTGTGGAATTGGCAACCTGATATTTGGAAGCCCATAGAGGTCTATTGTGTAAAAGGAAATAACCTCAGATGAAATTTGGAAAGAAGCTTCCTGAGAAACTGCTTAGTGTTCTGTTAATTCATCTCACAGAGTTACATCTGTATTTCGTGGATCTCTTTGCTAGCCTTTTTTCTGTGGAATCTGAGAACAGATATTTCTCATCTTTTTGGAGACTATAGGGACAAAGGAAATATCCTCCGATAACAAACAGAAAGAAGCTTTCTGAGAAACTTCTTTGTGTTCTGTGAAAACATATCACAGAGTTACAGCTTTCCCCTCAAGAAGCCTTTCGCTAAGACAGTTCTTGTGGAATTGGCAAAGTGATATTTGGAAGCCCATTGAGGACTACGGTGAAAAAGGAAATATCCTCAGATGAAATCTGGAAAGAAGCTTCCTGAGAAACTGCTTAGTGTTCGGTTAATTCATCTCACAGAGTTACATCTGCATTTCGTGGATCTCTTTGCTAGCCTTAATTCTGTGGAATCTGAGAACAGATATTTCGGATCCCTTTGAAGACTATAGGGCCAAAGGAAATATCCTCCGATAACCAAGAGAAAGAAGCTTTCTGAGAAACTTCTTTGTGTTCTGTGAAATCATCTCACAGAGTTACAGCTTTCCCCTCCAGAAGCCTTTCGCTAAGACAGTTCTTGTGGAATTGGCAAAGTGATATTTGGAAGCCCATAGTGGGCTATGGTGACAAAGGTAATATCCTCAGATGAAATCTGGAAAGAAGCTTTCTGAGAAACTGCTTAGTGTTCTGATTATTCATCTCACAGAGTTACATCTGTATGTCGTGGATCTCTTTGCTAGCCTTATTTCTGTGGAATCTGAGAACAGATATTTCTGATCCCTTTGAAGCCTATAGGGCCAAAGGAAATATCCTCCGATAACAAAGAGAAAGAAGCTTTCTGAGAAACTTCTTTGTGTTCTCTGAAATCATCTCACAGAGTTACAGCTTTCCCCTCAAGAAGCCTTTCGCTAAGACAGTTCTAGTGGAATTGGCAAAGTGATATTTGGAAGCCCATAGCGATCTATTGTGAAAAAGGAAATATCCTCAGATGAAATTTGGAAAGAAGCTTCCTGAGAAACTGCTTAGTGTTCTGTTAATTCATCTCACAGAGTTACATCTGTATTTCGTGGATCTCTTTGCTAGCCTTTTTTCTCTGGAATCTGAGAACAGATATTTCTCATCTTTTTGAAAACTATAGGGGCAAAGGAAATATCCTCCGATAACAAACAGAAAGAAGCTGTCTGAGAAACTTCTTTGTGTTCTGTGAAATCATCTCACAGAGTTACAGCTTTCCCCTCAAGAAGCCTTTCGCTAAGACAGTTCTTGTGGAATTGGCAAAGTGATATTTGGAAGCCCATAGGGGGCTATGGTGAAAAAGGAAATATCCTCAGATGAAATCTGGAAAGAAGCTTCCTGAGAAACTGCTCAGTGTTCTGTTAATTCATCTCACAGAGTTACATCTGTATGTCGTGGATCTTTGCTAGCCTTATTTCTGTGGAATCTGAGAACAGATATTTCGGATCCCTTTGAAGACTATAGGGCCAAAGGAAATATCCTCCTATAACCAAGAGAAAGAAGCTTTCTGAGAAACTTCTTTGTGTTCTGTGAAATCATCTCACAGAGTTACAGCTTTCCCCTCATGAAGCCTTTCGCTAATACAGTTCTTGTGGAATTGGCAAACTGATATTTGGAAGCCCATAGTGGGCTATGGTGACAAAGGAAATATCCTCAGATGACATCTGGAAAGAAGCTTCCTGAGAAACTGCTTAGTGTTCTGTAAATTCATCTCACAGAGTTACATCTGTATTTCGTGGATCTCTTTGCTAGCCTTAATTCTGTGGAAACTGAGAACAGATATTTCGGATCCCTTTGAAGACTATAGGGCCAAAGGAAATATCCTCTGATAACAAAGAGAAAGAAGCTTTCTGAGAAACTTCTTTGTGTTCTGTGAAATCATCTCACAGAGTTACAGCTTTCCCCTAAAGAAGCCTTTCGCTAAGACAGTTCTTGTGGAATTGGCAAAGTGATATTTGGAAGACCATAGAGGGCTATGGTGAAAAAGGAAATATCCTCAGATGAAATCTAGAGAGAAGCTTCCTGAGAAACTGCTTAGTGCTCCGTTAATTCATCTCACAGTCTTACATCTGTATTTCGTGGATCTCTTTGCTAGCCGTATTTCTGTGGAATCTGAGAACAGATATTTCGGATCCCTTTGAAGACTATAGGGCGAAAGGAAATATCCTCCGATAACAAAGAGAAAGAAGCTTTCTGAGAAACTTCTTTGTCTTCTGTGAAATCATCTCACAGAGTTACAGCTTTCCCCTCAAGAAGCCTTTCGCTAAGACAGTTCTTGTGGAATTGGCAAAGTGATATTTGGAAGCCCATAGAGGTCTACGGTGAAAAAGGAAATATCCTCAGATCAAATCTGGAAAGAAGATTCCTGAGAAACTGCTTAGTGTTCGGTTAATTCATCTCACAGAGTTACATCTGTATTTCGTGGATCTCTTTGCTAGCCTTATATCTGTGGAATCTGAGAACAGATATTTCGGATCCCTTTGAAGACTATAGGGCCAAAGGAAATATCCTCCGATAACCAAGAGAAAGAAGCTTTCTGAGAAACTTCTTTGTGTTCTGTGAAACCATCTCACAGGGTTACAGCTTTCCTCTCAAGAAGCCTTTCGCTAAGACAGTTCTTGTGGAATTGGCAAAGTGATATTTGGAAGCCCATAGGGGGCTATGGTGAAAAAGGAAATATCCTCAGATGAAATCTGGAAAGAAGCTTTCTGAGAAACTGCTTAGTGTTCTGATTATTCATCTCACAGAGTTACATCTGTATGTCGTGGATCTCTTTGCTAGCCTTATTTCTGTGGAATCTGAGAACAGATATTTCGGATCCCTTTGAAGACTATAGGGCCAAAGGAAATATCCTCCGATAACCAAGAGAAAGAAGCTTTCTGAGAAACTTCTTTGTGTTCTTTGAAATCATCTCACAGAGTTACAGCTTTCCACTCAAGAAGCCTTTCGCTAAGACAGTTGTTGTGGAATTGGCAAAGTGATATTTGGAAGCCCATAGTGGGCTATGGTGACAAAGGAAATATCCTCAGATGAAATCTGGAAAGAAGCTTCCTGAGAAACTGCTTAGTGTTCTGTAAATTCATCTCACAGAGTTACATCTGTATTTCGTGGATCTCTTTGCTAGCCTTAATTCTGTGGAATCTGAGAACAGATATTTCGGATGCCTTTGAAGACTATAGGGCCAAAGGAAATATCCTCCGATAACAAAGAGAAAGAAGCTTTCTGAGAAACTTCTTTGTGTTCTGTGAAATCATCTCACAGAGTTACAGCTTTCCCGTCAGGAAGCCTTTCGCTAAGACAGTTCTTGTGGAATTGGCAAAGTGATATTTGGAAGCCCATAGAGGGCTATGGTGAAAAAGGAAATATCCTCTGATGAAATCTGGAAAGAAGCTTCCTGAGACAATGCTTAGTGTTCTGTTAATTCATCTCACAGAGTTACATCTGTATTTCGTGGATCTCTTTGCTAGCCTTATATCTGTGGAATCTGAGAACAGACATTTCGGATCCCTTTGAAGACTATAGGGCCAAAGGAAATATCCTCCGATAACAAAGAGAAAGAAGCTTTCTGATAAACTACTTTGTGTTCTGTGAAATCATCTCACAGAGTTACAGCATTCCCCTCAAGAAGCCTTTTGCTAAGACAGTTCTTGTGGAATTGGCAAAGTGATATTTGGAAGCCCATAGAGGGCTATGGTAAAAAAGTTAATATCCTCAGATGAAATCTGGAAAGAAGCTTCTTGAGAAACAGCTTAGTGTTCTGTTAATTCATCTCACAGAGTTACATCTGTATGTCGTGGATCTCTTTGCTAGCCTTATTTCTGTGGAATCTGAGAACAGATATTTCGGATCCCTTTGAAGACTATAGGGCCAAAGGAAATATCCTCCGATAACAAAGACAAAGAAGCTTTCTGAGAAACTTCTTTGTGTTCTCTGAAATCATCTCACAGAGTTACAGCTTTCCCCTCAAGAAGCCTTTCGCTAAGACAGTTCTTGTGGAATTGGCAAAGTGATATTTGGAAGCCCATAGAGGGCTTGGTGACAAAGGTAATATCCTCAGACGAAATCTGGAAAGAAGCTTTCTGAGAAACTGCTTAGTGTTCTGATTATTCATCTCACAGAGTTACATCTGTATTTCGTGGATCTCTTTGCTAGCCTTATTTCTGTGGAATCTGAGAACAGATATTTCGGATCCCTTTGAAGACTATAGGGCCAAAGGAAATATCCTCCGATAAAAAAGAGAAAGAAGCTTTCTGAGAAACTTCTTTGTGTTCTCTGAAATCATCTCACAGAGTTACAGCTTTCCCCTCAAGAAGCCTTTCGCTAAGACAGTTCTTGTGGAATTGGCAAAGTGATATTTGGAAGCCCATAGCGATCTATTGTGAAAAAGGAAATATCCTCAGATGAAATTTGGAAAGAAGCTTCCTGAGAAACTGCTTAGTGTTCTGTTAATTCATCTCACAGAGTTACATCTGTATTTCGTGGATCTCTTTGCTAGCCTTTTTTCTCTGGAATCTGAGAACAGATATTTCTCATCTTTTTGAAAACTATAGGGGCAAAGGAAATATCCTCCGATAACCAAGAGAAAGAAGCTTTCTGAGTAACTTCTTTGTGTTCTGTGAAATCATCTCACAGAGTTACAGCTTTCCCCTCAAGAAGCCTTTCGCTAAGACAGTTCTTGTGGAATTGGCAAAGTGATATTTGGAAGCCCATAGGGGGCTATGGTGAAAAAGGAAATATCCTCAGATGAAATCTGGAAAGAAGCTTCCTGAGAAACTGCTCAGTGTTCTGTTAATTCATCTCACAGAGTTACATCTGTATGTCGTGGATCTTTGCTAGCCTTATTTCTGTGGAATCTGAGAACAGATATTTCTGATCCCTTTGAAGACTATAGGGCCAAATGAAATATCCTCCTATAACCAAGAGAAAGAAGCTTTCTGAGAAACTTCTTTGTGTTCTGTGAAATCATCTCACAGAGTTACAGCTTTCCCCTCATGAAGCCTTTCGCTAATACAGTTCTTGTGGAATTGGCAAACTGATATTTGGAAGCCCATAGTGGGCTATGGTGACAAAGGAAATATCCTCAGATGACATCTGGAAAGAAGCTTCCTGAGAAACTGCTTAGTGTTCTGTAAATTCATCTCACAGAGTTACATCTGTATTTCGTGGATCTCTTTGCTAGCCTTAATTCTGTGGAATCTGAGAACAGATATTTCGGATCCCTTTGAAGACTATAGGGCCAAAGGAAATATCCTCTGATAACAAAGAGAAAGAAGCTTTCTGAGAAACTTCTTTGTGTTCTGTGAAATCATCTCACAGAGTTACAGCTTTCCCCTCAAGAAGCCTTTCGCTAAGACAGTTCTTGTGGAATTGGCAAAGTGATATTTGGAAGCCCATAGAGGGCTGTGGTGAAAAAGGAAATATCCTCAGATGAAATCTGGAAAGAAGCTTCCTGAGAAACTGCTTAGTGTTCTGTTAATTCATCTCACAGAGTTACATCTGTTTTTCGTGGATCTCTTTGCTAGCCGTATTTCTGTGGAATCTGAGAACAGATATTTCGGATCCCTTTGAAGACTACAGGGCCAAAGGAAATATCCTCTGATAAGAAAGAGAAAGAAGCTTTCTGAGAAAATTCTTTGTGTTCCGTGAAATCTTCTCACAGAGTTACAGCTTTCCCCTAAAGAAGCCTTTCGATAAGACAGTACTTGTGGAATTGGCAAAGTGATATTTGGAAGACCATAGAGGGCTATGGTGAAAAAGGAAATATCCTCAGATGAAATCTAGAGAGAAGCTTCCTGAGAAACTGCTTAGTGCTCCGTTAATTCATCTCACAGAGTTCCATCTGTATGTCGTGGATCTCTTTGCTAGCCTTATTTCTGTGGAATCTGAGAACAGATATTTCGGATCCCTTTGAAGACTATAGGGCCAAAGGAAATATCCTCCGATAACCAAGAGAAAGAAGCTTTCTGAGAAACTTCTTTGTGTTCTCTGAAATCATCTCACAGAGTTACAGCTTTCCCCTCAAGAAGCCTTTCGCTAAGACAGTTCTTGTGGAATTGGCAAAGTGATATTTGGAAGCCCATAGAGGTCTATTGTGAAAAAGGAAATATCCTCAGATGAAATTTGGAAAGAAGCTTCCTGAGAAACTGCTTAGTGTTCTGTTAATTCATCTCACAGAGTTACATCTGTATTTCGTGGATCTCTTTGCTAGCCTTTTTTCTGTGGAATCTGAGAACAGATATTTCTCATCTTTTTGAAGACTATAGGGCCAAAGGAAATATCCTCCGATAACAAAGAGAAAGAAGCTTTCTGAGAAACTTCTTTGTGTTCTGTGAAATCATCTCACAGAATTACAGCTTTCCCCTCAAGAAGCCTTTCGCTAAGACAGTTCTTGTGGAATTGGCAAAGTGATATTTGGAAGCCCATTGAGGGCTACGGTGAAAAAGGAAATATCCTTAGATGAAATCTGGAAAGAAGCTTCCTGAGAAACTGCTTAGTGTTCGGTTAATTCATCTCACAAAGTTACATCTGTATTTCGTGGATCTCTTTGCTAGCCTTAATTCTGTGGAATCTGAGAACAGATATTTCGGATCCCTTTGAAGACTATAGGGCCAAATTAAATATCCTCCGATAACCAAGAGAAAGAAGCTTTCTGAGAAACTTCTTTGTGTTCTGTGAAATCATCTCACAGAGTTACAGCTTTCCCCTCAAGAAGCCTTTCGCTAAGACAGTTCTTGTGGAATTGGCAAAGTGATATTTGGAAGCCCATAGTGGGCTATGGTGACAAAGGTAATATCCTCAGATGAAATCTGGAAAGAAGCTTTCTGAGAAACTGCTTAGTGTTCTGATTATTCATCTCACAGAGTTACATCTGTATTTCGTGGATCTCTTTGCTAGCCTTATTTCTGTGGAATCTGAGAACAGATATTTCTGATCCCTTTGAAGACTATAGGGCCAAAGGAAATATCCTCCGATAACAAAGACTAAGAAGCTTTCTGAGAAACTTCTTTGTGTTCTGTGAAATCATCTCACAGAGTTACAGCTTTCCCCTCAAGAAGCCTTTCGCTAAGATAGTTCTTGTGGAATTGGCAAAGTGATATTTGGAAGCCCTTAGCGATCTATTGTGAAAAAGGAAATATCCTCAGATGAAATTTGGAAAGAAGATTCCTGAGAAACTGCTTAGTGTTCTGTTAATTCATCTCACAGAGTTACATCTGTATTTCGTGGATCTCTTTGCTAGCCTTTTTTCTGTGGAATCTGAGAACAGATATTTCTCATCTTTTTGAAGACTATAGGGCCAAAGGAAATATCCTCCGATAACAAAGAGAAAGAAGCTTTCTGAGAAACTTCTTTGTGTTCTGTGAAATCATCTCACAGAGTTACAGCTTTCCCCTCCAGAAGCCTTTCGCTAAGACAGTTCTTGTGGAATTGGCAAAGTGATATTTGGAAGCCCATAGAGGGCTATGGTGAAAAAGGAAATATCCTCAGATGAAATCTGGAAAGAAGCTTCCTGAGAAACTGCTCAGTGTTCTGTTAATTCATTTCACAGAGTTACATCTGTATTTCGTGGATCTCTTTGCTAGCCTTAATTCTGTGGAATCTGAGAACAGATATTTCGGATCCCTTTGAAGACTATAGGGCCAAAGGAAATATCCTCCGATAACAAAGAGAAAGAAGGTTTCTGAGAAACTTCTTTGTGTTCTGTGAAATCATCTCACAGAGTTACAGCTTTCCCGTCAAGAAGCCTTTCGCTAAGACAGTTCTTGTGGAATTGGCAAAGTGATATTTGGAAGCCCATAGAGGGCTATGGTGAAATAGGAAATATCCTCTGATGAAATCTGGAAAGAAGCTTCCTGAGACAATGCTTAGTGTTCTGTTAATTCATCTCACAGAGTTACATCTGTATTTCGTGGATCTCTTTGCTAGCCTTATTTCTGTGGAATCTGAGAACAGATATTTCGGATCCCTTTGAAGACTATAGGGCCAAAGGAAATATCCTCCGATAACAAAGAGAAAGAAGCTTTCTGAGAAACTTCTTTGTGTTCCGTGAAATCATCTCACAGAGTTACAGCTTTCCCCTCAAGAAGGCTTTCGCTAAGACAGTTCTTGTGGAATTGGCAAAGTGATATTTGGAAGTCCATAGAGGGCTATGGTGAAAAAGGAAATATCCTCAGATGAAGTCTGGAAAGAAGCTTCCTGAGAAACTGCTTAGTGTTCTGTACATTCATCTCACAGAGTTACATCTGTATTTCGTGGATCTCTTTCCTAGCTTTATTTCTGTGGAATCTGAGAACAGATATTTCTCTTCTTTTTGAAGACTATAGGGGCAAAGGAAATATCCTCCGATAACAAAGAGAAAGAAGCTTTCTGAGAAACTTCTTTGTGATCTGTGAAATCATCTCACAGAGTTACAGCTTTCCCCCCAAGAGGCCTTTCGCTAAGACAGTTGTTGTGGAACTGGCAAAGTGACATGTGGAAGCCCATAGAGGTCTATTGTGAAAAAGGAAATATCCTCAGATGAAATTTCGAAAGAAGCTTCCTGAGAAACTGCTTAGTGTTCTGTTAATTCATCTCACAGAGTTACATCTGTATTTCGTGGATCTCTTTGCTAGCCTTTTTCTGTGGAATCTGAGAACAGATATTTCTCATCTTTTTGAAGACTATAGGGCCAAAGGAAATATCTTCCGATAACAAAGAGAAAGAGGCTTTCTGAGAAACTTCTTTGTGTTCTGTGAAATAATCTCACAGAATTACAGCTTTCCCCTCAAGAAGCCTTTCGCTAAGACAGTTCTTGTGGAATTGGCAAAGTGATATTTGGAAGCCCTTTGAGGGCTACGGTGAAAAAGGAAATATCCTCAGATGAAATCTGGAAAGAAGCTTCCTGAGAAACTGCTTAGTGTTCGGTTAACTCATCTCACAGAGTTACATCTGTATTTCGTGGATCTCTTTGCTAGCCTTAATTCTGTGGAATCTGAGAACAGATATTTCGGATCCCTTTGAAGACTATAGGGCCAAAGGAAATATCCTCCGATAACCAAGAGAAAGAAGCTTTCTGAGAAACTTCTTTGTGTTCTCTGAAATCATCTCACAGAGTTACAGCTTTCCCCTCAAGAAGCCTTTCGCTAAGACAGTTCTTGTGGAATTGGCAAAGTGATATTTGGAAGCCCATAGTGGGCTATGGTGAAAAGGTAATATCCTCAGATGAAATCTGGCAAGAAGCTTTCTGTGAAACAGCTTAGTGTTCTGTTATTTCATCTCACAGAGTTACATCTGTATTTCGTGGATCTCTTTGCTAGCCTTATTTCTTTGGAATCTGAGAACAGATATTTCGGATCCCTTTGAAGACTATAGGGCCAAAGGAAATGTCCTCCGATAACAAAGACAAAGAAGCTTTCTGAGAAACTTCTTTGTGTTCTCTGAAATCATCTCACAGAGTTACAGCTTTCCCCTCAAGAAGCCTTTCGCTAAGACAGTTCTTGTGGAATTGGCAAAGTGATATTTGGAAGCCCATAGAGGGCTACGGTGAAAAAGGAAATATCCTCAGATGAAATCTGGAAAGAAGCTTCCTGAGAAACTGCTTAGTGTTCTGTTAATTCATCTCACAGAGTTACATCTGTATTTCGTGGATCTCTTTGCTAGCCTTTTTTCTGTGGAATCTGAGAACAGATATTTCTCATCTTTTTGAAGACTATAGGAGCAAAGGAAATATCCTCCGATAACAAACAGAAAGAAGCTTTCTGAGAAACTTCTTTGTGTTCTGTGAAATCATCTCACAGAGTTACAGCTTTCCCCTCAAGAAGCCTTTCGCTAAGACAGTTCTTGTGGAATTGGCAAAGTGATATTTGGAAGCCCGTAGGGGGCTATGGTGAAAAAGGAAATATCCTCAGATGATATCTGGAAAGAAGCTTCCTGAGAAACTGCTCAGTGTTCTGTTAATTCATCTCACAGAGTTACATCTGTATTTCGTGGATCTCTTTGCTAGCCTTATTTCTGTGGAATCTGAGAACAGATATTTCGGATCCCTTTAAAGACTATAGGGCCAAAGGAAATATCCTCCGATAACCAAGAGAAAGAAGCTTTCTGAGAAACTTCTTTGTGTTCTGTGAAATTATCTCACAGAGTTATAGCTTTCCCCTCAAGAAGCCTTTCGCTAATACAGTTCTTCTGGAATTGGCAAAGTGATATTTGGAAGCCCATAGTGGGCTATGGTGACAAAGGAAATATCCTCAGATGAAATCTGGAAAGAAGCTTCCTGAGAAACTGCTTAGTGTTCGGTTAATTCATCTCACAGAGTTACATCTGTATTTCGTGGATCTCTTTGCTAGCCTTAATTCTGTGGAATCTGAGAACAGATATTTCGGATCCCTTTGAAGACTATAGGGCCAAAGGAAATATCCTCCGATAACCAAGAGAAAGAAGCTTTCTGAGAAACTTCTTTGTGTTCTGTGAAATCATCTCACAGAGTTACAGCTTTCCCCTCAAGAAGCCTTTCGCTAAGACAGTTCTTGTGGAATTGGCAAAGTGATATTTGGAAGCCCATAGTGGGCTATGGTGAAAAGGTAATATCCTCAGATGAAATCTGGAAAGAAGCTTTCTGTGAAACAGCTTAGTGTTCTGTTATTTCATCTCACAGAGTTACATCTGTATTTCGTGGATCTCTTTGCTAGCCTTATTTCTTTGGAATCTGAGAACAGATATTTCGGATCCCTTTGAAGACTATAGGGCCAAAGGAAATGTCCTCCGATAACAAAGACAAAGAAGCTTTCTGAGAAACTTCTTTGTGTTCTCTGAAATCATCTCACAGAGTTACAGCTTTCCCCTCAAGAAGCCTTTCGCTAAGACAGTTCTTGTGGAATTGGCAAAGTGATATTTGGAAGCCCATAGAGGGCTACGGTGAAAAAGGAAATATCCTCAGATGAAATCTGGAAAGAAGCTTCCTGAGAAACTGCTTAGTGTTCGGTTAATTCATCTCACAGAGTTACATCTGTATTTCGTGGATCTCTTTGCTAGCCTTTTTTCTGTGGAATCTGAGAACAGATATTTCTCATCTTTTTGAAGACTATAGGAGCAAAGGAAATATCCTCCGATAACAAACAGAAAGAAGCTTTCTGAGAAACTTGTTTGTGTTCTGTGAAATCATCTCACAGATTTACAGCTTTCCCCTCAAGAAGCCTTTCGCTAAGACAGTTCTTGTGGAATTGGCAAAGTGATATTTGGAAGCCCATAGGGGGCTATGGTGAAAAAGGAAATATCCTCAGATGATATCTGGAAAGAAGCTTCCTGAGAAACTGCTCAGTGTTCTGTTAATTCATCTCACAGAGTTACATCTGTATTTCGTGGATCTCTTTGCTAGCCTTATTTCTGTGGAATCTGAGAACAGATATTTCGGATCCCTTTGAAGACTATAGGGCCAAAGGAAATATCCTCCGATAACCAAGAGAAAGAAGCTTTCTGAGAAACTTCTTTGTGTTCTGTGAAATTATCTCACAGAGTTATAGCTTTCCCATCAAGAAGCCTTTCGCTAATACAGTTCTTGTGGAATTGGCAAAGTGATATTTGGAAGCCCATAGTGGGCTATGGTGACAAAGGAAATATCCTCAGATGAAATCTGGAAAGAAGCTTCCTGAGAAACTGCTTAGTGTTCTGTAAATTCATCTCACAGAGTTACATCTGTATTTCGTGGATCTCTTTGCTAGCCTTTTTTCTGTGGAATCTGAGAACAGATATTTCTCATCTTTTTGAAGACTATAGGGCCAAAGGAAATATCCTCCGATAACAAAGAGAAAGAAGCTTTCTGAGAAACTTCTTTGTGTTCTGTGAAATCATCTCACAAAGTTACAGCTTTCCCCTCAAGAAGCCTTTCGCTAAGACAGTTCTTGTGGAATTGGCAAAGTGATATTTGGAAGCCCATAAAGG
Organism: Macaca nemestrina; assembly: GCF_043159975.1. NCBI lineage: Eukaryota > Metazoa > Chordata > Mammalia > Primates > Cercopithecidae > Macaca > Macaca nemestrina. The sequence continues at coordinate 99,901,050 of NC_092138.1, read as the reverse complement.
GCTACGGTGAAAAAGGAAATATCCTCAGATGAAATCTGGAAAGAAGCTTCCTGAGAAACTGCTTAGTGTTCTGTTAATTCATCTCACAGAGTTACATCTGTATTTCGTGGATCTCTTTGCTAGCCTTAATTCTGTGGAATCTGAGAACAGATATTTCGGATCCCTTTGAAGACTATAGGGCCAAAGCAAATATCCTCCGATAACAAAGACAAAGAAGCTTTCTGGGAAACTTCTTTGTGTTCTCTGAAATCATCTCACAGAGTTACAGCTTTCCCCTCAAGAAGCCTTTCGCTAAGACAGTTCTTGTGGAATTGGCAAAGTGATATTTGGAAGCCCATAGCGATCTATTGTGAAAAAGGAAATATCCTCAGATGAAATTTGGAAAGAAGCTTTCTGAGAAACTGCTTAGTGTTCTGTTAATTCAACTCACAGAGTTACATCTGTATTTCGTGGATCTCTTTGCTAGCCTTATTTCTGTGGAATCTGAAAACAGATATTTCTCATCTTTTTGAAGACTATAGGGGCAAAGGAAATATCCTCCGATAACAAACAGAAAGAAGCTTTCGGAGAAACTTCTTTGTGTTCTGTGAAATCATCTCACAGAGTTACAGCTTTCCCCTCAAGAAGCCTTTCGCTAAGACAGTTCTTGTGGAATTGGCAAAGTGATATTTGGAAGCCCATAGAGGGCTATGGTGAAAAAGGAAATATCCTCAGATGAAATCTGGAAAGAAGCTTCCTGAGAAACTGCTCAGTGTTCTGTTAATTCATTTCACAGAGTTACATCTCTATTTCGTGGATCTCTTTGCTAGCCTTAATTCTGTGGAATCTGAGAACAGATATTTCGGATCCCTTTGAAGACTATAGGGCCAAAGGAAATATCCTCCGATAACAAAGAGAAAGAAGCTTTCTGAGAAACTTCTTTGTGTTCCGTGAAATCATCTCACAGAGTTACAGCTTTCCCCTCAAGAAGGCTTTTGCTAAGACAGTTCTTGTGGAATTGGCAAAGTGATATTTGGAAGTCCGTAGAGGGCTATGGTGAAAAAGGAAATATCCTCAGATGAAGTCTGGAAAGAAGCTTCCTGAGAAACTGCTTAGTGTTCTGTACATTCATCTCACAGAGTTACATCTGTATTTCGTGGATCTCTTTGCTAGCTTTATTTCTGTGGAATCTGAGAACAGATATTTCTCTTCTTTTTGAAGACTATAGGGGCAAAGGAAATATCCTCCGATAACAAAGAGAAAGAAGCTTTCTGAGAAACTTCTTTGTGATCTGTGAAATCATCTCACAGAGTTACAGCTTTCCCCCCAAGAGGCCTTTCGCTAAGACAGTTGTTGTGGAATTGGCAAAGTGACATGTGGAAGCCCATAGAGGTCTATTGTGAAAAAGGAAATATCCTCAGATGAAATTTCGAAAGAAGCTTCCTGAGAAACTGCTTAGTGTTCTGTTAATTCATCTCACAGAGTTACATCTGTATTTCGTGGATCTCTTTGCTAGCCTTTTTTCTGTGGAATCTGAGAACAGATATTTCTCATCTTTTTGAAGACTATAGGGCCAAAGGAAATATCTTCCGATAACAAAGAGAAAGAGGCTTTCTGAGAAACTTCTTTGTGTTCTGTGAAATCATCTCACAGAATTACAGCTTTTCCCTCAAGAAGCCTTTCGCTAAGACAGATCTTGTGGAATTGGCAAAGTGATATTTGGAAGCCCATAGAGGGCTACGGTGAAAAAGGAAATATCCTCAGATGAAATCTGGAAAGAAGCTTCCTGAGAAACTGCTTAGTGTTCGGTTAATTCATCTCACAGAGTTACATCTGTATTTCGTGGATCTCTTTGCTAGCCTTAATTCTGTGGAATCTGAGAACAGATATTTCGGATCCCTTTGAAGACTATAGGGCCAAAGGAAATATCCTCCGATAACCAAGAGAAAGAAGCTTTCTGAGAAACTTCTTTGTGTTCTCTGAAATCATCTCACAGAGTTACAGCTTTCCCCTCAAGAAGCCTTTCGCTAAGACAGTTCTTGTGGAATTGGCAAAGTGATATTTGGAAGCCCATAGAGGGCTATGGTGAAAAGGTAATATCCTCAGATGAAATCTGGAAAGAAGCTTTCTGAGAAACAGCTTAGTGTTCTGTTATTTCATCTCACAGAGTTACATCTGTATTTCGTGGATCTCTTTCTAGCCTTATTTCTTTGGAATCTGAGAACAGATATTTCGGATCCCTTTAAAGACTATAGGGCCAAAGGAAATATCCTCCGATAACAAAGACAAAGAAGCTTTCTGAGAAACTTCTTTGTGTTCTCTGAAATCATCTCACAGAGTTACAGCTTTCCCCTCAAGAAGCCTTTCGCTAAGACAGTTCTTGTGGAATTGGCAAAGTGATATTTGGAAGCCCATAGAGGGCTACGGTGAAAAAGGAAATATCCTCAGATGAAATCTGGAAAGAAGCTTCCTGAGAAACTGCTTAGTGTTCGGTTAATTCATCTCACAGAGTTACATCTGTATTTCGTGGATCTCTTTGCTAGCCTTAATTCTGTGGAATCTGAGAACAGATATTTCGGATCCCTTTGAAGACTATAGGGCCAAAGGAAATATCCTCCGATAACACAGAGAAAGAAGCTTTCTGAGAAACTTCTTTGTGTTCTGTGAAATCATCTCACAGAGTTACAGCTTTCCCCTCAAGAAGCCTTTCGCTAAACAGTTCTTCTGGAATTGGCAAAGTGATATTTGGAAGCCCATAGAGGGCTATGGTGAAAAAGGAAATATCCTCAGATGAAGTCTGGAAAGAAGCTTCCTGAGAAACTGCTTAGTGTTCTGTACATTCATCTCACAGAGTTACATCTGTATTTCGTGGATCTCTTTGCTAGCTTTATTTCTGTGGAATCTGAGAACAGATATTTCTCATCTTTTTGAAGACTATAGGGGCCAAGGAAATATCCTCCGTTAACAAAGAGAAAGAAGCTTTCTGAGAAACTTCTTTGTGTTCTGTGAAATCATTTCACAGAGTTACAGCTTTCCCCTCAAGAAGCCTTTCGCTAAGACAGTTCTTGTGGAATTGGCAAAGTGATATTTGGAAGCCCATAGAGGGCTATGGTGAAAAAGGAAATATCCTCAGATGAAATCTGGAAAGAAGCTTCCTGAGAAACTGCTCAGTGTTCTGTTAATTCATCTCACAGAGTTACATCTGTATTTCGTGGATCTCCTTGCTAGCCTTAATTCTGTGGATTCTGAGAACAGATATTTCGGATCCCTTTGAAGACTATAGGGCCAAAGGAAATATCCTCCGATAACCAAGAGAAAGAAGCTTTCTGAGAAACTTCTTTGTGTTCTGTGAAATCATCTCACAGAGTTACAGCTTTCCCGTCAAGAAGCCTTTCGCTAAGACAATTCCTGTGGAATTGGCAAAGTGATATTTGGAAGTCCATAGAGGGCTATGGTGACAAAGGAAATATCCTCAGATGAAATCTGGAAAGAAGCTTCCTGAGAAACTGCTTAGTGTTCTGTTAATTCATTTCACAGAGTTACATCTGTATTTCGTGGATCTCCTTGCTAGCCTTAATTCTGTGGAATCTGAGAACAGATATTTCGGATCCCTTTGAAGACTATAGGGCCAAAGGAAATATCCTCCGATAACCAAGAGAAAGAAGCTTTCTGAGAAACTTCTTTGTGTTCTGTGAAATCATCTCACAGAGTTACAGCATTCCCCTCAAGAAGCCTTTTGCGAAGACAGTTCTTGTTGAATTGGCAAAGTGATATTTGGAAGCCCATAGAGGGCTATGGTGAAAAGGTAATATCCTCAGATGAAATCTGGAAAGAAGCTTTCTGAGAAACAGCTTAGTGTTCTGTTATTTCATCTCACAGAGTTACATCTGTATGTCGTGGATCTCTTTGCTAGCCTTATTTCTTTGGAATCTGAGAACAGATATTTCAGATCCCTTTGAAGACTATAGGGCCAAAGGAAATATCCTCCGATAACAAAGACAAAGAAGCTTTCTGAGAAACTTCTTTGTGTTCTCTGAAATCATCTCACAGAGTTACAGCTTTCCCCTCAAGAAGCCTTTCGCTAAGACAGTTCTTGTGGAATTGGCAAAGTGATATTTGGAAGCCCATAGAGGGCTACGGTGAAAAAGGAAATATCCTCAGATGAAATCTGGAAAGAAGCTTCCTGAGAAACTGCTCAGTGTTCGTTTAATTCATCTCACAGAGTTACATCTGTATTTCGTGGATCTCTTTGCTAGCCTTAATTCTGTGGAATCTGAGAACAGATATTTCGGATCCCTTTGAAGACTATAGGGCCAAAGGAAATATCCTCTGATAACAAAGAGAAAGAAGCTTTCTGAGAAACTTCTTTGTGTTCCGTGAAATCTTCTCACAGAGTTACAGCTTTCCCCTCAAGAAGCCTTTCGATAAGACAGTACTTGTGGAATTGGCAAAGTGATATTTGGAAGCCCTTAGAGGGCTATGGTGAAAAAGGAAATATCCTCAGATGAAATCTAGAAAGAAGCTTCCTGAGAAACTGCTTAGTGCTCTGTTAATTCATCTCACAGTGTTACATCTGTATTTCGTGGATCTCTTTGCTAGGCTTATTTCTGTGGAATCTGAGAACAGATATTTCGGATCCCTTTGAAGACTATAGGGCGAAAGGAAATATCCTCCGATAACAAAGAGAAAGAAGCTTTCTGAGAAACTTCTTTGTGTTCTGTGAAATCATCTCACAGAGTTACAGTTTCCCCTCAAGAAGCCTTTCGCTAAGACAGTTCTTGTGGAATTGGCAAAGTGATATTTGGAAGCCCATAGAGGGCTATGGTGAAAAAGGAAATATCCTCAGATGAAATCTGGAAAGAAGCATCCTGAGAAACTGCTCAGTGTTCTGTTAATTCATCTCACAGAGTTACATCTGTATTTCGTGGATCTCCTTGCTAGCCTTAATTCTGTGGAATCTGAGAACAGATATTTCGGATCCCTTTGAAGACTATAGGGCCAAAGGAAATATCCTCCGATAACCAAGAGAAAGAAGCTTTCTGAGAAACTTCTTTGTGTTCTGTGAAATCATCTCACAGAGTTACAGCATTCCCCTCAAGAAGCCTTTTGCTAAGACAGTTCTTGTTGAATTGGCAAAGTGATATTTGGAAGCCCATAGAGGGCTATGGTGAAAAGGTAATATCCTCAGATGAAATCTGGAAAGAAGCTTTCTGAGAAACAGCTTAGTGTTCTGTTAATTCATCTCACAGAGTTGCATCTGTATGTCGTGGATCTCTTTGCTAGCCTTATTTCTGTGGAATCTGAGAACAGATATTTCGGATCCCTTTGAAGACTATAGGGCCAAAGGAAATATCCTCCGATAACAAAGACAAGGAAGCTTTCTGAGAAACTTCTTTGTGTTCTCTGAAATCATCTCACAGAGTTACAGCTTTCCCCTCAAGAAGCCTTTCGCTAAGACAGTTCTTGTGGAATTGGCAAAGTGATATTTGGAAGCCCATAGAGGGCTATGGTGAAAAAGGAAATATCCTCAGATGAAATCTGGAAAGAAGCTTCCTGAGAAACTGCTCAGTGTTCTGTTAATTCATTTCACAGAGTTACATCTGTATTTCGTGGATCTCTTTGCTAGCCTTAATTCTGTGGAATCTGAGAACAGATATTTCGGATCCCTTTGAAGACTATAGGGCCAAAGGAAATATCCTCCGATAACCAAGAGAAAGAAGCTTTCTGAGAAACTTCTTTGTGTTCTGTGAAATCATCTCACAGAGTTACAGCTTTCCCCTCAAGAAGCCTTTCGCTAAGACAGTTCTTGTGGAATTGGCAAAGTGATATTTGGAAGCCCATAGTGGGCTATGGTGACAAAGGAAATATCCTCAGATGAAATCTGGAAAGAAGCTTCCTGAGAAACTGCTTAGTGTTCTGTAAATTCATCTCACAGAGTTACATCTGTATTTCGTGGATCTCTTTGCTAGCCTTAATTCTGTGGAATCTGAGAACAGATATTTCGGATCCCTTTGAAGACTATAGGGCCAAAGGAAATATCCTCCGATAACAAAGAGAAAGAAGCTTTCTGAGAAACTTCTTTGTGTTCTGTGAAATCATCTCACAGGGTTACAGCTTTCCCGTCAAGAAGCCTTTCGCTAAGACAGTTCTTGTGGAATTGGCAAAGTGATATTTGGAAGCCCATAGAGGGCTATGGTGAAAAGGTAATATCCTCAGATGAAATCTGGAAAGAAGCTTTCTGAGAAACAGCTTACTGTTCTGTTATTTCATCTCAAAGAGTTACATCTGTATTTCGTGGATCTCTTTGCTAGCCTTATTTCTTTGGAATCTGAGAACAGATATTTCGGATCCCTTTGAAGACTATAGGGCCAAAGGAAATATCCTCCGATAACAAAGACAAACAAGCTTTCTGAGAAACTTCTTTGTGTTCTCTGAAATCATCTCACAGAGTTACAGCTTTCCCCTCAAGAAGCCTTTCGCTAAGACAGTTCTTGTGGAATTGGCAAAGTGATATTTGGAAGCCCATAGAGGGCTACGGTGAAAAAGGAAATATCCTCAGATGAAATCTGGAAAGAAGCTTCCTGAGAAACCGCTCAGTGTTCGGTTAATTCATCTCACAGAGTTACATCTGTATTTCGTGGATCTCTTTGCTAGCCTTAATTCTGTGGAATCTGAGAACAGATATTTCGGATCCCTTTGAAGACTAAAGGGCCAAAGGAAATATCCTCCGATAACCAAGAGAAAGAAGCTTTCTGAGAAACTTCTTTGTGTTCTGTGAAATCATCTCAAAGAGTTACAGCTTTCCCCTCAAGAAGCCTTTCGCTAAGACAGTTCTTGTGGAATTGGCAAAGTGATATTTGGAAGCCCATAGAGGGCTACGGTGAAAAAGGAAATATCCTCAGATGAAATCTGGAAAGAAGCTTCCTAAGAAACTGTTTAGTGTTCGGTTAATTCATCTCACAGAGTTACATCTGTATTTCGTGGATCTCTTTGCTAGCCTTAATTCTGTGGAATCTGAGAACAGATATTTCGGATCCCTTTGAAGACTATAGGGCCAAAGGAAATATCCTCTGATAACAAAGAGAAAGAAGCTTTCTGAGAAACTTCTTTGTGTTCTGTGAAATCATCTCACAGAGTTACAGCTTTCCCCTCAAGAAGCCTTTCGCTACGACAGTTCTTGTGGAATTGGCAAAGTGATATTTGGAAGCCCATAGAGGGCTGTGGTGAAAAAGGAAATATCCTCAAATGAAATCTGGAAAGAAGCTTCCTGAGATACTGCTTAGTGTTCTGTTAATTCATCTCACAGAGTTACATCTGTTTTTCGTGGATCTCTTTGCTAGCCTTATTTCTGTGGAATCTGAGAACAGATATTTCGGATCCCTTTGAAGACTATAGGGCCAAAGGAAATATCCTCTGATAAGAAAGAGAAAGAAGCTTTCTGAGAAACTTCTTTGTGTTCCGTGAAATCTTCTCACAGAGTTACAGCTTTCCCCTCAAGAAGCCTTTCGATAAGACAGTACTTGTGGAATTGGCAAAGTGATATTTGGAAGCCCCTAGAGGGCTATGGTGAAAAAGGAAATATCCTCAGATGAAATCTAGAAAGAAGCTTCCTGAGAAACTGCTTAGTGCTCTGTTAATTCATCTCACAGTGTTACATCTGTATTTCGTGGATCTCTTTGCTAGGCTTATTTCTGTGGAATCTGAGAACAGATATTCCGGATCCCTTTGAAGACTATAGCGCGAAAGGAAATATCCTCCGATAACAAAGAGAAAGAAGCTTTCTGAGAAACTTCTTTGTGTTCTGTGAAATCATCTCACAGAGTTACAGCTTTCCCCTCAAGAAGCCTTTCGCTAAGACAGTTGTTGTGGAATTGGCAAAGTGATATTTGGAAGCCCATAGAGGGCTAGGGTGAAAAAGGAAATATCCTCTGATGAAATCTGGAAAGAAGCTTCCTGAGACAATGCTTAGTGTTCTGTTAATTCATCTCACAGAGTTACATCTGTATTTCGTGGATCTCTTTCCTAGCCTTATTTCTGTGGAATCTGAGAACAGATATTTCGGATGCCTTTGAAGACTATAGGGCCAAAGGAAATATCCTCCGATAACAAAGAGAAAGAAGCTTTCTGAGAAACTTCTTTGTGTTCTGTGAAATCATCTCACAGAGTTCCAGCTTTCCCCTCAAGAAGCCTTTCGCTAAACAGTTCTTGTGGAATTGGCAAAGTGATATTTGGAAGCCCATAGAGGGCTATGGTGAAAAAGGAAATATCCTCAGATGAAGTCTGGAAAGAAGCTTCCTGAGAAACTGCTTAGTGTTCTGTACATTCATCTCACAGAGTTACATCTGTATTTCGTGGATCTCTTTGCTAGCTTTATTTCTGTGGAATCTGAGAACAGATATTTCTCATCTTTTTGAAGACTATAGGGGCCAAGGAAATATCCTCCGATAACAAAGAGAAAGAAGCTTTCTGAGAAACTTCTTTGTGTTCTGTGAAATCATCTCACAGAGTTACAGCATTCCCCTCAAGAAGCCTTTTGCTAAGACAGTTCTTGTTGAATTGGCAAAGTGATATTTGGAAGCCCATAGAGGGCTATGGTGAAAAGGTAATATCCTCAGATGAAATCTGGAAAGAAGCTTTCTGAGAAACAGCTTAGTGTTCTGTTAATTCATCTCACAGAGTTGCATCTGTATGTCGTGGATCTCTTTGCTAGCCTTATTTCTGTGGAATCTGAGAACAGATATTTCGGATTCCTTTGAAGACTATAGGGCCAAAGGAAATATCCTTCGATAACAAAGACAAGGAAGCTTTCTGAGAAACTTCTTTGTGTTCTCTGAAATCATCTCACAGAGTTACAGCTTTCCCCTCAAGAAGCCTTTCGCTAAGACAGTTCTCGTGGAATTGGCAAAGTGATATTTGGAAGCCCATAGAGGGCTATGGTGAAAAAGGAAATATCCTCAGATGAAATCTGGAAAGAAGCTTCCTGAGAAACTGCTCAGTGTTCTGTTAATTCATTTCACAGAGTTACATCTGTATTTCGTGGATCTCTTTGCTAGCCTTAATTCTGTGGAATCTGAGAACAGATATTTCGGATCCCTTTGAAGACTATAGGGCCAAATTAAATATCCTCCGATAACCAAGAGAAAGAAGCTTTCTGAGAAACTTCTTTGTGTTCTGTGAAATCATCTCACAGAGTTACAGCTTTCCCCTCAAGAAGCCTTTCGCTAAGACAGTTCTTGTGGAATTGGCAAAGTGATATTTGGAAGCCCATAGTGGGCTATGGTGACAAAGGAAATATCCTCAGATGAAATCTGGAAAGAAGCTTCCTGAGAAACTGCTTAGTGTTCTGTAAATTCATCTCACAGAGTTACATCCGTATTTCGTGGATCTCTTTGCTAGCCTTAATTCTGTGGAATCTGAGAACAGATATTTCGGATCCCTTTGAAGACTATAGGGCCAAAGGAAATATCCTCCGATAACAAACGGAAAGAAGCTTTCTGAGAAACTTCTTTGTGTTCCGTGAAATCATCTCACAGAGTTACAGCTTTCCCCTCAAGAAGGCTTTCGCTAAGACAGTTCTTGTGGAATTGGCAAAGTGATATTTGGAAGTCCATAGAGGGCTATGGTGAAAAAATAAATATCCTCAGATGAAGTCTGGAAGGAAGCTTCCTGAGAAACTGCTTAGTGTTCTGTACATTCATCTCACAGAGTTACATCTGTATTTCGTGGATCTCTTTGCTAGCTTTATTTCTGTGGAATCTGAGAACAGATATTTCTCTTCTTTTTGAAGACTATAGGGGCAAAGGAAATATCCTCCGATAACAAAGACAAAGAAGCTTTCTGAGAAACTTCTTTGTGTTCTGTGAAATCATCTCACAGAGTTACAGCTTTCCCCTCAAGAAGCCTTTCGCTAAGACAGTTCTTGTGGAATTGGCAAAGTGATATTTGGAAGCCCATAGAGGGCTGTGGTGAAAAAGGAAATATCCTCAGATGAAATTTGGAAAGAAGCTTCCTTAGAAACTGCTTAGTGTTCTGTTAATTCATCTCACAGAGTTACATCTGTATTTCGTGGATCTCTTTGCTAGCCTTTTTTCTGTGGAATCTGAGAACAGATATTTCTCATCTTTTTGAAGACTATAGGGCCAAAGGAAATATCCTCCGATAACAAAGAGAAAGAAGCTTTCTGGGAAACTTCTTTGTGTTCTGTGAAATCATCTCACAGAATTACAGCTTTCCCGTCAAGAAGCCTTGCGCTAAGACAGTTCTTGTGGAATTGGCAAAGTGATATTTGGAAGCCCATTGAGGGCTACGGTGAAAAAGGAAATATCCTCAGATGAAATCTGGAAAGAAGCTTCCTGAGAAACTGCTTAGTGTTCGGTTAATTCATCTCACAGAGTTACATCTGTATTTCGTGGATCTCTTTGCTAGCCTTAATTCTGTGGAATCTGAGAACAGATATTCCGGATCCCTTTGAAGACTATAGGGCCAAAGGAAATATCCTCCGATAACCAAGAGAAAGAAGCTTTCTGAGAAACTTCTTTGTGTTCTGTGAAATCATCTCACAGAGTTCCAGCTTTCCCCTCAAGAAGCCTTTCGCTCAGACAGTTCTTGTGGAATTGGCAAAGTGATATTTGGAAGCCCATAGTGGGCTATGGTGACAAAGGTAATATCCTCAGATGAAGTCTGGAAAGAAGCTTTCTGAGAAACTGCTTAGTGTTCTGATTATTCATCTCACAGAGTTACATCTGTATTTCGTGGATCTCTTTGCTAGCTTTATTTCTGTGGAATCTGAGAACAGATATTTCTCATCTTTTTGAAGACTATAGGGGCCAAGGAAATATCCTCCGATAACAAAGAGAAAGAAGCTTTCTGAGAAACTTCTTTGTGTTCTGTGAAATCATTTCACAGAGTTACAGTTTTCCCCTCAAGAAGCCTTTCGCTAAGACAGTTCTTGTGGAATTGGCAAAGTGATATTTGGAAGCCCATAGAGGGCTATGGTGAAAAAGGAAATATCCTCAAATGAAATCTGGAAAGAAGCTTCCTGAGAAACTGCTCAGTGTTCTGTTAATTCATCTCACAGAGTTACATCTGTATTTCGTGGATCTCCTTGCTAGCCTTAATTCTGTGGAATCTGAGAACAGATATTTCGGATCCCTTTGAAGACTATAGGGCCAAAGGAAATATCCTCCGATAACCAAGAGAAAGAAGCTTTCTGAGAAACTTCTTTGTGTTCTATGAAATCATCTCACAGAGTTACAGCATTCCCCTCAAGAAGCCTTTTGCTAAGACAGTTCTTGTTGAATTGGCAAAGTGATATTTGGAAGCCCATAGAGGGCTATGGTGAAAAGGTAATATCCTCAGATGAAATCTGGAAAGAAGCTTTCTGAGAAACAGCTTAGTGTTCTGTTAATTCATCTCACAGAGTTGCATCTGTATGTCGTGGATCTCTTTGCTAGCCTTATTTCTGTGGAATCTGAGAACAGATATTTCGGATCCCTTTGAAGACTATAGGGCCAAAGGAAATATCCTCCGATAACAAAGACAAGGAAGCTTTCTGAGAAACTTCTTTGTGTTCTCTGAAATCATCTCACAGAGTTACAGCTTTCCCCTCAAGAAGCCTTTCGCTAAGACAGTTCTTGTGGAATTGGCAAAGTGATATTTGGAAGCCCATAGAGGGCTATGGTGAAAAAGGAAATATCCTCAGATGAAATCTGGAAAGAAGCTTCCTGAGAAACTGCTCAGTGTTCTGTTAATTCATTTCACAGAGTTACATCTGTATTTCGTGGATCTCTTTGCTAGCCTTAATTCTGTGGAATCTGAGAACAGATATTTCGGATCCCTTTGAAGACTATAGGGCCAAAGGAAATATCCTCCGATAACCAAGAGAAAGAAGCTTTCTGAGAAACTTCTTTGTGTTCTGTGAAATCATCTCACAGAGTTACAGCTTTCCCGTCAAGAAGCCTTTCGCTAAGACAGTTCTTGTGGAATTGGCAAAGTGATATTTGGAAGCCCATAGTGGGCTATGGTGACAAAGGAAATATCCTCAGATGAAATCTGGAAAGAAGCTTCCTGAGAAACTGCTTAGTGTTCTGTAAATTCATCTCACAGAGTTACATCTGTATTTCGTGGATCTCTTTGCTAGCCTTAATTCTGTGGAATCTGAGAACAGATATTTCGGATCCCTTTGAAGACTATAGGGCCAAAGGAAATATCCTCCGATAACAAAGAGAAAGAAGCTTTCTGAGAAACTTCTTTGTGTTCTGTGAAATCATCTCACAGAGTTACAGCTTTCCCGTCAAGAAGCCTTTCGCTAAGACAGTTCTTGTGGAATTGGCAAAGTGATATTTGGAAGCCCATAGAGGGCTATGGTGAAAAGGTAATATCCTCAGATGAAATCTGGAAAGAAGCTTTCTGAGAAACAGTTTAGTGTTCTGTTATTTCATCTCACAGAGTTACATCTGTATTTCGTGGATCTCTTTGCTAGCCTTATTTCTTTGGAATCTGAGAACAGATATTTCGGATCCCTTTGAAGACTATAGGGCCAAAGGAAATATCCTCCGATAACAAAGACAAACAAGCTTTCTGAGAAACTTCTTTGTGTTCTCTGAAATCATCTCACAGAGTTACAGCTTTCCCCTCAAGAAGCCTTTCGCTAAGACAGTTCTTGTGGAATTGGCAAAGTGATATTTGGAAGCCCATAGAGGGCTACGGTGAAAAAGGAAATATCCTCAGATGAAATCTGGAAAGAAGCTTCCTGAGAAACTGCTCAGTGTTCGGTTAATTCATCTCACAGAGTTACATCTGTATTTCGTGGATCTCTTTGCTAGCCTTAATTCTGTGGAATCTGAGAACAGATATTTCGGATCCCTTTGAAGACTATAGGGCCAAAGGAAATATCCTCCGATAACCAAGAGAAAGAAGCTTTCTGAGAAACTTCTTTGTGTTCTGTGAAATCATCTCAAAGAGTTACAGCTTTCCCCTCAAGAAGCCTTTCGCTAAGACAGTTCTTGTGGAATTGGCAAAGTGATATTTGGAAGCCCATAGAGGGCTGTGGTGAAAAAGGAAATATCCTCAAATGAAATCTGGAAAGAAGCTTCCTGAGATACTGCTTAGTGTTCTGTTAATTCATCTCACAGAGTTACATCTGTTTTTCGTGGATCTCTTTGCTAGCCTTATTTCTGTGGAATCTGAGAACAGATATTTCGGATCCCTTTGAAGACTATAGGGCCAAAGGAAATATCCTCTGATAAGAAAGAGAAAGAAGCTTTCTGAGAAACTTCTTTGTGTTCCGTGAAATCTTCTCACAGAGTTACAGCTTTCCCCTCAAGAAGCCTTTCGATAAGACAGTACTTGTGGAATGGGCAAAGTGATATTTGGAACCCCCTAGAGGGCTATGGTGAAAAAGGAAATATCCTCAGATGAAATCTAGAAAGAAGCTTCCTGAGAAACTGCTTAGTGCTCTGTTAATTCATCTCACAGTGTTACATCTGTATTTCGTGGATCTCTTTGCTAGGCTTATTTCTGTGGAATCTGAGAACAGATATTCCGGATCCCTTTGAAGACTATAGCGCGAAAGGAAATATCCTCCGATAACAAAGAGAAAGAAGCTTTCTGAGAAACTTCTTTGTGTTCTGTGAAATCATCTCACACAGTTACAGCTTTCCCCTCAAGAAGCCTTTCGCTAAGACAGTTGTTGTGGAATTGGCAAAGTGATATTTGGAAGCCCATAGAGGGCTATGGTGAAAAAGGAAATATCCTCTGATGAAATCTGGAAAGAAGCTTCCTGAGACAATGCTTAGTGTTCTGTTAATTCATCTCACAGAGTTACATCTGTATTTCGTGGATCTCTTTCCTAGCCTTATTTCTGTGGAATCTGAGAACAGATATTTCGGATGCCTTTGAAGACTATAGGGCCAAAGGAAATATCCTCCGATAACAAAGAGAAAGAAGCTTTCTGAGAAACTTCTTTGTGTTCTTTGAAATCATCTCACAGAGTTCCAGCTTTCCCCTCAAGAAGCCTTTCGCTAAACAGTTCTTGTGGAATTGGCAAAGTGATATTTGGAAGCCCATAGAGGGCTATGGTGAAAAAGGAAATATCCTCAGATGAAGTCTGGAAAGAAGCTTCCTGAGAAACTGCTTAGTGTTCTGTACATTCATCTCACAGAGTTACATCTGTATTTCGTGGATCTCTTTGCTAGCTTTATTTCTGTGGAATCTGAGAACAGATATTTCTCATCTTTTTGAAGACTATAGGGGCCAAGGAAATATCCTCCGATAACAAAGAGAAAGAAGCTTTCTGAGAAACTTCTTTGTGTTCTGTGAAATCATCTCACAGAGTTACAGCATTCCCCTCAAGAAGCCTTTTGCTAAGACAGTTCTTGTTGAATTGGCAAAGTGATATTTGGAAGCCCATAGAGGGCTATGGTGAAAAGGTAATATCCTCAGATGAAATCTGGAAAGAAGCTTTCTGAGAAACAGCTTAGTGTTCTCTTAATTCATCTCACAGAGTTGCATCTGTATGTCGTGGATCTCTTTGCTAGCCTTATTTCTGTGGAATCTGAGAACAGATATTTCGGATCCCTTTGAAGACTATAGGGCCAAAGGAAATATCCTTCGATAACAAAGACAAGGAAGCTTTCTGAGAAACTTCTTTGTGTTCTCTGAAATCATCTCACAGAGTTACAGCTTTCCCCTCAAGAAGCCTTTCGCTAAGACAGTTCTTGTGGAATTGGCAAAGTGATATTTGGAAGCCCATAGAGGGCTATGGTGAAAAACGAAATATCCTCAGATGAAATCTGGAAAGAAGCTTCCTGAGAAACTGCTCAGTGTTCTGTTAATTCATTTCACAGAGTTACATCTGTATTTCGTGGATCTCTTTGCTAGCCTTAATTCTGTGGAATCTGAGAACAGATATTTCGGATCCCTTTGAAGACTATAGGGCCAAATTAAATATCCTCCGATAACCAAGAGAAAGAAGCTTTCTGAGAAACTTCTTTGTGTTCTGTGAAATCATCTCACAGAGTTACAGCTTTCCCCTCAAGAAGCCTTTCGCTAAGACAGTTCTTGCGGAATTGGCAAAGTGATATTTGGAAGCCCATAGTGGGCTATGGTGACAAAGGAAATATCCTCAGATGAAATCTGGAAAGAAGCTTCCTGAGAAACTGCTTAGTGTTCTGTAAATTCATCTCACAGAGTTACATCTGTATTTCGTGGATCTCTTTGCTAGCCTTAATTCTGTGGAATCTGAGAACAGATATTTCGGATCCCTTTGAAGACTATAGGGCCAAAGGAAATATCCTCCGATAACAAAGGGAAAGAAGCTTTCTGAGAAACTTCTTTGTGTTCCGTGAAATCATCTCACAGAGTTACAGCTTTCCCCTCAAGAAGGCTTTCGCTAAGACAGTTCTTGTGGAATTGGCAAAGTGATATTTGGAAGTCCATAGAGGGCTATGGTGAAAAAATAAATATCCTCAGATGAAGTCTGGAAGGAAGCTTCCTGAGAAACTGCTTAGTGTTCTGTACATTCATCTCACAGAGTTACATCTGTATTTCGTGGATCTCTTTGCTAGCTTTATTTCTGTGGAATCTGAGAACAGATATTTCTCTTCTTTTTGAAGACTATAGGGGCAAAGGAAATATCCTCCGATAACAAAGACAAAGAAGCTTTCTGAGAAACTTCTTTGTGTTCTGTGAAATCATCTCACAGAGTTACAGCTTTCCCGTCAAGAAGCCTTTCGCTAAGACAGTTCTTGTGGAATTGGCAAAGTGATATTTGGAAGCCCATAGAGGGCTATGGTGAAAAGGTAATATCCTCAGATGAAATCTGGAAAGAAGCTTTCTGAGAAACAGCTTAGTGTTCTGTTGTTTCATCTCACAGAGTTACATCTGTATTTCGTGGATCTCTTTGCTAGCCTTATTTCTGTGGAATCTGAGAACAGATATTTCGGATCCCTTTGAAGACTATAGGGCCAAAGGAAATATCCTCTGATAAGAAAGAGAAAGAAGCTTTCTGAGAAACTTCTTTGTGTTCCGTGAAATCTTCTCACAGAGTTACAGCTTTCCCCTCAAGAAGCCTTTCGATAAGACAGTACTTGTGGAATTGGCAAAGTGATATTTGGAAGCCCCTAGAGGGCTATGGTGAAAAAGGAAATATCCTCAGATGAAATCTAGAAAGAAGCTTCCTGAGAAACTGCTTAGTGCTCTGTTAATTCATCTCACAGTGTTACATCTGTATTTCGTGGATCTCTTTGCTAGGCTTATTTCTGTGGAATCTGAGAACAGATATTCCGGATCCCTTTGAAGACTATAGCGCGAAAGGAAATATCCTCCGATAACAAAGAGAAAGAAGCTTTCTGAGAAACTTCTTTGTGTTCTGTGAAATCATCTCACAGAGTTACAGCTTTCCCCTCAAGAAGCCTTTCGCTAAGACAGTTGTTGTGGAATTGGCAAAGTGATATTTGGAAGCCCATCGAGGGCTAGGGTGAAAAAGGAAATATCCTCTGATGAAATCTGGAAAGAAGCTTCCTGAGACAATGCTTAGTGTTCTGTTAATTCATCTCACAGAGTTACATCTGTATTTCGTGGATCTCTTTCCTAGCCTTATTTCTGTGGAATCTGAGAACAGATATTTCGGATGCCTTTGAAGACTATAGGGCCAAAGGAAATATCCTCCGATAACAAAGAGAAAGAAGCTTTCTGAGAAACTTCTTTGTGTTCTGTGAAATCATCTCACAGAGTTCCAGCTTTCCCCTCAAGAAGCCTTTCGCTAAACAGTTCTTGTGGAATTGGCAAAGTGATATTTGGAAGCCCATAGAGGGCTATGGTGAAAAAGGAAATATCCTCAGATGAAGTCTGGAAAGAAGCTTCCTGAGAAACTGCTTAGTGTTCTGTACATTCATCTCACAGAGTTACATCTGTATTTCGTGGATCTCTTTGCTAGCTTTATTTCTGTGGAATCTGAGAACAGATATTTCTCATCTTTTTGAAGACTATAGGGGCCAAGGAAATATCCTCCGATAACAAAGAGAAAGAAGCTTTCTGAGAAACTTCTTTGTGTTCTGTGAAATCATCTCACAGAGTTACAGCATTCCCCTCAAGAAGCCTTTTGCTAAGACAGTTCTTGTTGAATTGGCAAAGTGATATTTGGAAGCCCATAGAGGGCTATGGTGAAAAGGTAATATCCTCAGATGAAATCTGGAAAGAAGCTTTCTGAGAAACAGCTTAGTGTTCTGTTAATTCATCTCACAGAGTTGCATCTGTATGTCGTGGATCTCTTTGCTAGCCTTATTTCTGTGGAATCTGAGAACAGATATTTCGGATTCCTTTGAAGACTATAGGGCCAAAGGAAATATCCTTCGATAACAAAGACAAGGAAGCTTTCTGAGAAACTTCTTTGTGTTCTCTGAAATCATCTCACAGAGTTACAGCTTTCCCCTCAAGAAGCCTTTCGCTAAGACAGTTCTCGTGGAATTGGCAAAGTGATATTTGGAAGCCCATAGAGGGCTATGGTGAAAAAGGAAATATCCTCAGATGAAATCTGGAAAGAAGCTTCCTGAGAAACTGCTCAGTGTTCTGTTAATTCATTTCACAGAGTTACATCTGTATTTCGTGGATCTCTTTGCTAGCCTTAATTCTGTGGAATCTGAGAACAGATATTTCGGATCCCTTTGAAGACTATAGGGCCAAATTAAATATCCTCCGATAACCAAGAGAAAGAAGCTTTCTGAGAAACTTCTTTGTGTTCTGTGAAATCATCTCACAGAGTTACAGCTTTCCCCTCAAGAAGTCTTTCGCTAAGACAGTTCTTGTGGAATTGGCAAAGTGATATTTGGAAGCCCATAGTGGGCTATGGTGACAAAGGAAATATCCTCAGATGAAATCTGGAAAGAAGCTTCCTGAGAAACTGCTTAGTGTTCTGTAAATTCATCTCACAGAGTTACATCTGTATGTCGTGGATCTCTTTGCTAGCCTTAATTCTGTGGAATCTGAGAACAGATATTTCGGATCCCTTTGAAGACTATAGGGCCAAAGGAAATATCCTCCGATAACAAACGGAAAGAAGCTTTCTGAGAAACTTCTTTGTGTTCCGTGAAATCATCTCACAGAGTTACAGCTTTCCCCTCAAGAAGGCTTTCGCTAAGACAGTTCTTGTGGAATTGGCAAAGTGATATTTGGAAGTCCATAGAGGGCTATGGTGAAAAAATAAATATCCTCAGATGAAGTCTGGAAGGAAGCTTCCTGAGAAACTGCTTAGTGTTCTGTACATTCATCTCACAGAGTTACATCTGTATTTCGTGGATCTCTTTGCTAGCTTTATTTCTGTGGAATCTGAGAACAGATATTTCTCTTCTTTTTGAAGACTATAGGGGCAAAGGAAATATCCTCCGATAACAAAGACAAAGAAGCTTTCTGAGAAACTTCTTTGTGTTCTGTGAAATCATCTCACAGAGTTACAGCTTTCCCGTCAAGAAGCCTTTCGCTAAGACAGTTCTTGTGGAATTGGCAAAGTGATATTTGGAAGCCCATAGAGGGCTATGGTGAAAAGGTAATATCCTCAGATGAAATCTGGAAAGAAGCTTTCTGAGAAACAGCTTAGTGTTCTGTTGTTTCATCTCACAGAGTTACATCTGTATTTCGTGGATCTCTTTGCTAGCCTTATTTCTGTGGAATCTGAGAACAGATATTTCGGATCCCTTTGAAGACTATAGGGCCAAAGGAAATATCCTCTGATAAGAAAGAGAAAGAAGCTTTCTGAGAAACTTCTTTGTGTTCCGTGAAATCTTCTCACAGAGTTACAGCTTTCCCCTCAAGAAGCCTTTCGATAAGACAGTACTTGTGGAATTGGCAAAGTGATATTTGGAAGCCCCTAGAGGGCTATGGTGAAAAAGGAAATATCCTCAGATGAAATCTAGAAAGAAGCTTCCTGAGAAACTGCTTAGTGCTCTGTTAATTCATCTCACAGTGTTACATCTGTATTTCGTGGATCTCTTTGCTAGGCTTATTTCTGTGGAATCTGAGAACAGATATTCCGGATCCCTTTGAAGACTATAGCGCGAAAGGAAATATCCTCCGATAACAAAGAGAAAGAAGCTTTCTGAGAAACTTCTTTGTGTTCTGTGAAATCATCTCACAGAGTTACAGCTTTCCCCTCAAGAAGCCTTTCGCTAAGACAGTTGTTGTGGAATTGGCAAAGTGATATTTGGAAGCCCATAGAGGGCTAGGGTGAAAAAGGAAATATCCTCTGATGAAATCTGGAAAGAAGCTTCCTGAGACAATGCTTAGTGTTCTGTTAATTCATCTCACAGAGTTACATCTGTATTTCGTGGATCTCTTTCCTAGCCTTATTTCTGTGGAATCTGAGAACAGATATTTCGGATGCCTTTGAAGACTATAGGGCCAAAGGAAATATCCTCCGATAACAAAGAGAAAGAAGCTTTCTGAGAAACTTCTTTGTGTTCTGTGAAATCATCTCACAGAGTTCCAGCTTTCCCCTCAAGAAGCCTTTCGCTAAACAGTTCTTGTGGAATTGGCAAAGTGATATTTGGAAGCCCATAGAGGGCTATGGTGAAAAAGGAAATATCCTCAGATGAAGTCTGGAAAGAAGCTTCCTGAGAAACTGCTTAGTGTTCTGTACATTCATCTCACAGAGTTACATCTGTATTTCGTGGATCTCTTTGCTAGCTTTATTTCTGTGGAATCTGAGAACAGATATTTCTCATCTTTTTGAAGACTATAGGGGCCAAGGAAATATCCTCCGATAACAAAGAGAAAGAAGCTTTCTGAGAAACTTCTTTGTGTTCTGTGAAATCATCTCACAGAGTTACAGCATTCCCCTCAAGAAGCCTTTTGCTAAGACAGTTCTTGTTGAATTGGCAAAGTGATATTTGGAAGCCCATAGAGGGCTATGGTGAAAAGGTAATATCCTCAGATGAAATCTGGAAAGAAGCTTTCTGAGAAACAGCTTAGTGTTCTGTTAATTCATCTCACAGAGTTGCATCTGTATGTCGTGGATCTCTTTGCTAGCCTTATTTCTGTGGAATCTGAGAACAGATATTTCGGATTCCTTTGAAGACTATAGGGCGAAAGGAAATATCCTTCGATAACAAAGACAAGGAAGCTTTCTGAGAAACTTCTTTGTGTTCTCTGAAATCATCTCACAGAGTTACAGCTTTCCCCTCAAGAAGCCTTTCGCTAAGACAGTTCTCGTGGAATTGGCAAAGTGATATTTGGAAGCCCATAGAGGGCTATGGTGAAAAAGGAAATATCCTCAGATGAAATCTGGAAAGAAGCTTCCTGAGAAACTGCTCAGTGTTCTGTTAATTCATTTCACAGAGTTACATCTGTATTTCGTGGATCTCTTTGCTAGCCTTAATTCTGTGGAATCTGAGAACAGATATTTCGGATCCCTTTGAAGACTATAGGGCCAAATTAAATATCCTCCGATAACCAAGAGAAAGAAGCTTTCTGAGAAACTTCTTTGTGTTCTGTGAAATCATCTCACAGAGTTACAGCTTTCCCCTCAAGAAGCCTTTCGCTAAGACAGTTCTTGTGGAATTGGCAAAGTGATATTTGGAAGCCCATAGTGGGCTATGGTGACAAAGGAAATATCCTCAGATGAAATCTGGAAAGAAGCTTCCTGAGAAACTGCTTAGTGTTCTGTAAATTCATCTCACAGAGTTACATCTGTATGTCGTGGATCTCTTTGCTAGCCTTAATTCTATGGAATCTGAGAACAGATATTTCGGATCCCTTTGAAGAATATAGGGCCAAAGGAAATATCCTCCGATAACAAACGGAAAGAAGCTTTCTGAGAAACTTCTTTGTGTTCCGTGAAATCATCTCACAGAGTTACAGCTTTCCCCTCAAGAAGGCTTTCGCTAAGACAGTTCTTGTGGAATTGGCAAAGTGATATTTGGAAGTCCATAGAGGGCTATGGTGAAAAAATAAATATCCTCAGATGAAGTCTGGAAGGAAGCTTCCTGAGAAACTGCTTAGTGTTCTGTACATTCATCTCACAGAGTTACATCTGTATTTCGTGGATCTCTTTGCTAGCTTTATTTCTGTGGAATCTGAGAACAGATATTTCTCTTCTTTTTGAAGACTATAGGGGCAAAGGAAATATCCTCCGATAACAAAGACAAAGAAGCTTTCTGAGAAACTTCTTTGTGTTCTGTGAAATCATCTCACAGAGTTACAGCTTTCCCCTCAAGAAGCCTTTCGCTAAGACAGTTCTTGTGGAATTGGCAAAGTGATATTTGGAAGCCCATAGAGGGCTGTGGTGAAAAAGGAAATATCCTCAGATGAAATCTGGAAAGAAGCTTCCTGAGATACTGCTTAGTGTTCTGTTAATTCATCTCACAGAGTTACATCTGTTTTTCGTGGATCTCTTTGCTAGCCTTATTTCTGTGGAATCTGAGAACAGATATTTCGGATCCCTTTGAAGACTATAGGGCCAAAGGAAATATCCTCTGATAAGAAAGAGAAAGAAGCTTTCTGAGAAACTTCTTTGTGTTCTGTGAAATCTTCTCACAGAGTTACAGCTTTCCCCTCAAGAAGCCTTTCGATAAGACAGTACTTGTGGAATTGGCAAAGTGATATTTGGAAGCCCCTAGAGGGCTATGGTGAAAAAGGAAATATCCTCAGATGAAATCTAGAAAGAAGCTTCCTGAGAAACTGCTTAGTGCTCTGTTAATTCATCTCACAGTGTTACATCTGTATTTCGTGGATCTCTTTGCTAGGCTTATTTCTGTGGAATCTGAGAACAGATATTCCGGATCCCTTTGAAGACTATAGCGCGAAAGGAAATATCCTCCGATAACAAAGAGAAAGAAGCTTTCTGAGAAACTTCTTTGTGTTCTGTGAAATCATCTCACAGAGTTACAGCTTTCCCCTCAAGAAGCCTTTCGCTAAGACAGTTGTTGTGGAATTGGCAAAGTGATATTTGGAAGCCCATAGAGGGCTAGGGTGAAAAAGGAAATATCCTCTGATGAAATCTGGAAAGAAGCTTCCTGAGACAATGCTTAGTGTTCTGTTAATTCATCTCACAGAGTTACATCTGTATTTCGTGGATCTCTTTCCTAGCCTTATTTCTGTGGAATCTGAGAACAGATATTTCGGATGCCTTTGAAGACTATAGGGCCAAAGGAAATATCCTCCGATAACAAAGAGAAAGAAGCTTTCTGAGAAACTTCTTTGTGTTCTGTGAAATCATCTCACAGAGTTCCAGCTTTCCCCTCAAGAAGCCTTTCGCTAAACAGTTCTTGTGGAATTGGCAAAGTGATATTTGGAAGCCCATAGAGGGCTATGGTGAAAAAGGAAATATCCTCAGATGAAGTCTGGAAAGAAGCTTCCTGAGAAACTTCTTAGTGTTCTGTACATTCATCTCACAGAGTTACATCTGTATTTCGTGGATCTCTTTGCTAGCTTTATTTCTGTGGAATCTGAGAACAGATATTTCTCATCTTTTTGAAGACTATAGGGGCCAAGGAAATATCCTCCGATAACAAAGAGAAAGAAGCTTTCTGAGAAACTTCTTTGTGTTCTGTGAAATCATCTCACAGAGTTACAGCATTCCCCTCAAGAAGCCTTTTGCTAAGACAGTTCTTGTTGAATTGGCAAAGTGATATTTGGAAGCCCATAGAGGGCTATGGTGAAAAGGTAATATCCTCAGATGAAATCTGGAAAGAAGCTTTCTGAGAAACAGCTTAGTGTTCTGTTAATTCATCTCACAGAGTTGCATCTGTATGTCGTGGATCTCTTTGCTAGCCTTATTTCTGTGGAATCTGAGAACAGATATTTCGGATTCCTTTGAAGACTATAGGGCCAAAGGAAATATCCTTCGATAACAAAGACAAGGAAGCTTTCTGAGAAACTTCTTTGTGTTCTCTGAAATCATCTCACAGAGTTACAGCTTTCCCCTCAAGAAGCCTTTCGCTAAGACAGTTCTCGTGGAATTGGCAAAGTGATATTTGGAAGCCCATAGAGGGCTATGGTGAAAAAGGAAATATCCTCAGATGAAATCTGGAAAGAAGCTTCCTGAGAAACTGCTCAGTGTTCTGTTAATTCATTTCACAGAGTTACATCTGTATTTCGTGGATCTCTTTGCTAGCCTTAATTCTGTGGAATCTGAGAACAGATATTTCGGATCCCTTTGAAGACTATAGGGCCAAATTAAATATCCTCCGATAACCAAGAGAAAGAAGCTTTCTGAGAAACTTCTTTGTGTTCTGTGAAATCATCTCACAGAGTTACAGCTTTCCCCTCAAGAAGCCTTTCGCTAAGACAGTTCTTGTGGAATTGGCAAAGTGATATTTGGAAGCCCATAGTGGGCTATGGTGACAAAGGAAATATCCTCAGATGAAATCTGGAAAGAAGCTTCCTGAGAAACTGCTTAGTGTTCTGTAAATTCATCTCACAGAGTTACATCCGTATTTCGTGGATCTCTTTGCTAGCCTTAATTCTGTGGAATCTGAGAACAGATATTTCGGATCCCTTTGAAGACTATAGGGCCAAAGGAAATATCCTCCGATAACAAACGGAAAGAAGCTTTCTGAGAAACTTCTTTGTGTTCCGTGAAATCATCTCACAGAGTTACAGCTTTCCCCTCAAGAAGGCTTTCGCTAAGACAGTTCTTGTGGAATTGGCAAAGTGATATTTGGAAGTCCATAGAGGGCTATGGTGAAAAAATAAATATCCTCAGATGAAGTCTGGAAGGAAGCTTCCTGAGAAACTGCTTAGTGTTCTGTACATTCATCTCACAGAGTTACATCTGTATTTCGTGGATCTCTTTGCTAGCTTTATTTCTGTGGAATCTGAGAACAGATATTTCTCTTCTTTTTGAAGACTATAGGGGCAAAGGAAATATCCTCCGATAACAAAGACAAAGAAGCTTTCTGAGAAACTTCTTTGTGTTCTGTGAAATCATCTCACAGAGTTACAGCTTTCCCCTCAAGAAGCCTTTCGCTAAGACAGTTCTTGTGGAATTGGCAAAGTGATATTTGGAAGCCCATAGAGGGCTGTGGTGAAAAAGGAAATATCCTCAGATGAAATCTGGAAAGAAGCTTCCTGAGATACTGCTTAGTGTTCTGTTAATTCATCTCACAGAGTTACATCTGTTTTTCGTGGATCTCATTGCTAGCCTTATTTCTGTGGAATCTGAGAACAGATATTTCGGATCCCTTTGAAGACTATAGGGCCAAAGGAAATATCCTCTGATAAGAAAGAGAAAGAAGCTTTCTGAGAAACTTCTTTGTGTTCCGTGAAATCTTCTCACAGAGTTACAGCTTTCCCCTCAAGAAGCCTTTCGATAAGACAGTACTTGTGGAATGGGCAAAGTGATATTTGGAAGCCCCTAGAGGGCTATGGTGAAAAAGGAAATATCCTCAGATGAAATCTAGAAAGAAGCTTCCTGAGAAACTGCTTAGTGCTCTGTTAATTCATCTCACAGTGTTACATCTGTATTTCGTGGATCTCTTTGCTAGGCTTATTTCTGTGGAATCTGAGAACAGATATTCCGGATCCCTTTGAAGACTATAGCGCGAAAGGAAATATCCTCCGATAACAAAGAGAAAGAAGCTTTCTGAGAAACTTCTTTGTGTTCTGTGAAATCATCTCACAGAGTTACAGCTTTCCCCTCAAGAAGCCTTTCGCTAAGACAGTTGTTGTGGAATTGGCAAAGTGATATTTGGAAGCCCATAGAGGGCTATGGTGAAAAAGGAAATATCCTCTGATGAAATCTGGAAAGAAGCTTCCTGAGACAATGCTTAGTGTTCTGTTAATTCATCTCACAGAGTTACATCTGTATTTCGTGGATCTCTTTCCTAGCCTTATTTCTGTGGAATCTGAGAACAGATATTTCGGATGCCTTTGAAGACTATAGGGCCAAAGGAAATATCCTCCGATAACAAAGAGAAAGAAGCTTTCTGAGAAACTTCTTTGTGTTCTGTGAAATCATCTCACAGAGTTCCAGCTTTCCCCTCAAGAAGCCTTTCGCTAAACAGTTCTTGTGGAATTGGCAAAGTGATATTTGGAAGCCCATAGAGGGCTATGGTGAAAAAGGAAATATCCTCAGATGAAGTCTGGAAAGAAGCTTCCTGAGAAACTGCTTAGTGTTCTGTACATTCATCTCACAGAGTTACATCTGTATTTCGTGGATCTCTTTGCTAGCTTTATTTCTGTGGAATCTGAGAACAGATATTTCTCATCTTTTTGAAGACTATAGGGGCCAAGGAAATATCCTCCGATAACAAAGAGAAAGAAGCTTTCTGAGAAACTTCTTTGTGTTCTGTGAAATCATCTCACAGAGTTACAGCATTCCCCTCAAGAAGCCTGTTGCTAAGACAGTTCTTGTTGAATTGGCAAAGTGATATTTGGAAGCCCATAGAGGGCTATGGTGAAAAGGTAATATCCTCAGATGAAATCTGGAAAGAAGCTTTCTGAGAAACAGCTTAGTGTTCTCTTAATTCATCTCACAGAGTTGCATCTGTATGTCGTGGATCTCTTTGCTAGCCTTATTTCTGTGGAATCTGAGAACAGATATTTCGGATCCCTTTGAAGACTATAGGGGCAAAGGAAATATCCTTCGATAACAAAGACATGGAAGCTTTCTGAGAAACTTCTTTGTGTTCTCTGAAATCATCTCACAGAGTTACAGCTTTCCCCTCAAGAAGCCTTTCGCTAAGACAGTTCTTGTGGAATTGGCAAAGTGATATTTGGAAGCCCATAGAGGGCTATGGTGAAAAAGGAAATATCCTCAGATGAAATCTGGAAAGAAGCTTCCTGAGAAACTGCTCAGTGTTCTGTTAATTCATTTCACAGAGTTACATCTGTATTTCGTGGATCTCTTTGCTAGCCTTAATTCTGTGGAATCTGAGAACAGATATTTCGGATCCCTTTGAAGACTATAGGGCCAAATTAAATATCCTCCGATAACCAAGAGAAAGAAGCTTTCTGAGAAACTTCTTTGTGTTCTGTGAAATCATCTCACAGAGTTACAGCTTTCCCCTCAAGAAGCCTTTCGCTAAGACAGTTCTTGTGGAATTGGCAAAGTGATATTTGGAAGCCCATAGTGGGCTATGGTGACAAAGGAAATATCCTCAGATGAAATCTGGAAAGAAGCTTCCTGAGAAACTGCTTAGTGTTCTGTAAATTCATCTCACAGAGTTACATCTGTATTTCGTGGATCTCTTTGCTAGCCTTAATTCTGTGGAATCTGAGAACAGATATTTCGGATCCCTTTGAAGACTATAGGGCCAAAGGAAATATCCTCCGATAACAAAGGGAAAGAAGCTTTCTGAGAAACTTCTTTGTGTTCCGTGAAATCATCTCACAGAGTTACAACTTTCCCCTCAAGAAGGCTTTCGCTAAGACAGTTCTTGTGGAATTGGCAAAGTGATATTTGGAAGTCCATAGAGGGCTATGGTGAAAAAATAAATATCCTCAGATGAAGTCTGGAAGGAAGCTTCCTGAGAAACTGCTTAGTGTTCTGTACATTCATCTCACAGAGTTGCATCTGTATTTCGTGGATCTCTTTGCTAGCTTTATTTCTGTGGAATCTGAGAACAGATATTTCTCTTCTTTTTGAAGACTATAGGGGCAAAGGAAATATCCTCCGATAACAAAGACAAAGAAGCTTTCTGAGAAACTTCTTTGTGTTCTGTGAAATCATCTCACAGAGTTACAGCTTTCCCGTCAAGAAGCCTTTCGCTAAGACAGTTCTTGTGGAATTGGCAAAGTGATATTTGGAAGCCCATAGAGGGCTATGGTGAAAAGGTAATATCCTCAGATGAAATCTGGAAAGAAGCTTTCTGAGAAACAGCTTAGTGTTCTGTTGTTTCATCTCACAGAGTTACATCTGTATTTCGTGGATCTCTTTGCTAGCCTTATTTCTTTGGAATCTGAGAACAGATATTTCGGATCCCTTTGAAGACTATAGGGCCAAAGGAAATATCCTCCGATAACAAAGACAAACAAGCTTTCTGAGAAACTTCTTTGTGTTCTCTGAAATCATCTCACAGAGTTACAGCTTTCCCCTCAAGAAGCCTTTCGCTAAGACAGTTCTTGTGGAATTGGCAAAGTGATATTTGGAAGCCCATAGAGGGCTACGGTGAAAAAGGAAATATCCTCAGATGAAATCTGGAAAGAAGCTTCCTGAGAAACTGCTCAGTGTTCGGTTAATTCATCTCACAGAGTTACATCTGTATTTAGTGGATCTCTTTGCTAGCCTTAATTCTGTGGAATCTGAGAACAGATATTTCCGATCCCTTTGAAGACTATAGGGCCAAAGGAAATATCCTCCGATAACCAAGAGAAAGAAGCTTTCTGAGAAACTTCTTTGTGTTCTGTGAAATCATCTCACAGAGTTACAGCTTTCCCCTCAAGAAGCCTTTCGCTAAGACAGTTCTTGTGGAATTGGCAAAGTGATATTTGGAAGCCCATAGAGGGCTACGGTGAAAAAGGAAATATCCTCAGATGAAATCTGGAAAGAAGCTTCCTGAGAAACTGTTTAGTGTTCGGTTAATTCATCTCACAGAGTTACATCTGTATTTCGTGGATCTCTTTGCTAGCCTTAATTCTGTGGAATCTGAGAACAGATATTTCGGATCCCTTTGAAGACTATAGGGCCAAAGGAAATATCCTCTGATAACAAAGAGAAAGAAGCTTTCTGAGAAACTTCTCTGTGTTCTGTGAAATCATCTCACAGAGTTACAGCTTTCCCCTCAAGAAGCCTTTCGCTAAGACAGTTCTTGTGGAATTGGCAAAGTGATATTTGGAAGCCCATAGAGGGCTGTGGTGAAAAAGGAAATATCCTCAAATGAAATCTGGAAAGAAGCTTCCTGAGATACTGCTTAGTGTTCTGTTAATTCATCTCACAGAGTTACATCTGTTTTTCGTGGATCTCTTTGCTAGCCTTATTTCTGTGGAATCTGAGAACAGATATTTCGGATCCCTTTGAAGACTATAGGGCCAAAGGAAATATCCTCTGATAAGAAAGAGAAAGAAGCTTTCTGAGAAACTTCTTTGTGTTCCGTGAAATCTTCTCACAGAGTTTCAGCTTTCCCCTCAAGAAGCCTTTCGATAAGACAGTACTTGTGGAATTGGCAAAGTGATATTTGGAAGCCCCTAGAGGGCTATGGTGAAAAAGGAAATATCCTCAGATGAAATCTAGAAAGAAGCTTCCTGAGAAACTGCTTAGTGCTCTGTTAATTCATCTCACAGTGTTACATCTGTATTTCGTGGATCTCTTTGCTAGGCTTATTTCTGTGGAATCTGAGAACAGATATTCCGGATCCCTTTGAAGACTATAGCGCGAAAGGAAATATCCTCCGATAACAAAGAGAAAGAAGCTTTCTGAGAAACTTCTTTGTGTTCTGTGAAATCATCTCACAGAGTTACAGCTTTCCCCTCAAGAAGCCTTTCGCTAAGACAGTTGTTGTGGAATTGGCAAAGTGATATTTGGAAGCCCATAGAGGGCTAGGGTGAAAAAGGAAATATCCTCTGATGAAATCTGGAAAGAAGCTTCCTGAGACAATGCTTAGTGTTCTGTTAATTCATCTCACAGAGTTACATCTGTATTTCGTGGATCTCTTTCCTAGCCTTATTTCTGTGGAATCTGAGAACAGATATTTCGGATGCCTTTGAAGACTATAGGGCCAAAGGAAATATCCTCCGATAACAAAGAGAAAGAAGCTTTCTGAGAAACTTCTTTGTGTTCTGTGAAATCATCTCACAGAGTTCCAGCTTTCCCCTCAAGAAGCCTTTCGCTAAACAGTTCTTGTGGAATTGGCAAAGTGATATTTGGAAGCCCATAGAGGGCTATGGTGAAAAAGGAAATATCCTCAGATGAAGTCTGGAAAGAAGCTTCCTGAGAAACTGCTTAGTGTTCTGTACATTCATCTCACAGAGTTACATCTGTATTTCGTGGATCTCTTTGCTAGCTTTATTTCTGTGGAATCTGAGAACAGATATTTCTCATCTTTTTGAAGACTATAGGGGCCAAGGAAATATCCTCCGATAACAAAGAGAAAGAAGCTTTCTGAGAAACTTCTTTGTGTTCTGTGAAATCATCTCACAGAGTTACAGCATTCCCCTCAAGAAGCCTTTTGCTAAGACAGTTCTTGTTGAATTGGCAAAGTGATATTTGGAAGCCCATAGAGGGCTATGGTGAAAAGGTAATATCCTCAGATGAAATCTGGAAAGAAGCTTTCTGAGAAACAGCTTAGTGTTCTGTTAATTCATCTCACAGAGTTGCATCTGTATGTCGTGGATCTCTTTGCTAGCCTTATTTCTGTGGAATCTGAGAACAGATATTTCGGATCCCTTTGAAGACTATAGGGCCAAAGGAAATATCCTCCGATAACAAAGACAAGGAAGCTTTCTGAGAAACTTCTTTGTGTTCTCTGAAATCATCTCACAGAGTTACAGCTTTCCCCTCAAGAAGCCTTTCGCTAAGACAGTTCTTGTGGAATTGGCAAAGTGATATTTGGAAGCCCATAGAGGGCTATGGTGAAAAAGGAAATATCCTCAGATGAAATCTGGAAAGAAGCTTCCTGAGAAACTGCTCAGTGTTCTGTTAATTCATTTCACAGAGTTACATCTGTATTTCGTGGATCTCTTTGCTAGCCTTAATTCTGTGGAATCTGAGAACAGATATTTCGGATCCCTTTGAAGACTATAGGGCCAAATTAAATATCCTCCGATAACCAAGAGAAAGAAGCTTTCTGAGAAACTTCTTTGTGTTCTGTGAAATCATCTCACAGAGTTACAGCTTTCCCCTCAAGAAGCCTTTCGCTAAGACAGTTCTTGTGGAATTGGCAAAGTGATATTTGGAAGCCCATAGTGGGCTATGGTGACAAAGGAAATATCCTCAGATGAAATCTGGAAAGAAGCTTCCTGAGAAACTGCTTAGTGTTCTGTAAATTCATCTCACAGAGTTACATCTGTATTTCGTGGATCTCTTTGCTAGCCTTAATTCTGTGGAATCTGAGAACAGATATTTCGGATCCCTTTGAAGACTATAGGGCCAAAGGAAATATCCTCCGATAACCAAGAGAAAGAAGCTTTCTGAGAAACTTCTTTGTGTTTTGTGAAATCATCTCACAGAGTTACAGCATTCCCCTCAAGAAGCCTTTCGATAAGACAGTACTTGTGGAATTGGCAAAGTGATATTTGGAAGCCCATAGAGGGCTATGGTGAAAAAGGAAATATCCTCAGATGAAATCTGGAAAGAAGCTTCCTGAGAAACTGCTTAGTGCTCTGTTAATTCATCTCACAGTGTTACATCTGTATTTCGTGGATCTCTTTCCTAGCCTTATTTCTGTGGAATCTGAGAACAGATATTTCGGATGCCTTTGAAGACTATAGGGCCAAAGGAAATATCCTCCGATAACAAAGAGAAAGAAGCTTTCTGAGAAACTTCTTTGTGTTCTGTGAAATCATCTCACAGAGTTCCAGCTTTCCCCTCAAGAAGCCTTTCGCTAAACAGTTCTTGTGGAATTGGCAAAGTGATATTTGGAAGCCCATAGAGGGCTATGGTGAAAAAGGAAATATCCTCAGATGAAGTCTGGAAAGAAGCTTCCTGAGAAACTGCTTAGTGTTCTGTACA
Organism: Macaca nemestrina; assembly: GCF_043159975.1. NCBI lineage: Eukaryota > Metazoa > Chordata > Mammalia > Primates > Cercopithecidae > Macaca > Macaca nemestrina. The sequence continues at coordinate 99,870,473 of NC_092138.1, read as the reverse complement.
TTCATCTCACAGAGTTACATCTGTATTTCGTGGATCTCTTTGCTAGCTTTATTTCTGTGGAATCTGAGAACAGATATTTCTCATCTTTTTGAAGACTATAGGGGCCAAGGAAATATCCTCCGATAACAAAGAGAAAGAAGCTTTCTGAGAAACTTCTTTGTGTTCTGTGAAATCATCTCACAGAGTTACAGCATTCCCCTCAAGAAGCCTTTTGCTAAGACAGTTCTTGTTGAATTGGCAAAGTGATATTTGGAAGCCCATAGAGGGCTATGGTGAAAAGGTAATATCCTCAGATGAAATCTGGAAAGAAGCTTTCTGAGAAACAGCTTAGTGTTCTGTTAATTCATCTCACAGAGTTGCATCTGTATGTCGTGGATCTCTTTGCTAGCCTTATTTCTGTGGAATCTGAGAACAGATATTTCGGATCCCTTTGAAGACTATAGGGCCAAAGGAAATATCCTCCGATAACAAAGACAAGGAAGCTTTCTGAGAAACTTCTTTGTGTTCTCTGAAATCATCTCACAGAGTTACAGCTTTCCCCTCAAGAAGCCTTTCGCTAAGACAGTTCTTGTGGAATTGGCAAAGTGATATTTGAAACCCATAGAGGGCTATGGTGAAAAAGGAAATATCCTCAGATGAAATCTGGAAAGAAGCTTCCTGAGAAACTGCTCAGTGTTCTGTTAATTCATTTCACAGAGTTACATCTGTATTTCGTGGATCTCTTTGCTAGCCTTAATTCTGTGGAATCTGAGAACAGATATTTCGGATCCCTTTGAAGACTATAGGGCCAAATTAAATATCCTCCGATAACCAAGAGAAAGAAGCTTTCTGAGAAACTTCTTTGTGTTCTGTGAAATCATCTCACAGAGTTACAGCTTTCCCCTCAAGAAGCCTTTCGCTAAGACAGTTCTTGTGGAATTGGCAAAGTGATATTTGGAAGCCCATAGTGGGCTATGGTGACAAAGGAAATATCCTCAGATGAAATCTGGAAAGAAGCTTCCTTAGAAACTGCTTAGTGTTCTGTAAATTCATCTCACAGAGTTACATCTGTATTTCGTGGATCTCTTTGCTAGCCTTAATTCTGTGGAATCTGAGAACAGATATTTCGGATCCCTTTGAAGACTATAGGGCCAAAGGAAATATCCTCCGATAACAAAGGGAAAGAAGCTTTCTGAGAAACTTCTTTGTGTTCCGTGAAATCATCTCACAGAGTTACAGCTTTCCCCTCAAGAAGGCTTTCGCTAAGACAGTTCTTGTGGAATTGGCAAAGTGATATTTGGAAGTCCATAGAGGGCTATGGTGAAAAAATAAATATCCTCAGATGAAGTCTGGAAGGAAGCTTCCTGAGAAACTGCTTAGTGTTCTGTACATTCATCTCACAGAGTTACATCTGTATTTCGTGGATCTCTTTGCTAGCTTTATTTCTGTGGAATCTGAGAACAGATATTTCTCTTCTTTTGAAGACTATAGGGGCAAAGGAAATATCCTCCGATAACAAAGACAAAGAAGCTTTCTGAGAAACTTCTTTGTGTTCTGTGAAATCATCTCACAGAGTTACAGCTTTCCCCTCAAGAAGCCGTTCGCTAAGACAGTTCTTGTGGAATTGGCAAAGTGATATTTGGAAGCCCATAGAGGTCTATTGTGAAAAAGGAAATATCCTCAGATGAAATTTGGAAAGAAGCTTCCTTAGAAACTGCTTAGTGTTCTGTTAATTCATCTCACAGAGTTACATCTGTATTTCGTGGATCTCTTTGCTAGCCTTTTTTCTGTGGAATCTGAGAACAGATATTTCTCATCTTTTTGAAGACTATAGGGCCAAAGGAAATATCCTCCGATAACAAAGAGAAAGAAGCTTTCTGAGAAACTTCTTTGTGTTCTGTGAAATCATCTCACAGAATTACAGCTTTCCCCTCAAGAAGCCTTGCACTAAGACAGTTCTTGTGGAATTGGCAAAGTGATATTTGGAAGCCCATTGAGGGCTACGGTGAAAAAGGAAATATCCTCAGATGAAATCTGGAAAGAAGCTTCCTGAGAAACTGCTTAGTGTTCGGTTAATTCATCTCACAGAGTTACATCTGTATTTCGTGGATCTCTTTGCTAGCCTTAATTCTGTGGAATCTGAGAACAGATATTCCGGATCCCTTTGAAGACTATAGGGCCAAAGGAAATATCCTCCGATAACCAAGAGAAAGAAGCTTTCTGAGAAACTTCTTTGTGTTCTGTGAAATCATCTCACAGAGTTACAGCTTTCCCCTCAAGAAGCCTTTCGCTCAGACAGTTCTTGTGGAATTGGCAAAGTGATATTTGGAAGCCCATAGTGGGCTATGGTGACAAAGGTAATATCCTCAGATGAAATCTGGAAAGAAGCTTTCTGAGAAACTGATTAGTGTTCTGATTATTCATCTCACAGAGTTACATCTGTATTTCGTGGATCTCTTTGGTAGCTTTATTTCTGTGGAATCTGAGAACAGATATTTCTCTTCTTTTTGAAGACTATAGGGGCAAAGGAAATATCCTCCGATAACAAAGAGAAAGAAACTTTCTGAGAAACTTCTTTGTGTTCTGTGAAATCATTTCACAGAGTTACAGCTTTCCCCTCAAGAAGCCTTTCGCTAAGACAGTTCTTGTGGAATTGGCAAAGTGATATTTGGAAGCCCATAGAGGGCTATGGTGAAAAAGGAAATATCCTCAGATGAAATCTGGAAAGAAGCTTCCTGAGAAACTGCTCAGTGTTCTGTTAATTCATCTCACAGAGTTACATCTGTATTTCGTGGATCTCTTTGCTAGCCTTAATTCTGTGGAATCTGAGAACAGATATTTCGGATCCCTTTGAAGACTATAGGGCCACAGGAAATATCCTCCGATAACCAAGAGAAAGACGCTTTCTGAGAAACTTCTTTGTGTTCTGTGAAATCATCTCACAGAGTTACAGCATTCCCCTCAAGAAGCCTTTTGCTAAGACAGTTCTTGTGGAATTGGCAAAGTGATATTTGGAAGCCCATAGAGGGCTATGGTGAAAAAGGTAATATCCTCAGATGAAATCTGGAAAGAAGCTTCCTGAGAAACATCTTAGTGTTCTGTTAATTCATCTCACAGAGTTACATCTGTATGTCGTGGATCTCTTTGCTAGCCTTATTTCTGTGGAATCTGAGAACAGATATTTCGGATCCCTTTGAAGACTATAGGGCCAAAGGAAATATCCTCCGATAACAAAGACAAAGAAGCTTTCTGAGAAACTTCTTTCTGTTCTCTGAAATCATCTCACAGAGTTACAGCTTTCCCCTCAAGAAGCCTTTCGCTAAGACAGTTCTTGTGGAATTGGCAAAGTGATATTTGGAAGCCCATAGAGGTCTACTGTGAAAAAGGAAATATCCTCAGATGAAATTTGGAAAGAAGCTTCCTGAGAAACTGCTTAGTGTTCTGTTAATTCATCTCACAGAGTTACATCTGTATTTCGTGGATCTCTTTGCTAGCCTTTTTTTCTGTGGAATCTGAGAACAGATATTTCTCATCTTTTTGAAGACTATAGGGCCAAAGGAAATATCCTCCGTTAACAAAGAGAAAGAAGCTTTCTGAGAAACTTCTTTTTGTTCTGTGAAATCATCTCACAGAGTTACAGCTTTCCCCTCAAGAAGCCTTTCGCTAAAACAGTTCTTGTGGAATTGGCAAAGTGATATTTGGAAGCCCATAGAGGGCTACGGTGAAAAAGGAAATATCCTCAGATGAAATCTGGAAAGAAGCTTCCTGAGAAACTGCTTAGTGTTCGGTTAATTCATCTCACAGATTTACATCTGCATTTCGTGGATCTCTTTGCTAGCCTTAATTCTGTGGAATCTGAGAACAGATATTTCGGATCCCTTTGAAGACTATAGGGCCAAAGGAAATATCCTCCGATAACAAAGAGAAAGAAGCTTTCTGAGAAACTTCTTTGTGTTCTGTGAAATCATCTCACAGAGTTACAGCTTTCCCCTCAAGAAGCCTTTCGCTAAGACAGTTCTTGTGGAATTGGTAAAGTGATATTTGGAAGCCCATAGTGGGCTATGGTGACAAAGGTAATATCCTCAGATGAAATCTGGAAAGAAGCTTTCTGAGAAACTGCTTAGTGTTCTGATTATTCATCTCAAAGAGTTACATCTGTATGTCGTGGATCTCTTTGCTAGCCTTATTTCTGTGGAATCTGAGAACAGATATTTCGGATCCCTTTGAAGACTATAGGGCCAAAGGAAATATCCTCCGATAACAAAGACAAAGAAGCTTTCTGAGAAACTTCTTTGTGGTCTCTGAAATCATCTCACAGAGTTACAGCTTTCCCCTCAAGAAGCCTTTCGCTAAGACAGTTCTTGTGGAATTGGCAAAGTGATATTTGGAAGCCCATAGCGATCTATTGTGAAAAAGGAAATATCCTCAGATGAAATTTGGAAAGAAGCTTCCTGAGAAACTGCTTAGTGTTCTGTTAATTCATCTCACAGAGTTACATCTGTATTTCGTGGATCTCTTTGCTAGCCTTTTTTCTGTGGAATCTGAGAACAGATATTTCTCATCTTTTTGAAGAATATAGGGGCAAAGCAAATATCCTCCGATAACCAAGAGAAAGAAGCTTTCTGAGAAACTTCTTTGTGTTCTGTGAAATCATCTCACAGAGTTACAGCTTTCCCCTCAAGAAGCATTTCGCTAAGACAGTTCTTGTGGAATTGGCAAAGTGATATTTGGAAGCCGATAGAGGTCTACGGTGAAAAAGGAAATATCCTCAGATGAAATCTGGAAAGAAGATTCCTGAGAAACTGCTTAGTGTTCGGTTAATTCATCTCACAGAGTTACATCTGTATTTCGTGGATCTCTTTGCTAGCCTTAATTCTGTGGAATCTGAGAACAGATATTTCGGATCCCTTTGAAGACTATAGGGCCAAAGGAAATATCCTCCGATAATCAAGAGAAAGAAGCTTTCTGAGAAACTTCTTTGTGTTCTGTGAAATCATCTCACAGAGTTACAGCTTTCCCCTCAAGAAGCCTTTCGCTAAGACAGTTCTTGTGGAATTGGCAAAGTGATATTTGGAAGCCCATAGTGGGCTATGGTGACAAAGGTAATATCCTCAGATGAAATCTGGAAAGAAGCTTTCTGAGAAACTGCTTAGTGTTCTGATTATTCATCTCACAGAGTTACATCTGTATGTCGTGGATCTCTTTGCTAGCCTTATTTCTGTGGAATCTGAGAACAGATATTTCGGATCCCTTTGAAGACTACAGGGCCAAAGGAAATATCCTCCGATAACCAAGAGAAAGAAGCTTTCTGAGAAACTTCTTTGTGTTCTGTGAAATCATTTCACAGAGTTACAGCTTTCCCCTCAAGAAGCCTTTCGCTAAGACAGTTCTTGTGGAATTGGCAAAGTGATATTTGGAAGTCCATAGAGGGCTATGGTGAAAAAATAAATATCCTCAGATGAAGTCTGGAAGGAAGCTTCCTGAGAAACTGCTTAGTGTTCTGTACATTCATCTCACAGAGTTACATCTGTATTTCGTGGATCTCTTTGCTAGCTTTATTTCTGTGGAATCTGAGAACAGATATTTCTCTTCTTTTGAAGACTATAGGGGCAAAGGAAATATCCTCCGATAACAAAGACAAAGAAGCTTTCTGAGAAACTTCTTTGTGTTCTGTGAAATCATCTCACAGAGTTACAGCTTTCCCCTCAAGAAGCCGTTCGCTAAGACAGTTCTTGTGGAATTGGCAAAGTGATATTTGGAAGCCCATAGAGGTCTATTGTGAAAAAGGAAATATCCTCAGATGAAATTTGGAAAGAAGCTTCCTTAGAAACTGCTTAGTGTTCTGTTAATTCATCTCACAGAGTTACATCTGTATTTCGTGGATCTCTTTGCTAGCCTTTTTTCTGTGGAATCTGAGAACAGATATTTCTCATCTTTTTGAAGACTATAGGGCCAAAGGAAATATCCTCCGATAACAAAGAGAAAGAAGCTTTCTGAGAAACTTCTTTGTGTTCTGTGAAATCATCTCACAGAATTACAGCTTTCCCCTCAAGAAGCCTTGCGCTAAGACAGTTCTTGTGGAATTGGCAAAGTGATATTTGGAAGCCCATTGAGGGCTACGGTGAAAAAGGAAATATCCTCAGATGAAATCTGGAAAGAAGCTTCCTGAGAAACTGCTTAGTGTTCGGTTAATTCATCTCACAGAGTTACATCTGTATTTCGTGGATCTCTTTGCTAGCCTTAATTCTGTGGAATCTGAGAACAGATATTCCGGATCCCTTTGAAGACTATAGGGCCAAAGGAAATATCCTCCGATAACCAAGAGAAAGAAGCTTTCTGAGAAACTTCTTTGTGTTCTGTGAAATCATCTCACAGAGTTACAGCTTTCCCCTCAAGAAGCCTTTCGCTCAGACAGTTCTTGTGGAATTGGCAAAGTGATATTTGGAAGCCCATAGTGGGCTATGGTGACAAAGGTAATATCCTCAGATGAAATCTGGAAAGAAGCTTTCTGAGAAACTGATTAGTGTTCTGATTATTCATCTCACAGAGTTACATCTGTATTTCGTGGATCTCTTTGGTAGCTTTATTTCTGTGGAATCTGAGAACAGATATTTCTCTTCTTTTTGAAGACTATAGGGGCAAAGGAAATATCCTCCGATAACAAAGAGAAAGAAGCTTTCTGAGAAACTTCTTTGTGTTCTGTGAAATCATTTCACAGAGTTACAGCTTTCCCCTCAAGAAGCCTTTCGCTAAGACAGTTCTTGTGGAATTGGCAAAGTGATATTTGGAAGCCCATAGAGGGCTATGGTGAAAAAGGAAATATCCTCAGATGAAATCTGGAAAGAAGCTTCCTGAGAAACTGCTCAGTGTTCTGTTAATTCATCTCACAGAGTTACATCTGTATTTCGTGGATCTCTTTGCTAGCCTTAATTCTGTGGAATCTGAGAACAGATATTTCGGATCCCTTTGAAGACTATAGGGCCAAAGGAAATATCCTCCGATAACCAAGAGAAAGACGCTTTCTGAGAAACTTCTTTGTGTTCTGTGAAATCATCTCACAGAGTTACAGCATTCCCCTCAAGAAGCCTTTTGCTAAGACAGTTCTTGTGGAATTGGCAAAGTGATATTTGGAAGCCCATAGAGGGCTATGGTGAAAAAGGTAATATCCTCAGATGAAATCTGGAAAGAAGCTTCCTGAGAAACATCTTAGTGTTCTGTTAATTCATCTCACAGAGTTACATCTGTATGTCGTGGATCTCTTTGCTAGCCTTATTTCTGTGGAATCTGAGAACAGATATTTCGGATCCCTTTGAAGACTATAGGGCCAAAGGAAATATCCTCCGATAACAAAGACAAAGAAGCTTTCTGAGAAACTTCTTTCTGTTCTCTGAAATCATCTCACAGAGTTACAGCTTTCCCCTCAAGAAGCCTTTCGCTAAGACAGTTCTTGTGGAATTGGCAAAGTGATATTTGGAAGCCCATAGAGGTCTACTGTGAAAAAGGAAATATCCTCAGATGAAATTTGGAAAGAAGCTTCCTGAGAAACTGCTTAGTGTTCTGTTATTTCATCTCACAGAGTTACATCTGTATTTCGTGGATCTCTTTGCTAGCCTTTTTTTCTGTGGAATCTGAGAACAGATATTTCTCATCTTTTTGAAGACTATAGGGCCAAAGGAAATATCCTCCGTTAACAAAGAGAAAGAAGCTTTCTGAGAAACTTCTTTTTGTTCTGTGAAATCATCTCACAGAGTTACAGCTTTCCCCTCAAGAAGCCTTTCGCTAAAACAGTTCTTGTGGAATTGGCAAAGTGATATTTGGAAGCCCATAGAGGGCTACGGTGAAAAAGGAAGTATCCTCAGATGAAATCTGGAAAGAAGCTTCCTGAGAAACTGCTTAGTGTTCGGTTAATTCATCTCACAGATTTACATCTGCATTTCGTGGATCTCTTTGCTAGCCTTAATTCTGTGGAATCTGAGAACAGATATTTCGGATCCCTTTGAAGACTATAGGGCCAAAGGAAATATCCTCCGATAACAAAGAGAAAGAAGCTTTCTGAGAAACTTCTTTGTGTTCTGTGAAATCATCTCACAGAGTTACAGCTTTCCCCTCAAGAAGCCTTTCGCTAAGACAGTTCTTGTGGAATTGGTAAAGTGATATTTGGAAGCCCATAGTGGGCTATGGTGACAAAGGTAATATCCTCAGATGAAATCTGGAAAGAAGCTTTCTGAGAAACTGCTTAGTGTTCTGATTATTCATCTCAAAGAGTTACATCTGTATGTCGTGGATCTCTTTGCTAGCCTTATTTCTGTGGAATCTGAGAACAGATATTTCGGATCCCTTTGAAGACTATAGGGCCAAAGGAAATATCCTCCGATAACAAAGACAAAGAAGCTTTCTGAGAAACTTCTTTGTGGTCTCTGAAATCATCTCACAGAGTTACAGCTTTCCCCTCAAGAAGCCTTTCGCTAAGACAGTTCTTGTGGAATTGGCAAAGTGATATTTGGAAGCCCATAGAGGTCTACTGTGAAAAAGGAAATATCCTCAGATGAAATTTGGAAAGAAGCTTCCTGAGAAACTGCTTAGTGTTCTGTTAATTCATCTCACAGAGTTACATCTGTATTTCGTGGATCTCTTTGCTAGCCTTTTTTCTGTGGAATCTGAGAACAGATATTTCTCATCTTTTTGAAGACTATAGGGCCAAAGGAAATATCCTCCGTTAACAAAGAGAAAGAAGCTTTCTGAGAAACTTCTTTTTGTTCTGTGAAATCATCTCACAGAGTTACAGCTTTCCCCTCAAGAAGCCTTTCGCTAAAACAGTTCTTGTGGAATTGGCAAAGTGATATTTGGAAGCCCATAGAGGGCTACGGTGAAAAAGGAAATATCCTCAGATGAAATCTGGAAAGAAGCTTCCTGAGAAACTGCTTAGTGTTCGGTTAATTCATCTCACAGATTTACATCTGCATTTCGTGGATCTCTTTGCTAGCCTTAATTCTGTGGAATCTGAGAACAGATATTTCAGATCCCTTTGAAGACTATAGGGCCAAAGGAAATATCCTCCGATAACCAAGAGAAAGAAGCTTTCTGAGAAACTTCTTTGTGTTCTGTGAAATCATCTCACAGAGTTACAGCTTTCCCCTCAAGAAGCCTTTCGCTAAGACAGTTCTTGTGGAATTGGTAAAGTGATATTTGGAAGCCCATAGTGGGCTATGGTGACAAAGGTAATATCCTCAGATGAAATCTGGAAAGAAGCTTTCTGAGAAACTGCTTAGTGTTCTGATTATTCATCTCAAAGAGTTACATCTGTATGTCTTGGATCTCTTTGCTAGCCTTATTTCTGTGGAATCTGAGAACAGATATTTCGGATCCCTTTGAAGACTATAGGGCCAAAGGAAATATCCTCCGATAACAAAGACAAAGAAGCTTTCTGAGAAACTTCTTTGTGTTCTCTGAAATCATCTCACAGAGTTACAGCTTTCCCCTCAAGAAGCCTTTCGCTAAGACAGTTCTTGTGGAATTGGCAAAGTGATATTTGGAAGCCCATAGCGATCTATTGTGAAAAAGGAAATATCCTCAGATGAAATTTGGAAAGAAGCTTCCTGAGAAACTGCTTAGTGTTCTGTTAATTCATCTCACAGAGTTACATCTGTATTTCGTGGATCTCTTTGCTAGCCTTTTTTCTGTGGAATCTGAGAACAGATATTTCTCATCTTTTTGAAGAATATAGGGGCAAAGCAAATATCCTCCGATAACCAAGAGAAAGAAGCTTTCTGAGAAACTTCTTTGTGTTCTGTGAAATCATCTCACAGAGTTACAGCTTTCCCCTCAAGAAGCATTTCGCTAAGACAGTTCTTGTGGAATTGGCAAAGTGATATTTGGAAGCCGATAGAGGTCTACGGTGAAAAAGGAAATATCCTCAGATGAAATCTGGAAAGAAGATTCCTGAGAAACTGCTTAGTGTTCGGTTAATTCATCTCACAGAGTTACATCTGTATTTCGTGGATCTCTTTGCTAGCCTTAATTCTGTGGAATCTGAGAACAGATATTTCGGATCCCTTTGAAGACTATAGGGCCAAAGGAAATATCCTCCGATAATCAAGAGAAAGAAGCTTTCTGAGAAACTTCTTTGTGTTCTGTGAAATCATCTCACAGAGTTACAGCTTTCCCCTCAAGAAGCCTTTCGCTAAGACAGTTCTTGTGGAATTGGCAAAGTGATATTTGGAAGCCCATAGTGGGCTATGGTGACAAAGGTAATATCCTCAGATGAAATCTGGAAAGAAGCTTTCTGAGAAACTGCTTAGTGTTCTGATTATTCATCTCACAGAGTTACATCTGTATGTCGTGGATCTCTTTGCTAGCCTTATTTCTGTGGAATCTGAGAACAGATATTTCGGATCCCTTTGAAGACTACAGGGCCAAAGGAAATATCCTCCGATAACCAAGAGAAAGAAGCTTTCTGAGAAACTTCTTTGTGTTCTGTGAAATCATTTCACAGAGTTACAGCTTTCCCCTCAAGAAGCCTTTCGCTAAGACAGTTCTTGTGGAATTGGCAAAGTGATATTTGGAAGCCCATAGTGGGCTATGGTGACAAAGGAAATATCCTCAGATGAAATCTGGAAAGAAGCTTCCTGAGAAACTGCTTAGTGTTCTGTTAATTCATCTCACAGACTTACATCTGTATTTCGTGGATCTCTTTGCTAGCCTTAATTCTGTGGAATCTGAGAACAGATATTTCGGATCCCTTTGAAGACTATAGGGCCAAAGGAAATATCCTCCGATAACAAAGAGAAAGAAGCTTTCTGAGACACTTCTTTGTGTTCTGTGAAATCATCTCACAGAGTTACAGCTTTCCCGTCAAGAAGCCTTTCGCTAAGACAATTCCTGTGTAATTGGTAAAGTGATATTTGGAAGCCCATAGAGGGCTATGGTGAAAAAGGAAATATCCTCAGATGAAATCTGGAAAGAAGCTTCCTGAGAAACTGCTCAGTGTTCTGTTAATTCATCTCACAGAGTTACATCTGTATTTCGTGGATCTCCTTGCTAGCCTTAATTCTGTGGAATCTGAGAACAGATATTTCGGATCCCTTTGAAGACTATAGGGCCAAAGGAAATATCCTCCGATAACCAAGAGAAAGAAGCTTTCTGAGAAACTTCTTTGTGTTCTGTGAAATCATCTCACAGAGTTACAGCATTCCCCTCAAGAAGCCTTTTGCTAAGACAGTTCTTGTTGAATTGGTAAAGTGATATTTGGAAGCCCATAGAGGGCTATGGTGAAAAGGTAATATCCTCAGATGAAATCTGGAAAGAAGCTTTCTGAGAAACAGCTTAGTGTTCTGTTATTTCATCTCACAGAGTTACATCTGTATTTCGTGGATCTCTTTGCTAGCCTTATTTCTGTGGAATCTGAGAACAGATATTTCGGATCCCTTTGAAGACTATAGGGCCAAAGGAAATATCCTCCGATAACAAAGAGAAAGAAGCTTTCTGAGAAACTTCTTTGTGTTCTGTGAAATCATCTGACAGAGTTACAGCTTTCCCGTCAAGAAGCCTTTCGCTAAGACAATTCCTGTGGAATTGGCAAAGTGATATTTGGAAACCCATAGAGGGCTATGGTGACAAAGGAAATATCCTCAGATGAAATCTGGAAAGAAGCTTCCTGAGAAACTGCTCAGTGTTCTGTTAATTCATTTCACAGAGTTACATCTGTATTTCGTGGATCTCCTTGCTAGCCTTAATTCTGTGGAATCTGAGAACAGATATTTCGGATCCCTTTGAAGACTATAGGGCCAAAGGAAATATCCTCCGATAACCAAGAGAAAGAAGCTTTCTGAGAAACTTCTTTGTGTTCTGTGAAATCATCTCACAGAGTTACAGCATTCCCCTCAAGAAGCCTTTTGCTAAGACAGTTCTTGTTGAATTGGCAAAGTGATATTTGGAAGCCCATAGAGGGCTATGGTGAAAAGGTAATATCCTCAGATGAAATCTGGAAAGAAGATTTCTGAGAAACAGCTTAGTGTTCTGTTATTTCATCTCACAGAGTTACATCTGTATTTCGTGGATCTCTTTGCTAGCCTTATTTCTTTGGAATCTGAGAACAGATATTTCGGATCCCTTTGAAGACTATAGGGCCAAAGGAAATATCCTCCGATAACAAAGACAAAGAAGCTTTCTGAGAAACTTCTTTGTGTTCTCTGAAATCATCTCACAGAGTTACAGCTTTCCCCTCCAGAAGCCTTTCGCTAAGACAGTTCTTGTGGAATTGGCAAAGTGATATTTGGAAGCCCATAGAGGGCTATGGTGAAAAAGGAAATATCCTCAAATGAAATCTGGGAAGAAGCTTCCTGAGAAACTGCTTAGTGTTCTGTACATTCATCTCACAGAGTTACATCTGTATTTCGTGGATCTCTTTGCTAGCTTTATTTCTGTGGAATCTGAACACAGATATTTCTCATCTTTTTGAAGACTATAGGGGCCAAGGAAATATCCTCCGATAACAAAGAGAAAGAAGCTTTCTGAGAAACTTCTTTGTGTTCTGTGAAATCATTTCACAGAGTTTCAGCTTTCCCCTCAAGAAGCCTTTCGCTAAGACAGTTCTTTTGGAATTGGCAAAGTGATATTTGGAAGCCCATAGAGGGCTATGGTGAAAAAGGAAATATCCTCAAATGAAATCTGGAAAGAAGCTTCCTGAGAAACTGCTCAGTGTTCTGTTAATTCATCTCACAGAGTTACATCTGTATTTCGTGGATCTCCTTGCTAGCCTTAATTCTGTGGAATCTGAGAACAGATATTTCGGATCCCTTTGAAGACTATAGGGCCAAAGGAAATATCCTCCGATAACCAAGAGAAAGAAGCTTTCTGAGAAACTTCTTTGTGTTCTGTGAAATCATCTCACAGAGTTACAGCATTCCCCTCAAGAAGCCTTTTGCTAAGACAGTTCTTGTTGAATTGGCAAAGTGATATTTGGAAGCCCATAGAGGGCTATGGTGAAAAGGTAATATCCTCAGATGAAATCTGGAAAGAAGATTTCTGAGAAACAGCTTAGTGTTCTGTTAATTCATCTCACAGAGTTGCATCTGTATGTCGTGGATCTCTTTGCTAGCCTTATTTCTGTGGAATCTGAGAACAGATATTTCGGATCCCTTTGAAGACTATAGGGCCAAAGGAAATATCCTCCGATAACAAAGACAAGGAAGCTTTCTGAGAAACTTCTTTGTGTTCTCTGAAATCATCTCACAGAGTTACAGCTTTCCCCTCAAGAAGCCTTTCGCTAAGACAGTTCTTGTGGAATTGGCAAAGTGATATTTGGAAGCCCATAGAGGGCTATGGTGAAAAAGGAAATATCCTCAGATGAAATCTGGAAAGAAGCTTCCTGAGAAACTGCTCAGTGTTCTGTTAATTCATTTCACAGAGTTACATCTGTATTTCGTGGATCTCTTTGCTAGCCTTAATTCTGTGGAATCTGAGAACAGATATTTCGGATCCCTTTGAAGACAATAGGGCCAAAGGAAATATCCTCCGATAACCAAGAGAAAGAAGCTTTCAGAGAAACTTCTTTGTGTTCTGTGAAATCATCTCACAGAGTTACAGCTTTCCCCTCAAGAAGCCTTTCGGTAAGACAGTTCTTGTGGAATTGGCAAAGTGATATTTGGAAGCCCATAGAGGGCTACGTTGAAAAAGGAAATATCCTCAGATGAAATCTGGAAAGAAGCTTCCTGAGAAACTGCTTAGTGTTCGGTTAATTCATCTCACAGAGTTACATCTGTATTTCGTGGATCTCTTTGCTAGCCTTAATTCTGTGGAATCTGAGAACAGATATTTCGGATCCCTTTGAAGACTATAGGGCCAAAGGAAATATCCTCTGATAACAAAGAGAAAGAAGCTTTCTGAGAAACTTCTTTGTGTTCTGTGAAATCATCTCACAGAGTTACAGCTTTCCCCTCAAGAAGCCTTTCGCTAAGACAGTTCTTGTGGAATTGGCAAAGTGATATTTGGAAGCCCATAGAGGGCTGTGGTGAAAAAGGAAATATCCTCAAATGAAATCTGGAAAGAAGCTTCCTGAGATACTGCTTAGTGTTCTGTTAATTCATCTCACAGAGTTACATCTGTATTTCGTGGATCTCTTTCCTAGCCTTATTTCTGTGGAATCTGAGAACAGATATTTCGGATGCCTTTGAAGACTATAGGGCCAAAGGAAATATCCTCCGATAACAAAGAGAAAGAAGCTTTCTGAGAAACTTCTTTGTGTTCTGTGAAATCATCTCACAGAGTTCCAGCTTTCCCCTCAAGAAGACTTTCGCTAAACTGTTCTTGTGGAAATGGCAAAGTGATATTTTGAAGCCCATAGAGGGCTATGGTGAAAAAGGAAATATCCTCAGATGAAGTCTGGAAAGAAGCTTCCTGAGAAACTGCTTAGTGTTCTGTACATTCATCTCACAGAGTTACATCTGTATTTCGTGGATCTCTTTGCTAGCTTTATTTCTGTGGAATCTGAGAACAGATATTTCTCATCTTTTTGAAGACTATAGGGGCCAAGGAAATATCCTCCGATAACAACGAGATAGAAGCTTTCTGAGAAACTTCTTTGTGTTCTGTGAAATCATTTCACAGAGTTACAGCTTCCCCCTCAAGAAGCCTTTCGCTAAGACAGTTCTTGTGGAATTGGCAAAGTGATATTTGGAAGCCCATAGAGGGCTATGGTGAAAAAGGAAATATCCTCAAATGAAATCTGGGAAGAAGCTTACTGAGAAACTGCTTAGTGTTCTGTACAATCATCTCACAGAGTTACATCTGTATTTCGTGGATCTCTTTGCTAGCTTTATTTCTGTGGAATCTGAGAACAGATATTTCTCATCTTTTTGAAGACTATAGGGGCCAAGGAAATATCCTCCGATAACAAAGAGAAAGAAGCTTTCTGAGAAACTTCTTTGTGTTCTGTGAAATCATTTCACAGAGTTTCAGCTTTCCCCTCAAGAAGCCTTTCGCTAAGACAGTTCTTGTGGAATTGGCAAAGTGATATTTGGAAGCCCATAGAGGGCTATGGTGAAAAAGGAAATATCCTCAAATGAAATCTGGAAAGAAGCTTCCTGAGAAACTGCTCAGTGTTCTGTTAATTCATCTCACAGAGTTACATCTGTATTTCGTGGATCTCCTTGCTAGCCTTAATTCTGTGGAATCTGAGAACAGATATTTCGGATCCCTTTGAAGACTATAGGGCCAAAGGAAATATCCTCCGATAACCAAGAGAAAGAAGCTTTCTGAGAAACTTCTTTGTGTTCTGTGAAATCATCTCACAGAGTTACAGCATTCCCCTCAAGAAGCCTTTTGCTAAGACAGTTCTTGTTGAATTGGCAAAGTGATATTTGGAAGCCCATAGAGGGCTATGGTGAAAAGGTAATATCCTCAGATGAAATCTGGAAAGAAGATTTCTGAGAAACAGCTTAGTGTTCTGTTAATTCATCTCACAGAGTTGCATCTGTATGTCGTGGATCTCTTTGCTAGCCTTATTTCTGTGGAATCTGAGAACAGATATTTCGGATCCCTTTGAAGACTATAGGGCCAAAGGAAATATCCTCCGATAACAAAGACAAGGAAGCTTTCTGAGAAACTTCTTTGTGTTCTCTGAAATCATCTCACAGAGTTACAGCTTTCCCCTCAAGAAGCCTTTCGCTAAGACAGTTCTTGTGGAATTGGCAAAGTGATATTTGGAAGCCCATAGAGGGCTATGGTGAAAAAGGAAATATCCTCAGATGAAATCTGGAAAGAAGCTTCCTGAGAAACTGCTCAGTGTTCTGTTAATTCATTTCACAGAGTTACATCTGTATTTCGTGGATCTCTTTGCTAGCCTTAATTCTGTGGAATCTGAGAACAGATATTTCGGATCCCTTTGAAGACAATAGGGCCAAAGGAAATATCCTCCGATAACCAAGAGAAAGAAGCTTTCAGAGAAACTTCTTTGTGTTCTGTGAAATCATCTCACAGAGTTACAGCTTTCCCCTCAAGAAGCCTTTCGGTAAGACAGTTCTTGTGGAATTGGCAAAGTGATATTTGGAAGCCCATAGAGGGCTACGTTGAAAAAGGAAATATCCTCAGATGAAATCTGGAAAGAAGCTTCCTGAGAAACTGCTTAGTGTTCGGTTAATTCATCTCACAGAGTTACATCTGTATTTCGTGGATCTCTTTGCTAGCCTTAATTCTGTGGAATCTGAGAACAGATATTTCGGATCCCTTTGAAGACTATAGGGCCAAAGGAAATATCCTCTGATAACAAAGAGAAAGAAGCTTTCTGAGAAACTTCTTTGTGTTCTGTGAAATCATCTCACAGAGTTACAGCTTTCCCCTCAAGAAGCCTTTCGCTAAGACAGTTCTTGTGGAATTGGCAAAGTGATATTTGGAAGCCCATAGAGGGCTGTGGTGAAAAAGGAAATATCCTCAAATGAAATCTGGAAAGAAGCTTCCTGAGATACTGCTTAGTGTTCTGTTAATTCATCTCACAGAGTTACATCTGTTTTTCGTGGATCTCTTTGCTAGCCTTATTTCTGTGGAATCTGAGAACAGATATTTCGGATCCCTTTGAAGACTATAGGGCCAAAGGAAATATCCTCTGATAAGAAAGAGAAAGAAGCTTTCTGAGAAACTTCTTTGTGTTCTGTGAAATCTTCTCACAGAGTTACAGCTTTCCCCTCAAGAAGCCTTTCGATAAGACAGTACTTGTGGAATTGGCAAAGTTATATTTGGAAGCCCATAGAGGGCTATGGTGAAAAAGGAAATATCCTCAGATGAAATCTAGAAAGAAGCTTCCTGAGAAACTGCTTAGTGCTCTGTTAATTCATCTCACAGTGTTACATCTGTATTTCGTGGATCTCTTTGCTAGGCTTATTTCTGTGGAATCTGAGAACAGATATTCCGGATCCCTTTGAAGACTATAGCGCGAAAGGAAATATCCTCCGATAACAAAGAGAAAGAAGCTTTCTGAGAAACTTCTTTGTGTTCTGTGAAATCATCTCACAGAGTTACAGCTTTCCCCTCAAGAAGCCTTTCGCTAAGACAGTTCTTGTGGAATTGGCAAAGTGATATTTGGAAGCCCATAGAGGGCTATGGTGAAAAAGGAAATATCCTCTGATGAAATCTGGAAAGAAGCTTCCTGAGACAATGCTTAGTGTTCTGTTAATTCATCTCACAGAGTTACATCTGTATTTCGTGGATCTCTTTCCTAGCCTTATTTCTGTGGAATCTGAGAACAGATATTTCGGATGCCTTTGAAGACTATAGGGCCAAAGGAAATATCCTCCGATAACAAAGAGAAAGAAGCTTTCTGAGAAACTTCTTTGTGTTCTGTGAAATCATCTCACAGAGTTCCAGCTTTCCCCTCAAGAAGACTTTCGCTAAACTGTTCTTGTGGAAATGGCAAAGTGATATTTTGAAGCCCATAGAGGGCTATGGTGAAAAAGGAAATATCCTCAGATGAAGTCTGGAAAGAAGCTTCCTGAGAAACTGCTTAGTGTTCTGTACATTCATCTCACAGAGTTACATCTGTATTTCGTGGATCTCTTTGCTAGCTTTATTTCTGTGGAATCTGAGAACAGATATTTCTCATCTTTTTGAAGACTATAGGGGCCAAGGAAATATCCTCCGATAACAACGAGAAAGAAGCTTTCTGAGAAACTTCTTTGTGTTCTGTGAAATCATTTCACAGAGTTACAGCTTCCCCCTCAAGAAGCCTTTCGCTAAGACAGTTCTTGTGGAATTGGCAAAGTCATATTTGGAAGCGCATAGAGGGCTATGGTGAAAAAGGAAATATCCTCAGATGAAATCTGGAAAGAAGCTTCCTGAGAAACTGCTCAGTGTTCTGTTAATTCATCTCAGAGAGTTACATCTGTATTTCGTGGATCTCCTTGCTAGCCTTAATTCTGTGGATTCTGAGAACAGATATTTCGGATCCCTTTGAAGACTATAGGGCCAAAGGAAATATCCTCCGATAACCAAGAGAAAGAAGCTTTCTGAGAAACTTCTTTGTGTTCTGTGAAATCATCTCACAGAGTTACAGCTTTCCCCTCAAGAAGCCTTTCGCTAAGACAGTTCTTGTGGAATTGGCAAAGTGATATTTGGAAGCCCATAGAGGGCTATGGTGACAAAGGAAATATCCTCAGATGAAATCTGTAAAGAAGCTTCCTGAGAAACTGCTCAGTGTTCTGTTAATTCATTTCACAGAGTTACATCTGTATTTCGTGGATCTCCTTGCTAGCCTTAATTCTGTGGAATCTGAGAACAGATATTTCGGATCCCTTTGAAGCCTATAGGGCCAAAGGAAATATCCTCCGATAACAAAGAGAAAGAAGCTTTCTGAGAAACTTCTTTGTGTTCTGTGAAATCATCTCACAGAGTTACAGCATTCCCCTCAAGAAGCCTTTTGCTAAGACAGTTCTTGTTGAATTGGCAAAGTGATATTTGGAAGCCCATAGAGGGCTATGGTGAAAAGGTAATATCCTCAGATGAAATCTGGAAAGAAGCTTTCTGAGAAACAGCTTAGTGTTCTGTTAATTCATCTCACAGAGTTGCATCTGTATGTCGTGGATCTTTTTGCTAGCCTTATTTCTGTGGAATCTGAGAACAGATATTTCGGATCCCTTTGAAGACTATAGGGCCAAAGGAAATATCCTCCGATAACAAAGACAAGGAAGCTTTCTGAGAAACTTCTTTGTGTTCTCTGAAATCATCTCACAGAGTTACAGCTTTCCCCTCAAGAAGCCTTTCGCTAAGACAGTTCTTGTGGAATTGGCAAAGTGATATTTGGAAGCCCATAGAGGGCTATGGTGAAAAAGGAAATATCCTCAGATGAAATCTGGAAAGAAGCTTCCTGAGAAACTGCTCAGTGTTCTGTTAATTCATTTCACAGAGTTACATCTGTATTTCGTGGATCTCTTTGCTAGCCTTAATTCTGTGGAATCTGAGAACAGATATTTCGGATCCCTTTGAAGACTATAGGGCCAAAGGAAATATCCTCCGATAACCAAGAGAAAGAAGCTTTCAGAGAAACTTCTTTGTGTTCTGTGAAATCATCTCACAGAGTTACAGCTTTCCCCTCAAGAAGCCTTTCGGTAAGACAGTTCTTGTGGAATTGGCAAAGTGATATTTGGAAGCCCATAGTGGGCTATGGTGACAAAGGAAATATCCTCAGATGATATCTGGAAAGAAGCTTCCTGAGAAACTGCTTAGTGTTCTGTAAATTCATCTCACAGGGTTACATCTGTATTTCGTGGATCTCTTTGCTAGCCTTAATTCTGTGGAATCTGAGAACAGATATTTCTGATCCCTTTGAAGACTATAGGGCCAAAGGAAATATCCTCCGATAAGAAAGAGAAAGAAGCTTTCTGAGAAACTTCTTTGTGTTCTGTGAAATCATCTCACAGAGTTACAGCTTTCCCCTCAAGAAGCCTTTCGCTAAGACAGTTCTTGTGGAATTGGAAAAGTGATATTTGGAAGCCCATAGAGGGCTACGTTGAAAAAGGAAATATCCTCAGATGAAATCTGGAAAGAAGCTTCCTGAGAAACTGCTTAGTGTTCGGTTAATTCATCTCACAGAGTTACATCTGTATTTCGTGGATCTCTTTGCTAGCCTTAATTCTGTGGAATCTGAGAACAGATATTTCGGATCCCTTTGAAGACTATAGGGCCAAAGGAAATATCCTCTGATAACAAAGAGAAAGAAGCTTTCTGAGAAACTTCTTTGTGTTCTGTGAAATCATCTCACAGAGTTACAGCTTTCCCCTCAAGAAGCCTTTCGCTAAGACAGTTCTTGTGGAATTGGCAAAGTGATATTTGGAAGCCCATAGAGGGCTGTGGTGAAAAAGGAAATATCCTCAAATGAAATCTGGAAAGAAGCTTCCTGAGATACTGCTTAGTGTTCTGTTAATTCATCTCACAGGGTTACATCTGTTTTTCGTGGATCTCTTTGCTAGCCTTATTTCTGTGGAATCTTAGAACAGATATTTCGGATCCCTTTGAAGACTATAGGGCCAAAGGAAATATCCTCTGATAAGAAAGAGAAAGAAGCTTTCTGAGAAACTTCTTTGTGTTCCGTGAAATCTTCTCACAGAGTTACAGCTTTCCCCTCAAGAAGCCTTTCGATAAGACAGTACTTGTGGAATTGGCAAAGTGATATTTGGAAGCCCATAGAGGGCTATGGTGAAAAAGGAAATATCCTCAGATGAAATCTAGAAAGAAGCTTCCTGAGAAACTGCTTAGTGCTCTGTTAATTCATCTCACAGTGTTACATCTGTATTTCGTGGATCTCTTTCCTAGGCTTATTTCTGTGGAATCTGAGAACAGATATTCCGGATCCCTTTGAAGACTATAGCGCGAAAGGAAATATCCTCCGATAACGAAGAGAAAGAAGCTTTCTGAGAAACTTCTTTGTGTTCTCTGAAATCATCTCACAGAGTTACAGCTTTCCCCTCAAGAAGCCTTTCGCTAAGACAGTTTTTGTGGAATTGGCAAAGTGATATTTGGAAGCCCATAGAGGGCTACGGTGAAAAAGGAAATATCCTCAGATGAAATCTGGAAAGAAGCTTCCTGAGAAACTGCTCAGTGTTCGGTTAATTCATCTCACAGAGTTACATCTGTATTTCGTGGATCTCTTTGCTAGCCTTAATTCTGTGGAATCTGAGAACAGATATTTCGGATCCCTTTGAAGACTATAGGGCCAAAGGAAATATCCTCTGATAAGAAAGAGAAAGAAGCTTTCTGAGAAACTTCTTTGTGTTCCGTGATATCTTCTCACAGAGTTACAGCTCTCCCCTCAAGAAGCCTTTCGATAAGACAGTACTTGTGGAATTGGCAAAGTGATATTTGGAAGCCCGTAGAGGGCTATGGTGAAAAAGGAAATATCCTCAGATGAAATCTAGAAAGAAGCTTCCTGAGAAACTGCTTAGTGCTCTGTTAATTCATCTCACAGTGTTACATCTGTATTTCGTGGATCTCTTTGCTAGGCTTATTTCTGTGGAATCTGAGAACAGATATTCCGGATCCCTTTGAAGACTATAGGGCGAAGGGAAATATCCTCCGATAACAAAGAGAAAGAAGCTTTCTGAGAAACTTCTTTGTGTTCTGTGAAATCATTTCACAGAGTTACAGCTTTCCCCTCAAGAAGCCTTTCGCTAAGACAGTTCTTGTGGAATTGGCAAAGTGATATTTGGAAGCCCATAGAGGGCTATGGTGAAAAAGGAAATATCCTCAGATGAAATCTGGAAAGAAGCTTCCTGAGAAACTGCTCAGTGTTCTGTTAATTCATCTCACAGAGTTACATCTGTATTTCGTGGATCTCCTTGCTAGCCTTAATTCTGTGGAATCTGAGAACAGATATTTCGGATCCCTTTGAAGACTATAGGGCCAAAGGAAATATCCTCCGATAACCAAGAGAAAGAAGCTTTCTGAGAAACTTCTTTGTGTTCTGTGAAATCATCTCACAGAGTTACAGCTTTCCCCTCAAGAAGCCTTTTGCTAAGACAGTTCTTGTTGAATTGGCAAAGTGATATTTGGAAGCCCATAGAGGGCTATGGTGAAAAGGTAATATCCTCAGATGAAATCTGGAAAGAAGATTTCTGAGAAACAGCTTAGTGTTCTGTTAATTCATCTCACAGAGTTGCATCTGTATGTCGTGGATCTCTTTGCTAGCCTTATTTCTGTGGAATCTGAGAACAGATATTTCGGATCCCTTTGAAGACTATAGGGCCAAAGGAAATATCCTCCGATAACAAAGACAAGGAAGCTTTCTGAGAAACTTCTTTGTGTTCTCTGAAATCATCTCACAGAGTTACAGCTTTCCCCTCAAGAAGCCTTTCGCTAAGACAGTTCTTGTGGAATTGGCAAAGTGATATTTGGAAGCCCCTAGAGGGCTATGGTGAAAAAGGAAATATCCTCAGATGAAATCTGGAAAGAAGCTTCCTGAGAAACTGCTCAGTGTTCTGTTAATTCATTTCACAGAGTTACATCTGTATTTCGTGGATCTCTTTGCTAGCCTTAATTCTGTGGAATCTGAGAACAGATATTTCGGATCCCTTTGAAGACTATAGGGCCAAAGGAAATATCCTCCGATAACCAAGAGAAAGAAGCTTTCTGAGAAACTTCTTTGTGTTCTGTGAAATCATCTCACAGAGTTACAGCTTTCTCCTCAAGAAGCCTTTCGCTAAGACAGTTCTTGTGGAATTGGGAAAGTGATATTTGGAAGCCCATAGTGGGCTATGGTGACAAAGGAAATATCCTCAGATGAAATCTGGAAAGAAGCTTCCTGAGAAACTGCTTAGTGTTCTGTAAATTCATCTCACAGAGTTACATCTGTATTTCGTGGATCTCTTTGCTAGCCTTAATTCTGTGGAATCTGAGAACAGATATTTCGGATCCCTTTTAAGACTATAGGGCCAAAGGAAATATCCTCCGATAACAAAGAGAAAGAAGCTTTCTGAGAAACTTCTTTGTGTTCTGTGAAATCATCTCACAGAGTTACAGCTTTCCCGTCAAGAATCCTTTCGCTAAGACAGTTCTTGTGGAATTGGCAAAGTGATATTTGGAAGCCCATATAGGGCTATGGTGAAATAGGAAATATCCTCTGATGAAATCTGGAAAGAAGCTTCCTGAGACAATGCTTAGTGTTCTGTTAATTCATCTCACAGAGTTACATCTGTATTTCGTGGATCTCTTTGCTAGCCTTATTTCTGTGGAATCTGAGAACAGATATTTCGGATCCCTTTGAAGACTATAGGGCCAAAGGAAATATCCTCCGATAACAAAGAGAAAGAAGCTTTCTGAGAAACTTCTTTGTGTTCCGTGAAATCATCTCACAGAGTTACAGCTTTCCCCTCAAGAAGCCTTTCGCTAAGACAGTTCTTGTGGAATTGGCAAAGTGATATTTGGAAGTCCTTAGAGGGCTATGGTGAAAAAATAAATATCCTCAGATGAAGTCTGGAAAGAAGCTTCCTGAGAAACTGCTTAGTGTTCTGTACATTCATCTCACAGAGTTACATCTGTATTTCGTGGATCTCTTTGCTAGCTTTATTTCTGTGGAATCTGAGAACAGATATTTCTCTTCTTTTTGAAGACTATAGGGGCAAAGGAAATATCCTCCGATAACAAAGACAAAGAAGCTTTCTGAGAAACTTCTTTGTGTTCTGTGAAATCATCTCACAGAGTTACAGCTTTCCCCTCAAGAAGCCTTTCGCTAAGACAGTTCTTGTGGAATTGGCAAAGTGATATTTGGAAGCCCATAGAGGTCTATTGTGAAAAAGGAAATATCCTCAGATGAAATTTGGAAAGAAGCTTCCTTAGAAACTGCTTAGTGTTCTGTTAATTCATCTCACAGAGTTACATCTGTATTTCGTGGATCTCTTTGCTAGCCTTTTTTCTGTGGAATCTGAGAACAGATATTTCTCATCTTTTTGAAGACTATAGGGCCAAAGGAAATATCCTCCGATAACAAAGAGAAAGAAGCTTTCTGAGAAACTTCTTTGTGTTCTGTGAAATCATCTCACAGAATTACAGCTTTCCCCTCAAGAAGCCTTGCGCTAAGACAGTTCTTGTGGAATTGGCAAAGTGATATTTGGAAGCCCATTGAGGGCTACGGTGAAAAAGGAAATATCCTCAGATGAAATCTGGAAAGAAGCTTCCTGAGAAACTGCTTAGTGTTCGGTTAATTCATCTCACAGAGTTACATCTGTATTTCGTGGATCTCTTTGCTAGCCTTAATTCTGTGGAATCTGAGAACAGATATTCCGGATCCCTTTGAAGACTATAGGGCCAAAGGAAATATCCTCCGATAACCAAGAGAAAGAAGCTTTCTGAGAAACTTCTTTGTGTTCTGTGAAATCATCTCACAGAGTTACAGCTTTCCCCTCAAGAAGCCTTTCGCTCAGACAGTTCTTGTGGAATTGGCAAAGTGATATTTGGAAGCCCATAGTGGGCTATGGTGACAAAGGTAATATCCTCAGATGAAATCTGGAAAGAAGCTTTCTGAGAAACTGCTTAGTGTTCTGATTATTCATCTCACAGAGTTACATCTGTATTTCGTGGATCTCTTTGCTAGCTTTATTTCTGTGGAATCTGAGGACAGATATTTCTCTTCTTTTTGAAGACTATAGGGGCAAAGGAAATATCCTCCGATAACTAAGAGAAAGAAGCTTTCTGAGAAACTTCTTTGTGTTCTGTGAAATCATTTCACAGAGTTACAGCTTTCCCCTCAAGAAGCCTTTCGCTAAGACAGTTCTTGTGGAATTGGCAAAGTGATATTTGGAAGCCCATAGTGGGCTACGGTGAAAAAGGAAATATCCTCAGATGAAATCTGGAAAGAAGCTTCCTGAGAAACTGCTCAGTGTTCTGTTAATTCATCTCACAGAGTTACATCTGTATTTCGTGGATCTCTTTGCTAGCCTTAATTCTGTGGAATCTGAGAACAGATATTTCGGATCCCTTTGAAGACTATAGGGCCAAAGGAAATATCCTCCGATAACCAAGAGAAAGAAGCTTTCTGAGAAACTTCTTTGTGTTCTGTGAAATCATCTCACAGAGTTACAGCATTCCCCTCAAGAAGCCTTTTGCTAAGACAGTTCTTGTGGAATTTTCAAAGTGATATTTGGAAGCCCATAGCGGGCTATGGTGAAAAAGGTAATATCCTCAGATGAAATCTGGAAAGAAGCTTCCTGAGAAACATCTTAGTGTTCTGTTAATTCATCTCACAGAGTTACATCTGTATGTCGTGGATCTCTTTGCTAGCCTTATTTCTGTGGAATCTGAGAACAGATATTTCGGATCCCTTTGAAGACTATAGGGCCAAAGGAAATATCCTCCGATAACAAAGACAAAGAAGCTTTCTGAGAAACTTCTTTCTGTTCTCTGAAATCATCTCACAGAGTTACAGCTTTCACCTCAAGAAGCCTTTCGCTAAGACAGTTCTTGTGGAATTGGCAAAGTGATATTTGGAAGCCCATAGAGGTCTATTGTGAAAAAGGAAATATCCTCAGATGAAATTTGGAAAGAAGCTTCCTGAGAAACTGCTTAGTGTTCTGTTAATTCATCTCACAGAGTTACATCTGTATTTCGTGGATCTCTTTGCTAGCCTTTTTTCTGTGGAATCTGAGAACAGATATTTCTCATCTTTTTGAAGACTATAGGGCCAAAGGAAATATCCTCCGTTAACAAAGAGAAAGAAGCTTTCTGAGAAACTTCTTTTTGTTCTCTGAAATCATCTCACAGAGTTACAGCTTTCCCCTCAAGAAGCCTTTCGCTAAAACAGTTCTTGTGGAATTGGCAAAGTGATATTTGGAAGCCCATAGAGGGCTACGGTGAAAAAGGAAATATCCTCAGATGAAATCTGGAAAGAAGCTTCCTGAGAAACTGCTTAGTGTTCGGTTAATTCATCTCACAGATTTACATCTGTATTTCGTGGATCTCTTTGCTAGCCTTAATTCTGTGGAATCTGAGAACAGATATTTCGGATCCCTTTGAAGACTATAGGGCCAAAGGAAATATCCTCCGATAACCAAGAGAAAGAAGCTTTCTGAGAAACTTCTTTGTGTTCTCTGAAATCATCTCACAGAGTTACAGCTTTCCCCTCAAGAAGCCTTTCGCTAAGACAGTTCTTGTGGAATTGGCAAAGTGATATTTGGAAGCCCATAGTGGGCTATGGTGACAAAGGTAATATCCTCAGATCAAATCTGGAAAGAAGCTTTCTGAGAAACTGCTTAGTGTTCTGATTATTCATCTCAAAGAGTTACATCTGTATGTCGTGGATCTCTTTGCTAGCCTTATTTCTGTGGAATCTGAGAACAGATATTTCGGATCCCTTTGAAGACTATAGGGCCAAAGGAAATATCCTCCGATAACAAAGACAAAGAAGCTTTCTGAGAAACTTCTTTGTGTTCTCTGAAATCATCTCACAGAGTTACAGCTTTCCCCTCAAGAAGCCTTTCGCTAAGACAGTTCTTGTGGAATTGGAAAAGTGATATTTGGAAGCCCATAGCGATCTATTGTGAAAAAGGAAATATCCTCAGATGAAATTTGGAAAGAAGCTTCCTGAGAAACTGCTTAGTGTTCTGTTAATTCATCTCACAGAGTTACATCTGTATTTCGTGGATCTCTTTGCTAGCCTTTTTTCTGTGGAATCTGAGAACAGATATTTCTCATCTTTTTGAAGAATATAGGGGCAAAGCAAATATCCTCCGATAACCAAGAGAAAGAAGCTTTCTGAGAAACTTCTTTGTGTTCTGTGAAATCATCTCACAGAGTTACAGCTTTTCCCTCAAGAAGCCTTTCGCTAAGACAGTTCTTGTGGAATTGGCAAAGTGATATTTGGAAGCCCATAGTGGGCTATGGTGACAAAGGAAATATCCTCAGATGAAATCTGGAAAGAAGCTTCCTGAGAAACTGCTTAGTGTTCTGTACATTCATCTCACAGAGTTACATCTGTATTTCGTGGATCTCTTTGCTAGCCTTAATTCTGTGGAATCTGAGAACAGATATTTCGGATCCCTTTGAAGACTATAGGGCCAAAGGAAATATCCTCTGATAACAAAGAGAAAGAAGCTTTCTGAGAAACTTCTTTGTGTTCTGTGAAATCATCTCACAGAGTTACAGCTTTCCCCTCAAGAAGCCTTTCGCTAAGACAGTTCTTGTGGAATTGGCAAAGTGATATTTGGAAGCCCATAGAGGGCTGTGGTGAAAAAGGAAATATCCTCAAATGAAATCTGGAAAGAAGCTTCCTGAGAAACTGCTTAGTGTTCTGTTAATTCATCTCACAGAGTTACATCTGTTTTTCGTGGATCTCTTTGCTAACCTTATTTCTGTGGAATCTGAGAAAAGATATTTCGGATCCCTTTGAAGACTATAGGGCCAAAGGAAATATCCTCCGATAACAAAGAGAAAGATGCTTTCTGAGAAACTTCTTTGTGTTCTGTGAAATCATCTCACAGAGTTACAGCTTTCCCCTCAAGAAGCCTTTCGCTAAGACAGTTCTTGTGGAATTGGCAAAGTGATATTTGGAAGCCCATAAAGGTCTATTGTGAAAAAGGAAATATCCTCAGATGAAATTTGGAAAGAAGCTTCCTTAGAAACTGCTTAGTGTTCTGTTAATTCATCTCACAGAGTTACATCTGTATTTCGTGGATCTCTTTGCTAGCCTTTTTTCTGTGGAATCTGAGAACAGATATTTCTCATCTTTTTGAAGACTATAGGGCCAAAGGAAATATCCTCCGATAACAAAGAGAAAGAAGCTTTCTGAGAAACTTCTTTGTGTTCTGTGAAATCATCTCACAGAATTACAGCTTTCCCCTCAAGAAGCCTTGCGCTAAGACAGTTCTTGTGGAATTGGCAAAGTGATATTTGGAAGCCCATTGAGGGCTACGGTGAAAAAGGAAATATCCTCAGATGAAATCTGGAAAGAAGCTTCCTGAGAAACTGCTTAGTGTTCGGTTAATTCATCTCACAGAGTTACATCTGTATTTCGTGGATCTCTTTGCTAGCCTTAATTCTGTGGAATCTGAGAACAGATATTCCGGATCCCTTTGAAGACTATAGGGCCAAAGGAAATATCCTCCGATAACCAAGAGAAAGAAGCTTTCTGAGAAACTTCTTTGTGTTCTGTGAAATCATCTCACAGAGTTACAGCTTTCCCCTCAAGAAGCCTTTCGCTCAGACAGTTCTTGTGGAATTGGCAAAGTGATATTTGGAAGCCCATAGTGGGCTATGGTGACAAAGGTAATATCCTCAGATGAAATCTGGAAAGAAGCTTTCTGAGAAACTGCTTAGTGTTCTGATTATTCATCTCACAGAGTTACATCTGTATTTCGTGGATCTCTTTGCTAAATTTATTTCTGTGGAATCTGAGAACAGATATTTCTCTTCTTTTTGAAGACTATAGGGGCAAAGGAAATATCCTCCGATAACTAAGAGAAAGAAGCTTTCTGAGAAACTTCTTTGTGTTCTGTGAAATCATTTCACAGAGTTACAGCTTTCCCCTCAAGAAGCCTTTCGCTAAGACAGTTCTTGTGGAATTGGCAAAGTGATATTTGGAAGCCCATAGTGGGCTACGGTGAAAAAGGAAATATCCTCAGATGAAATCTGGGAAGAAGCTTCCTGAGAAACTGCTCAGTGTTCTGTTAATTCATCTCACAGAGTTACATCTGTATTTCGTGGATCTCTTTGCTAGCCTTAATTCTGTGGAATCTGAGAACAGATATTTCGGATCCCTTTGAAGACTATAGGGCCAAAGGAAATATCCTCCGATAACCAAGAGAAAGAAGCTTTCTGAGAAACTTCTTTGTGTTCTGTGAAATCATCTCACAGAGTTACAGCATTCCCCTCAAGAAGCCTTTTGCTAAGACAGTTCTTGTGGAATTGGCAAAGTGATATTTGGAAGCCCATAGAGGGCTACGGTGAAAAAGGAAATATCCTCAGATGAAATCTGGAAAGAAGCTTCCTGAGAAACTGCTTAGTGTTCGGTTAATTCATCTCACAGATTTACATCTGTATTTCGTGGATCTCTTTGCTAGCCTTTTTTCTGTGGAATCTGAGAACAGATATTTCTCATCTTTTTGAAGAATATAGGGGCAAAGCAAATATCCTCCGATAACCAAGAGAAAGAAGCTTTCTGAGAAACTTCTTTGTGTTCTGTGAAATCATCTCACAGAGTTACAGCTTTCCCCTCAAGAAGCCTTTCGCTAAGACAGTTCTTGTGGAATTGGCAAAGTGATATTTGGAAGCCCATAGAGGGCTGTGGTGAAAAAGGAAATATCCTCAAATGAAATCTGGAAAGAAGCTTCCTGAGAAACTGCTTAGTGTTCTGTTAATTCATCTCACAGAGTTACATCTGTTTTTCGTGGATCTCTTTGCTAACCTTATTTCTGTGGAATCTGAGAAAAGATATTTCGGATCCCTTTGAAGACTATAGGGCCAAAGGAAATATCCTCCGATAACAAAGAGAAAGATGCTTTCTGAGAAACTTCTTTGTGTTCTGTGAAATCATCTCACAGAGTTACAGCTTTCCCCTCAAGAAGCCTTTCGCTAAGACAGTTCTTGTGGAATTGGCAAAGTGATATTTGGAAGCCCATAGAGGTCTACGGTGAAAAAGGAAATATCCTCAGATGAAATCTGGAAAGAAGATTCCTGAGAAACTGCTTAGTGTTCGGTTAATTCATCTCACAGAGTTACATCTGTATTTCGTGGATCTCTTTGCTAGCCTTAATTCTGTGGAATCTGAGAACAGATATTTCGGATCCCTTTGAAGACTATAGGGCCAAAGGAAATATCCTCCGATAACCAAGAGAAAGAAGCTTTCTGAGAAACTTCTTTGTGTTCTGTGAAATCATCTCACAGAGTTACAGCTTTCCCCTCAAGAAGCCTTTCGCTAAGACAGTTCTTGTGGAATTGGCAAAGTGATATTTGGAAGCCCATAGTGGGCTATGGTGACAAAGGTAATATCCTCAGATGAAATCTGGAAAGAAGCTTTCTGAGAAACTGCTTAGTGTTCTGATTATTCGTCTCACAGAGTTACATCTGTATGTCGTGGATCTCTTTGCTAGCCTTATTTCTGTGGAATCTGAGAACAGATATTTCGGATCCCTTTGAAGACTATAGGGCCATAGGAAATATCCTCCGATAACCAAGAGAAAGAAGCTTTCTGAGAAACTTCTTTGTGTTCTGTGAAATCATCTCACAGAGTTACAGCTTTCCCCTCAAGAAGCCTTTCGCTAAGACAGTTCTTGTGGAATTGGCAAAGTGATATTTGGAAGCCCATAGTGGGCTATGATGACAAAGGAAATATCCTCAGATGAAATCTGGAAAGAAGCTTCCTGAGAAACTGCTTAGTGTTCTGTTAATTCATCTCACAGACTTACATCTGTATTTCGTCGATCTCTTTGCTAGCCTTAATTCTGTGGAATCTGAGAACAGATATTTCGGATCCCTTTGAAGACTATAGGGCCAAAGGAAATATCCTCCGATAACAAAGAGAAAGATGCTTTCTGAGAAACTTCTTTGTGTTCTGTGAAATCATCTCACAGAGTTACAGCTTTCCCGTCAAGAAGCCTTTCGCTAAGACAATTCCTGTGGAATTGGCAAAGTGATATTTGGAAGCCCATAGAGGCTATGGTGAAAAAGGAAATATCCTCAGATGAAATCTGGAAAGAAGCTTCCTGAGAAACTGCTCAGTGTTCTGTTAATTCATCTCACAGAGTTACATCTGTATTTCGTGGATCTCCTTGCTAGCCTTAATTCTGTGTAATCTGAGAACAGATATTTCGGATCCCTTTGAAGACTATAGGGCCAAAGGAAATATCCTCCGATAACCAAGAGAAAGAAGCTTTCTGAGAAACTTCTTTCTGTTCTGTGAAATCACCTCACAGAGTTACAGCATTCCCCTCAAGAAGCCTTTTGCTAAGACAGTTCTTGTTGAATTGGCAAAGTGATATTTGGAAGCCCATAGAGGGATATGGTGAAAAGGTAATATCCTCAGATGAAATCTGGAAAGAAGCTTTCTGAGAAACAGCTTAGTGTTCTGTTATTTCATCTCACAGAGTTACATCTGTATTTCGTGGATCTCTTTGCTAGCCTTATTTCTGTGGAATCTGAGAACAGATATTTCGGATCCCTTTGAAGACTATAGGGCCAAAGGAAATATCCTCCGATAACAAAGAGAAAGAAGCTTTCTGAGAAACTTCTTTGTGTTCTGTGAAATCATCTCACAGAGTTACAGCTTTCCCCTCAAGAAGCCTTTCGCTAAGACAGTTCTTGTGGAATTGGCAAAGTGATATTTGGAAGCCCATAGAGGGCTACGGTGTAAAAGGAAATATCCTCAGATGAAATCTGGAAAGAAGCTTCCTGAGAAACTGCTCAGTATTCGGTTAATTCATCTCACAGAGTTACATCTGTATTTCGTGGATCTCTTTGCTAGCCTTAATTCTGTGGAATCTGAGAACAGATATTTCGGATCCCTTTGAAGATTCTAGGGCCAAAGGATATATCCTCCGATAACAAATAGAAAGAAGCTTTCGGAGAAACTTCTTTGTGTTCTGTGAAATCATCTCACAGAGTTACAGCTTTCCCCTCAAGAAGCCTTTCGCTAAGACAGTTCTTGTGGAATTGGCAAAGTGATATTTGGAAGCCCATAGAGGGCTACGGTGAAAAAGGAAATATCCTCAGATGAAATCTGGAAAGAAGCTTCCTGAGAAACTGCTTAGTGTTCGGTTAATTCATCTCACAAAGTTACATCTGTATTTCGTGGATCTCTTTGCTAGCCTTAATTCTGTGGAATCTGAGAACAGATATTTCGGATCCCTTTGAAGACTATAGGGCCAAAGGAAATATCCTCTGATAACAAAGAGAAAGAAGCTTTCTGAGAAACTTCTTTGTGTTCTGTGAAATCATCTCACAGAGTTACAGCTTTCCCCTCAAGAAGCCTTTCGCTAAGACAGTTCTTGTGGAATTGGCAAAGTGATATTTGGAAGCCCATAGAGGGCTGTGGTGAAAAAGGAAATATCCTCAAATGAAATCTGGAAAGAAGCTTCCTGAGAAACTGCTTAGTGTTCTGTTAATTCATCTCACAGAGTTACATCTGTATTTCGTGGATCTCTTTGCTAGCCTTATTTCTGTGGAATCTGAGAACAGATATTTCGGATCCCTTTGAAGACTATAGGGCCAAAGGAAATATCCTCTGATAAGAAAGAGAAAGAAGCTTTCTTAGAAACTTCTTTGTGTTCCGTGAAATCTTCTCACAGAGTTACAGCTTTCCCCTCAAGAAGCCTTTCGATAAGACAGTACTTGTGGAATTGGCAAAGTGATATTTGGAAGCCCATAGAGGGCTATGGTGAAAAAGGAAATATCCTCAGATGAAATCTAGAAAGAAGCTTCCTGAGAAACTGCTTAGTGCTCTGTTAATTCATCTCACAGTGTTACATCTGTATTTCGTGCATCTCTTTGCTAGCCTTATTTCTGTGGAATCTGAGAAAAGATATTTCGGATCCCTTTGAAGACTATAGGGCCAAAGGAAATATCCTCTGATAACAAAGAGAAAGAAGCTTTCTGAGAAACTTCTTTGTGTTCTGTGAAATCATCTCACAGAGTTACAGCTTTCCCCTCAAGAAGCCTTTCGCAAAGACAGTTCTTGTGGAATTGGCAAAGTGATATTTGGAAGCCCATAGAGGGCTGTGGTGAAAAAGGAAATATCCTCAAATGAAATCTGGAAAGAAGCTTCCTGAGAAACTGCTTAGTGTTCTGTTAATTCATCTCAGAGAGTTACATCTGTTTTTCGTGGATCTCTTTGCTAGCCTTATTTCTGTGTAATCTGAGAACAGATATTTCGGATCCCTTTGAAGATTATAGGGCCAAAGGAAATATCCTCTGATAAGAAAGAGAAAGAACCTTTCTGAGAAACTTCTTTGTGTTCCGTGAAATCTTCTCACAGAGTTACAGCTTTCCCATCAAGAAGCCTTTCGATAAGACAGTACTTGTGGAATTGGCAAAGTGATATTTGGAAGCCCATAGAGGGCTATGGTGAAAAAAGAAATATCCTCAGATGAAATCTACAAAGAAGCTTCCTGAGAAACTGCTTAGTGCTCTGTTAATTCATCTCACAGTGTTACATCTGTATTTCGTGGATCTCTTTGCTAGCCTTATTTCTGTGGAATCTGAGAAAAGATATTTCGGATCCCTTTGAAGACTATAGGGCCAAAGGAAATATCCTGCGATAACAAAGAGAAAGATGCTTTCTGAGAAACTTCTTTGTGTTCTGTGAAATCATCTCACAGAGTTACAGCTTTCCCCTCAAGAAGCCTTTCGCTAAGACAGTTCTTGTGGAATTGGCAAAGTGATATTTGGAAGCCCATAGAGGTCTACGGTGAAAAAGGAAATATCCTCAGATGAAATCTGGAAAGAAGATTCCTGAGAAACTGCTTAGTGTTCGGTTAATTCATCTCACAGAGTTACATCTGTATTTCGTGGATCTCTTTGCTAGCCTTAATTCTGTGGAATCTGAGAACAGATATTTCGGATCCCTTTGAAGACTATAGGGACAAAGGAAATATCCTCCGATAACCAAGAGTAAGAAGCTTTCTGAGAAACTTCTTTGTGTTCTGTGAAATCATCTCACAGAGTTACAGCTTTCCCCTCAAGAAGCCTTTCGCTAAGACAGTTCTTGTGGAATTGGCAAAGTGATATTTGGAAGCCCATAGTGGGCTATGGTGACAAAGGTAATATCCTCAGATGAAATCTGGAAATAAGCTTTCTGAGAAACTGCTTAGTGTTCTGATTATTCATCTCACAGAGTTACATCTGTATGTCGTGGATCTCTTTGCTAGCTTTATTTCTGTGGAATCTGAGAACAGATATTTCGGATCCCTTTGAAGACTATAGGGCCAAAGGAAATATCCTCCGATAACCAAGAGAAGGAAGCTTTCTGAGAAACTTCTTTGTGTTCTGTGAAATCATCTCACAGAGTTACAGCTTTCCCCTCAAGAAGCCTTTCGCTAAGACAGTTCTTGTGGAATTGGCAAAGTGATATTTGGAAGCCCATAGAGGGCTATGGTGAAAAAGGAAATATCCTCAGATGAAATCTGGAAAGAAGCTTCCTGAGAAACTGCTCAGTGTTCTGTTAATTCATCTCACAGAGTTACATCTGTATTTCGTGGATCTCCTTGCTAGCCTTAATTCTGTGGAATCTGAGAACAGATATTTCGGATCCCTTTGAAGACTATAGGGCCAAAGGAAATATCCTCCGATAACCAAGAGAAAGAAGCTTTCTGAGAAACTTCTTTGTGTTCTGTGAAATTATCTCACAGAGTTACAGCATTCCCCTCAAGAAGCCTTTTGCTAAGACAGTTCTTGTTGAATTGGCAAAGTGATATTTGGAAGCCCATAGAGGGCTATGGTGAAAAGGTAATATCCTCAGATGAAATCTGGAAAGAAGCTTTCTGAGAAATAGCTTAGTGTTCTGTTAATTCATCTCACAGAGTTACATCTGTATGTCGTGGATCTCTTTGCTAGCCTTATTTCTGTGGAATCTGAGAACAGATATTTCGGATCCCTTTGAAGACTATAGGGCCAAAGGAAATATCCTCCGATAACAAAGACAAGCAAGCTTTCTGAGAAACTTCTTTGTGTTCTCTGAAATCATCTCACAGAGTTACAGCTTTCCCCTCAAGAAGCCTTTCGCTAAGACAGTTCTTGTGGAATTGGCAAAGTGATATTTGGAAGCCCATAGCGATCTATTGTGAAAAAGGAAATATCCTCAGATGAAATTTCGAAAGAAGCTTCCTGAGAAACTGCTTAGTGTTCTGTTAATTCATCTCATAGAGTTACATCTGTGTTTCGTGGATCTCTTTGCTAGCCTTAATTCTGTGGAATCTGAGAACAGATATTTCGGATCCCTTTGAAGACTATAGGGCCAAAGGAAATATCCTCCGATACCAAAGAGAAAGAAGCTTTCTGAGAAACTTCCTTGTGTTCTGTGAAATCATCTCACAGAGTTACAGCTTTCCCGTCAAGAAGCCTTTTGCTAAGACAGTTCTTGTGGAATTGGCAAAGTGATATTTGGAAGCCCATAGAGGGCTATGGTGAAATAGGAAATATCCTCTGATGAAATCTGGAAAGAAGCTTCCTGAGACAATGCTTAGTGTTCTGTTAATTCATCTCACAGTGTTACATCTGTATTTCGTGGATCTCTTTGCTAGCCTTATTTCTGTGGAATCTGAGAACAAATAATTCGGATCCCTTTGAAGTCTATAGGGCCAAAGGAAATATCCTCCGATAACAAAGGGAAAGAAGCTTTCTGAGAAACTTCTTTGTGTTCCGTGAAATCATCTCACAGAGTTACAGCTTTCCCCTCAAGAAGGCTTTCGCTAAGACAGTTCTTGTGGAATTGGCAAAGTGATATTTGGAAGTCCATAGAGGGCTATGGTGAAAAAGGAAATATCCTCAGATGAAGTCTGGAAAGAAGCTTCCTGAGAAACTGCTTAGTGTTCTGTACATTCATCTCACAGAGTTACATCTGTATTTCGTGGATCTCTTTCCTAGCTTTATTTCTGTGGAATCTGAGAACAGATATTTCTCTTCTTTTTGAAGACTATAGGGGCAAAGGAAATATCCTCCGATAAGAAAGAGAAAGAACCTTTCTGAGAAACTTCTTTGTGTTCTGTGAAATCATCTCACAGAGTTACAGCTTTCCCCTCAAGAAGCCTTTCGCTAAGACAGTTCTTGTGGAATTGGCAAAGTGATATTTGGAAGCCCATAGAGGTCTATTTTGAAAAAGGAAATATCCTCAGATGAAATTTGGAAAGAAGCTTCCTTAGAAACTGCTTAGTGTTCTGTTAATTCATCTCACAGAGTTACATCTGTATTTCGTGGATCTGTTTGCTAGCCTTTTTTCTGTGGAATCTGAGAACAGATATTTCTCATCTTTTTGAAGACTATAGGGCCAAAGGAAATATCCTCCGATAACAAAGAGAAAGAAGCTTTCTGAGAAACTTCTTTGTGTTCTGTGAAATCATTTCACAGAGTTACAGCTTTACCCTCAAGAAGCCTTTCGCTAAGACAGTTCTTGTGGAATTGGCAAAGTGATATTTGGAAGCCCATAGAGGGTTATGGTGAAAAAGGAAATATCCTCAGATGAAATCTGGAAAGAAGCTTCCTGAGAAACTGCTCAGTGTTCTGTTAATTCATCTCACAGAGTTACATCTGTATGTCGTGGATCTCTTTGCTAGCCT
The DNA here is from genome assembly GCF_043159975.1 of Macaca nemestrina. Lineage (NCBI taxonomy): Eukaryota > Metazoa > Chordata > Mammalia > Primates > Cercopithecidae > Macaca > Macaca nemestrina. The sequence goes on along the minus strand of NC_092138.1, from coordinate 99,834,765 downwards.
TAATTCTGTGGAATCTGAGAACAGATATTTCGGATCCCTTTGAAGACTATAGGGCCAAAGGAAATATCCTCCGATAACCAAGAGATAGAAGCTTTCTGAGAAACTTCTTTGTGTTCTGTGAAATCATCTCACAGAGTTACAGCATTCCCCTCAAGAAGCCTTTTGCTAAGACAGTTCTTGTGGAATTGGCAAAGTGATATTTGGAAGCCCATAGAGGGCTATGGTGAAAAGGTAATATCCTCAGATGAAATCTGGAAAGAAGCTTTCTGAGAAACTGCTTAGTGTTCTGATTATTCATCTCACAGAGTTACATCTGTATGTCGTGGATCTCTTTGCTAGCCTTATTTCTGTGGAATCTGAGAACAGATATTTCGGATCCCTTTGAAGACTATAGGGCCAAAGGAAATATCCTCCGATAACAAAGACAAAGAAGCTTTCTGAGAAACTTCTTTGTGTTCTCTGAAATCATCTCACAGAGTTACAGCTTTCCCCTCAAGAAGCCTTTCGCTAAGACAGTTCTTGTGGAATTGGCAAAGTGATATTTGGAAGCCCATAGCGATCTATTGTGAAAAAGGAAATATCCTCACATGAAATTTGGAAAGAAGCTTCCTGAGAAACTGCTTAGTGTTCTGTTAATTCATCTCACAGAGTTACATCTGTATTTCGTGGATCTCTTTGCTAGCCTTTTTTCTGTGGAATCTGAGAACAGATATTTCTCATCTTTTTGAAGACTATAGGAGCAAAGGAAATATCCTCCGATAAGCAAGAGAAAGAAGCTTTCTGAGAAACTTCTTTGTGTTCTGTGAAATCATCTCACAGAGTTACAGCTTTCCCCTCAAGAAGCCTTTCGCTAAGACAGTTCTTGTGGAATTGGCAAAGTGATATTTGGAAGCCCATAGGGGGCTATGGTGAAAAAGGAAATATCCTCTGATGAAATCAGGAAGGAAGCTTCCTGAGAAACTGCTCAGTGTTCTGTTAATTCATCTCACAGAGTAACATCTGTATTTCGTGGATCTCTTTGCTAGCCTTATTTCTGTGGAATCTGAGAACAGATATTTCGGATCCCTTTGAAGACTATAGGGCCAAAGGAAATATCCTCCGATAACCAAGAGAAAGAAGCTTTCTGAGAAACTTCTTTGTGTTCTGTGAAATTATCTCACAGAGTTACAGCTTTCCCCTCAAGAAGCCTTTCGCTAATACAGTTCTTGTGGAATTGGCAAAGTGATATTTGGAAGCCCATAGTGGGCTATGGAGACAAAGGAAATATCCTCAGATGAAATCTGGAAAGAATCTTCCTGAGAAACTGCTTAGTGTTCTGTAAATTCATCTCACAGAGTTACATCTGTATTTCGTGGATCTCTTTGTTAGCCTTAATTCTGTGGAATCTGAGAACAGATATTTCGGATCCCTTTGAAGACTATAGGGCCAAAGGAAATATCGTCTGATAACAAAGAGAAAGAAGCTTTCTGAGAAACTTCTTTGTGTTCTGTGAAATCATCTCACAGAGTTACAGCTTTCCCCTCAAGAAGCCTTTCGCTAAGACAGTTCTTGTGGAATTGAAAAAGTGATATTTGGAAGCCCATAGAGTGCTGTGGTGAAAAAGGAAATATCCTCAAATGAAATCTGGAAAGAAGCTTCCTGAGAAACTGCTTAGTGTTCTGTTAATTCATCTCACAGAGTTACATCTGTTTTTCGTGGATCTCTTTGTAGCCTTATTTCTGTGGAATCAGAGAACAGATATTTCGGATCCCTTTGAAGACTATAGGGCCAAAGGAAATATCCTCTGATAAGAAAGAGAAAGAAGCGTTCTGAGAAACTTCTTTGTGTTTCGTGCAATCTTCTCACAGAATTACAGCTTTCCCCTCAAGAAGCCTTTCGATAAGACAGTACTTGTGGAATTGGCAAAGTGATATTTGGAAGCCCATAGAGGGCTATGGTGAAAAAGGAAATATCCTCAGATGAAATCTAGAAAGAAGCTTCCTGAGAAACTGCTTAGTGCTCTGTTAATTCATCTCACAGTGTTACATCTGTATTTCGTGGATCTCTTTGCTAGGCTTATTTCTGTGGAATCTGAGAACAGATATTTCGGATCCCTTTGAAGACTATAGGGCGAAAGGAAATATCCTCCGATAACAAAGAGAAAGAAGCTTTCTGAGAAACTTCTTTGTGTTCTGTGAAATCATCTCACAGAGTTACAGCTTTCCCCTCAAGAAGCCTTTCGCTAAGACAGTTCTTGTGGAATTGGCAAAGTGATATTTGGAAGCCCATAGAGGTCTACGGTGAAAAAGGAAATATCCTCAGATGAAATCTGGAAAGAAGATTCCTGAGAAACTGCTCAGTGTTCTGTTAATTCATCTCACAGAGTTACATCTGTATTTCGTGGATCTCCTTGCTAGCCTTAATTCTGTGGAATCTGAGAACAGATATTTCGGATCCCTTTGAAGACTATAGGGCCAAAGGAAATATCCTCCGATAACCAAGAGAAAGAAGCTTTCTGAGAAACTTCTTTGTGTTCTGTGAAATCATCTCACAGAGTTACAGCTTTCCCCTCAAAAAGCCTTTCGCTAAGACAGTTCTTGTGGAATTGGCAAAGTGATATTTGGAAGCCCATAGTGGGCTATGGTGACAAAGGAAATATCCTCAGATGAAATCTGGAAAGAAGCTTCCTGAGAAACTGCTTAGTGTTCTGTAAATTCATCTCACAGAGTTACATATGTATTTCGTGGATCTCTTTGCTAGCCTTAATTCTGTGGAATCTGAGAACAGATATTTCGGATCCCTTTGAAGACTATAGGGCCAAAGGAAATATCCTCCGATAACAAAGACAAGGAAGCTTTCTGAGAAACTTCTTTGTGTTCTCTGAAATCATCTCACAGAGTTACAGCTTTCCCCTCAAGAAGCCTTTCGCTAAGACAGTTCTTGTGGAATTGGCAAAGTGATATTTGGAAGCCCATAGAGGTCTATGGTGAAAAAGGAAATATCCTCAGATGAAATCTGGAAAGAAGCTTCCTGAGAAACATCTTAGTGTTCTGTTAATTCATCTCACAGAGTTACATCTGTATTTCGTGTATCTCCTTGCTAGCCTTAATTCTGTGGAATCTGAGAACAGATATTTCGGATCCCTTTGAAGACTATAGGGCCAAAGGAAATATCCTCCGATAACCAAGAGAAACAAGCTTTCTGAGAAACTTCTTTGTGTTCTGTGAAATCATCTCACAGAGTTACAGCATTCCCCTCAAGAAGCCTTTTGCTAAGACAGTTCTTGCTGAATTGGCAAAGTGATATTTGGAAGCCCATAGAGGGCTATGGTGAAAAGGTAATATCCTCAGATGAAATCTGGAAAGAAGTTTTCTGAGAAACAGCTTAGTGTTCTGTTAATTCATCTCACAGAGTTACATCTGTGTGTCGTGGATCTCTTTGCTACCCTTATTTCTGGGGAATCTGAGAACAGATATTTCGGATCCCTTTGAAGACTATAGGGCCAAAGGAAATATCCTCCGATAACAAAGACAAGGAAGCTTTCTGAGAAACTTCTTTGTGTTCTCTGAAATCATCTCACAGAGTTACAGCTTTCCCCTCAAGAAGGCTTTCGCTAAGACAGTTCTTGTGGAATTGGCAAAGTGATATTTGGAAGTCCATAGAGGGCTATGGTGAAAAAGGAAATATCCTCAGATGAAGTCTGGAAAGAAGCTTCCTGAGAAACTGCTTAGTGTTCTGTACATTCATCTCACAGAGTTACATCTGTATTTCGTGGATCTCTTTGCTAGCTTTATTTCTGTGGAATCTGAGAACAGATATTTCTCTTCTTTTTGAAGACTATGGGGGCAAAGGAAATATCCTCCGATAACAAAGAGAAAGAAGCTTTCTGAGAAACTTCTTTGTGTTCTGTGAAATCATCTCACAGAGTTACAGCTTTCCCCTCAAGAAGCCTTTCGCTAAGACAGTTCTTGTGGAATTGGCAAAGTGATATTTGGAAGCCCATAGAGGTCTATTTTGAAAAAGGAAATATCCTGAGATGAAATTTGGAAAGAAGCTTCCTTAGAAACTGCTTAGTGTTCTGTTATTTCATCTCACAGAGTTACATCTGTATTTCGTGGATCTCTTTGCTAGCCTTTTTTCTGTGGAATCTGAGAACAGATATTTCTCATCTTTTTGAAGACTATAGGGCCAAAGGAAATATCCTCCGATAACAAAGAGAAAGAAGCTTTCTGAGAAACTTCTTTGTGTTCTGTGAAATCATCTCACAGAATTACAGCTTTCCCCTCAAGAAGCCTTTCGCTAAGACAGTTCTTGTGGAATTGGCAAAGTGATATTTGGAAGCCCATTGAGGGCTACGGTGAAAAAGGAAATATCCTCAGATGAAATCTGGAAAGAAGATTCCTGAGAAACTGCTTAGTGTTCGGTTAATTCATCTCACAGAGTTACATCTGTATTTCGTGGATCTCTTTGCTAGCCTTAATTCTGTGGAATCTGAGAACAGATATTCCGGATCCCTTTGAAGACTATAGGGCCAAAGGAAATATCCTCCGATAACCAAGAGAAAGAAGCTTTCTGAGAAACTTCTTTGTGTTCTGTGAAATCATCTCACAGAGTTACAGCTTTCCCCTCAAGAAGCCTTTCGCTAAGACAGTTCTTGTGGAATTGGCAAAGTGATATTTGGAAGCCCATAGAGGGCTATGGTGAAAAAGGAAATATCCTCAGATGAAATCTGGAAAGAAGCTTCCTGAGAAACTGCTCAGTGTTCTGTTAATTCATCTCACAGAGTTACATCTGTATTTCGTGGATCTCTTTGCTAGCCTTAATTCTGTGGAATCTGAGAACAGATATTTCGGATCCCTTTGAAGACTATAGGGCCAAAGGAAATATCCTCCGATAACCAAGAGATAGAAGCTTTCTGAGAAACTTCTTTGTGTTCTGTGAAATCATCTCACAGAGTTACAGCATTCCCCTCAAGAAGCCTTTTGCTAAGACAGTTCTTGTGGAATTGGCAAAGTGATATTTGGAAGCCCATAGAGGGCTATGGTGAAAAAGGTAATATCCTCAGATGAATTCTGGAAAGAAGCTTCCTGAGAAACATCTTAGTGTTCTGTTAATTCATCTCACAGAGTTACAACTGTATGTCGTGGATCTCTTTGCTAGCCTTATTTCTGTGGAATCTGAGAACAGATATTTCGGATCCCTTTGAAGACTATAGGGCCAAAGGAAATATCCTCCGATAACAAAGACAAAGAAGCTTTCTGAGAAACTTCTTTGTGTTCTCTGAAATCATCTCACAGAGTTACAGCTTTCCCCTCAAGAAGCCTTTGGCTAAGACAGTTCTTGTGGAATTGGCAAAGTGATATTTGGAAGCCCATAGAGGTCTACTGTGAAAAAGGAAATATCCTCAGATGAAATTTGGAAAGAAGCTTCCTGAGAAACTGCTTAGTGTTCTGTTAATTCATCTCACAGAGTTACATCTGTATTTCGTGGATCTCTTTGCTAGCCTTTTTTCTGTGGAATCTGAGAACAGATATTTCTCATCTTTTTGAAGACTATAGGGCCAAAGGAAATATCCTCCGTTAACAAAGAGAAAGAAGCTTTCTGAGAAACTTCTTTGTGTTCTGTGAAATCATCTCACAGAGTTACAGCTTTCCCCTCAAGAAGCCTTTCGCTAAGACAGTTCTTGTGGAATTGGCAAAGTGATATTTGGAAGCCCATAGAGGGCTACGGTGAAAAAGGAAATATCCTCAGATGAAATCTGGAAAGAAGCTTCCTGAGAAACGGCTTAGTGTTCGGTTAATTCATCTCACAGAGTTACATCTGTATTTCGTGGATCTCTTTGCTAGCCTTAATTCTGTGGAATCTGAGAACAGATATTTCGGATCCCTTTGAAGACTATAGGGCCAAAGGAAATATCCTCCGATAACCAAGAGAAAGAAGCTTTCTGAGAAACTTCTTTGTGTTCTGTGAAATCATCTCACAGAGTTACAGCTTTCCCCTCAAGAAGCCTTTCGCTAAGACAGTTCTTGTGGAATTGGCAATGTGATATTTGGAAGCCCATAGTGGGCTATGGTGACAAAGGTAATATCCTCAGATGAAATCTGGAAAGAAGCTTTCTGAGAAACTGCTTAGTGTTCTGCTTATTCATCTCACAGAGTTACATCTGTATGTCGTGGATCTCTTTGCTAGCCTTATTTCTGTGGAATCTGAGAACAGATATTTCGGATCCCTTTGAAGACTATAGGGCCAAAGGAAATATCCTCCGATAACAAAGACAAAGAAGCTTTCTGAGAAACTTCTTTGTGTTCTCTGAAATCATCTCACAGAGTTACAGCTTTCCCCTCAAGAAGCCTTTCGCTAAGACAGTTCTTGTGGAATTGGCAAAGTGATATTTGGAAGCCCATAGCGATCTATTGTGAAAAAGGAAATATCCTCAGATGAAATTTGGAAAGAAGCTTCCTGAGAAACTGCTTAGTGTTCTGTTAATTCATCTCACAGAGTTACATCTGTATTTCGTGGATCTCTTTGCTAGCCTTTTTTCTGTGGAATCTGAGAACAGATATTTCTCATCTTTTTGAAGACTATAGTAGCAAAGGAAATATCCTCCGATAAGCAAGAGAAAGAAGCTTTCTGAGAAACTTCTTTGTGTTCTGTGAAATCATCTCACAGAGTTACAGCTTTCCCCTCAAGAAGCCTTTCGCTAAGACAGTTCTTGTGGAATTGGCAAAGTGATATTTGGAAGCCCATAGGGGGCTATGGTGAAAAAGGAAATATCCTCAGATGAAATCTGGAAAGAAGCTTCCTGAGAAACTGCTCAGTGTTCTGTTAATTCATCTCACAGAGTAACATCTGTATTTCGTGGATCTCTTTGCTAGCCTTATTTCTGTGGAATCTGAGAACAGATATTTCGGATCCCTTTGAAGATTATAGGGCCAAAGGAAATATCCTCCGATAACCAAGAGAAAGAAGCTTTCTGAGAAACTTCTTTGTGTTCTGTGAAATTATCTCACAGAGATACAGCTTTCCCCTCAAGAAGCCTTTCGCTAATACAGTTCTTGTGGAATTGGCAAAGTGATATTTGGAAGCCCATAGTGGGCTATGGAGACAAAGGAAATATCCTCAGATGAAATCTGGAAAGAATCTTCCTGAGAAACTGCTTAGTGTTCTGTAAATTCATCTCACAGAGTTACATCTGTATTTCGTGGATCTCTTTGCTAGCCTTAATTCTGTGGAATCTGAGAACAGATATTTCGGATCCCTTTGAAGACTATAGGGCCAAAGGAAATATCCTCTGATAACAAAGAGAAAGAAGCTTTCTGAGAAACTTCTTTGTGTTCTGTGAAATCATCTCACAGAGTTACAGCTTTCCCCTCAAGAAGCCTTTCGCTAAGACAGTTCTTGTGGAATTGAAAAAGTGATATTTGGAAGCCCATAGAGTGCTGTGGTGAAAAAGGAAATATCCTCAAATGAAATCTGGAAAGAAGCTTCCTGAGAAACTGCTTAGTGTTCTGTTAATTCATCTCACAGAGTTACATCTGTTTTTCGTGGATCTCTATGTAGCCTTATTTCTGTGGAATCTGAGAACAGATATTTCGGATCCCTTTGAAAACTATAGGGCCAAAGGAAATATCCTCTGATAAGAAAGAGAAAGAAGCTTTCTGAGAAACTTCTTTGTGTTTCGTGAAATCTTCTCACAGAGTTACAGCTTTCCCCTCAAGAAGCCTTTCGATAAGACAGTACTTGTGGAATTGGCAAAGTGATATTTGGAAGCCCATAGAGGGCTATGGTGAAAAAGGAAATATCCTCAGATGAAATCTAGAAAGAAGCTTCCTGAGAAACTGCTTAGTGCTCTGTTAATTCATCTCGCAGAGTTACATCTGTATTTCGTGGATCTCTTTGCTAGGCTTATTTCTGTGGAATCTGAGAACAGATATTTCGGATCCCTTTGAAGACTATAGGCGAAAGGAAATATCCTCCGATAACAAAGAGAAAGAAGCTTTCTGAGAAACTTCTTTGTGTTCTGTGAAATCATCTCACAGAGTTACAGCTTTACCCTCAAGAAGCCTTTCGCTAAGACAGTTCTTGTGGAATTGGCAAAGTGATATTTGGAAGCCCATAGAGGTCTACGGAGAAAAAGGAAATATCCTCAGATGAAATCTGGAAAGAAGATTCCTGAGAAACTGCTTAGTGTTCGGTTAATTCATCTCACAGAGTTACATCTGTATTTCGTGGATCTCTTTGCTAGTCTTAATTCTGTGGAATCTGAGAACAGATATTTCGGATCCCTTTGAAGACTATAGGGCCAAAGGAAATATCCTCCGATAACCAAGAGAAAGAAGCTTTCTGAGAAACTTCTTTGTGTTCTGTGAAATCATCTCACAGAGTTACAGCTTTCCCCTCAAGAAGCCTTTCGCTAAGACAGTTCTTGTGGAATTGGCAAAGTGATATTTGGAAACCCATAGTGGGCTATGGTGACAAAGGTAATATCCTCAGATGAAATCTGGAAAGAAGCTTTCTGAGAAACTGCTTAGTGTTCTGATTATTCATCTCACAGAGTTACATCTGCATGTCGTGGATCTCTTTGCTAGCCTTATTTCTGTGGAATCTGAGAACAGATATTTCGGATTCCTTTGAAGACTATAGGGCCAAAGGAAATATCCTCCGATAACCAAGAGAAAGAAGCTTTCTGAGAAACTTCTTTGTGTTCTGTGATATCATCTCACAGAGTTACAGCTTTCCCCTCAAGAAGCCTTTCGCTAAGACAGTTCTTGTGGCATTGGCAAAGTGATATTTGGAAACCCATAGTGGGCTATGGTGACAAAGGAAATATCCTCAGATGAAATCTGGAAAGAAGCTTCCTGAGAAACTGCTTAGTGTTCTGTAAATTCATCTCACAGACTTACATCTGTATTTCGTGGATCTCTTTGCTAGCCTTAATTCTGTGGAATCTGAGAACAGATATTTCGGATCCCTTTGAAGACTATAGGGCCAAAGGAAATATCCTCCGATAACAAAGAGAAAGAAGCTTTCTGAGAAACTTCTTTGTGTTCTGTGAAATCATTTCACAGAGTTACAGCTTTCCCCTCAAGAAGCCTTTCGCTAAGACAGTTCTTGTGGAATTGGCAAAGTGATATTTGGAAGCCCATAGAGGGCTATGGTGAAAAAGGAAATATCCTCAGATGAAATCTGGAAAGAAGCTTCCTGAGAAACTGCTCAGTGTTCTGTTAATTCATCTCACAGAGTTACATCTGTATTTCGTGGATCTCCTTGCTAGCCTTAATTCTGTGGAATCTGAGAACAGATATTTCGGATCCCTTTGAAGACTATAGGGCCAAAGGAAATATCCTCCGATAACCAAGAGAAAGAAGCTTTCTGAGAAACTTCTTTGTGTTCTGTGAAATCATCTCACAGAGTTACAGCATTCCCCTCAAGAAGCCTTTTGCTAAGACAGTTCTTGTTGAATTGGCAAAGTGATATTTGGAAGCCCATAGAGGGCTATGGTGAAAAGGTAATATCCTCAGATGAAATCTGGAAAGAAGCTTTCTGAGAAACAGCTTAGTGTTCTGTTAATTCATCTCACAGAGTTACATCTGTATGTCGTGGATCTCTTTGCTAGCCTTATTTCTGTGGAATCTGAGAACAGATATTTCGGATCCCTTTGAAGACTATAGGGCCAAAGGAAATATCCTCCGATAACAAAGACAAGGAAGCTTTCTGAGAAACTTCTTTGTGTTCTCTGAAATCATCTCACAGAGTTACAGCTTTCCCCTCAAGAAGACTTTCGCTAAGACAGTTCTTGTGGAATTGGCAAAGTGATATTTGGAAGCCCATTGAGGGCTACGGTGAAAAAGGAAATATCCTCAGATGAAAACTGGAAAGAAGCTTCCTGAGAAACTGCTTAGTGTTCGGTTAATTCATCTCACAGAGTTACATCTGTCTTTCGTGGATCTCTTTGCTAGCCTTAATTCTGTGGAATCTGAGAACAGATATTTCGGATCCCTTTGAAGACTATAGGGCCAAAGGAAATATCCTCCGATAACCAAGAGAAAGAAGCTTTCTGAGAAACTTCTTTGTGTTCTGTGAAATCATCTCACAGAGTTACAGCTTTCCCCTCAAGAAGCCTTTCGCTAAGACAGTTCTTGTGAAATGGGCAAAGTGATATTTGGAAGCCCATAGTGGGCTATGGTGACAAAGGAAATATCCTCAGATGAAATCTGGAAAGAAGCTTCCTGAGAAACTGCTTAGTGTTCTGTAAATTCATCTCACAGAGTTACATATGCATTTCGTGGATCTCTTTGCTAGCCTTAATTCTGTGGAATCTGAGAACAGATATTTTGGATCCCTTTGAAGACTATAGGGCCAAAGGAAATATCCTCCGATAACAAAGACAAGGAAACTTTCTGAGAAACTTCTTTGTGTTCTCTGAAATCATCTCACAGAGTTACAGCTTTCCCCTCAAGAAGCCTTTCGCTAAGACAGTTCTTGTGGAATTGGCAAAGTGATATTTGGAAGCCCATAGAGGTCTATGGTGAAAAAGGAAATATCCTCAGATGAAATCTGGAAAGAAGCTTCCTGAGAAACTGCTCAGTGTTCTGTTAATTCATCTCACAGAGTTACATCTGTATTTCGTGTATCTCCTTGCTAGCCTTAATTCTGTGGAATCTGAGAACAGATATTTCGGATCCCTTTGAAGACTATAGGGCCAAAGGAAATATCCTCCGATAACCAAGAGAAAGAAGCTTTCTGAGAAACTTCTTTGTGTTCTGTGAAATCATCTCACAGAGTTACAGCATTCCCCTCAAGAAGCCTTTTGCTAAGACAGTTCTTGTTGAATTGGCAAAGTGATATTTGGAAGCCCATAGAGGGCTATGGTGAAAAGGTAATATCCTCAGATGAAATCTGGAAAGAAGTTTTCTGAGAAACAGCTTAGTGTTCTGTTAATTCATCTCACAGAGTTACATCTGTATGTCGTGGATCTCTTTGCTAGCCTTATTTCTGTGGAATCTGAGAACAGATATTTCGGATCCCTTTGAAGACTATAGGGCCAAAGGAAATATCCTCCGATAACAAAGACAAGGAAGCTTTCTGAGAAACTTCTTTGTGTTCTCTGAAATCATCTCACAGAGTTACAGCTTTCCCCTCAAGAAGCCTTTCGCTAAGACAGTTCTTGTGGAATTGGCAAAGTGATATTTGGAAGCCCATAGCGATCTATTGTGAAAAAGGAAATATCCTCAGATGAAATTTGGAAAGAAGCTTCCTGAGAAACTGCTTAGTGTTCTGTTAATTCATCTCACAGAATTACATCTGTATTTCCTGGATCTCTTTGCTAGCCTTTTTTCTGTGGAATCTGAGAACAGATATTTCTCATCTTTTTGAAGACTATAGGGCCAAAGGAAATATCCTCCGATAACAAAGAGAAAGAAGCTTTCTGAGAAACTTCTTTGTGTTCTGTGAAATCATCTCACAGAGTTACAGCTTTCCCCTCAAGAAGCCTTTTGCTAAGACAGTTCTTGTTGAATTGGCAAAGTGATATTTGGAAGCCCATAGAGGGCTATGGTGAAAAGGTAATATCCTCAGATGAAATCTGGAAAGAAGTTTTCTGAGAAACAGCTTAGTGTTCTGTTAATTCATCTCACAGAGTTACATCTGTATGTCGTGGATCTCTTTGCTAGCCTTATTTCTGTGGAATCTGAGAACAGATATTTCGGATCCCTTTGAAGACTATAGGGCCAAAGGAAATATCCTCCGATAACAAAGACAAGGAAGCTTTCTGAGAAACTTCTTTGTGTTCTCTGAAATCATCTCACAGAGTTACAGCTTTCCCCTCAAGAAGCCTTTCGCTAAGACAGTTCTTGTGGAATTGGCAAAGTGATATTTGGAAGCCCATAGCGATCTATTGTGAAAAAGGAAATATCCTCAGATGAAATTTGGAAAGAAGCTTCCTGAGAAACTGCTTAGTGTTCTGTTAATTCATCTCACAGAGTTACATCTGTATTTCCTGGATCTCTTTGCTAGCCTTTTTTCTGTGGAATCTGAGAACAGATATTTCTCATCTTTTTGAAGACTATAGGGCCAAAGGAAATATCCTCCGATAACAAAGAGAAAGAAGCTTTCTGAGAAACTTCTTTGTGTTCTGTGAAATCATCTCACAGAGTTACAGCTTTCCCCTCAAGAAGCCTTTCGCTAAGACAGTTCTTGTGGAATTGGCAAAGTGATATTTGGAAGCCCATTGAGGGCTACTGTGAAAAAGGAAATATCCTCAGATGAAAACTGGAAAGAAGCTTCCTGAGAAACTGCTTAGTGTTCGGTTAATTCATCTCACAGAGTTACATCTATATTTCGTGGATCTCTTTGCTAGCCTTAATTCTGTGGAATCTGAGAACAGATATTTCGGATCCCTTTGAAGACTATAGGGCCAAAGGAAATATCCTCCGATAACCAAGAGAAAGAAGCTTTCTGAGAAACTTCTTTGTGTTCTGTGAAATCATCTCACAGAGATACAGCTTTCCCCTCAAGAAGCCTTTCGCTAAGACAGTTCTTGTGGAATTGGCAAAGTGATATTTGGAAGCCCATAGTGGGCTATGGTGACAAAGGAAATATCCTCAGATGAAATCTGGAAAGAAGCTTCCTGAGAAACTGCTTAGTGTTCTGTAAATTCCTCTCACAGAGTTACATCTGTATTTCGTGGATCTCTTTGCTAGCCTTAATTCTGTGGAATCTGAGAACAGATATTTCGGATCCCTTTGAAGACTATAGGGCCAAAGGAAATATCCTCCGATAACAAAGACAAAGAAGCTTTCTGAGAAACTACTTTGTGTTCTCTGAAATCATCTCACAGAGTTACAGCTTTCCCCTCAAGAAGCCTTTCGCTAAGACAGTTCTTGTGGAATTGGCAAAGTGATATTTGGAAGCCCATAGCGATCTATTGTGAAAAAGGAAATATCCTCAGATGAAATTTGGAAAGAAGCTTCCTGAGAAACTGCTTAGTGTTCTGTTAATTCATCTCACAGAGTTACATCTGTATTTCGTGGATCTCTTTGCTAGCCTTTTTTTCTGTGGAATCTGAGAACAGATATTTCTCATCTTTTTGAAGACTATAGGGCCAAAGGAAATATCCTCCGATAACAAAGAGAAAGAAGCTTTCTGAGAAACTTCTTTGTGTTCTGTGAAATCATCTCACAGAGTTACAGCTTTCCCCTCAAGAAGCCTTTCGCTAAGACAGTTCTTGTGGAATTGGCAAAGTGATATTTGGAAGCCCATAGAGGGCTACGGTGAAAAAGGAAATATCCTCAGATGAAATCTGGAAAGAAGCTTCCTGAGAAACTGCTTAGTGTTCGGTTAATTCATCTCACAGAGTTACATCTGTATTTCGTGGATCTCTTTGCTAGCCTTAATTCTGTGGAATCTGAGAACAGATATTTCGGATCCCTTTGAAGACTATAGGGCCAAAGGAAATATCCTCCGATAACCAAGAGAAAGAAGCTTTCTGAGAAACTTCTTTGTGTTCTGTGAAATCATCTCACAGAGTTACAGCTTTCCCCTCAAGAAGCCTTTCGCTAAGACAGTTCTTGTGGAATTGGCAAAGTGATATTTGGAAGCCCATAGTGGGCTATGGTGACAAAGGAAATATCCTCAGATGAAATCTGGAAAGAAGCTTCCTGAGAAACTGCTTAGTGTTCTGTAAATTCATCTCACAGAGTTACATCTGTATTTCGTGGATCTCTTTGCTACCCTTAATTCTGTGGAAACTGAGAACAGATATTTCGGATCCCTTTGAAGACTATAGGGCCAAAGGAAATATCCTCCGATAACAAAGAGAAAGAAGCTTTCTGAGAAACTTCTTTGTGTTCTGTGAAATCATCTCACAGAGTTACAGCTTTCCCGTCAAGAAGCCTTTCGCTCAGACAGTTCTTGTGGAATTGGCAAAGTGATATTTGGAAGCCCATAGAGGGCTATGGTGAAATAGGAAATATCCTCTGATGAAATCTGGAAAGAAGCTTCCTGAGACAATGCTTAGTGTTCTGTTAATTCATCTCACAGAGTTACATCTGTATTTCGTGGATCTCTTTGCTAGCCTTATTTCTGTGAAATCTGAGAACAGATATTTCGGATCCCTTTGAAGACTATAGGGCCAAAGGAAATATCCTCCGATAACAAAGAGAAAGAAGCTTTCTGAGAAACTTCTTTGTGTTCCGTGAAATCATCTCACAGAGTTACAGCTTTCCCCTCAAGAAGGCTTTCGCTAAGACAGTTCTTGTGGAATTGGAAAAGTGATATTTGGAAGCCCATAGTGGGCTATGGTGAAAAAGGAAATATCCTCAGATGAAATCTGGAAAGAAGCTTCCTGAGAAACTGCTTAGTGTTCTGTAAATTCCTCTCACAGAGTTACATCTGTATTTCGTGGATCTCTTTGCTAGCCTTAATTCTGTGGAATCTGAGAACAGATATTTCGGATCCCTTTGAAGACTATAGGGCCAAAGGAAATATCCTCCGATAACAAAGACAAAGAAGCTTTCTGAGAAACTACTTTGTGTTCTCTGAAATCATCTCACAGAGTTACAGCTTTCCCCTCAAGAAGCCGTTCGCTAAGACAGTTCTTGTGGAGTTGGCAAAGTGGTATTTGGAAGCCCATAGCGATCTGTTGTGAAAAAGGAAATATCCTCAGATGAAATATGGAAAGAAGCTTCCTGAGAAACTGCTTAGTGTTCTGTTAATTCATCTCACAGAGTTACATCTGTATTTCGTGGATCTCTTTGCTAGCCTTTTTTTCTGTGGAATCTGAGAACAGATATTTCTCATCTTTTTGAAGACTATAGGGCCAAAGGAAATATCCTCCGATAACAAAGAGAAAGAAGCTTTCTGAGAAACCTCTTTGTGTTCTGTGAAATCATCTCACAGAGTTACAGCTTTCCCCTCAAGAAGCCTTTCGCTAAGACAGTTCTTGTGGAATTGGCAAAGTGATATTTGGAAGCCCATAGAGGGCTATGGTGAAAAAGGAAATATCCTCAGATGAAATCTGGAAAGAAGCTTCCTGAGAAACTGCTTAGTGTTCGGTTAATTCATCTCACAGAGTTACATCTGTATTTCGTGGATCTCTTTGCTAGCCTTAATTCTGTGGAATCTGAGAACAGATATTTCGGATCCCTTTGAAGACTATAGGGCCAAAGGAAATATCCTCCGATAACCAAGAGAAAGAAGCTTTCTGAGAAACTTCTTTGTGTTCTGTGAAATCATCTCACAGAGTTACAGCTTTCCCCTCAAGAAGCCTTTCGCTAAGACAGTTCTTGTGGAATAGGCAAAGTGATATTTGGATGCCCATAGTGGGCTATGGTGACAAAGGAAATATCCTCAGATGAAATCTGGAAAGAAGCTTCCTGAGAAACGGCTTAGTGTTCGGTTAATTCATCTCACAGAGTTACATCTGTATTTCGTGGATCTCTTTGCTAGCCTTAATTCTGTGGAATCTGAGAACAGATATTTCGGATCCCTTTGAAGACTATAGGGCCAAAGGAAATATCCTCCGATAACAAAGAGAAAGAAGCTTTCTGAGAAACTTCTTTGTGTTCTGTGAAATCATCTCACAGAGTTACAGCTTTCCCGTCAAGAAGCCGTTCGCTAAGACAGTTCTTGTGGAATTGGCAAAGTGATATTTGGAAGCCCATAGAGGGCTATGGTGAAATAGGAAATATCCTCTGATGAAATCTGGAAAGAAGCTTCCTGAGACAATGCTTAGTGTTCTGTTAATTCATCTCACAGAGTTACATCTGTATTTCGTGGATCTCTTTGCTAGCCTTATTTCTGTGAAATCTGAGAACAGATATTTCGGATCCCTTTGAAGACTATAGGGCCAAAGGAAATATCCTCCGATAAGAAAGAGAAAGAAGCTTTCTGAGAAACTTCTTTGTGTTCCGTGAAATCATCTCACAGAGTTACAGCTTTCCCCTCAAGAAGGCTTTCGCTAAGACAGTTCTTGTGGAATTGGCAAAGTGATATTTGGAAGTCCATAGAGGGCTATGGTGAAAAAGGAAATATCCTCAGATGAAGTCTGGAAAGAAGCTTCCTGAGAAACTGCTTAGTGTTCTGTACATTCATCTCACAGAGTTACATCTGTATTTAGTGGATCTCTTTGCTAGCTTTATTTCTGTGGAATCTGAGAACAGATATTTCTCTTCTTTTTGAAGACTATAGGGGCAAAGGAAATATCCTCCGATAACAAAGAGAAAGAAGCTTTCTGAGATACTTCTTTGTGTTCTGTGAAATCATCTCACAGAGTTACAGCTTTCCCCTCAAGAACCCTTTCGCTAAGACAGTTGTTGTGGAATTGGCAAAGTGGTATTTGGAAGCCCTTAGAGGCCTATGGTGAAAAAGGAAATATCCTCAGATGAAATCTGGAAAGAAGCTTCCTGAGAAACTGCTCAGTGTTCTGTTAATTCATCTCACAGAGTTACATCTGTATTTCGTGGATCTCTTTGCTAGCCTTAATTCTGTGGAATCTGAGAACAGATATTTCGGATCCCTTTGAAGACTATAGGGCCAAAGGAAATATCCTCTGATAACCAAGAGAAAGAAGCTTTCTGAGAAACTTCTCTGTGTTCTGTGAAATCATCTCACAGAGTTACAGCATTCCCCTCAAGAAGCCTTTTGCTAAGACAGTTCTTGTGGAATTGGCAAAGTGATATTTGGAAGTCCATAGAGGGATATGGTGAAAAAGGTAATATCCTCAGATGAAATCTGGAAAGAAGCTTTCTGAGAAACAACTTAGTGTTCTGTTAATTCATCTCACAGAGTTACATCTGTATGTCGTGGATCTCTTTGCTAGCCTTATTTCTGTGGAATCTGAGAATAGATATTTCGGATCCCTTTGAAGACTATAGGGCCAAAGGAAATATCCTCCGATAACAAAGACAAAGAAGCTTTCTGAGAAACTTCTTTGTATTCTCTGAAATCATCTCACAGAGTTACAGCTTTCCCCTCAAGAAGCCTTTCGCTAAGACAGTTCTTGTGGAATTGGCGAAGTGATATTTGGAAGCCCATAGAGGTCTATTGTGAAAAAGGAAATATCCTCAGTTGAAATTTGGAAAGAAGCTTCCTGAGAAACTGCTTAGTGTTCTGTTAATTCATCGCACAGTGTTACATCTGTATTTCGTGGATCTCTTTGTTAGCCTTTTTTCTGTGGAATCTGAGAACAGATATTTCTCATCTTTTTGAAGACTATAGGGGCAAAGGAAATATCCTCCGATAACAAACAGAAAGAAGCTTTCTGAGAAACTTCTTTGTGTTCTGTGAAATCACCTCACAGAGTTACAGCTTTCCCCTCAAGAAGCCTTTCGCTAAGACAGTTCTTGTGGAATTGGCAAAGTGATATTTGGAAGCCCATAGAGGGCTACGGTGAAAAAGGAAATATCCTCAGAAGAAATCTGGAAAGAAGATTCCTGAGAAACTGCTCAGTGTTCGGTTAATTCATCTCACAGAGTTACATCTGTATTTCGTGGATCTCTTTGCTAGCCTTAATTCTGTGGAATCTGAGAACAGATATTTCGGATCCCTTTGAAGACTATAGGGCCAAAGGAAATATCCTCCGATAACCAAGAGAAAGAAGCTTTCTGAGAAACTTCTTTGTGTTCTGTGAAATCATCTCACAGAGTTACAGCTTTCCCCTCAAGAAGCCTTTCGCTAAGACAGTTCTTGTGGAATTGGCAAAGTGATATTTGGAAGCCCATAGAGGTCTGCGGTGAAAAAGGAAATATCCTCAGATGAAATCTGGAAAGAAGCTTCCTGAGAAACTGCTTAGTGTTCGGTTAATTCATCTCACAGAGTTACATCTGTATTTCGTGGATCTCTTTGCTAGCCTTAATTCTGTGGAATCTGAGAACAGATATTTCGGATCCCTTTGAAGACTATAGGGCCAAAGGAAATATCCTCCGATAACCAAGAGAAAGAAGCTTTCTGAGAAACTTCTTTGTGTTCTGTGAAATCATCTCACAGAGTTACAGCATTCCCCTCAAGAAGCCTTTTGCTAAGACAGTTCTTGTTGAATTGGCAAAGTGATATTTGGAAGCCCATAGAGTGCTATGGTGAAAAGGTAATATCCTCAGATGAAATCTGGAAAGAAGTTTTCTGAGAAACAGCTTAGTGTTCTGTTAATTCATCTCACAGAGTTACATCTGTATGTCGTGGATCTCTTTGCTAGCCTTATTTCTGTGGAATCTGAGAACAGATATTTCGGATCCCTTTGAAGACTATAGGGCCAAAGGAAATATCCTCCGATAACAAAGACAAGGAAGCTTTCTGAGAAACTTCTTTGTGTTCTCTGAAATCATCTCACAGAGTTACAGCTTTCCCCTCAAGAAGCCTTTCGCTAAGACAGTTCTTGTGGAATTGGCAAAGTGATATTTGGAAGCCCATAGCGATCTATTGTGAAAAAGGAAATATCCTCAGATGAAATTTGGAAAGAAGCTTCCTGAGAAACTGCTTAGTGTTCTGTTAATTCATCTCACAGAGTTACATCTGTATTTCCTGGATCTCTTTGCTAGCCTTTTTTCTGTGGAATCTGAGAACAGATATTTCTCATCTTTTTGAAGACTATAGGGCCAAAGGAAATATCCTCCGATAACAAAGAGAAAGAAGCTTTCTGAGAAACTTCTTTGTGTTCTGTGAAATCATCTCACAGAGTTACAGCTTTCCCCTCAAGAAGCCTTTTGCTAAGACAGTTCTTGTTGAATTGGCAAAGTGATATTTGGAAGCCCATAGAGGGCTATGGTGAAAAGGTAATATCCTCAGATGAAATCTGGAAAGAAGTTTTCTGAGAAACAGCTTAGTGTTCTGTTAATTCATCTCACAGAGTTACATCTGTATGTCGTGGATCTCTTTGCTAGCCTTATTTCTGTGGAATCTGAGAACAGATATTTCGGATCCCTTTGAAGACTATAGGGCCAAAGGAAATATCCTCCGATAACAAAGACAAGGAAGCTTTCTGAGAAACTTCTTTGTGTTCTCTGAAATCATCTCACAGAGTTACAGCTTTCCCCTCAAGAAGCCTTTCGCTAAGACAGTTCTTGTGGAATTGGCAAAGTGATATTTGGAAGCCCATAGCGATCTATTGTGAAAAAGGAAATATCCTCAGATGAAATTTGGAAAGAAGCTTCCTGAGAAACTGCTTAGTGTTCTGTTAATTCATCTCACAGAGTTACATCTGTATTTCCTGGATCTCTTTGCTAGCCTTTTTTCTGTGGAATCTGAGAACAGATATTTCTCATCTTTTTGAAGACTATAGGGCCAAAGGAAATATCCTCCGATAACAAAGAGAAAGAAGCTTTCTGAGAAACTTCTTTGTGTTCTGTGAAATCATCTCACAGAGTTACAGCTTTCCCCTCAAGAAGCCTTTCGCTAAGACAGTTCTTGTGGAATTGGCAAAGTGATATTTGGAAGCCCATTGAGGGCTACTGTGAAAAAGGAAATATCCTCAGATGAAAACTGGAAAGAAGCTTCCTGAGAAACTGCTTAGTGTTCGGTTAATTCATCTCACAGAGTTACATCTATATTTCGTGGATCTCTTTGCTAGCCTTAATTCTGTGGAATCTGAGAACAGATATTTCGGATCCCTTTGAAGATTATAGGGCCAAAGGAAATATCCTCCGATAACCAAGAGAAAGAAGCTTTCTGAGAAACTTCTTTGTGTTCTGTGAAATCATCTCACAGAGATACAGCTTTCCCCTCAAGAAGCCTTTCGCTAAGACAGTTCTTGTGGAATTGGCAAAGTGATATTTGGAAGCCCATAGTGGGCTATGGTGACAAAGGAAATATCCTCAGATGAAATCTGGAAAGAAGCTTCCTGAGAAACTGCTTAGTGTTCTGTAAATTCCTCTCACAGAGTTACATCTGTATTTCGTGGATCTCTTTGCTAGCCTTAATTCTGTGGAATCTGAGAACAGATATTTCGGATCCCTTTGAAGACTATAGGGCCAAAGGAAATATCCTCCGATAACAAAGACAAAGAAGCTTTCTGAGAAACTACTTTGTGTTCTCTGAAATCATCTCACAGAGTTACAGCTTTCCCCTCAAGAAGCCTTTCGCTAAGACAGTTCTTGTGGAATTGGCAAAGTGATATTTGGAAGCCCATAGCGATCTATTGTGAAAAAGGAAATATCCTCAGATGAAATTTGGAAAGAAGCTTCCTGAGAAACTGCTTAGTGTTCTGTTAATTCATCTCACAGAGTTACATCTGTATTTCGTGGATCTCTTTGCTAGCCTTTTTTTCTGTGGAATCTGAGAACAGATATTTCTCATCTTTTTGAAGACTATAGGGCCAAAGGAAATATCCTCCGATAACAAAGAGAAAGAAGCTTTCTGAGAAACTTCTTTGTGTTCTGTGAAATCATCTCACAGAGTTACAGCTTTCCCCTCAAGAAGCCTTTCGCTAAGACAGTTCTTGTGGAATTGGCAAAGTGATATTTGGAAGCCCATAGAGGGCTACGGTGAAAAAGGAAATATCCTCAGATGAAATCTGGAAAGAAGCTTCCTGAGAAACTGCTTAGTGTTCGGTTAATTCATCTCACAGAGTTACATCTGTATTTCGTGGATCTCTTTGCTAGCCTTAATTCTGTGGAATCTGAGAACAGATATTTCGGATCCCTTTGAAGACTATAGGGCCAAAGGAAATATCCTCCGATAACCAAGAGAAAGAAGCTTTCTGAGAAACTTCTTTGTGTTCTGTGAAATCATCTCACAGAGTTACAGCTTTCCCCTCAAGAAGCCTTTCGCTAAGACAGTTCTTGTGGAATTGGCAAAGTGATATTTGGAAGCCCATAGTGGGCTATGGTGACAAAGGAAATATCCTCAGATGAAATCTGGAAAGAAGCTTCCTGAGAAACTGCTTAGTGTTCTGTAAATTCATCTCACAGAGTTACATCTGTATTTCGTGGATCTCTTTGCTAGCCTTAATTCTGTGGAATCTGAGAACAGATATTTCGGATCCCTTTGAAGACTATAGGGCCAAAGGAAATATCCTCCGATAACAAAGAGAAAGAAGCTTTCTGAGAAACTTCTTTGTGTTCTGTGAAATCATCTCACAGAGTTACAGCTTTCCCGTCAAGAAGCCTTTCGCTCAGACAGTTCTTGTGGAATTGGCAAAGTGATATTTGGAAGCCCATAGAGGGCTATGGTGAAATAGGAAATATCCTCTGATGAAATCTGGAAAGAAGCTTCCTGAGACAATGCTTAGTGTTCTGTTAATTCATCTCACAGAGTTACATCTGTATTTCGTGGATCTCTTTGCTAGCCTTATTTCTGTGAAATCTCAGAACAGATATTTCGGATCCCTTTGAAGACTATAGGGCCAAAGGAAATATCCTCCGATAACAAAGAGAAAGAAGCTTTCTGAGAAACTTCTTTGTGTTCCGTGAAATCATCTCACAGAGTTACAGCTTTCCCCTCAAGAAGGCTTTCGCTAAGACAGTTCTTGTGGAATTGGAAAAGTGATATTTGGAAGCCCATAGTGGGCTATGGTGAAAAAGAAAATATCCTCAGATGAAATCTGGAAAGAAGCTTCCTGAGAAACTGCTTAGTGTTCTGTAAATTCCTCTCACAGAGTTACATCTGTATTTCGTGGATCTCTTTGCTAGCCTTAATTCTGTGGAATCTGAGAACAGATATTTCGGATCCCTTTGAAGACTATAGGGCCAAAGGAAATATCCTCCGATAACAAAGACAAAGAAGCTTTCTGAGAAACTACTTTGTGTTCTCTGAAATCATCTCACAGAGTTACAGCTTTCCCCTCAAGAAGCCGTTCGCTAAGACAGTTCTTGTGGAGTTGGCAAAGTGGTATTTGGAAGCCCATAGCGATCTGTTGTGAAAAAGGAAATATCCTCAGATGAAATATGGAAAGAAGCTTCCTGAGAAACTGCTTAGTGTTCTGTTAATTCATCTCACAGAGTTACATCTGTATTTCGTGGATCTCTTTGCTAGCCTTTTTTTCTGTGGAATCTGAGAACAGATATTTCTCATCTTTTTGAAGACTATAGGGCCAAAGGAAATATCCTCCGATAACAAAGAGAAAGAAGCTTTCTGAGAAACTTCTTTGTGTTCTGTGAAATCATCTCACAGAGATACAGCTTTCCCCTCAAGAAGCCTTTCGCTAAGACAGTTCTTGTGGAATTGGCAAAGTGATATTTGGAAGCCCATAGTGGGCTATGGTGACAAAGGAAATATCCTCAGATGAAATCTGGAAAGAAGCTTCCTGAGAAACTGCTTAGTGTTCTGTAAATTCCTCTCACAGAGTTACATCTGTATTTCGTGGATCTCTTTGCTAGCCTTAATTCTGTGGAATCTGAGAACAGATATTTCGGATCCCTTTGAAGACTATAGGGCCAAAGGAAATATCCTCCGATAACAAAGACAAAGAAGCTTTCTGAGAAACTACTTTGTGTTCTCTGAAATCATCTCACAGAGTTACAGCTTTCCCCTCAAGAAGCCTTTCGCTAAGACAGTTCTTGTGGAATTGGCAAAGTGATATTTGGAAGCCCATAGCGATCTATTGTGAAAAAGGAAATATCCTCAGATGAAATTTGGAAAGAAGCTTCCTGAGAAACTGCTTAGTGTTCTGTTAATTCATCTCACAGAGTTACATCTGTATTTCGTGGATCTCTTTGCTAGCCTTTTTTTCTGTGGAATCTGAGAACAGATATTTCTCATCTTTTTGAAGACTATAGGGCCAAAGGAAATATCCTCCGATAACAAAGAGAAAGAAGCTTTCTGAGAAACTTCTTTGTGTTCTGTGAAATCATCTCACAGAGTTACAGCTTTCCCCTCAAGAAGCCTTTCGCTAAGACAGTTCTTGTGGAATTGGCAAAGTGATATTTGGAAGCCCATAGAGGGCTACGGTGAAAAAGGAAATATCCTCAGATGAAATCTGGAAAGAAGCTTCCTGAGAAACTGCTTAGTGTTCGGTTAATTCATCTCACAGAGTTACATCTGTATTTCGTGGATCTCTTTGCTAGCCTTAATTCTGTGGAATCTGAGAACAGATATTTCGGATCCCTTTGAAGACTATAGGGCCAAAGGAAATATCCTCCGATAACCAAGAGAAAGAAGCTTTCTGAGAAACTTCTTTGTGTTCTGTGAAATCATCTCACAGAGTTACAGCTTTCCCCTCAAGAAGCCTTTCGCTAAGACAGTTCTTGTGGAATTGGCAAAGTGATATTTGGATGCCCATAGTGGGCTATGGTGACAAAGGAAATATCCTCAGATGAAATCTGGAAAGAAGCTTCCTGAGAAACGGCTTAGTGTTCGGTTAATTCATCTCACAGAGTTACATCTGTATTTCGTGGATCTCTTTGCTAGCCTTAATTCTGTGGAATCTGAGAACAGATATTTCGGATCCCTTTGAAGACTATAGGGCCAAAGGAAATATCCTCCGATAACAAAGAGAAAGAAGCTTTCTGAGAAACTTCTTTGTGTTCTGTGAAATCATCTCACAGAGTTACAGCTTTCCCGTCAAGAAGCCTTTCGCTAAGACAGTTCTTGTGGAATTGGCAAAGTGATATTTGGAAGCCCATAGAGGGCTATGGTGAAATAGGAAATATCCTCTGATGAAATCTGGAAAGAAGCTTCCTGAGACAATGCTTAGTGTTCTGTTAATTCATCTCACAGAGTTACATCTGTATTTCGTGGATCTCTTTGCTAGCCTTATTTCTGTGAAATCTGAGAACAGATATTTCGGATCCCTTTGAAGACTATAGGGCCAAAGGAAATATCCTCCGATAAGAAAGAGAAAGAAGCTTTCTGAGAAACTTCTTTGTGTTCCGTGAAATCATCTCACAGAGTTACAGCTTTCCCCTCAAGAAGGCTTTCGCTAAGACAGTTCTTGTGGAATTGGCAAAGTGATATTTGGAAGTCCATAGAGGGCTATGGTGAAAAAGGAAATATCCTCAGATGAAGTCTGGAAAGAAGCTTCCTGAGAAACTGCTTAGTGTTCTGTACATTCATCTCACAGAGTTACATCTGTATTTAGTGGATCTCTTTGCTAGCTTTATTTCTGTGGAATCTGAGAACAGATATTTCTCTTCTTTTTGAAGACTATAGGGGCAAAGGAAATATCCTCCGATAACAAAGAGAAAGAAGCTTTCTGAGATACTTCTTTGTGTTCTGTGAAATCATCTCACAGAGTTACAGCTTTCCCCTCAAGAACCCTTTCGCTAAGACAGTTGTTGTGGAATTGGCAAAGTGGTATTTGGAAGCCCTTAGAGGCCTATGGTGAAAAAGGAAATATCCTCAGATGAAATCTGGAAAGAAGCTTCCTGAGAAACTGCTCAGTGTTCTGTTAATTCATCTCACAGAGTTACATCTGTATTTCGTGGATCTCTTTGCTAGCCTTAATTCTGTGGAATCTGAGAACAGATATTTCGGATCCCTTTGAAGACTATAGGGCCAAAGGAAATATCCTCTGATAACCAAGAGAAAGAAGCTTTCTGAGAAACTTCTCTGTGTTCTGTGAAATCATCTCACAGAGTTACAGCATTCCCCTCAAGAAGCCTTTTGCTAAGACAGTTCTTGTGGAATTGGCAAAGTGATATTTGGAAGTCCATAGAGGGATATGGTGAAAAAGGTAATATCCTCAGATGAAATCTGGAAAGAAGCTTTCTGAGAAACAACTTAGTGTTCTGTTAATTCATCTCACAGAGTTACATCTGTATGTCGTGGATCTCTTTGCTAGCCTTATTTCTGTGGAATCTGAGAATAGATATTTCGGATCCCTTTGAAGACTATAGGGCCAAAGGAAATATCCTCCGATAACAAAGACAAAGAAGCTTTCTGAGAAACTTCTTTGTATTCTCTGAAATCATCTCACAGAGTTACAGCTTTCCCCTCAAGAAGCCTTTCGCTCAGACAGTTCTTGTGGAATTGGCGAAGTGATATTTGGAAGCCCATAGAGGTCTATTGTGAAAAAGGAAATATCCTCAGTTGAAATTTGGAAAGAAGCTTCCTGAGAAACTGCTTAGTGTTCTGTTAATTCATCGCACAGTGTTACATCTGTATTTCGTGGATCTCTTTGTTAGCCTTTTTTCTGTGGAATCTGAGAACAGATATTTCTCATCTTTTTGAAGACTATAGGGGCAAAGGAAATATCCTCCGATAACAAACAGAAAGAAGCTTTCTGAGAAACTTCTTTGTGTTCTGTGAAATCACCTCACAGAGTTACAGCTTTCCCCTCAAGAAGCCTTTCGCTAAGACAGTTCTTGTGGAATTGGCAAAGTGATATTTGGAAGCCCATAGAGGGCTACGGTGAAAAAGGAAATATCCTCAGAAGAAATCTGGAAAGAAGATTCCTGAGAAACTGCTCAGTGTTCGGTTAATTCATCTCACAGAGTTACATCTGTATTTCGTGGATCTCTTTGCTAGCCTTAATTCTGTGGAATCTGAGAACAGATATTTCGGATCCCTTTTAAGACTATAGTGCCAAAGGAAATATCCTCCGATAACCAAGAGAAAGAAGCTTTCTGAGAAACTTCTTTGTGTTCTGTGAAATCATCTCACAGAGTTACAGCTTTCCCCTCAAGAAGCCTTTCGCTAAGACAGTTCTTGTGGAATTGGCAAAGTGATATTTGGAAGCCCATAGAGGTCTGCGGTGAAAAAGGAAATATCCTCAGATGAAATCTGGAAAGAAGCTTCCTGAGAAACTGCTTAGTGTTCGGTTAATTCATCTCACAGAGTTACATCTGTATTTCGTGGATCTCTTTGCTAGCCTTAATTCTGTGGAATCTGAGAACAGATATTTCGGATCCCTTTGAAGACTATAGGGCCAAAGGAAATATCCTCCGATAACCAAGAGAAAGAAGCTTTCTGAGAAACTTCTTTGTGTTCTGTGAAATCATCTCACAGAGTTACAGCTTTCCCCTCAAGAAGGCTTTCGCTAAGACAGTTCTTGTGGAATTGGCAAAGTGATATTTGGAAGCCCATAGTGGGCTATGGTGACAAAGGTAATATCCTCAGATGAAATCTGGAAAGAAGATTTCTGAGAAACTGCTTAGTGTTCTGATTATTCATCTCACAGAGTTACATCTGTATGTCGTGGATCTCTTTGCTAGCCTTATTTCTGTGGAATCTGAGAACAGATATTTCGGATCCATTTGAAGACTATAGGGCCAAAGGAAATATTCTCCGATAACAAAGACAAAGCAGCTTTCTGAGAAACTTCTTTGTGTTCTGTGAAATCATCTCACAGAGTTACAGCTTTCTCCTCAAGAAGACTTTCGCTAAGACAGTTCTTGTGGAATTGGCAAAGTGATATTTGGAAGCCCATAGCGATCTATTGTGAAAAAGGAAATATCCTCAGATGAAATCTGGAAAGAAGCTTCCTGAGAAACTGCTTAGTGTTCTGTTAATTCATCTCACAGAGTTACATCTGTATTTCGTGGATCTCTTTGCTAGCCTTTTTTCTGTGGAGTCTGAGAAGAGATATTTCTCATCTTTTTGAAGACTATAGGGGCAAAGGAAATATCCTCCGATAACCAAGAGAAAGAAGCTTTCTGAGAAACTCCTTTGTGTTCTGTGAAATCATCTCACAGAGTTACAGCTTTCCCCTCAAGAAGCCTTTCGCTAAGACAGTTCTTGTGGAATTGGCAAAGTGATATTTGGAAGCCCATAGTGGGCTATGGTGACAAAGGTAATATCCTCAGATGAAATCTGGAAAGAAGCCTCCTGAGAAACTGCTTAGTGTTCTGATTATTCATCTCACAGAGTTACATCTGTATGTCGTGGATCCCTTTGCTAGCCTTATTTCTGTGGAATCTGAGAACAGATATTTCGGATCCCTTTGAAGACTATAGGGCCAAAGGAAATATCCTCCGATAACCAAGAGAAAGAAGCTTTCTGAGAAACTTCTTTGTGTTCTGTGAAATCATCTCACAGAGTTACAGCTTTCCCCTCAAGAAGCCTTTCGCTAAGACAGTTCTTGTGGAATTGGCAAAGTGATATTTGGAAGCCCATAGAGGGCTATGGTGAAAAAGGAAATATCCTCAGATGAAATCTGGAAAGAAGATTCCTGAGAAACTGCTCAGTGTTCTGTTAATTCATCTCACAGAGTTACATCTGTATTTCGTGGATCTCCTTGCTAGCCTTAATTCTGTGGAATCTGAGAACAGATATTTCGGATCCCTTTGAAGACTATAGGGCCAAAGGAAATATCCTCCGATAACCAAGAGAAAGAAGCTTTCTGAGAAACTTCTTTGTGTTCTGTGAAATCATCTCACAGAGTTACAGCATTCCCCTCAAGAAGCCTTTTGCTAAGACAGTTCTTGTTGAATTGGTAAAGTGATATTTGGAAGCCCATAGAGGGCTATGGTGAAAAGGTAATATCCTCAGATGAAATCTGGAAAGAAGCTTTCTGAGAAACAGCTTAGTGTTCTGCTATTTCATCTCACAGAGTTACATCTGTATTTCGTGGATCTCTTTGCTAGCCTTATTTCTGTGGAATTTGAGAACAGATATTTCGGATCCCTTTGAAGACTATAGGGCCAAAGGAAATATCCTCCGATAACAAAGAGAAAGAAGCTTTCTGAGAAACTTCTTTGTGTTCTGTGAAATCATCTCACAGAGTTACAGCTTTCCCCTCAAGAAGCCTTTCGCTAAGACAGTTCTTGTGGAATTGGCAAAGTGATATTTGGAAGCCCATAGAGGGCTACGGTGAAAAAGGAAATATCCTCAGATGAAATCTGGAAAGAAGCTTCCTGAGAAACTGCTCAGTGTTCGGTTAATTCATCTCACAGAGTTACATCTGTATTTCGTGGATCTCTTTGCTAGCCTTAATTCTGTGGAATCTGAGAACAGATATTTCGGATCCCTTTGAAGACTATAGGGCCAAAGAATATATCCTCCGATAACCAAGAGAAAGAAGCTTTCCGTGAAACTTCTTTGTGTTCTGTGAAATCATCTCACAGAGTTACAGCTTTCCCCTCAAGAAGCCTTTCGCTAAGACAGTTCTTGTGGAATTGGCAAAGTGATATTTGGAAGCCCATAGAGGGCTGTGGTGAAAAAGGAAATATCCTCAAATGAAATCTGGAAAGAAGCTTCCTGAGAAACTGCTTAGTGTTCTGTTAATTCATCTCACAGAGTTACATCTGTTTTTCGTGGATCTCTTTGCTAGCCTTATTTCTGTGGAATCTGAGAACAGATATTTCAGATCCCTTTGAAGACTATAGGGCCAAAGGAAATATCCTCCGATAACAAAGAGAAAGAAGCTTTCTGAGAAACTTCTTTGTGTTCTGTGAAATCATCTCACAGAGTTACAGCTTTCCCCTCAAGAAGCCTTTCGCTAAGACAGTTCTTGTGGAATTGGCAAAGTGATATTTGGAAGCCCATAGAGGGCTAGGGTGAAAAAGGAAATATCCTCAGATGAAATCTGGAAAGAAGCTTCCTGAGAAACTGCTCAGTGTTCGGTTAATTCATCTCACAGAGTTACATCTGTATTTCGTGGATCTCTTTGCTAGCCTTAATTCTGTGGAATCTGAGAACAGATATTTCGGATCCCTTTGAAGACTATAGGGCCAAAGGAAATATCCTCTGATAACAAAGAGAAAGAAGCTTTCTGAGAAACTTCTTTGTGTTCTGTGAAATCATCTCACAGAGTTACAGCTTTCCCCTCAAGAAGCCTTTCGCTAAGACAGTTCTTGTGGAATTGGCAAAGTGATATTTGGAAGCCCATAGAGGGCTGTGGTGAAAAAGGAAATATCCTCAAATGAAATCTGGAAAGAAGCTTCCTGAGAAACTGCTTAGTGTTCTGTTAATTCATCTCACAGAGTTACATCTGTTTTTCGTGGATCTCTTTGCTAGCATTATTTCTGTGGAATCTGAGAACAGATATTTCAGATCCCTTTGAAGACTATAGGGCCAAAGGAAATATCCTCTGATAAGAAAGAGAAAGAAGCTTTCTGAGAAACTTCTTTGTGTTCCGTGAAATCTTCTCACAGAGTTACAGCTTTCCCCTCAAGAAGCCTTTCGATAAGACAGTACTTGTGGAATTGGCAAAGTGATATTTGGAAGCCCATAGAGGGCTATGGTGAAAAAGGAAATATCCTCAGATGAAATCTAGAAAGAAGCTTCCTGAGAAACTGCTTAGTGCTCTGTTAATTCATCTCACAGTGTTACATCTGTATTCAGTGGATCTCTTTGCTAGGCTTATTTCTGTGGAATCTGAGAACAGACATTTCGGATCCCTTTGAAGACTATAGGGCGAAAGGAAATATCCTCCGATAACAAAGAGAAAGAAGCTTTCTGAGAAACTTCTTTGTGTTCTGTGAAATCATCTCACAGAGTTACAGCTTTCCCCTCAAGAAGCCTTTCGCTAAGACAGTTCTTGTGGAATTGGCAAAGTGATATTTGGAAGCCCATAGTGGGCTATGGTGAAAAAGGAAATATCCTCTGATGAAATCTGGAAAGAAGCTTCCTGAGACAATGCTTAGTGTTCTGTTAATTCATCTCACAGTGTTACATCTGTATTTCGTGGATCTCTTTCCTAGCCTTATTTCTGTGGAATCTGAGAACAGATATTTCGGATCCCTTTGAAGACTATAGGGCCAAAGGAAATATCCTCCGATAACAAAGAGAAAGAAGCTTTCTGAGAAACTTCTTTGGGTTCTGTGAAATCATCTCACAGAGTTCCAGCTTTCCCCTCAAGAAGCCTTTCGCTAAAACAGTTCTTGTGGAATTGGCAAAGTGATATTTGGAAGCCCATAGAGGGCTATGGTGAAAAAGGAAATATCCTCAGATGAAGTCTGGAAAGAAGCTTCCTGAGAAACTGCTTAGTGTTCTGTACATTCATCTCACAGAGTTACATCTGTATTTCGTGGATCTCTTTGCTAGCTTTATTTCTGTGGAATCTGAGAACAGATATTTCTCATCTTTTTGAAGACTATAGGGGCCAAGGAAATATCCTCCGATAACAAAGAGAAAGAAGCTTTCTGAGAAACTTCTTTGTGTTCTGTGAAATCATTTCACAGAGTTACAGCTTTCCCCTCAAGAAGCCTTTCGCTAAGACAGTTCTTGTGGAATTGGCAAAGTGATATTTGGAAGCCCATAGAGGGCTATGGTGAAAAAGGAAATATCCTCAGATGAAATCTGGAAAGAAGCTTCCTGAGAAACTGCTCAGTGTTCTGTTAATTCATCTCACAGAGTTACATCTGTATTTCGTGGATCTCCTTGCTAGCCTTAATTCTGTGGAATCTGAGAACAGATATTTCGGATCCCTTTGAAGACTATAGGGCCAAAGGAAATATCCTCCGATAACCAAGAGAAAGAAGCTTTCTGAGAAACTTCTTTGTGTTCTGTGAAATTATCTCCCAGAGTTACAGCATTCCCCTCAAGAAGCCTTTTGCTAAGACAGTTCTTGTTGAATTGGCAAAGTGATATTTGGAAGCCCATAGAGGGCTATGGTGAAAAGGTAATATCCTCAGATGAAATCTGGAAAGAAGCTTTCTGAGAAACAGCTTAGTGTTCTGTTAATTCATCTCACAGAGTTACATCTGTATGTCGTGGATCTCTTTGCTAGCCTTATTTCTGTGGAATCTGAGAACAGATATTTCGGATCCCTTTGAAGACTATAGGGCCAAATGAAATATCCTCCGATAACAAAGACAAGGAAGCTTTCTGAGAAACTTCTTTGTGTTCTCTGAAATCATCTCACAGAGTTACAGCTTTCCCCTCAAGAAGCCTTTCGCTAAGACAGTTCTTGTGGAATTGGCAAAGTGATATTTGGAAGCCCATAGCGATCTATTGTGAAAAAGGAAATATCCTCAGATGAAATTTGGAAAGAAGCTTCCTGAGAAACTGCTTAGTGTTCTGTTAATTCATCTCACTGAGTTACATCTGTGTTTCGTGGATCTCTTTGCTAGCCTTAATTCTGTGGAATCTGAGAACAGATATTTCGGATCCCTTTGAAGACTATAGGGCCAAATTAAATATCCTCCGATACCAAAGAGAAAGAAGCTTTCTGAGAAACTTCTTTGTGTTCTGTGAAATCATCTCACAGAGTTACAGCTTTCCCGTCAAGAAGCCTTTCGCTAAGACAGTTCTTGTGGAATTGGCAAAGTGATATTTGGAAGCCCATAGAGGGCTATGGTGAAATAGGAAATATCCTCTGATGAAATCTGGAAAGAAGCTTCCTGAGACAATGCTTAATTTTCTGTAAATTCATCTCACATAGTTACATCTGTATTTCGTGGATCTCTTTGCTAGCCTTATTTCTGTGGAATCTGAGAACAGATAATTCGGATCCCTTTGAAGTCTATAGGGTCAAAGGAAATATCCTCCGATAACAAAGGGAAAGAAGCTTTCTGAGAAACTTCTTTGTGTTCCGTGAAATCATCTCACAGAGTTACAGCTTTCCCCTCAGGAAGGCTTTCGCTAAGACAGTTCTTTAGGAATTGGCAAAGTGATATTTGGAAGTCCATAGAGGGCTATGGTGAAAAAGGAAATATCCTCAGATGAAGGCTGGAAAGAAGCTTCCTGAGAAACTGCTTAGTGTTCTGTACATTCATCTCACAGAGTTACATCTGTGTTTCGTGGATCTCTTTGCTAGCTTTATTTCTGTGGAATCTGAGAACAGATATTTCTCTTCTTTTTGAAGACTATAGGGGCAAAGGAAATATCCTCCGATAACAAAGAGAAAGAAGCTTTCTGAGAAACTTCTTTGTGTTCTGTGAAATCATCTCACAGAGTTACAGCTTTCCCCTCAAGAAGCCTTTCGCTAAGACAGTTCTTGTGGAATTGGCAAAGTGATATTTGGAAGCCCATAGAGGTCTATTGTGAAAAAGGAAATATCCTCAGATGAAATTTGGAAAGAAGCTTCCTTAGAAACTGCTTAGTGTTTTGTTAATTCATCTCACAGAGTTACATCTGTATTTCGTGGATCTCTTTGCTAGCCTTTTTTCTGTGGAATCTGAGAACAGATATTTCTCATGTTTTTGAAGACTATAGGGCCAAAGGAAATATCCTCCGATAACAAAGAGAAAGAAGCTTTCTGAGAAACTTCTTTGTGTTCTGTGAAATCATCTCACAGAATTACAGCTTTCCCCTCAAGAAGCCTTTCGCTAAGACAGTTCTTGTGGAATTGGCAAAGTGATATTTGGAAGCCCATTGAGGGCTACGTTGAAAAAGGAAATATCCTCAGATGAAATCTGGAAAGAAGCTTCCTGAGAAACTGCTTAGTGTTCGGTTAATTCATCTCACAGAGTTACATCTGTATTTCGTGGATCTCTTTACTAGCCTTAATTCTGTGGAATCTGAGAACAGATACTCCGGATCCCTTTGAAGACTATAGGGCCAAAGGAAATATCCTCCGATAACCAAGAGAAAGAAGCTTTCTGAGAAACTTCTTTGTGTTCTGTGAAATCATCTCACAGAGTTACAGCTTTCCCCTCAAGAAGCCTTTCGCTAAGACAGTTCTTGTGGAATTGGCAAAGTGATATTTGGAAGCCCATAGTGGACTATGGTGACAAAGGTAATATCCTTAGATGAAATCTGGAAAGAAGCTTTCTGAGAAACTGCTTAGTGTTCTGATTATTCATCTCACAGAGTTACATCTGTATTTCGTGGATCTCTTTGCTAGCTTTATTTCTGTGGAATCTGAGAACAGATATTTCTCTCCTTTTTGAAGACTATAGGGGCAAAGGAAATATCCTCCGATAACAAAGAGAAAGAAGCTTTCTGAGAAACTTCTTTGTGTTCTGTGAAATCATTTCACAGAGTTACAGCTTTACCCTCAAGAAGCCTTTCGCTAAGACAGTTCTTGTGGAATTGGCAAAGTGATATTTGGAAGCCCATAGAGGGCTATGGTGAAAAAGGAAATATCCTCAGATGAAATCTGGAAAGAAGCTTCCTGAGAAACTGCTCAGTGTTCTGTTAATTCATCTCACAGAGTTACATCTGTATTTCGTGGATCTCTTTGCTAGCCTTAATTCTGTGGAATCTGAGAACAGATATTTCGGATCCCTTTGAAGACTATAGGGCCAAAGGAAATATCCTCCGATAACCAAGAGAAAGAAGCTTTCTGAGAAACTTCTTTGTGTTCTGTGAAATCATATCACAGAGTTACAGCATTCCCCTCAAGAAGCCTTTTGCTAAGACAGTTCTTGTGGAATTGGCAAAGTGATATTTGGAAGCCCATAGAGGGCTATGGTGAAAAAGGTAATATCCTCAGATGAATTCTGGAAAGAAGCTTCCTGAGAAACATCTTAGTGTTCTGTTAATTCATCTCACAGAGTTACAATTGTATGTCGTGGATCTCTTTGCTAGCCTTATTTCTGTGGAATCTGAGAACAGATATTTCGGATCCCTTTGAAGACTATAGGGCCAAAGGAAATACCCTCCGATAACAAAGACAAAGAAGCTTTCTGAGAAACTTCTTTGTGTTCTCTGAAATCATCTCACAGAGTTACAGCATTCCCCTCAAGAAGCCTTTCGCTAAGACAGTTCTTGTGGAATTGGCAAAGTGATATTTGGAAGCCCATAGAGGTCTATTGTGAAAAAGGAAATATCCTCAGATGAAATTTGGAAAGAAGCTACCTGAGAAACTGCTTAGTGTTCGGTTAATTCATCTCACAGAGTTACATCTGTATTTCGTGGATCTCTTTGCTAGCCTTTTTTCTGTGGAATCTGAGAACAGATATTTCTCATCTTTTTGAAGACTATAGGGCCAAAGGAAATATCCTCCGTTAACAAAGAGAAAGAAGCTTTCTGAGAAACTTCTTTGTGTTCTGTGAAATCATCTCACAGAGTTACAGCTTTCCCCTCAAGAAGCCTTTCGCTAAGACAGTTCTTGTGGAATTGGCAAAGTGATATTTGGAAGCCCATAGAGGGCTATGGTGAAAAAGGAAATATCCTCAGATGAAATCTGGCAAGAAGCTTCCTGAGAAACTGCTTAGTGTTCGGTTAATTCATCTCACAGAGTTACATCTGTATTTCGTGGATCTCTTTGCTAGCCCTAATTCTGGGGAATCTGAGAACAGATATTTCGGATCCCTTTGAAGACTATAGGGCCAAAGGAAATATCCTCCGATAACCAAGAGAAAGAAGCTTTCTGAGAAACTTCTTTGTGTTCTGTGAAATCATCTCACAGAGTTACAGCTTTCCCCTTAAGAAGCCTTTCGCTAAGACAGTTCTTGTGGAATTGGCACAGTGATATTTGGAAGCCCATAGTGGGCTATGGTGACAAAGGTAATATCCTCAGATGAAATCTGGAAAGAAGCTTTCTGAGAAACTGCTTAGTGTTCTGATTATTCATCCCACAGAGTTACATCTGTATGTCGTGGATCTCTTTGCTAGCCTTATTTCTGTGGAATCTGAGAACAGATATTTCGGATCCCTTTGAAGACTATAGGGCCAAAGGAAATATCCTCCGATAACAAAGACAAAGAAGCTTTCTGAGAAACTTCTTTGTGTTCTCTGAAATCATCTCAGAGAGTTACAGCTTTCCCCTCAAGAAGCCTTTCGCTAAGACAGTTCTTGTGGAATTGGCAAAGTGATATTTGGAAGCCCATAGTGGGCTATGGTGAAAAAGGAAATATCCTCTGATGAAATCTGGAAAGAAGCTTCCTGAGACAATGCTTAGTGTTCTGTTAATTCATCTCACAGTGTTACATCTGTATTTCGTGGATCTCTTTCCTAGCCTTATTTCTGTGGAATCTGAGAACAGATATTTCGGATCCCTTTGAAGACTATAGGGCCAAAGGAAATATCCTCCGATTACAAAGAGAAAGAAGCTTTCTGAGAAACTTCTTTGGGTTCTGTGAAATCATCTCACAGAGTTCCAGCTTTCCCCTCAAGAAGCCTTTCGCTAAAACAGTTCTTGTGGAATTGGCAAAGTGATATTTGGAAGCCCATAGAGGGCTATGGTGAAAAAGGAAATATCCTCAGATGAAGTCTGGAAAGAAGCTTCCTGAGAAACTGCTTAGTGTTCTGTACATTCATCTCACAGAGTTACATCTGTATTTCGTGGATCTCTTTG
The DNA here is from genome assembly GCF_043159975.1 of Macaca nemestrina. Lineage (NCBI taxonomy): Eukaryota > Metazoa > Chordata > Mammalia > Primates > Cercopithecidae > Macaca > Macaca nemestrina. The sequence continues at coordinate 99,799,793 of NC_092138.1, read as the reverse complement.
CTAGCTTTATTTCTGTGGAATCTGAGAACAGATATTTCTCATCTTTTTGAAGACTATAGGGGCCAAGGAAATATCCTCCGATAACAAAGAGAAAGAAGCTTTCTGAGAAACTTCTTTGTGTTCTGTGAAATCATTTCACAGAGTTACAGCTTTCCCCTCAAGAAGCCTTTCGCTAAGACAGTTCTTGTGGAATTGGCAAAGTGATATTTGGAAGCCCATAGAGGGCTATGGTGAAAAAGGAAATATCCTCAGATGAAATCTGGAAAGAAGCTTCCTGAGAAACTGCTCAGTGTTCTGTTAATTCATCTCACAGAGTTACATCTGTATTTCGTGGATCTCCTTGCTAGCCTTAATTCTGTGGAATCTGAGAACAGATATTTCGGATCCCTTTGAAGACTATAGGGCCAAAGGAAATATCCTCCGATAACCAAGAGAAAGAAGCTTTCTGAGAAACTTCTTTGTGTTCTGTGAAATTATCTCCCAGAGTTACAGCATTCCCCTCAAGAAGCCTTTTGCTAAGACAGTTCTTGTTGAATTGGCAAAGTGATATTTGGAAGCCCATAGAGGGCTATGGTGAAAAGGTAATATCCTCAGATGAAATCTGGAAAGAAGCTTTCTGAGAAACAGCTTAGTGTTCTGTTAATTCATCTCACAGAGTTACATCTGTATGTCGTGGATCTCTTTGCTAGCCTTATTTCTGTGGAATCTGAGAACAGATATTTCGGATCCCTTTGAAGACTATAGGGCCAAAGGAAATATCCTCCGATAACAAAGACAAGGAAGCTTTCTGAGAAACTTCTTTGTGTTCTCTGAAATCATCTCACAGAGTTACAGCTTTCCCCTCAAGAAGCCTTTCGCTAAGACAGTTCTTGTGGAATTGGCAAAGTGATATTTGGAAGCCCATAGAGGTCTATTGTGAAAAAGGAAATATCCTCAGATGAAATTTGGAAAGAAGCTACCTGAGAAACTGCTTAGTGTTCGGTTAATTCATCTCACAGAGTTACATCTGTATTTCGTGGATCTCTTTGCTAGCCTTTTTTCTGTGGAATCTGAGAACAGATATTTCTCATCTTTTTGAAGACTATAGGGCCAAAGGAAATATCCTCCGTTAACAAAGAGAAAGAAGCTTTCTGAGAAACTTCTTTGTGTTCTGTGAAATCATCTCACAGAGTTACAGCTTTCCCCTCAAGAAGCCTTTCGCTAAGACAGTTCTTGTGGAATTGGCAAAGTGATATTTGGAAGCCCATAGAGGGCTATGGTGAAAAAGGAAATATCCTCAGATGAAATCTGGCAAGAAGCTTCCTGAGAAACTGCTTAGTGTTCGGTTAATTCATCTCACAGAGTTACATCTGTATTTCGTGGATCTCTTTGCTAGCCCTAATTCTGGGGAATCTGAGAACAGATATTTCGGATCCCTTTGAAGACTATAGGGCCAAAGGAAATATCCTCCGATAACCAAGAGAAAGAAGCTTTCTGAGAAACTTCTTTGTGTTCTGTGAAATCATCTCACAGAGTTACAGCTTTCCCCTTAAGAAGCCTTTCGCTAAGACAGTTCTTGTGGAATTGGCACAGTGATATTTGGAAGCCCATAGTGGGCTATGGTGACAAAGGTAATATCCTCAGATGAAATCTGGAAAGAAGCTTTCTGAGAAACTGCTTAGTGTTCTGATTATTCATCCCACAGAGTTACATCTGTATGTCGTGGATCTCTTTGCTAGCCTTATTTCTGTGGAATCTGAGAACAGATATTTCGGATCCCTTTGAAGACTATAGGGCCAAAGGAAATATCCTCCGATAACAAAGACAAAGAAGCTTTCTGAGAAACTTCTTTGTGTTCTCTGAAATCATCTCAGAGAGTTACAGCTTTCCCCTCAAGAAGCCTTTCGCTAAGACAGTTCTTGTGGAATTGGCAAAGTGATATTTGGAAGCCCATAGTGGGCTATGGTGAAAAAGGAAATATCCTCTGATGAAATCTGGAAAGAAGCTTCCTGAGACAATGCTTAGTGTTCTGTTAATTCATCTCACAGTGTTACATCTGTATTTCGTGGATCTCTTTCCTAGCCTTATTTCTGTGGAATCTGAGAACAGATATTTCGGATCCCTTTGAAGACTATAGGGCCAAAGGAAATATCCTCCGATTACAAAGAGAAAGAAGCTTTCTGAGAAACTTCTTTGGGTTCTGTGAAATCATCTCACAGAGTTCCAGCTTTCCCCTCAAGAAGCCTTTCGCTAAAACAGTTCTTGTGGAATTGGCAAAGTGATATTTGGAAGCCCATAGAGGGCTATGGTGAAAAAGGAAATATCCTCAGATGAAGTCTGGAAAGAAGCTTCCTGAGAAACTGCTTAGTGTTCTGTACATTCATCTCACAGAGTTACATCTGTATTTCGTGGATCTCTTTGCTAGCTTTATTTCTGTGGAATCTGAGAACAGATATTTCTCATCTTTTTGAAGACTATAGGGGCCAAGGAAATATCCTCCGATAACAAAGAGAAAGAAGCTTTCTGAGAAACTTCTTTGTGTTCTGTGAAATCATTTCACAGAGTTACAGCTTTCCCCTCAAGAAGCCTTTCGCTAAGACAGTTCTTGTGGAATTGGCAAAGTGATATTTGGAAGCCCATAGAGGGCTATGGTGAAAAAGGAAATATCCTCAGATGAAATCTGGAAAGAAGCTTCCTGAGAAACTGCTCAGTGTTCTGTTAATTCATCTCACAGAGTTACATCTGTATTTCGTGGATCTCCTTGCTAGCCTTAATTCTGTGGAATCTGAGAACAGATATTTCGGATCCCTTTGAAGACTATAGGGCCAAAGGAAATATCCTCCGATAACCAAGAGAAAGAAGCTTTCTGAGAAACTTCTTTGTGTTCTGTGAAATTATCTCCCAGAGTTACAGCATTCCCCTCAAGAAGCCTTTTGCTAAGACAGTTCTTGTTGAATTGGCAAAGTGATATTTGGAAGCCCATAGAGGGCTATGGTGAAAAGGTAATATCCTCAGATGAAATCTGGAAAGAAGCTTTCTGAGAAACAGCTTAGTGTTCTGTTAATTCATCTCACAGAGTTACATCTGTATGTCGTGGATCTCTTTGCTAGCCTTATTTCTGTGGAATCTGAGAACAGATATTTCGGATCCCTTTGAAGACTATAGGGCCAAAGGAAATATCCTCCGATAACAAAGACAAGGAAGCTTTCTGAGAAACTTCTTTGTGTTCTCTGAAATCATCTCACAGAGTTACAGCTTTCCCCTCAAGAAGCCTTTCGCTAAGACAGTTCTTGTGGAATTGGCAAAGTGATATTTGGAAGCCCATAGCGATCTATTGTGAAAAAGGAAATATCCTCAGATGAAATTTGGAAAGAAGCTTCCTGAGAAACTGCTTAGTGTTCTGTTAATTCATCTCACTGAGTTACATCTGTGTTTCGTGGATCTCTTTGCTAGCCTTAATTCTGTGGAATCTGAGAACAGATATTTCGGATCCCTTTGAAGACTATAGGGCCAAATTAAATATCCTCCGATACCAAAGAGAAAGAAGCTTTCTGAGAAACTTCTTTGTGTTCTGTGAAATCATCTCACAGAGTTACAGCTTTCCCGTCAAGAAGCCTTTCGCTAAGACAGTTCTTGTGGAATTGGCAAAGTGATATTTGGAAGCCCATAGAGGGCTATGGTGAAATAGGAAATATCCTCTGATGAAATCTGGAAAGAAGCTTCCTGAGACAATGCTTAATTTTCTGTAAATTCATCTCACATAGTTACATCTGTATTTCGTGGATCTCTTTGCTAGCCTTATTTCTGTGGAATCTGAGAACAGATAATTCGGATCCCTTTGAAGTCTATAGGGTCAAAGGAAATATCCTCCGATAACAAAGGGAAAGAAGCTTTCTGAGAAACTTCTTTGTGTTCCGTGAAATCATCTCACAGAGTTACAGCTTTCCCCTCAAGAAGGCTTTCGCTAAGACAGTTCTTTAGGAATTGGCAAAGTGATATTTGGAAGTCCATAGAGGGCTATGGTGAAAAAGGAAATATCCTCAGATGAAGGCTGGAAAGAAGCTTCCTGAGAAACTGCTTAGTGTTCTGTACATTCATCTCACAGAGTTACATCTGTGTTTCGTGGATCTCTTTGCTAGCTTTATTTCTGTGGAATCTGAGAACAGATATTTCTCTTCTTTTTGAAGACTATAGGGGCAAAGGAAATATCCTCCGATAACAAAGAGAAAGAAGCTTTCTGAGAAACTTCTTTGTGTTCTGTGAAATCATCTCACAGAGTTACAGCTTTCCCCTCAAGAAGCCTTTCGCTAAGACAGTTCTTGTGGAATTGGCAAAGTGATATTTGGAAGCCCATAGAGGTCTATTGTGAAAAAGGAAATATCCTCAGATGAAATTTGGAAAGAAGCTTCCTTAGAAACTGCTTAGTGTTTTGTTAATTCATCTCACAGAGTTACATCTGTATTTCGTGGATCTCTTTGCTAGCCTTTTTTCTGTGGAATCTGAGAACAGATATTTCTCATGTTTTTGAAGACTATAGGGCCAAAGGAAATATCCTCCGATAACAAAGAGAAAGAAGCTTTCTGAGAAACTTCTTTGTGTTCTGTGAAATCATCTCACAGAATTACAGCTTTCCCCTCAAGAAGCCTTTCGCTAAGACAGTTCTTGTGGAATTGGCAAAGTGATATTTGGAAGCCCATTGAGGGCTACGTTGAAAAAGGAAATATCCTCAGATGAAATCTGGAAAGAAGCTTCCTGAGAAACTGCTTAGTGTTCGGTTAATTCATCTCACAGAGTTACATCTGTATTTCGTGGATCTCTTTACTAGCCTTAATTCTGTGGAATCTGAGAACAGATACTCCGGATCCCTTTGAAGACTATAGGGCCAAAGGAAATATCCTCCGATAACCAAGAGAAAGAAGCTTTCTGAGAAACTTCTTTGTGTTCTGTGAAATCATCTCACAGAGTTACAGCTTTCCCCTCAAGAAGCCTTTCGCTAAGACAGTTCTTGTGGAATTGGCAAAGTGATATTTGGAAGCCCATAGTGGACTATGGTGACAAAGGTAATATCCTCAGATGAAATCTGGAAAGAAGCTTTCTGAGAAACTGCTTAGTGTTCTGATTATTCATCTCACAGAGTTACATCTGTATTTCGTGGATCTCTTTGCTAGCTTTATTTCTGTGGAATCTGAGAACAGATATTTCTCTCCTTTTTGAAGACTATAGGGGCAAAGGAAATATCCTCCGATAACAAAGAGAAAGAAGCTTTCTGAGAAACTTCTTTGTGTTCTGTGAAATCATTTCACAGAGTTACAGCTTTACCCTCAAGAAGCCTTTCGCTAAGACAGTTCTTGTGGAATTGGCAAAGTGATATTTGGAAGCCCATAGAGGGCTATGGTGAAAAAGGAAATATCCTCAGATGAAATCTGGAAAGAAGCTTCCTGAGAAACTGCTCAGTGTTCTGTTAATTCATCTCACAGAGTTACATCTGTATTTCGTGGATCTCTTTGCTAGCCTTAATTCTGTGGAATCTGAGAACAGATATTTCGGATCCCTTTGAAGACTATAGGGCCAAAGGAAATATCCTCCGATAACCAAGAGAAAGAAGCTTTCTGAGAAACTTCTTTGTGTTCTGTGAAATCATATCACAGAGTTACAGCATTCCCCTCAAGAAGCCTTTTGCTAAGACAGTTCTTGTGGAATTGGCAAAGTGATATTTGGAAGCCCATAGAGGGCTATGGTGAAAAAGGTAATATCCTCAGATGAATTCTGGAAAGAAGCTTCCTGAGAAACATCTTAGTGTTCTGTTAATTCATCTCACAGAGTTACAATTGTATGTCGTGGATCTCTTTGCTAGCCTTATTTCTGTGGAATCTGAGAACAGATATTTCGGATCCCTTTGAAGACTATAGGGCCAAAGGAAATACCCTCCGATAACAAAGACAAAGAAGCTTTCTGAGAAACTTCTTTGTGTTCTCTGAAATCATCTCACAGAGTTACAGCATTCCCCTCAAGAAGCCTTTCGCTAAGACAGTTCTTGTGGAATTGGCAAAGTGATATTTGGAAGCCCATAGAGGTCTATTGTGAAAAAGGAAATATCCTCAGATGAAATTTGGAAAGAAGCTACCTGAGAAACTGCTTAGTGTTCGGTTAATTCATCTCACAGAGTTACATCTGTATTTCGTGGATCTCTTTGCTAGCCTTTTTTCTGTGGAATCTGAGAACAGATATTTCTCATCTTTTTGAAGACTATAGGGCCAAAGGAAATATCCTCCGTTAACAAAGAGAAAGAAGCTTTCTGAGAAACTTCTTTGTGTTCTGTGAAATCATCTCACAGAGTTACAGCTTTCCCCTCAAGAAGCCTTTCGCTAAGACAGTTCTTGTGGAATTGGCAAAGTGATATTTGGAAGCCCATAGAGGGCTATGGTGAAAAAGGAAATATCCTCAGATGAAATCTGGCAAGAAGCTTCCTGAGAAACTGCTTAGTGTTCGGTTAATTCATCTCACAGAGTTACATCTGTATTTCGTGGATCTCTTTGCTAGCCCTAATTCTGGGGAATCTGAGAACAGATATTTCGGATCCCTTTGAAGACTATAGGGCCAAAGGAAATATCCTCCGATAACCAAGAGAAAGAAGCTTTCTGAGAAACTTCTTTGTGTTCTGTGAAATCATCTCACAGAGTTACAGCTTTCCCCTTAAGAAGCCTTTCGCTAAGACAGTTCTTGTGGAATTGGCACAGTGATATTTGGAAGCCCATAGTGGGCTATGGTGACAAAGGTAATATCCTCAGATGAAATCTGGAAAGAAGCTTTCTGAGAAACTGCTTAGTGTTCTGATTATTCATCCCACAGAGTTACATCTGTATGTCGTGGATCTCTTTGCTAGCCTTATTTCTGTGGAATCTGAGAACAGATATTTCGGATCCCTTTGAAGACTATAGGGCCAAAGGAAATATCCTCCGATAACAAAGACAAAGAAGCTTTCTGAGAAACTTCTTTGTGTTCTCTGAAATCATCTCACAGAGTTACAGCTTTCCCCTCAAGAAGCCTTTCGCTAAGACAGTTCTTGAGGAATTGGCAAAGTGATATTTGGAAGCCCATAGCGATCTATTGTGAAAAAGGAAATATCCTCAGATGAAATTTGGAAAGAAGCTTCCTGAGAAACTGCTTAGTGTTCTGTTAATTCATCTCACAGAGTTACATCTGTATTTCGTGGATCTCTTTGCTAGCCTTTTTTCTGTGGAATCTGAGAACAGATATTTCTCATCTTTTTGAAGACTATAGGAGCAAAGGAAATATCCTCCGATAACAAAGAGAAAGAAGCTTTCTGAGAAACTTCTTTGTGTTCTGTGAAATCATCTCACAGAGTTACAGCTTTCCCCTCAAGAAGACTTTCGGTAAGACAGTTCTTGTGGAATTGGCAAAGTGATATTTGGAAGCCCATAGGGGGCTATGGTGAAAAAGGAAATATCCTCAGATGAAATCTGGAAAGAAGCTTCCTGAGAAACTGCTCAGTGTTCTGTTAATTCATCTCACAGAGTTACATCTGTATTTCGTGGATCTCTTTGCTAGCCTTAATTCTGTGGAATCTGAGAACAGATATTTCGGATCCCTTTGAAGACTATAGGGCCAAAGGAAATATCCTCCGAAAACCAAGAGAAAGAAGCTTTCTGAGAAACTTCTTTGTGTTCTGTGAAATCATCTCACAGAGTTACAGCTTTCCCCTCAAGAAGCCTTTCGCTAAGACAGTTCTTGTGGAATTGGCAAAGTGATATTTGGAAGCCCATAGTGGGCTATGGTGACAAAGGTAATATCCTCAGATGAAATCTGGAAAGAAGCTTTCTGAGAAACTGCTTAGTGTTCTGATTATTCATCTCACAGAGTTACATCTGTATGTCGTGGATCTCTTTGCTAGCCTTATTTCTGTGGAATCTGAGAACAGATATTTCGGATCCCTTTGAAGACTATAGGGCCAAAGGAAATATCCTCCGATAACAAAGAGAAAGAAGCTTTCTGAGAAACTTCTTTGTGTTCTGTGAAATCATCTCACAGAGTTACAGCTTTCCCCTCAAGAAGACTTTCGCTACGACAGTTCTTGTGGCATTGGCAAAGTGATATTTGGAAGCCCGTAGTGGGCTATGGTGACAAAGGAAATATCCTCAGATGAAATCTGGAAAGAAGCTTCCTGAGAAACTGCTTAGTGTTCTGTAAATTCATCTCACAGACTTACATCTGTATTTCGTGGATCTCTTTGCTAGCCTTAATTCTGTGGAATCTGAGAACAGATATTTCGGATCCCTTTGAAGACTATAGGGCCAAAGGAAATATCCTCCGATAACAAAGAGAAAGAAGCTTTCTGAGAAACTTCTTTGTGTTCTGTGAAATCATTTCACAGAGTTACAGCTTTCCCCTCAAGAAGCCTTTCGCTAAGACAGTTCTTGTGGAATTGGCAAAGTGATATTTGGAAGCTCATAGAGGGCTATGGTGAAAAAGGAAATATCCTCAGATGAAATCTGGAAAGAAGCTTCCTGAGAAACTGCTCAGTGTTCTGTTAATTCATCTCACAGAGTTACATCTGTATTTCGTGGATCTCCTTGCTAGCCTTAATTCTGTGGAATCTGAGAACAGATATTTCGGATCCCTTTGAAGACTATAGGGCCAAAGGAAATATCCTCCAATAACCAAGAGAAAGAATCTTTCTGAGAAACTTCTTTGTGTTCTGTGAAATCATCTCACAGAGTTACAGCATTCCCCTCAAGAAGCCTTTTGCTAAGACAGTTCTTGTTGAATTGGCAAAGTGATATTTGGAAGCCCATAGAGGGCTATGGTGAAAAGGTAATATCCTCAGATGAAATCTGGAAAGAAGCTTTCTGAGAAACAGCTTAGTGTTCTGTTAATTCATCTCACAGAGTTACATCTGTATGTCGTGGATCTCTTTGCTAGCCTTATTTCTGTGGAATCTGAGAACAGATATTTCGGATCCCTTTGAAGACTATAGGGCCAAAGGAAATATCCTCCGATAACAAAGACAAGGAAGCTTTCTGAGAAACTTCTTTGTGTTCTCTGAAATCATCTCACAGAGTTACAGCTTTCCCCTCAAGAAGCCTTTCGCTAAGACAGTTCTTGTGGAATTGGCAAAGTGATATTTGGAAGCCCATTGAGGGCTACGGTGAAAAAGGAAATATCCTCAGATGAAAACTGGAAAGAAGCTTCCTGAGAAACTGCTTAGTGTTCGGTTAATTCATCTCACAGAGTTACATCTGTATTTCGTGGATCTCTTTGCTAGCCTTAATTCTGTGGAATCTGAGAACAGATATTTCGGATCCCTTTGAAGACTATAGGGCCAAAGGAAATATCCTCCGATAACCAAGAGAAAGAAGCTTTCTGAGAAACTTCTTTGTGTTCTGTGAAATCATCTCACAGAGTTACAGCTTTCCTCTCAAGAAGCCTTTCGCTAAGACAGTTCTTGTGGAATTGGCAAAGTGATATTTGGAAGCCCATAGTGGGCTATGGTGACAAAGGAAATATCCTCAGATGAAATCTGGAAAGAAGCTTCCTGAGAAACTGCTTAGTGTTCTGTAAATTCATCTCACAGAGTTACATCTGTATGTCGTGGATCTCTTTGCTAGCCTTAATTCTGTGGAATCTGAGAACAGATATTTCGGATCCCTTTGAAGACTATAGGGCCAAAGGAAATATCCTCCGATAACAAAGACAAGGAAGCTTTCTGAGAAACTTCTTTGTGTTCTCTGAAATCATCTCACAGAGTTACAGCTTTCCCGTCAAGAAGCCTTTCGCTAAGACAGTTCTTGTGGAATTGGCAAAGTGATATTTGGAAGCCCATAGAGGGCTATGGTGAAAAAGGAAATATCCTCAGATGAAATCTGGAAAGAAGCTTCCTGAGAAACTGCTCAGTGTTCTGTTAATTCATCTCACAGAGTTACATCTGTATTTCGTGGATCTCCTTGCTAGCCTTAATTCAGTGGAATCTGAGAACAGATATTTCGGATCCCTTTGAAGACTATAGGGCCAAAGGAAATATCCTCCGATAACCAAGAGAAAGATGCTTTCTGAGAAACTTCTTTGTGTTCTGTGAAATCATCTCTCAGAGTTACAGCATTCCCCTCAAGAAGCCTTTTGCTAAGACAGTTCTTGTTGAATTGGCAAAGTGATATTTGGAAGCCCATAGAGGGCTATGGTGAAAAGGTAATATCCTCAGATGAAATCTGCAAAGAAGTTTTCTGAGAAACAGCTTAGTGTTCTGTTAATTCATCTCACAGAGTTACATCTGTATGTCGTGGATCTCTTTGCTAGCCTTATTTCTGTGGAATCTGAGAACAGATATTTCGGATCCCTTTGAAGACTATAGGGCCAAAGGAAATATCCTCCGATAAAAAAGACAAGGAAGCTTTCTGAGAAACTTCTTTGTGTTCTCTGAAATCATCTCACAGAGTTACAGCTTTCCCCTCAAGAAGCCTTTCGCTAAGACAGTTCTTGTGGAATTGGCAAAGTGATATTTGGAAGCCCATAGCGATCTATTGTGAAAAAGGAAATATCCTCAGATGAAATTTGGAAAGAAGCTTCCTGAGAAACTGCTTAGTGTTCTGTTAATTCATCTCACAGAGTTACATCTGTATTTCCTGGATCTCTTTGCTAGCCTTTTTTCTGTGGAATCTGAGAACAGATATTTCTCATCTTTTTGAAGACTATAGGGCCAAAGGAAATATCCTCCGATAACAAAGAGAAAGAAGCTTTCTGAGAAACTTCTTTGTGTTCTGTGAAATCATCTCACAGAGTTACAGCTTTCCCCTCAAGAAGCCTTTCGCTAAGACAGTTCTTGTGGAATTGGCAAAGTGATATTTGGAAGCCCATTGAGGGCTACGGTGAAAAAGGAAATATCCTCAGATGAAAACTGGAAAGAAGCTTCCTGAGAAACTGCTTAGTGTTCGGTTAATTCATCTCACAGAGTTACATCTATATTTCGTGGATCTCTTTGCTAGCCTTAATTCTGTGGAATCTGAGAACAGATATTTCGGATCCCTTTGAAGACTATAGGGCCAAAGGAAATATCCTCCGATAACCAAGAGAAAGAAGCTTTCTGAGAAACTTCTTTGTGTTCTGTGAAATCATCTCACAGAGTTACAGCTTTCCCCTCAAGAAGCCTTTCGCTAAGACAGTTCTTGTGGAATTGGCAAAGTGATATTTGGAAGCCCATAGTTGGCTATGGTGACAAAGGAAATATCCTCAGATGAAATCTGGAAAGAAGCTTCCTGAGAAATTGCTTAGTGTTCTGTAAATTCCTCTCACAGAGTTACATCTGTATTTCGTGGATCTCTTTGCTAGCCTTAATTCTGTGGAATCTGAGAACAGATATTTCGGATCCCTTTGAAGACTATAGGGCCAAAGGAAATATCCTCCGATAACAAAGACAAAGAAGCTTTCTGAGAAACTACTTTGTGTTCTCTGAAATCATCTCACAGAGTTACAGCTTTCCCCTCAAGAAGCCTTTCGCTAAGACAGTTCTTGTGGAATTGGCAAAGTGATATTTGGAAGCCCATAGCGATCTATTGTGAAAAAGGAAATATCCTCAGATGAAATTTGGAAAGAAGCTTCCTGAGAAACTGCTTAGTGTTCTGTTAATTCATCTCACAGAGTTACATCTGTATTTCGTGGATCTCTTTGCTAGCCTTTTTTTCTGTGGAATCTGAGAACAGATATTTCTCATCTTTTTGAAGACTATAGGGCCAAAGGAAATATCCTCCGATAACAAAGAGAAAGAAGCTTTCTGAGAAACTTCTTTGTGTTCTGTGAATTCATCTCACAGAGTTACAGCTTTCCCCTCAAGAAGCCTTTGGCTAAGACAGTTCTTGTGGAATTGGCAAAGTGATATTTGGAAGCCCATAGAGGGCTACGGTGAAAAAGGAAATATCCTCAGATGAAATCTGGAAAGAAGCTTCCTGAGAAACTGCTTAGTGTTCGGTTAATTCATCTCACAGAGTTACATCTGTATTTCGTGGATCTCTTTGCTAGCCTTAATTCTGTGGAATCTGAGAACAGATATTTCGGATCCCTTTGAAGACTATAGGGCCAAAGGAAATATCCTCCGATAACAAAGAGAAAGAAGCTTTCTGAGAAACTTCTTTGTGTTCTGTGAAATCATTTCACAGAGTTACAGCTTTCCCCTCAAGAAGCCTTTCGCTAGGACAGTTCTTGTGGAATTGGCAAAGTGATATTTGGAAGCCCATAGAGGGCTATGGTGAAAAAGGAAATATCCTCAGATGAAATCTGGAAAGAAGCTTCCTGAGAAACTGCTCAGTGTTCTGTTAATTCATCTCACAGAGTTACATCTGTATTTCGTGGATCTCCTTGCTAGCCTTAATTCTGTGGAATCTGAGAACAGATATTTCGGATCCCTTTGAAGACTATAGGGCCAAAGGAAATATCCTCCAATAACCAAGAGAAAGAAGCTTTCAGAGAAACTTCTTTGTGTTCTGTGAAATCATCTCACAGAGTTACAGCATTCCCCTCAAGAAGCCTTTTGCTAAGACAGTTCTTGTTGAATTGGCAAAGTGATATTTGGAAGCCCATAGAGGGCTATGGTGAAAAGGTAATATCCTCAGATGAAATCTGGAAAGAAGCTTTCTGAGAAACAGCTTAGTGTTCTGTTAATTCATCTCACAGAGTTACATCGGTATGTCATGGATCTCTTTGCTAGCCTTATTTCTGTGGAATCTGAGAACAGATATTTCGGATCCCTTTGAATACTATAGGGCCAAAGGAAATATCCTCCGATAACAAAGACAAGGAAGCTTTCTGAGAAACTTCTATGTGTTCTCTGAAATCATCTCACAGAGTTACAGCTTTCCCCTCAAGAAGCCTTTCGCTAAGACAGTTCTTGTGAAATTGGCAAAGTGATATTTGGAAGCCCATTGAGGGCTACGGTGAAAAAGGAAATATCCTCAGATGAAAACTGGAAAGAAGCTTCCTGAGAAACTGCTTAGTGTTCGGTTAATTCATCTCACAGAGTTACATCTGTATTTCGTGGATCTCTTTGCTAGCCTTAATTCTGTGGAATCTGAGAACAGATATTTTGGATCCCTTTGAAGACTATAGGGCCAAAGGAAATATCCTCCGATAACCAAGAGAAAGAAGCTTTCTGAGAAACTTCTTTGTGTTCTCTGAAATCATCTCACAGAGTTACAGCTTTCCCCTCAAGAAGCCTTTCGCTAAGACAGTTCTTGTGGAATTGGCAAAGTGATATTTGGAAGCCCATAGTGGGCTATGGTGACAAAGGAAATATCCTCAGATGAAATCTGGAAAGAAGCTTCCTGAGAAACTGCTTAGTGTTCTGTAAATTCATCTCACAGAGTTAAATCTGTATTTCGTGGATCTCTTTGCTAGCCTTAATTCTGTGGAATCTGAGAACAGATATTTCGGATCCCTTTGAAGACTATAGGGCCAAAGGAAATATCCTCCGATAACCAAGAGAAAGAAGCTTTCTGAGAAACTTCTTTGTGTTCTCTGAAATCATCTCACAGAGTTACAGCTTTCCCCTCAAGAAGACTTTCGCTAAGACAGTTCTTGTGGAATTGGCAAAGTGATATTTGGAAGCCCATAGAGGGCTCTGGTGAAAAAGGAATTATCCTCATATGAAATCTGGAAAGAAGCTTCCTGAGAAACTGCTCAGTGTTCTGTTAATTCATCTCACAGAGTTACATCTGTATTTCGTGGATCTCCTTGCTAGCCTTAATTCTATGGAATCAGAGAACAGATATTTCGGATCCCTTTGAAGACTATAGGGCCAAAGGAAATATCCTCCGATAACCAAGAGAAAGAAGCTTTCTGAGAAACTTCTTTGTGTTCTGTGAAATCATCTCACAGAGTTACAGCATTCCCCTCAAGAAGCCTTTTGCTAAGACAGTTCTTGTTGAATTGGCAAAGTGATATTTGGAAGCCCATAGAGGGCTATGGTGAAAAGGTAATATCCTCAGATGAAATCTGGAAAGAAGTTTTCTGAGAAACAGCTTAGTGTTCTGTTAATTCATCTCACAGAGTTACATCTGTATGTCGTGGATCTCTTTGCTAGCCTTATTTCTGTGGGATCTGAGAACAGATATTTCGGATCCCTTTGAAGACTATAGGGCCAAAGGAAATATCCTCCGATAACAAAGACAAGGAAGCTTTCTGAGAAACTTCTTTGTGTTCTCTGAAATCACCTCACAGAGTTACAGCTTTCCCCTCAAGAAGCCTTTCGCTAAGACAGTTCTTGTGGAATTGGCAAAGTGATATTTGGAAGCCCATAGCGATCTATTGTGAAAAAGGAAATATCCTCAGATGAAATTTGGAAAGAAGCTTCCTGAGAAACTGCTTAGTGTTCTGTTAATTCATCTCACAGAGTTACATCTGTATTTCCTGGATCTCTTTGCTAGCCTTTTTTCTGTGGAATCTGAGAACAGATATTTCTCATCTTTTTGAAGACTATAGGGTCAAAGGAAATAACCTCCGATAACAAAGAGAAAGAAGCTTTCTGAGAAACTTCTTTGTGTTCTGTGAAATCATCTCACAGAGTTACAGCTTTCCCCGAAAGAAGCCTTTCGCTAAGACAGTTCTTGTGGAATTGGCAAAGTGATATTTGGAAGCCCATTGAGGGCTACGGTGAAAAAGGAAATATCCTCAGATGAAAACTGGAAAGAAGCTTCCTGAAAAACTGCTTAGTGTTCGGTTAATTCATCTCCCAGAGTTACATCTATATTTCGTGGATCTCTTTGCTAGCCTTAATTCTGTGGAATCTGAGAACAGATATTTCGGATCCCTTTGAAGACTATAGGGCCAAAGGAAATATCCTCCGATAACCAAGAGAAAGAAGCTTTCTGAGAAACTTCTTTGTGTTCTGTGAAATCATCTCACAGAGTTACAGCTTTCCCCTCAAGAAGCCTTTCGCTAAGACAGTTCTTGTGGAATTGGCAAAGTGATATTTGGAAGCCCATAGTGGGCTATGATGACAAAGGAAATATCCTCAGATGAAATCTGGAAAGAAGCTTCCTGAGAAACTGCTTAGTGTTCTGTAAATTCCTCTCACAGAGTTACATCTGTATTTCGTGGATCTCTTTGCTAGCCTTAATTCTGTGGAATCTGAGAACAGATATTTCGGATCCCTTTGAAGACTATAGGGCCAAAGGAAATATCCTCCGATAACAAAGACAAAGAAGCTTTCTGAGAAACTACTTTGTGTTCTCTGAAATCATCTCACAGAGTTACAGCTTTCCCCTCAAGAAGCCTTTCGCTAAGACAGTTCTTGTGGAATTGGCAAAGTGATATTTGGAAGCCCATAGCGATCTATTGTGAAAAAGGAAATATCCTCAGATGAAATTTGGAAAGAAGCTTCCTGAGAAACTGCTTAGTGTTCTGTTAATTCATCTCACAGAGTTACATCTGTATTTCGTGGATCTCTTTGCTAGCCTTTTTTTCTGTGGAATCTGAGAACAGATATTACTCATCTTTTTGAAGACTATAGGGCCAAAGGAAATATCCTCCGATAACAAAGAGAAAGAAGCTTTCTGAGAAACTTCTTTGTGTTCTGTGAAATCATCTCACAGAGTTACAGCTTTCCCCTCAAGAAGCCTTTGGCTAAGACAGTTCTTGTGGAATTGGCAAAGTGATATTTGGAAGCCCATAGAGGGCTACGGTGAAAAAGGAAATATCCTCAGATGAAATCTGGAAAGAAGCTTCCTGAGAAACTGCTTAGTGTTCGGTTAATTCATCTCACAGAGTTACATCTGTATGTCGTGGATCTCTTTGCTAGCCTTAATTCTGTGGAATCTGAGAACAGATATTTCGGATCCCGTTGAAGACTATAGGGCCAAAGGAAATATCCTCCGATAACCAAGAGAAAGAAGCTTTCTGAGAAACTTCTTTGTGTTCTGTGAAATCATCTCACAGAGTTACAGCTTTCCCCTCAAGAAGCCTTTCGCTAAGACAGTTCTTGTGGAATTGGCAAAGTGATATTTGGAAGCCCATAGAGGGCTATGGTGAAAAAGGAAATATCCTCAGATGAAATCTGGAAAGAAGCTTCCTGAGAAACTGCTCAGTGTTCTGTTAATTCATCTCACAGAGTTACATCTGTATTTCGTAGATCTCCTTGCTAGCCTTAATTCTGTGGAATCTGAGAACAGATATTTCGGATCCCTTTGAAGACTATAGGGCCAAAGGAAATATCCTCCAATAACCAAGAGAAAGAAGCTTTCTGAGAAACTTCTTTGTGTTCTGTGAAATCATCTCACAGAATTACAGCATTCCCCTCAAGAAGCCTTTTGCTAAGACAGTTCTTGTTGAATTGGCAAAGAGATATTTGGAAGCCCATAGAGGGCTATGGTGAAAAGGTAATATCCTCAGATGAAATCTGGAAAGAAGCTTTCTGAGAAACAGCTTAGTGTTCTGTTAATTCATCTCACAGAGTTACATCTGAATGTCATGGATCTCTTTGCTAGCCTTAATTCTGTGGAATCTGAGAACAGATATTTCGGATCCCTTTGAAGACTATAGGGCCAAAGGAAATATCCTCCGATAACCAGGAGAAAGAAGCTTTCTGAGAAACTTCTTTGTGTTCTCTGAAATCATCTCACAGAGTTACAGCTTTCCCCTCAAGAAGCCTTTTGCTAAGACAGTTCTTATGGAATTGGCAAAGTGATATTTGGAAGCCCATAGAGGGCTATGGTGAAAAAGGAAATATCCTCATATGAAATCTGGAAAGAAGCTTCCTGAGAAACTGCTCAGTGTTCTGTTAAATCATCTCACAGAGTTACATCTGTATTTCGTGGATCTCCTTGCTAGCCTTAATTCTGTGGAATCTGAGAACAGATATTTCGGATCCCTTTGAAGACTATAGGGCCAAAGGAAATATCCTCCGATAACCAAGAGAAAGAAGCTTTCTGAGAAACTTCTTTGTGTTCTGTGAAATCATCTCACAGAGTTACAGCATTCCCCTCAAGAAGCCTTTTGCTAAGACAGTTCTTGTTGAAATGGCAAAGTGATATTTGGAAGCCCATAGAGGGCTATGGTGAAAAGGTAATATCCTCAGATGAAATCTGGAAAGAAGTTTTCTGAGAAACAGCTTAGTGTTCTGTTAATTCATCTCACAGAGTTACATCTGTATGTCGTGGATCTCTTTGCTAGCCTTATTTCTGTGGAATCTGAGAACAGATATTTCGGATCCCTTTGAAGACTATAGGGCCAAAGGAAATATCCTCCGATAACAAAGACAAGGAAGCTTTCTGAGAAACTTCTTTGTGTTCTCTGAAATCATCTCACAGAGTTACAGCTTTCCCCTCAAGAAGCCTTTCGCTAAGACAGTTCTTGTGGAATTGGCAAAGTGATATTTGGAAGCCCATAGCGATCTATTGTGAAAAAGGAAATATCCTCAGATGAAATTTGGAAAGAAGCTTCCTGAGAAACTGCTTAGTGTTCTGTTAATTTATCTCACAGAGTTACATCTGTATTTCCTGGATCTCTTTGCTAGCCTTTTTTCTGTGGAATCTGAGAACAGATATTTCTCATCTTTTTGAAGACTATAGGGCCAAAGGAAATATCCTCCGATAACAAAGAGAAAGAAGCTTTCTGAGAAACTTCTTTGTGTTCTGTGAAATCATCTCACAGAGTTACAGCTTTCCCCTCAAGAAGCCTTTCGCTAAGACAGTTCTTGTGGAATTGGCAAAGTGATATTTGGAAGCCCATTGAGGGCTACGGTGAAAAAGGAAATATCCTCAGATGAAAACTGGAAAGAAGCTTCCTGAGAAACTGCTTAGTGTTCGGTTAATTCATCTCCCAGAGTTACATCTATATTTCGTGGATCTCTTTGCTAGCCTTAATTCTGTGGAATCTGAGAACAGATATTTCGGATCCCTTTGAAGACTATAGGGCCAAAGGAAATATCCTCCGATAACCAAGAGAAAGAAGCTTTCTGAGAAACTTCTTTGTGTTCTGTGAAATCATCTCACAGAGTTACAGCTTTGCCCTCAAGAAGCCTTTCGCTAAGACAGTTCTTGTGGAATTGGCAAAGTGATATTTGGAAGCCCATAGTGGGCTATGGTGACGAAGGAAATATCCTCAGATGAAATCTGGAAAGAAGCTTCCTGAGAAACTGCTTAGTGTTCTGTAAATTCCTCTCACAGAGTTACATCTGTATTTCGTGGATCTCTTTGCTAGCCTTAATTCTGTGGAATCTGAGAACAGATATTTCGGATCCCTTTGAAGACTATAGGGCCAAAGGAAATATCCTCCGATAACAAAGACAAAGAAGCTTTCTGAGAAACTACTTTGTGTTCTCTGAAATCATCTCACAGAGTTACAGCTTTCCCCTCAAGAAGCCTTTCGCTAAGACAGTTCTTGTGGAATTGGCAAAGTGATATTTGGAAGCCCATAGCGATCTATTGTGAAAAAGGAATTATCCTCAGATGAAATTTGGAAAGAAGCTTCCTGAGAAACTGCTTAGTGTTCTGTTAATTCATCTCACAGAGTTACATCTGTATTTCGTGGATCTCTTTGCTAGCCTTTTTTTCTGTGGAATCTGAGAACAGATATTTCTCATCTTTTTGAAGACTCTAGGGCCAAAGGAAATATCCTCCGATAACAAAGAGAAAGAAGCTTTCTGAGAAACTTCTTTGTGTTCTGTGAAATCATCTCACAGAGTTACAGCTTTCCCCTCAAGAAGCCTTTGGCTAAGACAGTTCTTGTGGAATTGGCAAAGTGATATTTGGAAGCCCATAGAGGGCTACGGTGAAAAAGGAAATATCCTCAGATGAAATCTGGAAAGAAGCTTCCTGAGAAACTGCTTAGTGTTCGGTTAATTCATCTCACAGAGTTACATCTGTATTTCGTTGATCTCTTTGCTAGCCTTAATTCTGTGGAATCTGAGAACAGATATTTCGGATCCCTTTGAAGACTATAGGGCCAAAGGAAATATCCTCCGATAACCAAGAGAAAGAAGCTTTCTGAGAAACTTCTTTGTGTTCTGTGAAATCATCTCACAGAGTTACAGCTTTCCCCTCAAGAAGCCTTTCGCTAAGACAGTTCTTGTGGAATTGGCAAAGTGATATTTGGAAGCCCATAGTGGGCTATGGTGACAAAGTAAATATCCTCAGATGAAATCTGGAAAGAAGCTTCCTGAGAAACCGCTTAGTGTTCTGTAAATTCATCTCACAGAGTTACATCTTTATTTCGTGGATCTCTTTGCTAGCCTTAATTTTGTGGAATCTGAGAACAGATATTTCGGATCCCTTTGAAGACTATAGGGCCAAAGGAAATATCCTCCGATAACAAAGAGAAAGAAGCTTTCTGAGAAACTTCTTTGTGTTCTGTGAAATCATCTCACAGAGTTACAGCTTTCCCCTCAAGAAGCCTTTCGCTAAGACAGTTCTTGTGGAATTGGCAAAGTGATATTTGGAAGCCCATAGTGGGCTATGGTGACAAAGGAAATATCCTCAGATGAAATCTGGAAAGAAGCTTCCTGAGAAACTGCTTAGTGTTCTGTAAATTCATCTCACAGAGTTACATCTGTATTTCGTGGATCTCTTTGCTAGCCTTAATTTTGTGGAATCTGAGAACAGATATTTCGGATCCCTTTGAAGACTATAGGGCCAAAGGAAATATCCTCCGATAACAAAGAGAAAGAAGCTTTCTGAGAAACTTCTTTGTGTTCTGTGAAATCATCTCACAGAGTTACAGCTTTCCCGTCAAGAAGCCTTTCGCTAAGACAGTTCTTGTGGAATTGGCAAAGTGATATTTGGAAGCCCATAGAGGGCTATGGTGAAATAGGAAATATCCTCAGATGAAATCTGGAAAGAAGCTTCCTGAGACAATGCTTAGTGTTCTGTTAATTCATCTCACAGAGTTACATCTGTATTTCGTGGATCTCTTTGCTAGCCTTATTTCTGTGAAATCTGAGAACAGATATTTCGGATCCCTTTGAAGACTATAGGGCCAAAGGAAATATCCTCCGATAACAAAGAGAAAGAAGCTTTCTGAGAAACTTCTTTGTGTTCCGTGAAATCATCTCACAGAGTTACAGCTTTCCCCTCAAGAAGGCTTTCGCTAAGACAGTTCTTGTGGAATTGGCAAAGTGATATTTGGAAGCCCATAGTGGGCTATGGTGACAAAGGAAATATCCTCAGATGAAATCTGGAAAGAAGCTTCCTGAGAAACTGCTTAGTGTTCTGTAAATTCCTCTCACAGAGTTACATCTGTATTTCGTGGATCTCTTTGCTAGCCTTAATTCTGTGGAATCTGAGAACAGATATTTCGGATCCCTTTGAAGACTATAGGGCCAAAGGAAATATCCTCCGATAACAAAGACAAAGAAGCTTTCTGAGAAACTACTTTGTGTTCTCTGAAATCATCTCACAGAGTTACAGCTTTCCCCTCAAGAAGCCGTTCGCTAAGACAGTTCTTGTGGAGTTGGCAAAGTGATATTTGGAAGCCCATAGCGATCTGTTGTGAAAAAGGAAATATCCTCAGATGAAATTTGGAAAGAAGCTTCCTGAGAAACAGCTTAGTGTTCGGTTAATTCATCTCACAGAGTTACATCTGTATTTCGTGGATCTCTTTGCTAGCCTTTTTTTCTGTGGAATCTGAGAACAGATATTTCTCATCTTTTTGAAGACTATAGGGCCAAAGGAAATATCCTCCGATAACCAAGAGAAAGAAGCTTTCTGAGAAACTTCTTTGTGTTCTGTGAAATCATCTCACAGAGTTACAGCTTTCCCCTCAAGAAGCCTTTCGCGAAGACAGTTCTTGTGGAATTGGCAAAGTGATATTTGGAAGCCCATAGTGGGCTATGGTGACAAAGGAAATATCCTCAGATGAAATCTGGAAAGAAGCTTCCTGAGAAACTGCTTAGTGTTCTGTAAATTCATCTCACAGAGTTACATCTGTATTTCGTGGATCTCTTTGCTAGCCTTAATTCTGTGGAATCTGAGAACAGATATTTCGGATCCCTTTGAAGACTATAGGGCCAAAGGAAATATCCTCCGATAACAAAGAGAAAGAAGCTTTCTGAGAAACTTCTTTGTGTTCTGTGAAATCATCTCACAGAGTTACAGCTTTCCCGTCAAGAAGCCTTTCGCTAAGACAGTTCTTGTGGAATTGGCAAAGTGATATTTGGAAGCCCATAGAGGGCTATGGTGAAATAGGAAATATCCTCTGATGAAATCTGGAAAGAAGCTTCCTGAGACAATGCTTAGTGTTCTGTTAATTCATCTCACAGAGTTACATCTGTATTTCGTGGATCTCTTTGCTAGCCTTATTTCTGTGAAATCTGAGAACAGATATTTCGGATCCCTTTGAAGAGTATAGGGCCAAAGGAAATATCCTCCGATAACAAAGAGAAAGAAGCTTTCTGAGAAACTTCTTTGTGTTCCGTGAAATCATCTCACAGAGTTACAGCTTTCCCCTCAAGAAGGCTTTCGCTAAGACAGTTCTTGTGGAATTGGCAAAGTGATATTTGGAAGTCCATAGAGGGCTATGGTGAAAAAGGAAATATCCTCAGATGAAGTCTGGAAAGAAGCTTCCTGAGAAACTGCTTAGTGTTCTGTACATTCATCTCACAGAGTTACGTCTGTATTTAGTGGATCTCTTTGCTAGCTTTATTTCTGTGGAATCTGAGAACAGATATTTCTCTTCTTTTTGAAGACTATAGGGGCAAAGGAAATATCCTCCGATAACAAAGAGAAAGAAGCTTTCTGAGAAACTTCTTTGTGTTCTGTGAAATCATTTCACAGAGTTACAGCTTTCCCCTCAAGAAGCCTTTCGCTAAGACAGTTCTTGTGGAATTGGCAAAGTGATATTTGGAAGCCCATAGTGGGCTATGGTGACAAAGGAAATATCCTCAGATGAAATCTGGAAAGAAGCTTCCTGAGAAACTGCTTAGTGTTCTGCAAATTCATCTCACAGAGTTACATCTGTATGTCGTGGATCTCTTTGCTAGCCTTAATTCTGTGGAATCTGAGAACAGATATTTCGGATCCCTTTGAAGACTATAGGGCAAAAGGAAATATCCTCCGATAACAAAGACAAGGAAGCTTTCTGAGAAACTTCTTTGTGTTCTCTGAAATCATCTCACAGAGTTACAGCTTTCCCCTCAAGAAGCCTTTCGCTAAGACAGTTCTTGTGGAATTGGCAAAGTGATATTTGGAAGCCCATAGAGGGCTATGGTGAAAAAGGAAATATCCTCAGATGAAATCTGGAAAGAAGCTTCCTGAGAAACTGCTCAGTGTTCTGTTAATTCATCTCACAGAGTTACATCTGTATTTCGTGGATCTCCTTGCTAGCCTTAATTCAGTGGAATCTGAGAACAGATATTTCGGATCCCTTTGAAGACTATAGGGCCAAAGGAAATATCCTCCGATAACCAAGAGAAAGATGCTTTCTGAGAAACTTCTTTGTGTTCTGTGAAATCATCTCTCAGAGTTACAGCATTCCCCTCAAGAAGCCTTTTGCTAAGACAGTTCTTGTTGAATTGGCAAAGTGATATTTGGAAGCCCATAGAGGGCTATGGTGAAAAGGTAATATACTCAGATGAAATCTGCAAAGAAGTTTTCTGAGAAACAGCTTAGTGTTCTGTTAATTCATCTCACAGAGTTACATCTGTATGTCGTGGATCTCTTTGCTAGCCTTATTTCTGTGGAATCTGAGAACAGATATTTCGGATCCCTTCGAAGACTATAGGGCCAAAGGAAATATCCTCCGATAACAAAGACAAGGAAGCTTTCTGAGAAACTTCTTTGTGTTCTCTGAAATCATCTCACAGAGTTACAGCTTTCCCCTCAAGAAGCCTTTCGCTAAGACAGTTCTTGTGGAATTGGCAAAGTGATATTTGGAAGCCCATAGCGATCTATTGTGAAAAAGGAAATATCCTCAGATGAAATTTGGAAAGAAGCTTCCTGAGAAACTGCTTAGTGTTCTGTTAATTCATCTCACAGAGTTACATCTGTATTTCCTGGATCTCTTTGCTAGCCTTTTTTCTGTGGAATCTGAGAACAGATATTTCTCATCTTTTTGAAGACTATAGGGCCAAAGGAAATATCCTCCGATAACAAAGAGAAAGAAGCTTTCTGAGAAACTTCTTTGTGTTCTGTGAAATCATCTCACAGAGTTACAGCTTTCCCCTCAAGAAGCCTTTCGCTAAGACAGTTCTTGTGGAATTGGCAAAGTGATATTTGGAAGCCCATTGAGGGCTACGGTGAAAAAGGAAATATCCTCAGATGAAAACTGGAAAGAAGCTTCCTGAGAAACTGCTTAGTGTTCGGTTAATTCATCTCACAGAGTTACATCTATATTTCGTGGATCTCTTTGCTAGCCTTAATTCTGTGGAATCTGAGAACAGATATTTCGGACCCCTTTGAAGACTATAGGGCCAAAGGAAATATCCTCCGATAACCAAGAGAAAGAAGCTTTCTGAGAAACTTCTTTGTGTTCTGTGAAATCATCTCACAGAGTTACAGCTTTCCCCTCAAGAAGCCTTTCGCTAAGACAGTTCTTGTGGAATTGGCAAAGTGATATTTGGAAGCCCATAGTGGGCTATGGTGACAAAGGAAATATCCTCAGATGAAATCTGGAAAGAAGCTTCCTGAGAAATTGCTTAGTGTTCTGTAAATTCCTCTCACAGAGTTACATCTGTATTTCGTGGATCTCTTTGCTAGCCTTAATTCTGTGGAATCTGAGAACAGATATTTCGGATCCCTTTGAAGACTATAGGGCCAAAGGAAATATCCTCCGATAACAAAGACAAAGAAGCTTTCTGAGAAACTACTTTGTGTTCTCTGAAATCATCTCACAGAGTTACAGCTTTCCCCTCAAGAAGCCTTTCGCTAAGACAGTTCTTGTGGAATTGGCAAAGTGATATTTGGAAGCCCATAGCGATCTATTGTGAAAAAGGAAATATCCTCAGATGAAATTTGGAAAGAAGCTTCCTGAGAAACTGCTTAGTGTTCTGTTAATTCATCTCACAGAGTTACATCTGTATTTCGTGGATCTCTTTGCTAGCCTTTTTTTCTGTGGAATCTGAGAACAGATATTTCTCATCTTTTTGAAGACTATAGGGCCAAAGGAAATATCCTCCGATAACAAAGAGAAAGAAGCTTTCTGAGAAACTTCTTTGTGTTCTGTGAAATCATCTCACAGAGTTACAGCTTTCCCCTCAAGAAGCCTTTGGCTAAGACAGTTCTTGTGGAATTGGCAAAGTGATATTTGGAAGCCCATAGAGGGCTACGGTGAAAAAGGAAATATCCTCAGATGAAATCTGGAAAGAAGCTTCCTGAGAAACTGCTTAGTGTTCGGTTAATTCATCTCACAGAGTTACATCTGTATTTCGTGGATCTCTTTGCTAGCCTTAATTCTGTGGAATCTGAGAACAGATATTTCGGATCCCTTTGAAGACTATAGGGCCAAAGGAAATATCCTCCGATAACAAAGAGAAAGAAGCTTTCTGAGAAACTTCTTTGTGTTCTGTGAAATCATTTCACAGAGTTACAGCTTTCCCCTCAAGAAGCCTTTCGCTAAGACAGTTCTTGTGGAATTGGCAAAGTGATATTTGGAAGCCCATAGAGGGCTATGGTGAAAAAGGAAATATCCTCAGATGAAATCTGGAAAGAAGCTTCCTGAGAAACTGCTCAGTGTTCTGTTAATTCATCTCACAGAGTTACATCTGTATTTCGTGATCTCCTTGCTAGCCTTAATTCTGTGGAATCTGAGAACAGATATTTCGGATCCCTTTGAAGACTATAGGGCCAAAGGAAATATCCTCCAATAACCAAGAGAAAGAAGCTTTCTGAGAAACTTCTTTGTGTTCTGTGAAATCATCTCACAGAGTTACAGCATTCCCCTCAAGAAGCCTTTTGCTAAGACAGTTCTTGTTGAATTGGCAAAGTGATATTTGGAAGCCCATAGAGGGCTATGGTGAAAAGGTAATATCCTCAGATGAAATCTGGAAAGAAGCTTTGTGAGAAACAGCTTAGTGTTCTGTTAATTCATCTCACAGAGTTACATCTGTATGTCATGGATCTCTTTGCTAGCCATATTTCTGTGGAATCTGAGAACAGATATTTCGGATCCCTTTGAATACTATAGGGCCAAAGGAAATATCCTCCGATAACAAAGACAAGGAAGCTTTCTGAGAAACTTCTATGTGTTCTCTGAAATCATCTCACAGAGTTACAGCTTTCCCCTCAAGAAGCCTTTCGCTAAGACAGTTCTTGTGAAATTGGCAAAGTGATATTTGGAAGCCCATTGAGGGCTACGGTGAAAAAGGAAATATCTTCAGATGAAAACTGGAAAGAAGCTTCCTGAGAAACTGCTTAGTGTTCGGTTAATTCATCTCACAGAGTTACATCTGTATTTCGTGGATCTCTTTGCTAGCCTTAATTCTGTGGAATCTGAGAACAGATATTTCGGATCCCTTTGAAGACTATAGGGCCAAAGGAAATATCCTCCGATAACCAAGAGAAAGAAGCTTTCTGAGAAACTTCTTTGTGTTCTCTGAAATCATCTCACAGAGTTACAGCTTTCCCCTCAAGAAGACTTTCGCTAAGACAGTTCTTGTGGAATTGGCAAAGTGATATTTGGAAGCCCATAGAGGGCTATGGTGAAAAAGGAAATATCCTCATATGAAATCTGGAAAGAAGCTTCCTGAGAAACTGCTCAGTGTTCTGTTAATTCATCTCACAGAGTTACATCTGTATTTCGTGGATCTCTTTGCTAGCCTTAATTCTATGGAATCAGAGAACAGATATTTCGGATCCCTTTGAAGACTATAGGGCCAAAGGAAATATCCTCCGATAACCAAGAGAAAGAAGCTTTCTGAGAAACTTCTTTGTGTTCTGTGAAATCATCTCACAGAGTTACAGCATTCCCCTCAAGAAGCCTTTTGCTAAGACAGTTCTTGTTGAATTGGCAAAGTGATATTTGGAAGCCCATAGAGGGCTATGGTGAAAAGGTAATATCCTCAGATGAAATCTGGAAAGAAGTTTTCTGAGAAACAGCTTAGTGTTCTGTTAATTCATCTCACAGAGTTACATCTGTATGTCGTGGATCTCTTTGCTAGCCTTATTTCTGTGGAATCTGAGAACAGATATTTCGGATCCCTTTGAAGACTATAGGGCCAAAGGAAATATCCTCCGATAACAAAGACAAGGAAGCTTTCTGAGAAACTTCTTTGTGTTCTCTGAAATCATCTCACAGAGTTACAGCTTTCCCCTCAAGAAGCCTTTCGCTAAGACAGTTCTTGTGGAATTGGCAAAGTGATATTTGGAAGCCCATAGCGATCTATTGTGAAAAAGGAAATATCCTCAGATGAAATTTGGAAAGAAGCTTCCTGAGAAACTGCTTAGTGTTCTGTTAATTCATCTCACAGAGTTACATCTGTATTTCCTGGATCTCTTTGCTAGCCTTTTTTCTGTGGAATCTGAGAACAGATATTTCTCATCTTTTTGAAGACTATAGGGTCAAAGGAAATAACCTCCGATAACAAAGAGAAAGAAGCTTTCTGAGAAACTTCTTTGTGTTCTGTGAAATCATCTCACAGAGTTACAGCTTTCCCCGAAAGAAGCCTTTCGCTAAGACAGTTCTTGTGGAATTGGCAAAGTGATATTTGGAAGCCCATTGAGGGCTACGGTGAAAAAGGAAATATACTCAGATGAAAACTGGAAAGAAGCTTCCTGAAAAACTGCTTAGTGTTCGGTTAATTCATCTCCCAGAGTTACATCTATATTTCGTGGATCTCTTTGCTAGCCTTAATTCTGTGGAATCTGAGAACAGATATTTCGGATCCCTTTGAAGACTATAGGGCCAAAGGAAATATCCTCCGATAACCAAGAGAAAGAAGCTTTCTGAGAAACTTCTTTGTGTTCTGTGAAATCATCTCACAGAGTTACAGCTTTCCCCTCAAGAAGCCTTTCGCTAAGACAGTTCTTGTGGAATTGGCAAAGTGATATTTCGAAGCCCATAGTGGGCTATGGTGACAAAGGAAATATCCTCAGATGAAATCTGGAAAGAAGCTTCCTGAGAAACTGCTTAGTGTTCTGTAAATTCCTCTCACAGAGTTACATCTGTATTTCGTGGATCTCTTTGCTAGCCTTAATTCTGTGGAATCTGAGAACAGATATTTCGGATCCCTTTGAAGACTATAGGGCCAAAGGAAATATCCTCCGATAACAAAGACAAAGAAGCTTTCTGAGAAACTACTTTGTGTTCTCTGAAATCATCTCACAGAGTTACAGCTTTCCCCTCAAGAAGCCTTTCGCTAAGACAGTTCTTGTGGAATTGGCAAAGTGATATTTGGAAGCCCATAGCGATCTATTGTGAAAAAGGAAATATACTCAGATGAAATTTGGAAAGAAGCTTCCTGAGAAACTGCTTAGTGTTCTGTTAATTCATCTCACAGAGTTACATCTGTATTTCGTGGATCTCTTTGCTAGCCTTTTTTTCTGTGGAATCTGAGAACAGATATTTCTCATCTTTTTGAAGACTATAGGGCCAAAGGAAATATCCTCCGATAACAAAGAGAAAGAAGCTTTCTGAGAAACTTCTTTGTGTTCTGTGAAATCATCTCACAGAGTTACAGCTTTCCCCTCAAGAAGCCTTTGGCTAAGACAGTTCTTGTGGAATTGGCAAAGTGATATTTGGAAGCCCATAGAGGGCTACGGTGAAAAAGGAAATATCCTCAGATGAAATCTGGAAAGAAGCTTCCTGAGAAACTGCTTAGTGTTCGGTTAATTCATCTCACAGAGTTACATCTGTATGTCGTGGATCTCTTTGCTAGCCTTAATTCTGTGGAATCTGAGAACAGATATTTCGGATCCCTTTGAAGACTATAGGGCCAAAGGAAATATCCTCCGATAACCAAGAGAAAGAAGCTTTCTGAGAAACTTCTTTGTGTTCTGTGAAATCATCTCACAGAGTTACAGCTTTCCCCTCAAGAAGCCTTTCGCTAAGACAGTTCTTGTGGAATTGGCAAAGTGATATTTGGAAGCCCATAGAGGGCTATGGTGAAAAAGGAAATATCCTCAGATGAAATCTGGAAAGAAGCTTCCTGAGAAACTGCTCAGTGTTCTGTTAATTCATCTCACAGAGTTACATCTGTATTTCGTAGATCTCCTTGCTAGCCTTAATTCTGTGGAATCTGAGAACAGATATTTCGGATCCCTTTGAAGACTATAGGGCCAAAGGAAATATCCTCCAATAACCAAGAGAAAGAAGCTTTCTGAGAAACTTCTTTGTGTTCTGTGAAATCATCTCACAGAGTTACAGCATTCCCCTCAAGAAGCCTTTTGCTAAGACAGTTCTTGTTGAATTGGCAAAGAGATATTTGGAAGCCCATAGAGGGCTATGGTGAAAAGGTAATATCCTCAGATGAAATCTGGAAAGAAGCTTTCTGAGAAACAGCTTAGTGTTCTGTTAATTCATCTCACAGAGTTACATCTGAATGTCATGGATCTCTTTGCTAGCCTTAATTCTGTGGAATCTGAGAACAGATATTTCGGATCCCTTTGAAGACTATAGGGCCAAAGGAAATATCCTCCGATAACCAGGAGAAAGAAGCTTTCTGAGAAACTTCTTTGTGTTCTCTGAAATCATCTCACAGAGTTATAGCTTTCCCCTCAAGAAGCCTTTTGCTAAGACAGTTCTTATGGAATTGGCAAAGTGATATTTGGAAGCCCATAGAGGGCTATGGTGAAAAAGGAAATATCCTCATATGAAATCTGGAAAGAAGCTTCCTGAGAAACTGCTCAGTGTTCTGTTAATTCATCTCACAGAGTTACATCTGTATTTCGTGGATCTCCTTGCTAGCCTTAATTCTGTTGAATCTGAGAACAGATATTTCGGATCCCTTTGAAGACTATAGGGCCAAAGGAAATATCCTCCGATAACCAAGAGAAAGAAGCTTTCTGAGAAACTTCTTTGTGTTCTGTGAAATCATCTCACAGAGTTACAGCATTCCCCTCAAGAAGCCTTTTGCTAAGACAGTTCTTGTTGAATTGGCAAAGTGATATTTGGAAGCCCATAGAGGGCTATGGTGAAAAGGTAATATCCTCAGATGAAATCTGGAAAGAAGTTTTCTGAGAAACAGCTTAGTGTTCTGTTAATTCATCTCACAGAGTTACATCTGTATGTCGTGGATCTCTTTGCTAGCCTTATTTCTGTGGAATCTGAGAACACATATTTCGGATCCCTTTGAAGACTATAGGGCCAAAGGAAATATCCTCCGATAACAAAGACAAGGAAGCTTTCTGAGAAACTTCTTTGTGTTCTCTGAAATCATCTCACAGAGTTACAGCTTTCCCCTCAAGAAGCCTTTCGCTAAGACAGTTCTTGTGGAATTGGCAAAGTGATATTTGGAAGCCCATAGCGATCTATTGTGAAAAAGGAAATATCCTCAGATGAAATTTGGAAAGAAGCTTCCTGAGAAACTGCTTAGTGTTCTGTTAATTTATCTCACAGAGTTACATCTGTATTTCCCGGATCTCTTTGCTAGCCTTTTTTCTGTGGAATCTGAGAACAGATATTTCTCATCTTTTTGAAGACTATAGGGCCAAAGGAAATATCCTCCGATAACAAAGAGAAAGAAGCTTTCTGAGAAACTTCTTTGTGTTCTGTGAAATCATCTCACAGAGTTACAGCTTTCCCCTCAAGAAGCCTTTCGCTAAGACAGTTCTTGTGGAATTGGCAAAGTGATATTTGGAAGCCCATTGAGGGCTACGGTGAAAAAGGAAATATCCTCAGATGAAAACTGGAAAGAAGCTTCCTGAGAAACTGCTTAGTGTTCGGTTAATTCATCTCCCAGAGTTACATCTATATTTCGTGGATCTCTTTGCTAGCCTTAATTCTGTGGAATCTGAGAACAGATATTTCGGATCCCTTTGAAGACTATAGGGCCAAAGGAAATATCCTCCGATAACCAAGAGAAAGAAGCTTTCTGAGAAACTTCTTTGTGTTCTGTGAAATCATCTCACAGAGTTACAGCTTTGCCCTCAAGAAGCCTTTCGCTAAGACAGTTCTTGTGGAATTGGCAAAGTGATATTTGGAAGCCCATAGCGATCTATTGTGAAAAAGGAATTATCCTCAGATGAAATTTGGAAAGAAGCTTCCTGAGAAACTGCTTAGTGTTCTGTAAATTCATCTCACAGAGTTACATCTGTATTTCGTGGATCTCTTTGCTAGCCTTTTTTTCTGTGGAATCTGAGAACAGATATTTCTCATCTTTTTGAAGACTCTAGGGCCAAAGGAAATATCCTCCGATAACAAAGAGAAAGAAGCTTTCTGAGAAACTTCTTTGTGTTCTGTGAAATCATCTCACAGAGTTACAGCTTTCCCCTCAAGAAGCCTTTGGCTAAGACAGTTCTTGTGGAATTGGCAAAGTGATATTTGGAAGCCCATAGAGGGCTACGGTGAAAAAGGAAATATCCTCAGATGAAATCTGGAAAGAAGCTTCCTGAGAAACTGCTTAGTGTTCGGTTAATTCATCTCACAGAGTTACATCTGTATTTCGTGGATCTCTTTGCTAGCCTTAATTCTGTGGAATCTGAGAACAGATATTTCGGATCCCTTTGAAGACTATAGGGCCAAAGGAAATATCCTCCGATAACCAAGAGAAAGAAGCTTTCTGAGAAACTTCTTTGTGTTCTGTGAAATCATCTCACAGAGTTACAGCTTTCCCCTCAAGAAGCCTTTCGCTAAGACAGTTCTTGTGGAATTGGCAAAGTGATATTTGGAAGCCCATAGTGGGCTATGGTGACAAAGGAAATATCCTCAGATGAAATCTGGAAAGAAGCTTCCTGAGAAACTGCTTAGTGTTCTGTAAATTCATCTCACAGAGTTACATCTTTATTTCGTGGATCTCTTTGCTAGCCTTAATTTTGTGGAATCTGAGAACAGATATTTCGGATCCCTTTGAAGACTATAGGGCCAAAGGAAATATCCTCCGATAACAAAGAGAAAGAAGCTTTCTGAGAAACTTCTTTGTGTTCTGTGAAATCATCTCACAGAGTTACAGCTTTCCCCTCAAGAAGCCTTTCGCTAAGACAGTTCTTGTGGAATTGGCAAAGTGATATTTGGAAGCCCATAGTGGGCTATGGTGACAAAGGAAATATCCTCAGATGAAATCTGGAAAGAAGCTTCCTGAGAAACTGCTTAGTGTTCTGTAAATTCATCTCACAGAGTTACATCTGTATTTCGTGGATCTCTTTGCTAGCCTTAATTTTGTGGAATCTGAGAACAGATATTTCGGATCCCTTTGAAGACTATAGGGCCAAAGGAAATATCCTCCGATAACAAAGAGAAAGAAGCTTTCTGAGAAACTTCTTTGTGTTCTGTGAAATCATCTCACAGAGTTACAGCTTTCCCGTCAAGAAGCCTTTCGCTAAGACAGTTCTTGTGGAATTGGCAAAGTGATATTTGGAAGCCCATAGAGGGCTATGGTGAAATAGGAAATATCCTCAGATGAAATCTGGAAAGAAGCTTCCTGAGACAATGCTTAGTGTTCTGTTAATTCATCTCACAGAGTTACATCTGTGTTTCGTGGATCTCTTTGCTAGCCTTATTTCTGTGAAATCTGAGAACAGATATTTCGGATCCCTTTGAAGACTATAGGGCCAAAGGAAATATCCTCCGATAACAAAGAGAAAGAAGCTTTCTGAGAAACTTCTTTGTGTTCCGTGAAATCATCTCACAGAGTTACAGCTTTCCCCTCAAGAAGGCTTTCGCTAAGACAGTTCTTGTGGAATTGGCAAAGTGATATTTGGAAGCCCATAGTGGGCTATGGTGACAAAGGAAATATCCTCAGATGAAATCTGGAAAGAAGCTTCCTGAGAAACTGCTTAGTGTTCTGTAAATTCCTCTCACAGAGTTACATCTGTATTTCGTGGATCTCTTTGCTAGCCTTAATTCTGTGGAATCTGAGAACAGATATTTCGGATCCCTTTGAAGACTATAGGGCCAAAGGAAATATCCTCCGATAACAAAGACAAAGAAGCTTTCTGAGAAACTACTTTGTGTTCTCTGAAATCATCTCACAGAGTTACAGCTTTCCCCTCAAGAAGCCGTTCGCTAAGACAGTTCTTGTGGAGTTGGCAAAGTGATATTTGGAAGCCCATAGCGATCTGTTGTGAAAAAGGAAATATCCTCAGATGAAATTTGGAAAGAAGCTTCCTGAGAAACAGCTTAGTGTTCGGTTAATTCATCTCACAGAGTTACATCTGTATTTCGTGGATCTCTTTGCTAGCCTTTTTTTCTGTGGAATCTGAGAACAGATATTTCTCATCTTTTTGAAGACTATAGGGCCAAAGGAAATATCCTCCGATAACCAAGAGAAAGAAGCTTTCTGAGAAACTTCTTTGTGTTCTGTGAAATCATCACACAGAGTTACAGCTTTCCCCTCAAGAAGCCTTTCGCGAAGACAGTTCTTGTGGAATTGGCAAAGTGATATTTGGAAGCCCATAGTGGGCTATGGTGACAAAGGAAATATCCTCAGATGAAATCTGGAAAGAAGCTTCCTGAGAAACTGCTTAGTGTTCTGTAATTTCATCTCACAGAGTTACATCTGTATTTCGTGGATCTCTTTGCTAGCCTTAATTCTGTGGAATCTGAGAACAGATATTTCGGATCCCTTTGAAGACTATAGGGCCAAAGGAAATATCCTCCGATAACAAAGAGAAAGAAGCTTTCTGAGAAACTTCTTTGTGTTCCGTGAAATCATCTCACAGAGTTACAGCTTTCCCCTCAAGAAGGCTTTCGCTAAGACAGTTCTTGTGGAATTGGCAAAGTGATATTTGGAAGTCCATAGAGGGCTATGGTGAAAAAGCAAATATCCTCAGATGAAGTCTGGAAAGAAGCTTCCTGAGAAACAGCTTAGTGTTCTGTACATTCATCTCACAGAGTTACGTCTGTATTTAGTGGATCTCTTTGCTAGCTTTATTTCTGTGGAATCTGAGAACAGATATTTCTCTTCTTTTTGAAGACTATAGGGGCAAAGGAAATATCCTCCGATAACAAAGAGAAAGAAGCTTTCTGAGAAACTTCTTTGTGTTCTGTGAAATCATCTCACAGAGTTACAGCTTTCCCCTCAAGAACCCTTTCGCTAAGACAGTTGTTGTGGAATTGGCAAAGTGATATTTGGAAGCCCTTAGAGGCCTATGGTGAAAAAGGAAATATCCTCAGATGAAATCTGGAAAGAAGCTTCCTGAGAAACTGCTCAGTGTTCTGTTAATTCATCTCACAGAGTTACATCTGTATTTCGTGGATCTCTTTGCTAGCCTTAATTCTGTGGAATCTGAGAACAGATATTTCGGATCCCTTTGAAGACTATAGGGCCAAAGGAAATATCCTCCGATAACCAAGAGAAAGAAGCTTTCTGAGAAACTTCTTGTGTTCTGTGAAATCATCTCACAGAGTTACAGCATTCCCCTCAAGAAGCCTTTTGCTAAGACAGTTCTTGTTGTATTGGCAAAGTGATATTTGGAAGCCCATAGAGGGCTATGGTGAAAAAGGTAATATCCTCAGATGAAATCTGGAAAGAAGCTTTCTGAGAAACAGCTTAGTGTTCTGTTAATTCATCTCACAGAGTTACATCTGTATGTCGTGGATCTCTTTGCTAGCCTTATTTCTGTGGAATCTGAGAACAGATATTTCGGATCCCTTTGAAGACTATAGGGCCAAAGGAAATATCCTCCTATAACAAAGAGAAAGAAGCTTTCTGAGAAACTGCTTTGTGTTCTGTGAAATCATC
This sequence comes from Macaca nemestrina, assembly GCF_043159975.1. Classification (NCBI taxonomy): domain Eukaryota; kingdom Metazoa; phylum Chordata; class Mammalia; order Primates; family Cercopithecidae; genus Macaca; species Macaca nemestrina. The sequence continues at coordinate 99,766,051 of NC_092138.1, read as the reverse complement.
TCACAGAGTTACAGCCTTCCCCTCAAGAAGCCTTTCGCTAAGACAGTTCTTGTGGAATTGGCAAAGTGATATTTGGAAGCCCATAGAGGTCTATTGTGAAAAAGGAAATATCCTCAGATAAAATTTGGAAAGAAGCTTCCTGAGAAAGTGCTTAGTGTTCGGTTAATTCATCTCACAGAGTTACATCTGTATTTCGTGGATCTCTTTGCTAGCCTTTTTTCTGTGGAATCTGAGAACAGATATTTCTCATCTTTTTGAAGACTATAGGGGCAAAGGAAATATCCTCCGATAACAAAGAGAAAGAAGCTTTCTGAGAAACTTCTTTGTGTTCTGTGAAATCATCTCACAGAGTTACAGCTTTCCCCTCAAGAAGCCTTTCGCTAAGACAGTTCTTGTGGAATTGGCAAAGTGATATTTGGAAGTCCATAGAGGGCTATGGTGAAAAAGGAAATATCCTCAGATGAAGTCTGGAAAGAAGCTTCCTGAGAAACTGCTTAGTGTTCTGTACATTCATCTCACAGAGTTACGTCTGTATTTAGTGGATCTCTTTGCTAGCTTTATTTCTGTGGAATCTGAGAACAGATATTTCTCTTCTTTTTGAAGACTATAGGGGCAAAGGAAATATCCTCCGATAACAAAGAGAAAGAAGCTTTCTGAGAAACTTCTTTGTGTTCTGTGAAATCATTTCACAGAGTTACAGCTTTCCCCTCAAGAAGCCTTTCGCTAAGACAGTTCTTGTGGAATTGGCAAAGTGATATTTGGAAGCCCATAGTGGGCTATGGTGACAAAGGAAATATCCTCAGATGAAATCTGGAAAGAAGCTTCCTGAGAAACTGCTTAGTGTTCTGCAAATTCATCTCACAGAGTTACATCTGTATGTCGTGGATCTCTTTGCTAGCCTTAATTCTGTGGAATCTGAGAACAGATATTTCGGATCCCTTTGAAGACTATAGGGCAAAAGGAAATATCCTCCGATAACAAAGACAAGGAAGCTTTCTGAGAAACTTCTTTGTGTTCTCTGAAATCATCTCACAGAGTTACAGCTTTCCCCTCAAGAAGCCTTTCGCTAAGACAGTTCTTGTGGAATTGGCAAAGTGATATTTGGAAGCCCATAGAGGGCTATGGTGAAAAAGGAAATATCCTCAGATGAAATCTGGAAAGAAGCTTCCTGAGAAACTGCTCAGTGTTCTGTTAATTCATCTCACAGAGTTACATCTGTATTTCGTGGATCTCCTTGCTAGCCTTAATTCAGTGGAATCTGAGAACAGATATTTCGGATCCCTTTGAAGACTATAGGGCCAAAGGAAATATCCTCCGATAACCAAGAGAAAGATGCTTTCTGAGAAACTTCTTTGTGTTCTGTGAAATCATCTCTCAGAGTTACAGCATTCCCCTCAAGAAGCCTTTTGCTAAGACAGTTCTTGTTGAATTGGCAAAGTGATATTTGGAAGCCCATAGAGGGCTATGGTGAAAAGGTAATATACTCAGATGAAATCTGCAAAGAAGTTTTCTGAGAAACAGCTTAGTGTTCTGTTAATTCATCTCACAGAGTTACATCTGTATGTCGTGGATCTCTTTGCTAGCCTTATTTCTGTGGAATCTGAGAACAGATATTTCGGATCCCTTCGAAGACTATAGGGCCAAAGGAAATATCCTCCGATAACAAAGACAAGGAAGCTTTCTGAGAAACTTCTTTGTGTTCTCTGAAATCATCTCACAGAGTTACAGCTTTCCCCTCAAGAAGCCTTTCGCTAAGACAGTTCTTGTGGAATTGGCAAAGTGATATTTGGAAGCCCATAGCGATCTATTGTGAAAAAGGAAATATCCTCAGATGAAATTTGGAAAGAAGCTTCCTGAGAAACTGCTTAGTGTTCTGTTAATTCATCTCACAGAGTTACATCTGTATTTCCTGGATCTCTTTGCTAGCCTTTTTTCTGTGGAATCTGAGAACAGATATTTCTCATCTTTTTGAAGACTATAGGGCCAAAGGAAATATCCTCCGATAACAAAGAGAAAGAAGCTTTCTGAGAAACTTCTTTGTGTTCTGTGAAATCATCTCACAGAGTTACAGCTTTCCCCTCAAGAAGCCTTTCGCTAAGACAGTTCTTGTGGAATTGGCAAAGTGATATTTGGAAGCCCATTGAGGGCTACGGTGAAAAAGGAAATATCCTCAGATGAAAACTGGAAAGAAGCTTCCTGAGAAACTGCTTAGTGTTCGGTTAATTCATCTCACAGAGTTACATCTATATTTCGTGGATCTCTTTGCTAGCCTTAATTCTGTGGAATCTGAGAACAGATATTTCGGACCCCTTTGAAGACTATAGGGCCAAAGGAAATATCCTCCGATAACCAAGAGAAAGAAGCTTTCTGAGAAACTTCTTTGTGTTCTGTGAAATCATCTCACAGAGTTACAGCTTTCCCCTCAAGAAGCCTTTCGCTAAGACAGTTCTTGTGGAATTGGCAAAGTGATATTTGGAAGCCCATAGTGGGCTATGGTGACAAAGGAAATATCCTCAGATGAAATCTGGAAAGAAGCTTCCTGAGAAATTGCTTAGTGTTCTGTAAATTCCTCTCACAGAGTTACATCTGTATTTCGTGGATCTCTTTGCTAGCCTTAATTCTGTGGAATCTGAGAACAGATATTTCGGATCCCTTTGAAGACTATAGGGCCAAAGGAAATATCCTCCGATAACAAAGACAAAGAAGCTTTCTGAGAAACTACTTTGTGTTCTCTGAAATCATCTCACAGAGTTACAGCTTTCCCCTCAAGAAGCCTTTCGCTAAGACAGTTCTTGTGGAATTGGCAAAGTGATATTTGGAAGCCCATAGCGATCTATTGTGAAAAAGGAAATATCCTCAGATGAAATTTGGAAAGAAGCTTCCTGAGAAACTGCTTAGTGTTCTGTTAATTCATCTCACAGAGTTACATCTGTATTTCGTGGATCTCTTTGCTAGCCTTTTTTTCTGTGGAATCTGAGAACAGATATTTCTCATCTTTTTGAAGACTATAGGGCCAAAGGAAATATCCTCCGATAACAAAGAGAAAGAAGCTTTCTGAGAAACTTCTTTGTGTTCTGTGAAATCATCTCACAGAGTTACAGCTTTCCCCTCAAGAAGCCTTTGGCTAAGACAGTTCTTGTGGAATTGGCAAAGTGATATTTGGAAGCCCATAGAGGGCTACGGTGAAAAAGGAAATATCCTCAGATGAAATCTGGAAAGAAGCTTCCTGAGAAACTGCTTAGTGTTCGGTTAATTCATCTCACAGAGTTACATCTGTATTTCGTGGATCTCTTTGCTAGCCTTAATTCTGTGGAATCTGAGAACAGATATTTCGGATCCCTTTGAAGACTATAGGGCCAAAGGAAATATCCTCCGATAACAAAGAGAAAGAAGCTTTCTGAGAAACTTCTTTGTGTTCTGTGAAATCATTTCACAGAGTTACAGCTTTCCCCTCAAGAAGCCTTTCGCTAAGACAGTTCTTGTGGAATTGGCAAAGTGATATTTGGAAGCCCATAGAGGGCTATGGTGAAAAAGGAAATATCCTCAGATGAAATCTGGAAAGAAGCTTCCTGAGAAACTGCTCAGTGTTCTGTTAATTCATCTCACAGAGTTACATCTGTATTTCGTGATCTCCTTGCTAGCCTTAATTCTGTGGAATCTGAGAACAGATATTTCGGATCCCTTTGAAGACTATAGGGCCAAAGGAAATATCCTCCAATAACCAAGAGAAAGAAGCTTTCTGAGAAACTTCTTTGTGTTCTGTGAAATCATCTCACAGAGTTACAGCATTCCCCTCAAGAAGCCTTTTGCTAAGACAGTTCTTGTTGAATTGGCAAAGTGATATTTGGAAGCCCATAGAGGGCTATGGTGAAAAGGTAATATCCTCAGATGAAATCTGGAAAGAAGCTTTGTGAGAAACAGCTTAGTGTTCTGTTAATTCATCTCACAGAGTTACATCTGTATGTCATGGATCTCTTTGCTAGCCATATTTCTGTGGAATCTGAGAACAGATATTTCGGATCCCTTTGAATACTATAGGGCCAAAGGAAATATCCTCCGATAACAAAGACAAGGAAGCTTTCTGAGAAACTTCTATGTGTTCTCTGAAATCATCTCACAGAGTTACAGCTTTCCCCTCAAGAAGCCTTTCGCTAAGACAGTTCTTGTGAAATTGGCAAAGTGATATTTGGAAGCCCATTGAGGGCTACGGTGAAAAAGGAAATATCCTCAGATGAAAACTGGAAAGAAGCTTCCTGAGAAACTGCTTAGTGTTCGGTTAATTCATCTCACAGAGTTACATCTGTATTTCGTGGATCTCTTTGCTAGCCTTAATTCTGTGGAATCTGAGAACAGATATTTCGGATCCCTTTGAAGAGTATAGGGCCAAAGGAAATATCCTCCGATAACCAAGAGAAAGAAGCTTTCTGAGAAACTTCTTTGTGTTCTCTGAAATCATCTCACAGAGTTACAGCTTTCCCCTCAAGAAGACTTTCGCTAAGACAGTTCTTGTGGAATTGGCAAAGTGATATTTGGAAGCCCATAGAGGGCTATGGTGAAAAAGGAAATATCCTCATATGAAATCTGGAAAGAAGCTTCCTGAGAAACTGCTCAGTGTTCTGTTAATTCATCTCACAGAGTTACATCTGTATTTCGTGGATCTCTTTGCTAGCCTTAATTCTATGGAATCAGAGAACAGATATTTCGGATCCCTTTGAAGACTATAGGGCCAAAGGAAATATCCTCCGATAACCAAGAGAAAGAAGCTTTCTGAGAAACTTCTTTGTGTTCTGTGAAATCATCTCACAGAGTTACAGCATTCCCCTCAAGAAGCCTTTTGCTAAGACAGTTCTTGTTGAATTGGCAAAGTGATATTTGGAAGCCCATAGAGGGCTATGGTGAAAAGGTAATATCCTCAGATGAAATCTGGAAAGAAGTTTTCTGAGAAACAGCTTAGTGTTCTGTTAATTCATCTCACAGAGTTACATCTGTATGTCGTGGATCTCTTTGCTAGCCTTATTTCTGTGGAATCTGAGAACAGATATTTCGGATCCCTTTGAAGACTATAGGGACAAAGGAAATATCCTCCGATAACAAAGACAAGGAAGCTTTCTGAGAAACTTCTTTGTGTTCTCTGAAATCATCTCACAGAGTTACAGCTTTCCCCTCAAGAAGCCTTTCGCTAAGACAGTTCTTGTGGAATTGGCAAAGTGATATTTGGAAGCCCATAGCGATCTATTGTGAAAAAGGAAATATCCTCAGATGAAATTTGGAAAGAAGCTTCCTGAGAAACTGCTTAGTGTTCTGTTAATTCATCTCACAGAGTTACATCTGTATTTCCTGGATCTCTTTGCTAGCCTTTTTTCTGTGGAATCTGAGAACAGATATTTCTCATCTTTTTGAAGACTATAGGGTCAAAGGAAATAACCTCCGATAACAAAGAGAAAGAAGCTTTCTGAGAAACTTCTTTGTGTTCTGTGAAATCATCTCACAGAGTTACAGCTTTCCCCGAAAGAAGCCTTTCGCTAAGACAGTTCTTGTGGAATTGGCAAAGTGATATTTGGAAGCCCATTGAGGGCTACGGTGAAAAAGGAAATATACTCAGATGAAAACTGGAAAGAAGCTTCCTGAAAAACTGCTTAGTGTTCGGTTAATTCATCTCCCAGAGTTACATCTATATTTCGTGGATCTCTTTGCTAGCCTTAATTCTGTGGAATCTGAGAACAGATATTTCGGATCCCTTTGAAGACTATAGGGCCAAAGGAAATATCCTCCGATAACCAAGAGAAAGAAGCTTTCTGAGAAACTTCTTTGTGTTCTGTGAAATCATCTCACAGAGTTACAGCTTTCCCCTCAAGAAGCCTTTCGCTAAGACAGTTCTTGTGGAATTGGCAAAGTGATATTTCGAAGCCCATAGTGGGCTATGGTGACAAAGGAAATATCCTCAGATGAAATCTGGAAAGAAGCTTCCTGAGAAACTGCTTAGTGTTCTGTAAATTCCTCTCACAGAGTTACATCTGTATTTCGTGGATCTCTTTGCTAGCCTTAATTCTGTGGAATCTGAGAACAGATATTTCGGATCCCTTTGAAGACTATAGGGCCAAAGGAAATATCCTCCGATAACAAAGACAAAGAAGCTTTCTGAGAAACTACTTTGTGTTCTCTGAAATCATCTCACAGAGTTACAGCTTTCCCCTCAAGAAGCCTTTCGCTAAGACAGTTCTTGTGGAATTGGCAAAGTGATATTTGGAAGCCCATAGCGATCTATTGTGAAAAAGGAAATATCCTCAGATGAAATTTGGAAAGAAGCTTCCTGAGAAACTGCTTAGTGTTCTGTTAATTCATCTCACAGAGTTACATCTGTATTTCGTGGATCTCTTTGCTAGCCTTTTTTTCTGTGGAATCTGAGAACAGATATTTCTCATCTTTTTGAAGACTATAGGGCCAAAGGAAATATCCTCCGATAACAAAGAGAAAGAAGCTTTCTGAGAAACTTCTTTGTGTTCTGTGAAATCATCTCACAGAGTTACAGCTTTCCCCTCAAGAAGCCTTTGGCTAAGACAGTTCTTGTGGAATTGGCAAAGTGATATTTGGAAGCCCATAGAGGGCTACGGTGAAAAAGGAAATATCCTCAGATGAAATCTGGAAAGAAGCTTCCTGAGAAACTGCTTAGTGTTCGGTTAATTCATCTCACAGAGTTACATCTGTATGTCGTGGATCTCTTTGCTAGCCTTAATTCTGTGGAATCTGAGAACAGATATTTCGGATCCCTTTGAAGACTATAGGGCCAAAGGAAATATCCTCCGATAACCAAGAGAAAGAAGCTTTCTGAGAAACTTCTTTGTGTTCTGTGAAATCATCTCACAGAGTTACAGCTTTCCCCTCAAGAAGCCTTTCGCTAAGACAGTTCTTGTGGAATTGGCAAAGTGATATTTGGAAGCCCATAGAGGGCTATGGTGAAAAAGGAAATATCCTCAGATGAAATCTGGAAAGAAGCTTCCTGAGAAACTGCTCAGTGTTCTGTTAATTCATCTCACAGAGTTACATCTGTATTTCGTAGATCTCCTTGCTAGCCTTAATTCTGTGGAATCTGAGAACAGATATTTCGGATCCCTTTGAAGACTATAGGGCCAAAGGAAATATCCTCCAATAACCAAGAGAAAGAAGCTTTCTGAGAAACTTCTTTGTGTTCTGTGAAATCATCTCACAGAGTTACAGCATTCCCCTCAAGAAGCCTTTTGCTAAGACAGTTCTTGTTGAATTGGCAAAGAGATATTTGGAAGCCCATAGAGGGCTATGGTGAAAAGGTAATATCCTCAGATGAAATCTGGAAAGAAGCTTTCTGAGAAACAGCTTAGTGTTCTGTTAATTCATCTCACAGAGTTACATCTGAATGTCATGGATCTCTTTGCTAGCCTTAATTCTGTGGAATCTGAGAACAGATATTTCGGATCCCTTTGAAGACTATAGGGCCAAAGGAAATATCCTCCGATAACCAGGAGAAAGAAGCTTTCTGAGAAACTTCTTTGTGTTCTCTGAAATCATCTCACAGAGTTACAGCTTTCCCCTCAAGAAGCCTTTTGCTAAGACAGTTCTTATGGAATTGGCAAAGTGATATTTGGAAGCCCATAGAGGGCTATGGTGAAAAAGGAAATATCCTCATATGAAATCTGGAAAGAAGCTTCCTGAGAAACTGCTCAGTGTTCTGTTAATTCATCTCACAGAGTTACATCTGTATTTCGTGGATCTCCCTGCTAGCCTTAATTCTGTGGAATCTGAGAACAGATATTTCGGATCCCTTTGAAGACTATAGGGCCAAAGGAAATATCCTCCGATAACCAAGAGAAAGAAGCTTTCTGAGAAACTTCTTTGTGTTCTGTGAAATCATCTCACAGAGTTACAGCATTCCCCTCAAGAAGCCTTTTGCTAAGACAGTTCTTGTTGAATTGGCAAAGTGATATTTGGAAGCCCATAGAGGGCTATGGTGAAAAGGTAATATCCTCAGATGAAATCTGGAAAGAAGTTTTCTGAGAAACAGCTTAGTGTTCTGTTAATTCATCTCACAGAGTTACATCTGTATGTCGTGGATCTCTTTGCTAGCCTTATTTCTGTGGAATCTGAGAACACATATTTCGGATCCCTTTGAAGACTATAGGGCCAAAGGAAATATCCTCCGATAACAAAGACAAGGAAGCTTTCTGAGAAACTTCTTTGTGTTCTCTGAAATCATCTCACAGAGTTACAGCTTTCCCCTCAAGAAGCCTTTCGCTAAGACAGTTCTTGTGGAATTGGCAAAGTGATATTTGGAAGCCCATAGCGATCTATTGTGAAAAAGGAAATATCCTCAGATGAAATTTGGAAAGAAGCTTCCTGAGAAACTGCTTAGTGTTCTGTTAATTTATCTCACAGAGTTACATCTGTATTTCCCGGATCTCTTTGCTAGCCTTTTTTCTGTGGAATCTGAGAACAGATATTTCTCATCTTTTTGAAGACTATAGGGCCAAAGGAAATATCCTCCGATAACAAAGAGAAAGAAGCTTTCTGAGAAACTTCTTTGTGTTCTGTGAAATCATCTCACAGAGTTACAGCTTTCCCCTCAAGAAGCCTTTCGCTAAGACAGTTCTTGTGGAATTGGCAAAGTGATATTTGGAAGCCCATTGAGGGCTACGGTGAAAAAGGAAATATCCTCAGATGAAAACTGGAAAGAAGCTTCCTGAGAAACTGCTTAGTGTTCGGTTAATTCATCTCCCAGAGTTACATCTATATTTCGTGGATCTCTTTGCTAGCCTTAATTCTGTGGAATCTGAGAACAGATATTTCGGATCCCTTTGAAGACTATAGGGCCAAAGGAAATATCCTCCGATAACCAAGAGAAAGAAGCTTTCTGAGAAACTTCTTTGTGTTCTGTGAAATCATCTCACAGAGTTACAGCTTTGCCCTCAAGAAGCCTTTCGCTAAGACAGTTCTTGTGGAATTGGCAAAGTGATATTTGGAAGCCCATAGTGGGCTATGGTGACAAAGGAAATATCCTCAGATGAAATCTGGAAAGAAGCTTCCTGAGAAACTGCTTAGTGTTCTGTAAATTCCTCTCACAGAGTTACATCTGTATTTCGTGGATCTCTTTGCTAGCCTTAATTCTGTGGAATCTGAGAACAGATATTTCGGATCCCTTTGAAGACTATAGGGCCAAAGGAAATATCCTCCGATAACAAAGACAAAGAAGCTTTCTGAGAAACTACTTTGTGTTCTCTGAAATCATCTCACAGAGTTACAGCTTTCCCCTCAAGAAGCCTTTCGCTAAGACAGTTCTTGTGGAATTGGCAAAGTGATATTTGGAAGCCCATAGCGATCTATTGTGAAAAAGGAATTATCCTCAGATGAAATTTGGAAAGAAGCTTCCTGAGAAACTGCTTAGTGTTCTGTTAATTCATCTCACAGAGTTACATCTGTATTTCGTGGATCTCTTTGCTAGCCTTTTTTTTCTGTGGAATCTGAGAACAGATATTTCTCATCTTTTTGAAGACTCTAGGGCCAAAGGAAATATCCTCCGATAACAAAGAGAAAGAAGCTTTCTGAGAAACTTCTTTGTGTTCTGTGAAATCATCTCACAGAGTTACAGCTTTCCCCTCAAGAAGCCTTTGGCTAAGACAGTTCTTGTGGAATTGGCAAAGTGATATTTGGAAGCCCATAGAGGGCTACGGTGAAAAAGGAAATATCCTCAGATGAAATCTGGAAAGAAGCTTCCTGAGAAACTGCTTAGTGTTCGGTTAATTCATCTCACAGAGTTACATCTGTATTTCGTGGATCTCTTTGCTAGCCTTAATTCTGTGGAATCTGAGAACAGATATTTCGGATCCCTTTGAAGACTATAGGGCCAAAGGAAATATCCTCCGATAACCAAGAGAAAGAAGCTTTCTGAGAAACTTCTTTGTGTTCTGTGAAATCATCTCACAGAGTTACAGCTTTCCCCTCAAGAAGCCTTTCGCTAAGACAGTTCTTGTGGAATTGGCAAAGTGATATTTGGAAGCCCATAGTGGGCTATGGTGACAAAGGAAATATCCTCAGATGAAATCTGGAAAGAAGCTTCCTGAGAAACTGCTTAGTGTTCTGTAAATTCATCTCACAGAGTTACATCTTTATTTCGTGGATCTCTTTGCTAGCCTTAATTTTGTGGAATCTGAGAACAGATATTTCGGATCCCTTTGAAGACTATAGGGCCAAAGGAAATATCCTCCGATAACAAAGAGAAAGAAGCTTTCTGAGAAACTTCTTTGTGTTCTGTGAAATCATCTCACAGAGTTACAGCTTTCCCCTCAAGAAGCCTTTCGCTAAGACAGTTCTTGTGGAATTGGCAAAGTGATATTTGGAAGCCCATAGTGGGCTATGGTGACAAAGGAAATATCCTCAGATGAAATCTGGAAAGAAGCTTCCTGAGAAACTGCTTAGTGTTCTGTAAATTCATCTCACAGAGTTACATCTGTATTTCGTGGATCTCTTTGCTAGCCTTAATTTTGTGGAATCTGAGAACAGATATTTCGGATCCCTTTGAAGACTATAGGGCCAAAGGAAATATCCTCCGATAACAAAGAGAAAGAAGCTTTCTGAGAAACTTCTTTGTGTTCTGTGAAATCATCTCACAGAGTTACAGCTTTCCCGTCAAGAAGCCTTTCGCTAAGACAGTTCTTGTGGAATTGGCAAAGTGATATTTGGAAGCCCATAGAGGGCTATGGTGAAATAGGAAATATCCTCAGATGAAATCTGGAAAGAAGCTTCCTGAGACAATGCTTAGTGTTCTGTTAATTCATCTCACAGAGTTACATCTGTGTTTCGTGGATCTCTTTGCTAGCCTTATTTCTGTGAAATCTGAGAACAGATATTTCGGATCCCTTTGAAGACTATAGGGCCAAAGGAAATATCCTCCGATAACAAAGAGAAAGAAGCTTTCTGAGAAACTTCTTTGTGTTCCGTGAAATCATCTCACAGAGTTACAGCTTTCCCCTCAAGAAGGCTTTCGCTAAGAGAGTTCTTGTGGAATTGGCAAAGTGATATTTGGAAGCCCATAGTGGGCTATGGTGACAAAGGAAATATCCTCAGATGAAATCTGGAAAGAAGCTTCCTGAGAAACTGCTTAGTGTTCTGTAAATTCCTCTCACAGAGTTACATCTGTATTTCGTGGATCTCTTTGCTAGCCTTAATTCTGTGGAATCTGAGAACAGATATTTCGGATCCCTTTGAAGACTATAGGGCCAAAGGAAATATCCTCCGATAACAAAGACAAAGAAGCTTTCTGAGAAACTACTTTGTGTTCTCTGAAATCATCTCACAGAGTTACAGCTTTCCCCTCAAGAAGCCGTTCGCTAAGACAGTTCTTGTGGAGTTGGCAAAGTGATATTTGGAAGCCCATAGCGATCTGTTGTGAAAAAGGAAATATCCTCAGATGAAATTTGGAAAGAAGCTTCCTGAGAAACAGCTTAGTGTTCTGTTAATTCATCTCACAGAGTTACATCTGTATTTCGTGGATCTCTTTGCTAGCCTTTTTTTCTGTGGAAACTGAGAACAGATATTTCTCATCTTTTTGAAGACTATAGGGCCAAAGGAAATATCCTCCGATAACCAAGAGAAAGAAGCTTTCTGAGAAACTTCTTTGTGTTCTGTGAAATCATCACACAGAGTTACAGCTTTCCCCTCAAGAAGCCTTTCGCGAAGACAGTTCTTGTGGAATTGGCAAAGTGATATTTGGAAGCCCATAGTGGGCTATGGTGACAAAGGAAATATCCTCAGATGAAATCTGGAAAGAAGCTTCCTGAGAAACTGCTTAGTGTTCTGTAATTTCATCTCACAGAGTTACATCTGTATTTCGTGGATCTCTTTGCTAGCCTTAATTCTGTGGAATCTGAGAACAGATATTTCGGATCCCTTTGAAGACTATAGGGCCAAAGGAAATATCCTCCGATAACAAAGAGAAAGAAGCTTTCTGAGAAACTTCTTTGTGTTCCGTGAAATCATCTCACAGAGTTACAGCTTTCCCCTCAAGAAGGCTTTCGCTAAGACAGTTCTTGTGGAATTGGCAAAGTGATATTTGGAAGTCCATAGAGGGCTATGGTGAAAAAGCAAATATCCTCAGATGAAGTCTGGAAAGAAGCTTCCTGAGAAACAGCTTAGTGTTCTGTACATTCATCTCACAGAGTTACGTCTGTATTTAGTGGATCTCTTTGCTAGCTTTATTTCTGTGGAATCTGAGAACAGATATTTCTCTTCTTTTTGAAGACTATAGGGGCAAAGGAAATATCCTCCGATAACAAAGAGAAAGAAGCTTTCTGAGAAACTTCTTTGTGTTCTGTGAAATCATCTCACAGAGTTACAGCTTTCCCCTCAAGAACCCTTTCGCTAAGACAGTTGTTGTGGAATTGGCAAAGTGATATTTGGAAGCCCTTAGAGGCCTATGGTGAAAAAGGAAATATCCTCAGATGAAATCTGGAAAGAAGCTTCCTGAGAAACTGCTCAGTGTTCTGTTAATTCATCTCACAGAGTTACATCTGTATTTCGTGGATCTCTTTGCTAGCCTTAATTCTGTGGAATCTGAGAACAGATATTTCGGATCCCTTTGAAGACTATAGGGCCAAAGGAAATATCCTCCGATAACCAAGAGAAAGAAGCTTTCTGAGAAACTTCTTGTGTTCTGTGAAATCATCTCACAGAGTTACAGCATTCCCCTCAAGAAGCCTTTTGCTAAGACAGTTCTTGTTGTATTGGCAAAGTGATATTTGGAAGCCCATAGAGGGCTATGGTGAAAAAGGTAATATCCTCAGATGAAATCTGGAAAGAAGCTTTCTGAGAAACAGCTTAGTGTTCTGTTAATTCATCTCACAGAGTTACATCTGTATGTCGTGGATCTCTTTGCTAGCCTTATTTCTGTGGAATCTGAGAACAGATATTTCGGATCCCTTTGAAGACTATAGGGCCAAAGGAAATATCCTCCGATAACAAAGACAAAGAAGCTTTCTGAGAAACTACTTTGTGTTCTCTGAAATCATCTCACAGAGTTACAGCTTTCCCCTCAAGAAGCCGTTCGCTAAGACAGTTCTTGTGGAGTTGGCAAAGTGATATTTGGAAGCCCATAGCGATCTGTTGTGAAAAAGGAAATATCCTCAGATGAAATTTGGAAAGAAGCTTCCTGAGAAACAGCTTAGTGTTCGGTTAATTCATCTCACAGAGTTACATCTGTATTTCGTGGATCTCTTTGCTAGCCTTTTTTTCTGTGGAAACTGAGAACAGATATTTCTCATCTTTTTGAAGACTATAGGGCCAAAGGAAATATCCTCCGATAACCAAGAGAAAGAAGCTTTCTGAGAAACTTCTTTGTGTTCTGTGAAATCATCACACAGAGTTACAGCTTTCCCCTCAAGAAGCCTTTCGCGAAGACAGTTCTTGTGGAATTGGCAAAGTGATATTTGGAAGCCCATAGTGGGCTATGGTGACAAAGGAAATATCCTCAGATGAAATCTGGAAAGAAGCTTCCTGAGAAACTGCTTAGTGTTCTGTAATTTCATCTCACAGAGTTACATCTGTATTTCGTGGATCTCTTTGCTAGCCTTAATTCTGTGGAATCTGAGAACAGATATTTCGGATCCCTTTGAAGACTATAGGGCCAAAGGAAATATCCTCCGATAACAAAGAGAAAGAAGCTTTCTGAGAAACTTCTTTGTGTTCCGTGAAATCATCTCACAGAGTTACAGCTTTCCCCTCAAGAAGGCTTTCGCTAAGACAGTTCTTGTGGAATTGGCAAAGTGATATTTGGAAGTCCATAGAGGGCTATGGTGAAAAAGCAAATATCCTCAGATGAAGTCTGGAAAGAAGCTTCCTGAGAAACAGCTTAGTGTTCTGTACATTCATCTCACAGAGTTACGTCTGTATTTAGTGGATCTCTTTGCTAGCTTTGTTTCTGTGGAATCTGAGAACAGATATTTCTCTTCTTTTTGAAGACTATAGGGGCAAAGGAAATATCCTCCGATAACAAAGAGAAAGAAGCTTTCTGAGAAACTTCTTTGTGTTCTGTGAAATCATCTCACAGAGTTACAGCTTTCCCCTCAAGAACCCTTTCGCTAAGACAGTTGTTGTGGAATTGGCAAAGTGATATTTGGAAGCCCTTAGAGGCCTATGGTGAAAAAGGAAATATCCTCAGATGAAATCTGGAAAGAAGCTTCCTGAGAAACTGCTCAGTGTTCTGTTAATTCATCTCACAGAGTTACATCTGTATTTCGTGGATCTCTTTGCTAGCCTTAATTCTGTGGAATCTGAGAACAGATATTTCGGATCCCTTTGAAGACTATAGGGCCAAAGGAAATATCCTCCGATAACCAAGAGAAAGAAGCTTTCTGAGAAACTTCTTGTGTTCTGTGAAATCATCTCACAGAGTTACAGCATTCCCCTCAAGAAGCCTTTTGCTAAGACAGTTCTTGTTGTATTGGCAAAGTGATATTTGGAAGCCCATAGAGGGCTATGGTGAAAAAGGTAATATCCTCAGATGAAATCTGGAAAGAAGCTTTCTGAGAAACAGCTTAGTGTTCTGTTAATTCATCTCACAGAGTTACATCTGTATGTCGTGGATCTCTTTGCTAGCCTTATTTCTGTGGAATCTGAGAACAGATATTTCGGATCCCTTTGAAGACTATAGGGCCAAAGGAAATATCCTCCGATAACAAAGACAAAGAAGCTTTCTGAGAAACTACTTTGTGTTCTCTGAAATCATCTCACAGAGTTACAGCTTTCCCCTCAAGAAGCCGTTCGCTAAGACAGTTCTTGTGGAGTTGGCAAAGTGATATTTGGAAGCCCATAGCGATCTGTTGTGAAAAAGGAAATATCCTCAGATGAAATTTGGAAAGAAGCTTCCTGAGAAACAGCTTAGTGTTCGGTTAATTCATCTCACAGAGTTACATCTGTATTTCGTGGATCTCTTTGCTAGCCTTTTTTTCTGTGGAAACTGAGAACAGATATTTCTCATCTTTTTGAAGACTATAGGGCCAAAGGAAATATCCTCCGATAACCAAGAGAAAGAAGCTTTCTGAGAAACTTCTTTGTGTTCTGTGAAATCATCACACAGAGTTACAGCTTTCCCCTCAAGAAGCCTTTCGCGAAGACAGTTCTTGTGGAATTGGCAAAGTGATATTTGGAAGCCCATAGTGGGCTATGGTGACAAAGGAAATATCCTCAGATGAAATCTGGAAAGAAGCTTCCTGAGAAACTGCTTAGTGTTCTGTAATTTCATCTCACAGAGTTACATCTGTATTTCGTGGATCTCTTTGCTAGCCTTAATTCTGTGGAATCTGAGAACAGATATTTCGGATCCCTTTGAAGACTATAGGGCCAAAGGAAATATCCTCCGATAACAAAGAGAAAGAAGCTTTCTGAGAAACTTCTTTGTGTTCCGTGAAATCATCTCACAGAGTTACAGCTTTCCCCTCAAGAAGGCTTTCGCTAAGACAGTTCTTGTGGAATTGGCAAAGTGATATTTGGAAGTCCATAGAGGGCTATGGTGAAAAAGCAAATATCCTCAGATGAAGTCTGGAAAGAAGCTTCCTGAGAAACAGCTTAGTGTTCTGTACATTCATCTCACAGAGTTACGTCTGTATTTAGTGGATCTCTTTGCTAGCTTTATTTCTGTGGAATCTGAGAACAGATATTTCTCTTCTTTTTGAAGACTATAGGGGCAAAGGAAATATCCTCCGATAACAAAGAGAAAGAAGCTTTCTGAGAAACTTCTTTGTGTTCTGTGAAATCATCTCACAGAGTTACAGCTTTCCCCTCAAGAACCCTTTCGCTAAGACAGTTGTTGTGGAATTGGCAAAGTGATATTTGGAAGCCCTTAGAGGCCTATGGTGAAAAAGGAAATATCCTCAGATGAAATCTGGAAAGAAGCTTCCTGAGAAACTGCTCAGTGTTCTGTTAATTCATCTCACAGAGTTACATCTGTATTTCGTGGATCTCTTTGCTAGCCTTAATTCTGTGGAATCTGAGAACAGATATTTCGGATCCCTTTGAAGACTATAGGGCCAAAGGAAATATCCTCCGATAACCAAGAGAAAGAAGCTTTCTGAGAAACTTCTTGTGTTCTGTGAAATCATCTCACAGAGTTACAGCATTCCCCTCAAGAAGCCTTTTGCTAAGACAGTTCTTGTTGTATTGGCAAAGTGATATTTGGAAGCCCATAGAGGGCTATGGTGAAAAAGGTAATATCCTCAGATGAAATCTGGAAAGAAGCTTTCTGAGAAACAGCTTAGTGTTCTGTTAATTCATCTCACAGAGTTACATCTGTATTTCGTGGATCTCTTTGCTAGCCTTAATTCTGTGGAATCTGAGGACAGATATTTCGGATCCCTTTGAAGACTATAGGGCCAAAGGAAATATCCTCCGATAACCAAGAGAATGAAGCTATCTGAGAAACTTCTTTGTGTTCTCTGAAATCATCTCACAGAGATACAGCTTTCCCCTCAAGAAGCCTTTCGCTAAGACAGTTCTTGTGGAATTGGCAAAGTGATATTTCGAAGCCCATAGAGGGCTACGGTGAAAAAGGAAATATCCTCAGCTGAAATCTGGAAAGAAGCTTCCTGAGAAACTGCTTAGTGTTCGGTTAATTCATCTCAAAGAGTTACATCTGTATTTCGTGGATCTCTTTGCTAGCCTTAATTCTGTGGAATCTGAGAACAGATATTTCGGATCCCTTTGAAGACTATAGGGCCAAAGGAAATATCCTCCGATAACCAAGAGAAAGAAGCTTTCTGAGAAACTTCTTTGTGTTCTGTGAAATCATCTCACAGAGTTACAGCATTCCCCTGAAGAAGCCTTTCCCTAAGACAGTTCTTGTGGAATTGGCAAGGTGATATTTGGAAGCCCATAGTGGGCTATGATGACAAAGGTAATATCCTCAGATGAAATCTGGAAAGAAGCTTTCTGAGAAACTGCTTAGTGTTCTGATTATTCATCTCACAGAGTTACATCTGTATGTCGTGGATCTCTTTGCTAGCTTTATTTCTGTGGAATCTGAGAACAGATATTTCGGATCCCTTTGAAGACTATAGGGCCAAAGGAAATATCCTCCGATAACAAAGACAAAGAAGCTTTCTGAGAAACTTCTTAGTGTTCTCTGAAATCATCTCACAGAGTTACAGCTTTCCCCTCAAGAAGCCTTTCGCTAAGACAGTTCTTGTGGAATTGGCAAAGTGATATTAGGAAGCCCATAGCGATCTATTGTGAAAAAGGAAATATCCTCAGATGAAATTTGGAAAGAAGCTTCCTGAGAAACTGCTTAGTGTTCTGTTAATTCATCTCACAGAGTTACATCTGTATTTCGTGGATCTCTTTGCTAGCCTTTTTTCTGTGGAATCTGAGAACAGATATTTTTCATCTTTTTGAAGACTATAGGGGCCAAGGAAATATCCTCCGATAACAAACAAAAAGAAGCTTTCTGAGAAACTTCTTCGGGTTCTGTGAAATCATCTCACAGAGTTACAGCTTTCCCCTCAAGAAGCCTTTCGCTAAGACAGTTCTTGTGGAATTGGCAAAGTGATATTTGGAAGCCCATAGAGGGCTATGGTGAAAAAGGAAATATCCTCAGATGAAATCTGGAAAGAAGCTTCCTGAGAAACTGCTCAGTGTTCTGTTAATTCATCTCACAGAGTTACATCTGTATTTCGTGGATCTCTTTGCTAGCCTTAATTCTGTGGAATCTGAGAACAGATATTTCGGATCCCTTTGAAGACTATAGGGCCAAAGGAAATATCCTCTGATAAGAAAGAGAAAGAAGCTTTCTGAGAAACTTCTTTGTGTTCCGTGAAATCTTCTCACAGAGTTACAGCTTTCCCCTCAAGAAGCCTTTCGATAAGACAGTACTTTTGGAATTGGCAAAGTGATATTTGGAAGCCCATAGAGGGCTATGGTGAAAAAGGAAATATCCTCAGTGAAATCTAGAAAGAAGCTTCCTGAGAAAGTGCTTAGTGCTCTGTTAATTCATCTCACAGTGTTACATCTGTATTTCGTGGATCTCTTTGCTAGGCTTATTTCTGTGGAATCTGAGAACAGATATTTCGGATCCCTTTGAAGACTATAGGGCGAAAGGAAATATCCTCCGATAACAAAGAGAAAGAAGCTTTCTGAGAAACTTCTTTGTGTTCTGTGAAATCATCTCACAGAGTTACAGCTTTCCCCTCAAGAAGCATTTCGCTAAGACAGTTCTTGTGGAATTGGCAAAGTGATATTTGGAAGCCCATAGAGGGCTATGGTGAAAAAGGAAATATCCTCTGATGAACTCTGGAAAGAAGCTTCCTGAGACAATGCTTAGTGTTCTGTTAATTCATCTCACAGAGTTACATCTGTATTTCGTGGATCTCTTTCCTAGCTTTATTTCTGTGGAATCTTGGAACAGATATTTCTCATCTTTTTGAAGAATATAGGGGTAAAGGAAATATCATCCGATAACAAAGAGAAAGAAGCTTTCTGAGAAACTTCTTTGTGTTCTGTGAAATCATTTCACAGAGTTACAGCTTTTCTCAAGAAGCCTTTCGCTAAGACAGTTCTTGTGGAATTGGCAAAGTGATATTTGGAAGCCCATAGAGGGCTATGGTGAAAAAGGAAATATCCTCAGATGAAATCTGGAAAGAAGCTTCCTGAGAAACTGCTCAGTGTTCTGTTAATTCATCTCACAGAGTTACATCTGTATTTCGTGGATCCATTTGCTAGCCTTAATTCTGTGGAATCTGAGAACACATATTTCGGATCCCTTTGAAGACTATAGGGCCAAAGGAAATATCCTCCGATAACCAAGAGAAAGAAGCTTTCTGAGAAACTTCTCTGTGTTCTGTGAAATCATCTCACAGAGTTACAGCATTCCCCTCAAGAAGCCTTTTCCTAAGACAGTTGTTATGGAATTGGCAAAGTGATATTTGGAAGTCCATAGAGGGCTATGGTGAAAAAGGTAATATCCTCAGATGAAATCTGGAAAGAGGCTTTCTGAGAAACAGCTTAGTGTTCTGTTAATTCATCTCACAGAGTTACATCTGTATGTCGTGGATCTCTTTGCTAGCCTTATTTCTGTGGAATCTGAGAATAGATATTTCGGATCCCTTTGAAGACTATAGGGCCAAAGGAAATATCCTCCGATAACAAAGACAAAGAAGCTTTCTGAGAAACTTCTTTGTATTCTCTGAAATCATCTCACAGAGTTACAGCTTTCCCCTCAAGAAGCCTTTCGCTAAGACAGTTCTTGTGGAATTGGCAAAGTGATATTTGGAAGCCCATAGAGGTCTGTTGTGAAAAAGGAAATATCCTCAGTTGAAATTTGGAAAGAAGCTTCCTGAGAAACTGCTTAGTGTTCTGTTAATTCATCTCACAGAGTTACATCTGTATTTCGTGGATCTCTTTGCTAGCCTTTTTTCTGTGGAATCTGAGAACAGATATTTCTCATCTTTTTGAAGACTATAGGGGCAAAGGAAATATCCTCCGATAACAAACAGAAAGAAGCTTTCTGAGAAACTTCTTTGTGTTCTGTGAAATCACCTCACAGAGTTGCAGCTTTCCCCTCAAGAAGCGTTTCGCTAAGACAGTTCTTGTGGAATTGGCAAAGTGATATTTGGAAGCCCATAGAGGGCTACGGTGAAAAAGGAAATATCCTCAGATGAAATCTGGAAAGAAGCTTCCTGAGAAACTGCTCAGTGTTCGGTTAATTCATCTCACAGAGTTACATCTGTATTTCGTGGATCTCTTTGCTAGCCTTAATTCTGTGGAATCTGAAAACAGATATTTCGGATCCCTTTGAAGACTATAGGGCCAAAGGAAATATTCTCCGATAACCAAGAGAAAGAAGCTTTCTGAGAAACTTCTTTGTGTTCTGTGAAATCATCTCACAGAGTTACAGCTTTCCCCTCAAGAAGCCTTTCGCTAAGACAGTTCTTGTGGAATTGGCAAAGTGATATTTGGAAGCCCATAGAGGTCTGCGGTGAAAAAGGAAATATCCTCAGATGAAATCTGGAAAGAAGCTTCCTGAGAAACTGCTTAGTGTTCGGTTAATTCATCTCACAGAGTTACATCTGTATTTCGTGGATCTCTTTGCTAGCCTTAATTCTGTGGAATCTGAGAACAGATATTTCCGATCCCTTTGAAGACTATAGGGCCAAAGGAAATATCCTCCGATAACCAAGAGAAAGAAGCTTTCTGAGAAACTTCTTCGTGTTCTGTGAAATCATCTCACAGAGTTACAGCTTTCCCCTCAAGAAGCCTTTCGCTAAGACAGTTCTTGTGGAATTGGCAAAGTCATATTTGGAAGCCCATAGTGGGCTATGGTGACAAAGGTAATATCCTCAGATGAAATCTGGAAAGAAGCTTTCTGAGAAACTGCTTAGTGTTCTGATTATTCATCTCACAGAGTTTCATCTGTATGTCGTGGATCTCTTTGCTAGCCTTATTTCTGTGGAATCTGAGAACAGATATTTCGGATCCATTTGAAGACTATAGGGCCAAAGGAAATATTCTCCGATAACAAAGACAAAGCATCTTTCTGAGAAACTTCTTTGTTTTCTGTGAAATCATCTCACAGAGTTACAGCTTTCTCCTCAAGAAGCCTTTCGCTAAGACAGTTCTTGTGGAATTGGCAAAGTGATATTTGGAAGCCCATAGCGATCTATTGTGAAAAAGGAAATATCCTCAGATGAAATCTGGAAAGAAGCTTCCTGAGAAACTGCTTAGTGTTCTGTTAATTCATCTCACAGAGTTACATCTGTATTTCGTGGATCTCTTTGCTAGCCTTTTTTCTGTGGAATCTGAGAACAGATATTTCTCATCATTTTGAAGACTATAGGGGCAAAGGAAATATCCTCCGATAACAAAGAGAATGAAGCTTTCTGAGAAACTTCTTTGTGTTCCGTGAAATCATCTCAAAGAGTTACAGCTTTCCCCTCAAGAAGCCTTTCACTAAGACAGTTCCTGTGGAATTGGCAAAGTGATATTTGGAAGCCCATAGAGGGCTACGATGAAAAAGGAAATATCCTCAGATGAAATCTGGAAAGAAGCTTCCTGAGAAACTGCTCAGTGTTCGGTTAATTCATCTCACAGTGTTACATCTGTATTTCGTGGATCTCTTTGCTAGCCTTAATTCTGTGGAATCTGAGAACAGATATTTCGGATCCCTTTGAAGACTATAGGGCCAAAGGAAATATCCTCCGATAACAAAGACAAAGAAGCTTTCTGAGAAACTTCTTTGTGTTCTGTGAAATCATCTCACAGAGTTACAGCTTTCCCCTCAAGAAGCCTTTCGCTAAGACAGTTCTTGTGGAATTGGCAAAGTGATATTTGGAAGCCCATAGCGATCTATTGTGAAAAAGGAAATATCCTCAGATGAAATCTGGAAAGAAGCTTCCTGAGAAACTGCTTAGTGTTCTGTTAATTCATCTCACAGAGTTACATCTGTATTTCGTGGATCTCTTTGCTAGCCTTTTTTCTGTGGAATCTGAGAACAGATATTTCTCATCTTTTTGAAGACTATTGGGGCAAAGGAAATATCCTCCGATAACAAAGAGAATGAAGGTTTCTGAGAAACTTCCTTGTGTTCTGTGAAATCATCTCACAGAGTTACAGCTTTCCCCTCAAGAAGCCTTTCGCTAAGACAGTTCTTGTGGAATTGGCAAAGTGATATTTGGAAGCCCATAGAGGGCTATTGTGAAAAAGGAAATATCCTCACATGAAATCTGGAAGGAAACTTCCTGAGAAACTGCTTAGTGTTCTGTTAATTCATCTCAAAGAGTTACATCTGTGTTTCGTGGATCTCTTTGCTAGCCTTATTTCTGTGGAATCTGAGAACAGATATTTCGGATCCCTTTGAAGACTATAGGGCCAAAGGAACTATCCTCCGGTAACAAAGAGAAAGAAGCTTTCTGAGAGAGTTCTTTGTGTTCTGTAAAATCATCTCACAGAGTTACAGCTTTCACCTCAAGAAGCCTTTTGCTAATACAGTTCTTGTGGAATTGTCAAAGTGATATTTGGAAGCCCATAGAGGGCTATGGTGAAAAAGGAAATATCCTCAGATGAAATCTGGAAAGAAGCTTCCTGAGAAACTGCTCAGTGTTCGGTTAATTCATCTCACAGAGTTACATCTGTATTTCGTGGATCTCTTTGCTAGCCTTAATTCTGTGGAATCTGAGAACAGATATTTCGGATCCCTTTGAAGACTATAGGGCCAAAGGAAATATCCTCCGATAACCAAGAGAAATAAGCTTTCTGAGAAACTTCTTTGTGTTCTGTGAAATCATCTCACAGAGTTACAGCTTTCCCCTCAAGAAGCTTTTCGCTAAGACAGTTCTTGTGGAATTGGCAAAGTGATATTTGGAAGCCCATAGAGGGCTATGGTGAAAAAGGAAATATCCTCAGATGAAATCTGGAAAGAAGCTTCCTGAGAAACTGCTTAGTGTTCTGTTAATTCATCTGACAGAGTTACTTCTGTATTTCGTGGATCTCTTTGCTAGCCTTATTTCTGTGGAATCTGAGAACAGATATTTCGTATCCCTTTGAAGACTATAGGGCCAAAGGAAATATCCTCTGATAACAAAGAGAAAGAAGCTTTCTGAGAAACTTCTTTGTATTCTCTGAAATCATCTCACAGAGTTACAGCTTTCCCCTCAAGAAGCCTTTCGCTAAGACAGTTCTTGTGGAATTGGCAAAGTGATATTTGGAAGCCCATAGTGGGCTATGGTGACAAAGGAAATATCCTCAGATGAAATCTGGAAAGAAGCTTCCTGAGAAACTGCTTAGTGTTCTGTGAATTCATCTCACAGAGTTACATCTGTATTTCGTGGATCTCTTTGCTAGCCTTATTTCTGTGGAATCTGAGAACAGATATTTCGGATCCCTATGAAGACTATAGGGCCAAAGGAAATATCCTCTGATAACAAAGAAAAAGAAGCTTTCTGAGAAACTTCTTTGTGTTCTGTGAAATCATCTCACAGAGTTACAGCTTTCCCCTCAAGAAGCCTTTCGCTAAGACAGTTCTTGTGGAATTGGCAAAGTGATATTTGGAAGCCCATAGAGGGCTATGGTGAAAAAGGAAATATCCTCAGATGAAATCTGGAAAGAAGCTTCCTGAGAAACTGCTTAGTGTTCTGTTCATTCATCTCACAGTGTTTCATGTGTATTTCGTGGATCTCTTTGCTAGCCTTTTTTCTGTGGAATCTGAGAACAGATATTTCGGATCCCTTTGAAGACTATAGGGCCAAAGGAAGTATCCTCCTATAACAAAGAGAATGAAGGTTTCTGAGAAACTTACTTGTGTTCTGTGAAATCATCTCACAGAGTTACAGCTTTCCCCTCAAGAAGCCTTTCGATAGGACAGTTCTTGTGGAATTGGCAAAGTGATATTTGGAAGCCCATAGTGGGCTATGGTGACAAAGGAAATATCCTAAGATGAAATCTGGAAAGAAGCTTCCTGAGAAACTGCTTAGTGTTCTGTAAATTCATCTCACAGAGTTACATCTGTATTTCGTGGATCTCTTTGCTAGCCTTATTTCTGTGGAATCTGAGAAAAGATATTTCGGATCCCTTTGAAGACTATAGGGCCAAAGGAAATATCCTCTGATAACAAAGAGAAAGAAGCTTTCTGAGAAACTTCTTTGTGTTCTGTGAAATCATCTCACAGAGTTACAGCTTTCCCCTCAAGAAGCCTTTCTCTAAGACAGTTCTATTGCAATTGGCAAAGTGATATTTGAAAGCCCATAGAGGGCTACGGTGAAAAAGGAAATATCCTCAGATGAAATCTAGAAAGAAGCCTCCTGAGAAACTGCTTAGTGCTCTGTTAATTCATCTCACAGAGTTACATCTGTATTTCGTGGATCTCTTTGCTAGCCTTATTTCTGTGGAATCTGAGAACAGATATTTCGGATACCTTTGAAGACTATAGGGCCAAAGGAAATATCCTCCGGTAACAAAGAGAAAGAAGCTTTCTGAGAGACTTCTTTGTGTTCTGTAAAATCATCTCAAAGAGTTACAGCTTTCACCTCAAGAAGCCTTTCGCTAGGACAGTTCTTGTGGAATTGGCAAAGTGATATTTGGAAGCCCAAAGAGGGCTATGGTGAAAAAGGAAATATCCTCAAGTGAAATCTGGAAAGAAGCTTTCTGAGAAACAGCTTAGTGTTCTGTTATTTCATCTCACAGAGTTACATCTGTATGTCGTGGATCTCTTTGCTAGCCTTATTTCTGTGGAATCTGAGAACAGATATTTCGGATCCCTTTGAAGACTATAGGGCCAAAGGAATATCCTCCGATAACAAAGACAAAGAAGCTTTCTGAGAAACTTCTTTGTGTTCTCTGAAATCATCTCACAGAGTTACAGCTTTTCCCTCTAGAAGCCTTTCACTAATACAGTTCTTGTGGAATTGGCAAAGTGATATTTGGAAGCCCATAGAGGTCTATTGTGAAAAAGGAAATATCCTCAGATGAATTTTGGAAGGAAGCTTCCTGAGAAACTGCTTAGTGTTCTGTTAATTCATCTCACAGAGTTACATCTGTATTTCGTGTATCTCTTTGCTAGACTTTTTTCTGTGGAATCTGAGAACAGATATTTCTCATCTTTTTGAAGACTATAGGGGCAAAGGAAATATCCTCCGATAAAAAAGAGAAAGAAGCTTTCTGAGAAACTTCTTTGTGTTCTGTGAAATCATCTCACAGAGTTACAGCATTCCCCTCAGGAAGACTTTCGCTAAGAGAGTTCTTGTGGAATTGGCAAAGTTATATTTGGAAGCCCATAGAGGGCTACTGTGAAAAAGGAAATATCCCCAGATGAAATCTGGAAAGAAGCTTCCTGAGAAACTGCTTAGTGTTCTGTTAATTCATCTCACAGAGATACATCTGTGTTTCGTGGTTCTCTTTGCTAGCCTTATTTCTGTGGAATCTGAGAACAGATATTTCGGATCCCTTTGAAGACTATAGGGCCAACGGAAATATCCTCCGGTAACAAAGAGAAAGAGGCTATCTGAGAAACTTCTTTGTGTTCTGTAAAATCATCTCACAGAGTTACAGCTTTCAACTCAAGAAGCCTTTTGCTAAGACAGTTCTTGTGGCATTGGCAAAGTGATATTTGGAAGCCCATAGAGGGCTATGGTGACAAAGGAAATATCCTCAGATAAAATCTGGAAAGAAGCTTCCTGAGAAACTGCTCTGAGATGTGTGACTTCCACTCACAGAGTTACATCTGTATTTCGTGGATCTCTTTGCTAGCCTCATTTCTGTGGAATCTGAGAAGAGATATTTCGGATCCCGTTGAAGACTATAGGGCCAAAGGAAGTATCCTCTGATAACAAAGAAAAAGAAGCTGTCTGAGAAACTTCTTTGTGTTCTGTGAAATCATCTCACAGAGTTACAGCTTTCCCCTCAAGAAGCCTTTCGCTAAGACAGTTCTTGTGGAATTGGCAAAGTGATATTTGGAAGCCCATAGAGGGCTATGGTGACAAAGGAAATATCCTCAGATGAAATCTGGAAAGAAGCTTTCTGAGAAACTACTTAGTGCTCTGTTAATTCATCTCACAGAGTTACATCTATATTTCGTGGATCTATTTGCTCGCGTTATTTCTGTGGAATCTGAGAACAGATGATTCGGATCCCTTTGAAGACTATAGGGCCAAAGGAAATATCCTCCGATAACAAAGAGAAAGAAGCTTTCTGAGAAACTTCTTTGTGTTCTGTGAAATCATCTCACAGAGTTACAGCTTTCCCCTCAAGAAGCCTTTCGCTAAGAGAGTTCTTGTGGAATTGGCAAAGTGATATTTGGAAGCCCATAGAGGGCTATGGTGAAAAAGGAAATATCCTCAGATGAAATCTGGAAAGAAGCTTCCTGAGAAACTGCTTAGTGTTCTGTTAATTCATCTCACAGAGTTACATCTGTATTTCGTGGATCTATTTGCTAGCCTTATTTCTGTGGAATCTGAGAACAGATATTTCGGATCCCTTTGAAGACTATAGGGACAAAGGAAATATCCTCCGATAACCAAGAGAAAGAAGCTTTCTGAGAAACTTCTTTGTGTTCTGTGAAATCATCTCACATCGTTACAGCTTTCCCCTCAAGAAGCCTTTCGCTAAGACAGTTCTTGTGGAATTGGCAAAGTGATATTTGGAAGCCCATAGTGGGCTATGGTGACAAAGGAAATATCCTAAGATGAAATCTGGAAAGAAGCTTCCTGAGAAACTGCTTAGTGTTCTGTAAATTCATCTCACAGAGTTACATCTGTATTTCGTGGATCTCTTTGCTAGCCTTATTTCTGTGGAATCTGAGAAAAGATATTTCGGATCCCTTTGAAGACTATAGGGCCAAAGGAAATATCCTCTGATAACAAAGAGAAAGAAGCTTTCTGAGAAACTTCTTTGTGTTCTGTGAAATCATCTCACAGAGTTACAGCTTTCCCCTCAAGAAGCCTTTCTCTAAGACAGTTCTATTGCAATTGGCAAAGTGATATTTGAAAGCCCATAGAGGGCTACGGTGAAAAAGGAAATATCCTCAGATGAAATCTAGAAAGAAGCCTCCTGAGAAACTGCTTAGTGCTCTGTTAATTCATCTCACAGAGTTACATCTGTATTTCGTGGATCTCTTTGCTACCCTTATTTCTGTGGAATCTGAGAACAGATATTTCGGATCCCTTTGAAGACTATAGGGCCAAAGGAAATATCCTCCGATAACAAAGAGAATGAAGGTTTCTGAGAAACTTCCTTGTGTTCTGTGAAATCATCTCACAGAGTTACAGCATTCCCCTCAAGAAGCCTTTCGCTAAGACAGTTCTTGTGGAATTGGAAAAGTGATATTTGGAAGCCCATAGAGGGCTATGTTGAAAAAGATAATATCCTCAGATGAAATCTGGAAAGAAGAATCCTGAGAAACTGCTTGGTGCTCTGTTAATTCATCTCACAGTGTTACATCTGTATTTCGTGGATCTCTTTGCTAGCCTTATTTCTGTGGAATCTGAGAACATATATTTCGGATCCCTTTGAAGACTATAGGGCAAAAGGAAATATCCTCCGATAACCAAGAGAAAGAAGCTTTCTGAGAAACTTCTTTGTGTTCTGTGAAATCATCTCACAGAGTTACAGGTTTCCCCTCAAGAAGCCTTTGGCTAAGACAGTTCTTGTGGAATTGGCAAAGTGATATTTGGAAGCCCATAGAGGGCTATTGTGAAAAAGGAAATATCCTCAGATGAAATCTGGAAAGAAGCTTCCTGAGAAACTGCTTAGTGTTCTGTTAATTCATCTCACAGAGTTACATCTGTGTTTCGTGGTTCTCTTTGCTAGCCTTATTTCTGTGGATTCTGAGAACAGATATTTCGGATCCCTTTGAAGACTATAGGGCCAAAGGAATTATCCTCTGATAACAAAGAGAAAGAAGCTTTTGAGAAACTTCTTTGTGTTCCGTGAAATCATCTCACAGAGTTACAGCTTTCCCCTCAAGAAGCCTTTCGCTAACACAGTTCTTGTGGAATTGGCAAAGTGATATTTGGAAGCCCATAGAGGGCTATGGTGAAAAAGGAAATATCCTCAGATGAAATCTAGAAAGAAGCTTCCTGAGAAACTGCTTAGTGCTCTGTTAATTCAACTCACAGTGTTACATCTGTATTTCGTGGATCTCTTTGCTAGCCTTATTTCTGTGGAATCTGAGAACAGATATTTCGGATCCCTTTGAAGACTATAGGGCCAAAGGAAATATCCTCCGATAACAAAGAGAATGAAGGTTTCTGAGAATATTCCTTGTGTTCTGTGAAATCATCTCACAGAGTTAAAGCTTTCCCCTGAAGAAGCCTTTAGCTAAGACAGTTCTTGTGGAATTGGCAAAGTGATATTTGGAAGCCCTTAGAGGGCTATTGTGAAAAAGGAAATATCCTCAGATGAAATCTGGAAAGAAGCTTCCTGAGAAACTGCTTAGTGTTCTGTTATTTCATCTCACAGAGTTACATCTGTATGTCGTGGATCTGTTTGCTAGCCTTATTTCTGTGGAATCTGAGAACAGATATTTCGGATCCCTTTGAAGACTATAGGGCCAAAGGAAATATCCTTCGGTAACAAAGAGAAAGAAGCTATCTTAGAAACTTCTTTGTGTTCTGTAAAATCATCTCACAGAGTTACAGCTTTCACCTCAAGAAGCCTTTTGCTAAGACAGTTCTTGTGGAATTGGCAAAGTGATATTTGGAAGCCCATAGAGGGCTATGGTGACAAAGGAAATATCCTCAGATAAAATCTGGAAAGAAGCTTCCTGAGAAACTGCTCTGAGATGTGTGACTTCCACTCACAGAGTTACATCTGTATTTCGTGTATCTCTTTGCTAGCCTCATTTCTGTGGAATCTGAGAACAGATATTTCGGATCCCGTTGAAGACTATAGGGCCAAAGGAAGTATCCTCTGATAACAAAGAAAAAGTAGCTTTCTGAGAAACTTCTTTGTGTTCTGTGAAATCATCTCACAGAGTTACAGCTTTCCCCTCAAGAAGCCTTTCGCTAAGACAGTTCTTGTGGAATTGGCAAAGTGACATTTGGAAGCCCATAGAGGGCTATGGTGAAAAAGGAAATATCCTCAGATGAAATCTGGAAAGAAGCTTCCTGAGAAACTGCTTAGTGCTGTGTTAATTCATCTCACAGAGTTACATCTATATTTCGTGGATCTCTTTGCTAGCCTTATTTCTCTGGAATCTGAGAAGAGATATTTCGGATGCCTTTGAAGACTATAGGGCCAAAGGAAATATCCTCCGATAACAAAGAGAAAGAAGCTTTCTGAGAAACTTCTTTGTGTTCTGTGAAATCATCTCACATCGTTACAGCTTTCCCCTCAAGAAGCCTTTCGCTAAGACAGTTCTTGTGGAATTGGCAAAGTGATATTTGGAAGCCCATAGTGGGCTATGGTGACAAAGGAAATATCCTAAGATGAAATCTGGAAAGAAGCTTCCTGAGAAACTGCTTAGTGTTCTGTAAATTCATCTCACAGAGTTACATCTGTATTTCGTGGATCTCTTTGCTAGCCTTATTTCTGTGGAATCTGAGAACAGATATTTCGGATCCCTTTGAAGACTATAGGGCCAAAGGAAATATCCTCTGATAACAAAGAGAAAGAAGCTTTCTGAGAAACTTCTTTGTGTTCTTTGAAATCATCTAACAGAGTTACAGCTTTCCCCTCAAGAAGCCTTTCCCTAAGACAGTTCTTGTGGAATTGGCAAAGTGATATTTGGAAGCCCATAGAGGGCTATGGTGAAAAAGGAAATATCCTCCGATGAAATCTGGAAAGAGGCTTCCTGAGAAACTGCTTAGTGCTCTGTTAATTCATCTCACAGAGTTATATCTATATTTCGTGGATCTCTTTGCTCGCGTTATTTCTGTGGAATCTGAGAACAGATATTTCGGATCCCTTTGAAGACTATAGGGCCAAAGGAAATATCCTCCGATAACAAAGAGAAAGAAGCTTTCTGAGAAACTTCTTTGTGTTCTGTGAAATCATGTCACAGAGTTATAGCTTTCCCCTCAAGAAGCCTTTCGCTAAGACAGTTCTTGTGGAATTGGCAAAGTGATATTTGGAAGCCCATAGAGGGCTATGGTGAAAAAGGAAATATCCTCAGATGAAATCTGGAAAGAAGCTTCCTGAGAAACTGCTTAGTGTTCTGTTAATTCATCTCACAGAGTTACATCTGTGTTTCGTGGATCTCTTTGCTAGCCTTATTTCTGTGGAATCTGAGAACAAATATTTCGGAGGCCTTTGAAGACTATAGGGCCAAAGGAAATATCCTCCGATAACAAAGAGAAAGAAGCTTTCTGAGAAACTTCTTTGTGTTCTGTGAAATCATCTCACATCGTTACAGCTTTCCCCTCAAGAAGCCTTTCGCTAAGACAGTTCTTGTGGAATTGGCAAAGTGATATTTGGAAACCCATAGTGGGCTATGGTGACAAAGGAAATATCCTAAGATGAAATCTGGAAAGAAGCTTCCTGAGAAACTGCTTAGTGTTCTGTAAATTCATCTCACAGAGTTACATCTGTATTTCGTGGGTCTCTTTGCTAGCCTTATTTCTGTGGAATCTGAGAACAGATATTTCGGATCCCTTTGAAGACTATAGGGCCAAAGGAAATATCCTCTCATAACAAACAGAAAGAAGCTTTCTGAGAAACTTCTTTGTGTTCTGTGAAATCATCTCACAGAGTTACAGCTTTCCCCTCAAGAAGCCTTTCTCTAAGACAGTTCTTGTGCAATTGGCAAAGTGATATTTTGAAGCCCATAGAGGGCTATGGTGAAAAAGGAAATATCCTCAGATGAAATCTAGAAAGAAGCCTCCTGAGAAACTGCTTAGTGCTCTGTTAATTCATCTCACAGAGTTACATCTGTATTTCGTGGATCTCTTTGCTAGCCTTATTTCTGTGGAATCTGAGAACAGATATTTCGGATCCCTTTGAAGACTATAGGGCCAAAGGAAATATCCTCCGATAACAAAGAGAATGAAGGTTTCTGAGAAACTTCCTTGTGTTCTGTGAAATCATCTCACAGAGTTACAGCTTTCCCCTCAAGAAGCCTTTCGCTAAGACAGTTCTTGTGGAATTGGCAAAGTGATATTTGGAAGCCCATAGAGGGCTATTTTGAAAAGGAAATATCCTCAGATGAAATCTGGAAAGAAGCTTCCTGAGAAACTGCTTAGTGTTCTGTTAATTCATCTCACAGAGTTACATGTGTATTTCGTGGATCTCTTTGCTAGCCTTATTTCCGTGGAATCTGAGAACAGATATTTCAGATCCCTTTGAAGACTATAGGCCCAAAGGAAATATCCTCCGATAACAAAGAGAAAGAAACTTTCTGAGAAACTTCTTTGTGTTCTGTGAAATCATCTCACAGAGTTACACCTTTCCCCTCAAGAAGCCTTTCGCTAAGACAGTTCTTGTGGAATTGGCAAAGTGATATTTTTAAGCCCATAGAGGGCTATGGTGACAAAGGAAATATCCTCAGATAAAATCTGGAAAGAAGCTTCCTGAGAAACTGCTCTGTGATGTGTGACTTCCACTCACAGAGTTACATCTGTATTTCGTGGATCTCTTTGCTAGCCTTATTTCTGTGGAATCTGAGAACAGATATTTCGGATGCCTTTGAAGACTATAGGGCCAAAGGAAATATCCTCCGATAACAAAGAGAAAGAAGCTTTCTGAGAAACTTCTTTGTGTTCTGTGAAATCATCTCACATCGTTACAGCTTTCCCCTCAAGAAGCCTTTCGCTAAGACATTTCTTGTGGAATTGGCAAAGTGATATTTGGAAGCCCATAGTGGGCTATGGTGAAAAAGGAAATATCCTCAGATGAAATCTGGAAAGAAGCTTCCTGAGAAACTGCTTAGTGTTCTGTAAATTCATCTCACAGAGTTACATCTGTATTTCGTGGATCTCTTTGCTAGCCTTATTTCTGTGGAATATGAGAACAGATATTTCGGATCCCTTTGAAGACTATAGGGCCAAAGGAAATATCCTCTGATAACAAAGAGAAAGAAGCTTTCTGAGAAACTTCTTTGTGTTCTTTGAAATCATCTCACAGAGTTACAGCTTTCCCCTCAAGAAGCCTTTCCCTAAGACAGTTCTTGTGGAATTGGCAAAGTGATATTTGGAAGCCCTTAGAGGGCTATGGTGAAAAAGGAAATATCCTCAGATGAAATCTGGAAAGAAGCTTCCTGAGAAACTGCTTAGTGTTCTGTTAATTCATCTCACAGAGTTACATCTGTATTTCGTGGCTCTCTTTGCTAGCCTTATTTCTGTGGAATCTGAGAACAGATATTTCGGATGCCTTTGAAGACTATAGTGCCAAAGGAAATATCCTCCGATAACAAAGAGAAAGAAGCTTTCTGAGAAACTTCTTTGTGTTCTGTGAAATCATCTCACATCGTTACAGCTTTCCCCTCAAGAAGACTTTCGCTAAGACAGTTCTTGTGGAATTGGCAAAGTGATATTTGGAAGCCCATAGTGGGCTATGGTGACAAAGGAAATATCCTAAGATGAAATCTGGAAAGAAGCTTCCTGAGAAACTGCTTAGTGTTCTGTTAATTCATCTCACAGAGTTACATCTGTATTTCGTGGGTCTCTTTGCTAGCCTTATTTCTGTGGAATCTGAGAACAGATATTTCGGATCCCTTTGAAGACTATAGGGCCAAAGGAAATATCCTCTCATAACAAAGAGAAAGAAGCTTTCTGAGAAACTTCTTTGTGTTCTGTGAAATCATCTCACAGAGTTACAGCTTTCCCCTCAAGAAGCCTTTCTCTAAGACAGTTCTTGTGGAATTGGCAAAGTGATATTTTGAAGCCCATAGAGGGCTATGGTGAAAAAGGAAATATCCTCAGATGAAATCTAGAAAGAAGCCTCCTGAGAAACTGCTTAGTGCTCTGTTAATTCATCTCACAGAGTTACATCTGTATTTCGTGGATCCCTTTGCTAGCCTTATTTCCGTGGAATCTGAGAACAGATATTTCGGATCCCTTTGAAGACTATAGGCCCAAAGGAAATATCCTCCGATAACAAAGAGAAAGAAACTTTCTGAGAAACTTCTTTGTGTTCTCTGAAATCATCTCACAGAGTTATAGCTTTCCCCTCAAGAAGCCTTTCGCTAAGACAGTTCTTGTGGAATTGGCAAAGTGATATTTGGAAGCCCATAGAGGGCTATGGTGAAAAAGGAAATATCCTCAGATGAAATCTGGAAAGAAGAATCCTGAGAAACTGCTTGGAGCTCTGTTAATTCATCTCACAGTGTTACATCTGTATTTCGTGGATCTCTTTGCTAGCCTTATTTTTGTGGA
Organism: Macaca nemestrina; assembly: GCF_043159975.1. Taxonomy (NCBI): domain Eukaryota; kingdom Metazoa; phylum Chordata; class Mammalia; order Primates; family Cercopithecidae; genus Macaca; species Macaca nemestrina. Next base: position 99,733,247 of record NC_092138.1, on the reverse strand, counting down.
ATCTGAGAACAGATATTTCGGATCCCTTTGAAGACTATAGGGCCAAAGGAAATACCCTCCGATAACCAAGAGAAAGAAGCTTTCTGAGAAACTTCTTTGTGTTCTGTGAAATCATCTAACAGAGTTACACCTTTCCCCTCAAGAAGCCTTTCGCTAAGACAGTTCTTGTGGAATTGGCAAAGTGATATTTGGAAGCCCATAGAGGGCTATGGTGACAAAGGAAATATCCTCAGATAAAATCTGGAAAGAAGCTTCCTGAGAAACTGCTCTGTGATGTGTGACTTCCACTCACAGAGTTACATCTGTATTTCGTGGATCTCTTTGCCAGCCTTATTTCTGTGGAATCTGAGAACAGATATTTCGGATCCCTTTGAAAACTATAGGGCCAAAGGAAATATCCTCTGATAACAAAGAGAAAGAAGCTTTCTGAGAAACTTCTTTGTGTTCTTTGAAATCATCTCACAGAGTTACAGCTTTCCCCTCAAGAAGCCTTTCCTTAAGACATTTCTTGTGGAATTGGCAAAGTGATATTTGGAAGCCCATAGAGGGCTATGGTGAAAAAGGAAATATCCTCAGATGAAATCTAGAAAGAAGCTTCCTGAGAAACTGCTTAGTGCTCTGTTAATTCATCTCACAGAGTTACATCTGTATTTCGTGGATCTCTTTGCTAGCCTTATTTCTGTGGAATCTGAGAACAGATATTTCGGATCCCTTTGAAGACTATAGGGCCAAAGGAAATATCCTCTGATAACAAAGAGAAAGAAGCTTTCTGAGAAACTTCTTTGTGTTCTGTGATATCATCTCACAGAGTTACAGCTTTCCCCTCAAGAAGCTTTTCGCAAAGACAGTGCTTGTGGAATTGGCAAAGTGATATTTGGAAGCCCATAGAGGGCTATGGTGAAAAAGGAAATATCCTCAGATGAAATCTGGAAAGAAGCTTCCTGAGAAACTGCTTAGGGTTCTGTTAATTTATCTCACAGAGTTACATCTGTATTTCGTGGATCTCTTTGCTAGCCTTATTTCCGTGGAATCTGAGAACAGATATTTCGGATCCCTTTGAAGACTATAGGCCCAAAGGAAATATCCTCCGATAACAAAGAGAAAGAAACTTTCTGAAAAACTTCTTTGTGTTCTCTGAAATCATCTCACAGAGTTACAGCTTTCCCCTCAAGAAACCTTTCGCTAAGACAGTTCTTGTGGAATTGGCAAAGTGATATTTGGAAGCCCGTAGAGGGCTATGGTGAAAAAGGAAATATCCTCAGATGAAATCTGGAAAGAAGAATCCTGAGAAACTGCTTGGTGCTCTGTTAATTCATCTCACAGTGTTACATCTGTATTTCTTGGATCTCTTTGCTAGCCTTATTTCTGTGGAATCTGAGAACAGATATTTCGGATCCCTTTGAAGACTATAGGGCCAAAGGAAATATCCTCCGATAACCAAGAGAAAGAAGCTTTCTGAAAAACTTCTTTGTGTTCTGTGAAATCATCTCACAGAGATACAGCTTTCCCCTCAAGAAGCCTTTCGCTAAGACAGTTCTTGTGGAATTGGAAAAGTGATATTTGGAAGCCCATAGAGGGCTATGGTGACAAAGGAAATATCCTCAGATAAAACCTGGAAAGAAGCTTCCTGAGAAACTGCTCTGTGATGTGTGACTTCCACTCACAGAGTTACATCTGTATTTCGTGGATCTCTTTGCTAGCCTTATTTGTGTGGAATATGAGAACAGATATTTCGGATCCCTTTGAAAACTATAGGGCCAAAGGAAATATCCTCTGATAACAAAGAGAAAGAAGCTTTCTGAGAAACTTCTTTTTTCTTTGAAATCATCTCACAGAGTTACAGCTTTCCCCTCAAGAAGTCTTTCGCTAAGACAGTTCTTGTGGAATTGGCAAAGTGATATTTGGAAGCCCATAGAGGGCTATGGTGAAAAAGGAAATATCCTCAGATAAAATCTAGAAAGAAGCTTCCTGAGAAACTGCTTAGTGTTCTGTAAATTCATCTCACAGAGTTACATCTGTATTTCGTGGATCTATTTGCTAGCCTTATTTCTGTGGAATCTGAAACAGATATTTCGGATCCCTTTGAAGACTATAGGGCCAAAGGAAATATCCTCTGATAACAAAGAGAAAGAAGCTTTCTGAGAAACTTCTTTGTGTTCTTTGAAATCATCTCACAGAGTTACAGCTTTCCCCTCAAGAAGCCTTTCCCTAAGACAGTTCTTGTGGAATTGGCAAAGTGATATTTGGAAGCCCTTAGAGGGCTATGGTGAAAAAGGAAATATCCTCAGATGAAATCTGGAAAGAAGCTTCCTGAGAAACTGCTTAGTGTTCTGTTAATTCATCTCACAGAGTTACATCTGTATTTCGTGGATCTCTTTGCTAGCCTTATTTCTGTGGAATCTGAGAACAGATATTTCGGATGCCTTTGAAGACTATAGTGCCAAAGGAAATATCCTCCGATAACAAAGAGAAAGAAGCTTTCTGAGAAACTTCTTTGTGTTCTGTGAAATCATCTCACATCGTTACAGCTTTCCCCTCAAGAAGCCTTTCGCTAAGACAGTTCTTGTGGAATTGGCAAAGTGATATTTGGAAGCCCATAGTGGGCTATGGTGACAAAGGAAATATCCTAAGATGAAATCTGGAAAGAAGCTTCCTGAGAAACTGCTTAGTGTTCTGTTAATTCATCTCACAGAGTTACATCTGTATTTCGTGGGTCTCTTTGCTAGCCTTATTTCTGTGGAATCTGAGAACAGATATTTCGGATCCCTTTGAAGACTATAGGGCCAAAGGAAATATCCTCCGATAACAAAGAGAAAGAAGCTTTCTGAGAAACTTCTTTGTGTTCTGTGAAATCATCTCACAGAGTTACAGCTTTCCCCTCAAGAAGCCTTTCCCTAAGACAGTTCTTGTGGAATTGGCAAAGTGATATTTTGAAGCCCATAGAGGGCTATGGTGAAAAAGGAAATATCCTCAGATGAAATCTAGAAAGAAGCCTCCTGAGAAACTGCTTAGTGCTCTGTTAATTCATCTCACAGAGTTACATCTGTATTTCGTGGATCTCTTTGCTAGCCTTATTTCCGTGGAATCTGAGAACAGATATTTCGGATCCCTTTGAAGACTATAGGCCCAAAGGAAATATCCTCCGATAACAAAGAGAAAGAAACTTTCTGAGAAACTTCTTTGTGTTCTCTGAAATCATCTCACAAAGTTATAGCTTTCCCCTCAAGAAGCCTTTCGCTAAGACAGTTCTTGTGGAATTGGCAAAGTGATATTTGGAAGCCCATAGAGGGCTATGGTGAAAAAGGAAATATCCTCAGATGAAATCTGGAAAGAAGAATCCTGAGAAACTGCTTGGAGCTCTGTTAATTCATCTCACAGTGTTACATCTGTATTTCGTGGATCTCTTTGCTAGCCTTATTTTTGTGGAATCTGAGAACAGATATTTCGGATCCCTTTGAAGACTATAGGGCCAAAGGAAATACCCTCCGATAACCAAGAGAAAGAAGCTTTCTGAGAAACTTCTTTGTGTTCTGTGAAATCATCTAACAGAGTTACACCTTTCCCCTCAAGAAGCCTTTCGCTAAGACAGTTCTTGTGGAATTGGCAAAGTGATATTTGGAAGCCCATAGAGGGCTATGGTGACAAAGAAAATATCCTCAGATAAAATCTGGAAAGAAGCTTCCTGAGAAACTGCTCTGTGATGTGTGACTTCCACTCACAGAGTTACATCTGTATTTCGTGGATCTCTTTGCCAGCCTTATTTCTGTGGAATCTGAGAACAGATATTTCGGATCCCTTTGAAAACTATAGGGCCAAAGGAAATATCCTCTGATAACAAAGAGAAAGAAGCTTTCTGAGAAACTTCTTTGTGTTCTTTGAAATCATCTCACAGAGTTACAGCTTTCCCCTCAAGAAGCCTTTCCTTAAGACATTTCTTGTGGAATTGGCAAAGTGATATTTGGAAGCCCATAGAGGGCAATGGTGAAAAAGGAAATATCCTCAGATGAAATCTAGAAAGAAGCTTCCTGAGAAACTGCTTAGTGCTCTGTTAATTCATCTCACAGAGTTACATCTGTATTTCGTGGATCTCTTTGCTAGCCTTATTTCTGTGGAATCTGAGAACAGATATTTCGGATCCCTTTGAAGACTATAGGGCCAAAGGAAATATCCTCTGATAACAAAGAGAAAGAAGCTTTCTGAGAAACTTCTTTGTGTTCTGTGATATCATCTCACAGAGTTACAGCTTTCCCCTCAAGAAGCTTTTCGCTAAGACAGTGCTTGTGGAATTGGCAAAGTGATATTTGGAAGCCCATAGAGGGCTATGGTGAAAAAGGAAATATCCTCAGATGAAATCTGGAAAGAAGCTTCCTGAGAAACTGCTTAGGGTTCTGTTAATTTATCTCACAGAGTTACATCTGTATTTCGTGGATCTCTTTGCTAGCCTTATTTCCGTGGAATCTGAGAACAGATATTTCGGATCCCTTTGAAGACTATAGGCCCAAAGGAAATATCCTCCGATAACAAAGAGAAAGAAACTTTCTGAAAAACTTCTTTGTGTTCTCTGAAATCATCTCACAGAGTTACAGCTTTCCCCTCAAGAAACCTTTCGCTAAGACAGTTCTTGTGGAATTGGCAAAGTGATATTTGGAAGCCCATAGAGGGCTATGGTGAAAAAGGAAATATCCTCAGATGAAATCTGGAAAGAAGAATCCTGAGAAACTGCTTGGTGCTCTGTTAATTCATCTCACAGTGTTACATCTGTATTTCTTGGATCTCTTTGCTAGCCTTATTTCTGTGGAATCTGAGAACAGATATTTCGGATCCCTTTGAAGACTATAGGGCCAAAGGAAATATCCTCCGATAACCAAGAGAAAGAAGCTTTCTGAAAAACTTCTTTGTGTTCTGTGAAATCATCTCACAGAGATACAGCTTTCCCCTCAAGAAGCCTTTCGCTAAGACAGTTCTTGTGGAATTGGAAAAGTGATATTTGGAAGCCCATAGAGGGCTATGGTGACAAAGGAAATATCCTCAGATAAAACCTGGAAAGAAGCTTCCTGAGAAACTGCTCTGTGATGTGTGACTTCCACTCACAGAGTTACATCTGTATTTCGTGGATCTCTTTGCTAGCCTTATTTGTGTGGAATATGAGAACAGATATTTCGGATCCCTTTGAAAACTATAGGGCCAAAGGAAATATCCTCTGATAACAAAGAGAAAGAAGCTTTCTGAGAAACTTCTTTTTTCTTTGAAATCATCTCACAGAGTTACAGCTTTCCCCTCAAGAAGCCTTTCGCTAAGACAGTTCTTGTGGAATTGGCAAAGTGATATTTGGAAGCCCATAGAGGGCTATGGTGACAAAGGAAATATCCTCAGATAAAATCTGTAAAGAAGCTTCCTGAGAAACTGCTCTGTGATGTGTGACTTCCACTCACAGAGTTACATCTGTATTTCGTGGATCTCTTTGCTAGCTTTATTTCTGTGGAATCTGAGAACAGATATTTCGGATCCCGTTGAAGACTATAGGGCCAAAGGAAGTATCCTCTGATAACAAAGAGCACGAAGCTTTCTGAGAAACTTCCTTGTGTTCTGTGAAATCATCTCACAGAGTTACAGCTTTCCCCTCAAGAAGCCTTTCGCTAAGACAGTGCTTGTGGAATTGGCAAAGTGATATTTGGAAGCCCATAGAGGGCTATGGTGAAAAAGGAAATATCCTCACATGAAATCTGGAAAGAAGCTTCCTGAGAAACTGCTTAGTGCTCTGTTAATTCATCTCACAGAGTTACATCTGTATTTCCTGGATCTCTTTGCTCGCGTTATTTCTGTGGAATCTGAGAACAGATATTTCGGAACCCTTTGAAGACTATAGGGCCAAAGGAAATATCCTCCGATAACAAAGAGAAAGAAGCTTTCTGAGAAACTTCTTTGTGTTCTGTGAAATCATCTCACAGAGTTACAGCCTTCCCTTCAAGAAGCCTTTCGCTAAGACAGTTGTTGTGGAATTGGCAAAGTGATATTTGGAAGCCCATAGAGGGCTATGGTGAAAAAGAAAATATCCTCAGATGAAATCTGGAAAGAAGCTTCCTGAGAAACTGCTTAGTGTTCTCTTAATTCATCTCACAGAGTTACATCTGTATTTCGTGGATCTCTTTGCTAGCCTTATTTCTGTGGAATCTGAGAAAAGATATTTCGGATCCCTTTGAAGACTATAGGGCCAAAGGAAATATCCTCCGATAACAAAGAGAAAGATGCTTTCTGAGAAACTTCTTTGTGTTCTGTGAAATCATCTCACAGAGTTTCAGCTTTTCCCTCAAGAAGCCTTTCGTTAAGACAGTTCTTGTGGAATTGGCAAAGTGATATTTGGAAGCCCATAGTGGCTTATGGTGACAAAGGAAATATCCTCAGATGAAATCTGGAAAGAAGCTTCTTGAGAAACTGCTTAGTTTTCTGTAAGTTCATCTCACAGAGTTACATCTGTATTTCGTGGATCTCTTTGTTAGCCTTATTTCTGTGGAATCTGAGGACAGATATTTCGGATCCCTTTGAAGACTATAGGGCCAAAGGAAATATCCTCTGATAACAAAGAGAAAGAAGCTTTCTGAGAAACTTCTTTGTGTTCTGTGAAATCATCTCACAGAGTTACAGCTTTCCCCTCAAGAAGCCTTTCGCTAAGACAGTTCTTGTGGAATTGGCAAAGTGATATTTGGAAGCCCATAGAGGGCTATTGTGAAAAAGGAAATATCCTCAGATGAAATCTAGAAAGAAGCTTCCTGAGAAACTGCTTAGTGCTCTGTTAATTCATCTCACAGAGTTACATCTGTATTTCGTGGATCTCTTTGCTAGCCTTATTTCTGTGGAATCTGAGAACAGATATTTCGGATCCCTTTGAAGACTATAGGGCCAAAGGAAATATCCTCCGATAACAAGGAGAATGAAGGTTTATGAGAAACTTCCTTGTGTTCTGTGAAATCATCTCTCAGAGTTACAGCTTTCCCCTCAAGAAGCCTTTCGCTAAGACAGTTCTTGTGGAATTGGCAAAGTGATATTTGGAAGCCCATAGAGGGCTATGGTGAAAAAGGAAATATCCTCAGATGAAATCTGGATAGAAGCTTCCTGAGAAACTGCTTAGTGTTCTGTTAATTCATCTCACAGAGTTACATCTGTATTTCGTGGATCTCTTTGCTAGCCTTATTTCTGTGGAATCTGAGAACAGATATTTCGGATCCCTTTGAAGACTATAGGGCCAAAGGAAATATCCTCCGGTAACAAAGAGAAAGAAGCTTTCTGAGAAACTTCTTTGTTTTCTGTAAAATCATCTCACAGCGTTACAGCTTTCACCTCAAGAAGCCTTTTTCTAAGACAGTTCTTGTTGAATTGGCAAAGTGATATTTGGAAGCCCATAGAGGGCTACGGTGAAAAAGGTAATATCCTCAGATGAAATCTGGAAAGACGTTTTCTGAGAAACAGCTTAGTGTTCTGTTAATTCATCTCACAGAGTTACGTCTGTATGTCGTGGATCTCTTTGCTAGTCTTATTTCTGTGGAATCTGAGAACAGATATTTCGGATCCCTTTTAAGACTATAGGGACAAAGGAAATATCCTCCGATAACAAAGAGAAAGAAGCTTTCTGTGAATCTTCTTTGTGTTCTCTGAAATCATCTCACAGAGTTACAGCTTTCCCCTCAAGAAGCCTTTCGCTTAGACAGTTCTTGTGGAATTGACAAAGTGAGATTTGGAAGCCCATAGAGGGCTATGGTGAAAAAGGAAATATCCTCAGATGAAATCTAGAAAGAAGCTTCCTGAGAAACTGCTTAGTGCTCTGTTAATTCATCTCACAGTGTTACATTTGTATTTCGTGGATCTCTTTGCTAGCCTTATTTCTGTGGAATCTGAGAACAGATATTTCGGATCCCTTTGAAGACTATAGGGCCAAAGGAAATATCCTCCGATAACAAAGAGAATGAAGGTTTCTGAGAAACTTCCTTGTGTTCTGTGAAATCATCTCACAGAGTTACATCTTTCCCCTCAAGAAGCCTTTCCCTAAGACAGTTCTTGTGGAATTGGCAAAGTAATATTTGGAAGCCCATAGAGGGCTATGGTGAAAAAGGAAATATCCTCAGATGAAATCTGGAAAGAAGCTTCCTGAGAAACTGCTCTGTGATGTGTGACTTCCACTCACAGAGTTACATCTGTATTTCGTGGATCTCTTTGCTAGCCTTATTTGTGTGGAATATGAGAACAGATATTTCGGATCCCTTTGAAAACTATAGGGCCAAAGGAAATATCCTCTGATAACAAAGAGAAAGAAGCTTTCTGAGAAACTTCTTTTTTCTTTGAAATCATCTCACAGAGTTACAGCTTTCCCCTCAAGAAGCCTTTCGCTAAGACAGTTCTTGTGGAATTGGCAAAGTGATATTTGGAAGCCCATAGAGGGCTATGGTGACAAAGGAAATATCCTCAGATAAAATCTGGAAAGAAGCTTCCTGAGAAACTGCTCTGTGATGTGTGACTTCCACTCACAGAGTTACATCTGTATTTCGTGGATCTCTTTGCTAGCTTTATTTCTGTGGAATCTGAGAACAGATATTTCGGATCCCGTTGAAGACTATAGGGCCAAAGGAAGTATCCTCTGATAACAAAGAGCACGAAGCTTTCTGAGAAACTTCCTTGTGTTCTGTGAAATCATCTCACAGAGTTACAGCTTTCCCCTCAAGAAGCCTTTCGCTAAGACAGTGCTTGTGGAATTGGCAAAGTTATATTTGGAAGCCCATAGAGGGCTATGGTGAAAAAGGAAATATCCTCACATGAAATCTGGAAAGAAGCTTCCTGAGAAACTGCTTAGTGCTCTGTTAATTCATCTCACAGAGTTACATCTGTATTTCCTGGATCTCTTTGCTCGCGTTATTTCTGTGGAATCTGAGAACAGATATTTCGGAACCCTTTGAAGACTATAGGGCCAAAGGAAATATCCTCCGATAACAAAGAGAAAGAAGCTTTCTGAGAAACTTCTTTGTGTTCTGTGAAATCATCTCACAGAGTTACAGCCTTCCCTTCAAGAAGCCTTTCGCTAAGACAGTTGTTGTGGAATTGGCAAAGTGATATTTGGAAGCCCATAGAGGGCTATGGTGAAAAAGAAAATATCCTCAGATGAAATCTGGAAAGAAGCTTCCTGAGAAACTGCTTAGTGTTCTCTTAATTCATCTCACAGAGTTACATCTGTATTTCGTGGATCTCTTTGCTAGCCTTATTTCTGTGGAATCTGAGAACAGATATTTCGGATCCCTTTGAAGACTATAGGGCCAAAGGAAATATCCTCCGATAACAAAGAGAATGAAGGTTTCTGAGAAACTTCCTTGTGTTCTGTGAAATCATCTCACAGAGTTACAGCTTTCCCCTCAAGAAGCCTTTCGCTAAGACAGTTCTTGTGGAATTGGCAAAGTGATATTTGGAAGCCCATAGAGGGCTATTTTGAAAAGGAAATATCCTCAGATGAAATCTGGAAAGAAGCTTCCTGAGAAACTGCTTAGTGTTCTGTTAATTCATCTCACAGAGTTACATGTGTATTTCGTGGATCTCTTTGCTAGCCTTATTTCCGTGGAATCTGAGAACAGATATTTCAGATCCCTTTGAAGACTATAGGCCCAAAGCAAATATCCTCCGATAACAAAGAGAAAGAAACTTTCTGAGAAACTTCTTTGTGTTCTGTGAAATCATCTCACAGAGTTACACCTTTCCCCTCAAGAAGCCTTTCGCTAAGACAGTTCTTGTGGAATTGGCAAAGTGATATTTTTAAGCCCATAGAGGGCTATGGTGACAAAGGAAATATCCTCAGATAAAATCTGGAAAGAAGCTTCCTGAGAAACTGCTCTGTGATGTGTGACTTCCACTCACAGAGTTACATCTGTATTTCGTGGATCTCTTTGCTAGCCTTATTTCTGTGGAATCTGAGAACAGATATTTCGGATGCCTTTGAAGACTATAGGGCCAAAGGAAATATCCTCCGATAACAAAGAGAAAGAAGCTTTCTGAGAAACTTCTTTGTGTTCTGTGAAATCATCTCACATCGTTACAGCTTTCCCCTCAAGAAGCCTTTCGCTAAGACATTTCTTGTGGAATTGGCAAAGTGATATTTGGAAGCCCATAGTGGGCTATGGTGAAAAAGGAAATATCCTCAGATGAAATCTGGAAAGAAGCTTCCTGAGAAACTGCTTAGTGTTCTGTAAATTCATCTCACAGAGTTACATCTGTATTTCGTGGATCTCTTTGCTAGCCTTATTTCTGTGGAATATGAGAACAGATATTTCGGATCCCTTTGAAGACTATAGGGCCAAAGGAAATATCCTCTGATAACAAAGAGAAAGAAGCTTTCTGAGAAACTTCTTTGTGTTCTTTGAAATCATCTCACAGAGTTACAGCTTTCCCCTCAAGAAGCCTTTCCCTAAGACAGTTCTTGTGGAATTGGCAAAGTGATATTTGGAAGCCCTTAGAGGGCTATGGTGAAAAAGGAAATATCCTCAGATGAAATCTGGAAAGAAGCTTCCTGAGAAACTGCTTAGTGTTCTGTTAATTCATCTCACAGAGTTACATCTGTATTTCGTGGCTCTCTTTGCTAGCCTTATTTCTGTGGAATCTGAGAACAGATATTTCGGATGCCTTTGAAGACTATAGTGCCAAAGGAAATATCCTCCGATAACAAAGAGAAAGAAGCTTTCTGAGAAACTTCTTTGTGTTCTGTGAAATCATCTCACATCGTTACAGCTTTCCCCTCAAGAAGACTTTCGCTAAGACAGTTCTTGTGGAATTGGCAAAGTGATATTTGGAAGCCCATAGTGGGCTATGGTGACAAAGGAAATATCCTAAGATGAAATCTGGAAAGAAGCTTCCTGAGAAACTGCTTAGTGTTCTGTTAATTCATCTCACAGAGTTACATCTGTATTTCGTGGGTCTCTTTGCTAGCCTTATTTCTGTGGAATCTGAGAACAGATATTTCGGATCCCTTTGAAGACTATAGGGCCAAAGGAAATATCCTCTCATAACAAAGAGAAAGAAGCTTTCTGAGAAACTTCTTTGTGTTCTGTGAAATCATCTCACAGAGTTACAGCTTTCCCCTCAAGAAGCCTTTCTCTAAGACAGTTCTTGTGGAATTGGCAAAGTGATATTTTGAAGCCCATAGAGGGCTATGGTGAAAAAGGAAATATCCTCAGATGAAATCTAGAAAGAAGCCTCCTGAGAAACTGCTTAGTGCTCTGTTAATTCATCTCACAGAGTTACATCTGTATTTCGTGGATCTATTTGCTAGCCTTATTTCCGTGGAATCTGAGAACAGATATTTCGGATCCCTTTGAAGACTATAGGCCCAAAGGAAATATCCTCCGATAACAAAGAGAAAGAAACTTTCTGAGAAACTTCTTTGTGTTCTCTGAAATCATCTCACAGAGTTATAGCTTTCCCCTCAAGAAGCCTTTCGCTAAGACAGTTCTTGTGGAATTGGCAAAGTGATATTTGGAAGCCCATAGAGGGCTATGGTGAAAAAGGAAATATCCTCAGATGAAATCTGGAAAGAAGAATCCTGAGAAACTGCTTGGAGCTCTGTTAATTCATCTCACAGTGTTACATCTGTATTTCGTGGATCTCTTTGCTAGCCTTATTTTTGTGGAATCTGAGAACAGATATTTCGGATCCCTTTGAAGACTATAGGGCCAAAGGAAATACCCTCCGATAACCAAGAGAAAGAAGCTTTCTGAGAAACTTCTTTGTGTTCTGTGAAATCATCTAACAGAGTTACACCTTTCCCCTCAAGAAGCCTTTCGCTAAGACAGTTCTTGTGGAATTGGCAAAGTGATATTTGGAAGCCCATAGAGGGCTATGGTGACAAAGGAAATATCCTCAGGTAAAATCTGGAAAGAAGCTTCCTGAGAAACTGCTCTGTGATGTGTGACTTCCACTCACAGAGTTACATCTGTATTTCGTGGATCTCTTTGCCAGCCTTATTTCTGTGGAATCTGAGAACAGATATTTCGGATCCCTTTGAAAACTATAGGGCCAAAGGAAATATCCTCTGATAACAAAGAGAAAGAAGCTTTCTGAGAAACTTCTTTGTGTTCTTTGAAATCATCTCACAGAGTTACAGCTTTCCCCTCAAGAAGCCTTTCCTTAAGACATTTCTTGTGGAATTGGCAAAGTGATATTTGGAAGCCCATAGAGGGCTATGGTGAAAAAGGAAATATCCTCAGATGAAATCTAGAAAGAAGCTTCCTGAGAAACTGCTTAGTGCTCTGTTAATTCATCTCACAGAGTTACATCTGTATTTCGTGGATCTCTTTGCTAGCCTTATTTCTGTGGAATCTGAGAACAGATATTTCGGATCCCTTTGAAGACTATAGGGCCAAAGGAAATATCCTCTGATAACAAAGAGAAAGAAGCTTTCTGAGAAACTTCTTTGTGTTCTGTGATATCATCTCACAGAGTTACAGCTTTCCCCTCAAGAAGCTTTTCGCTAAGACAGTGCTTGTGGAATTGGCAAAGTGATATTTGGAAGCCCATAGAGGGCTATGGTGAAAAAGGAAATATCCTCAGATGAAATCTGGAAAGAAGCTTCCTGAGAAACTGCTTAGGGTTCTGTTAATTTATCTCACAGAGTTACATCTGTATTTCGTGGATCTCTTTGCTAGCCTTATTTCCGTGGAATCTGAGAACAGATATTTCGGATCCCTTTGAAGACTATAGGCCCAAAGGAAATATCCTCCGATAACAAAGAGAAAGAAACTTTCTGAAAAACTTCTTTGTGTTCTCTGAAATCATCTCACAGAGTTACAGCTTTCCCCTCAAGAAACCTTTCGCTAAGACAGTTCTTGTGGAATTGGCAAAGTGATATTTGGAAGCCCGTAGAGGGCTATGGTGAAAAAGGAAATATCCTCAGATGAAATCTGGAAAGAAGAATCCTGAGAAACTGCTTGGTGCTCTGTTAATTCATCTCACAGTGTTACATCTGTATTTCTTGGATCTCTTTGCTAGCCTTATTTCTGTGGAATCTGAGAACAGATATTTCGGATCCCTTTGAAGACTATAGGGCCAAAGGAAATATCCTCCGATAACCAAGAGAAAGAAGCTTTCTGAAAAACTTCTTTGTGTTCTGTGAAATCATCTCACAGAGATACAGCTTTCCCCTCAAGAAGCCTTTCGCTAAGACAGTTCTTGTGGAATTGGAAAAGTGATATTTGGAAGCCCATAGAGGGCTATGGTGACAAAGGAAATATCCTCAGATAAAACCTGGAAAGAAGCTTCCTGAGAAACTGCTCTGTGATGTGTGACTTCCACTCACAGAGTTACATCTGTATTTCGTGGATCTCTTTGCTAGCCTTATTTGTGTGGAATATGAGAACAGATATTTCGGATCCCTTTGAAAACTATAGGGCCAAAGGAAATATCCTCTGATAACAAAGAGAAAGAAGCTTTCTGAGAAACTTCTTTTTTCTTTGAAATCATCTCACAGAGTTACAGCTTTCCCCTCAAGAAGTCTTTCGCTAAGACAGTTCTTGTGGAATTGGCAAAGTGATATTTGGAAGCCCATAGAGGGCTATGGTGAAAAAGGAAATATCCTCAGATAAAATCTAGAAAGAAGCTTCCTGAGAAACTGCTTAGTGTTCTGTAAATTCATCTCACAGAGTTACATCTGTATTTCGTGGATCTATTTGCTAGCCTTATTTCTGTGGAATCTGAAACAGATATTTCGGATCCCTTTGAAGACTATAGGGCCAAAGGAAATATCCTCTGATAACAAAGAGAAAGAAGCTTTCTGAGAAACTTCTTTGTGTTCTTTGAAATCATCTCACAGAGTTACAGCTTTCCCCTCAAGAAGCCTTTCCCTAAGACAGTTCTTGTGGAATTGGCAAAGTGATATTTGGAAGCCCTTAGAGGGCTATGGTGAAAAAGGAAATATCCTCAGATGAAATCTGGAAAGAAGCTTCCTGAGAAACTGCTTAGTGTTCTGTTAATTCATCTCACAGAGTTACATCTGTATTTCGTGGATCTCTTTGCTAGCCTTATTTCTGTGGAATCTGAGAACAGATATTTCGGATGCCTTTGAAGACTATAGTGCCAAAGGAAATATCCTCCGATAACAAAGAGAAAGAAGCTTTCTGAGAAACTTCTTTGTGTTCTGTGAAATCATCTCACATCGTTACAGCTTTCCCCTCAAGAAGCCTTTCGCTAAGACAGTTCTTGTGGAATTGGCAAAGTGATATTTGGAAGCCCATAGTGGGCTATGGTGACAAAGGAAATATCCTAAGATGAAATCTGGAAAGAAGCTTCCTGAGAAACTGCTTAGTGTTCTGTTAATTCATCTCACAGAGTTACATCTGTATTTCGTGGGTCTCTTTGCTAGCCTTATTTCTGTGGAATCTGAGAACAGATATTTCGGATCCCTTTGAAGACTATAGGGCCAAAGGAAATATCCTCCGATAACAAAGAGAAAGAAGCTTTCTGAGAAACTTCTTTGTGTTCTGTGAAATCATCTCACAGAGTTACAGCTTTCCCCTCAAGAAGCCTTTCCCTAAGACAGTTCTTGTGGAATTGGCAAAGTGATATTTTGAAGCCCATAGAGGGCTATGGTGAAAAAGGAAATATCCTCAGATGAAATCTAGAAAGAAGCCTCCTGAGAAACTGCTTAGTGCTCTGTTAATTCATCTCACAGAGTTACATCTGTATTTCGTGGATCTCTTTGCTAGCCTTATTTCCGTGGAATCTGAGAACAGATATTTCGGATCCCTTTGAAGACTATAGGCCCAAAGGAAATATCCTCCGATAACAAAGAGAAAGAAACTTTCTGAGAAACTTCTTTGTGTTCTCTGAAATCATCTCACAGAGTTATAGCTTTCCCCTCAAGAAGCCTTTCGCTAAGACAGTTCTTGTGGAATTGGCAAAGTGATATTTGGAAGCCCATAGAGGGCTATGGTGAAAAAGGAAATATCCTCAGATGAAATCTGGAAAGAAGAATCCTGAGAAACTGCTTGGAGCTCTGTTAATTCATCTCACAGTGTTACATCTGTATTTCGTGGATCTCTTTGCTAGCCTTATTTTTGTGGAATCTGAGAACAGATATTTCGGATCCCTTTGAAGACTATAGGGCCAAAGGAAATACCCTCCGATAACCAAGAGAAAGAAGCTTTCTGAGAAACTTCTTTGTGTTCTGTGAAATCATCTAACAGAGTTACACCTTTCCCCTCAAGAAGCCTTTCGCTAAGACAGTTCTTGTGGAATTGGCAAAGTGATATTTGGAAGCCCATAGAGGGCTATGGTGACAAAGAAAATATCCTCAGATAAAATCTGGAAAGAAGCTTCCTGAGAAACTGCTCTGTGATGTGTGACTTCCACTCACAGAGTTACATCTGTATTTCGTGGATCTCTTTGCCAGCCTTATTTCTGTGGAATCTGAGAACAGATATTTCGGATCCCTTTGAAAACTATAGGGCCAAAGGAAATATCCTCTGATAACAAAGAGAAAGAAGCTTTCTGAGAAACTTCTTTGTGTTCTTTGAAATCATCTCACAGAGTTACAGCTTTCCCCTCAAGAAGCCTTTCCTTAAGACATTTCTTGTGGAATTGGCAAAGTGATATTTGGAAGCCCATAGAGGGCAATGGTGAAAAAGGAAATATCCTCAGATGAAATCTAGAAAGAAGCTTCCTGAGAAACTGCTTAGTGCTCTGTTAATTCATCTCACAGAGTTACATCTGTATTTCGTGGATCTCTTTGCTAGCCTTATTTCTGTGGAATCTGAGAACAGATATTTCGGATCCCTTTGAAGACTATAGGGCCAAAGGAAATATCCTCTGATAACAAAGAGAAAGAAGCTTTCTGAGAAACTTCTTTGTGTTCTGTGATATCATCTCACAGAGTTACAGCTTTCCCCTCAAGAAGCTTTTCGCTAAGACAGTGCTTGTGGAATTGGCAAAGTGATATTTGGAAGCCCATAGAGGGCTATGGTGAAAAAGGAAATATCCTCAGATGAAATCTGGAAAGAAGCTTCCTGAGAAACTGCTTAGGGTTCTGTTAATTTATCTCACAGAGTTACATCTGTATTTCGTGGATCTCTTTGCTAGCCTTATTTCCGTGGAATCTGAGAACAGATATTTCGGATCCCTTTGAAGACTATAGGCCCAAAGGAAATATCCTCCGATAACAAAGAGAAAGAAACTTTCTGAAAAACTTCTTTGTGTTCTCTGAAATCATCTCACAGAGTTACAGCTTTCCCCTCAAGAAACCTTTCGCTAAGACAGTTCTTGTGGAATTGGCAAAGTGATATTTGGAAGCCCATAGAGGGCTATGGTGAAAAAGGAAATATCCTCAGATGAAATCTGGAAAGAAGAATCCTGAGAAACTGCTTGGTGCTCTGTTAATTCATCTCACAGTGTTACATCTGTATTTCTTGGATCTCTTTGCTAGCCTTATTTCTGTGGAATCTGAGAACAGATATTTCGGATCCCTTTGAAGACTATAGGGCCAAAGGAAATATCCTCCGATAACCAAGAGAAAGAAGCTTTCTGAAAAACTTCTTTGTGTTCTGTGAAATCATCTCACAGAGATACAGCTTTCCCCTCAAGAAGCCTTTCGCTAAGACAGTTCTTGTGTAATTGGAAAAGTGATATTTGGAAGCCCATAGAGGGCTATGGTGACAAAGGAAATATCCTCAGATAAAACCTGGAAAGAAGCTTCCTGAGAAACTGCTCTGTGATGTGTGACTTCCACTCACAGAGTTACATCTGTATTTCGTGGATCTCTTTGCTAGCCTTATTTGTGTGGAATATGAGAACAGATATTTCGGATCCCTTTGAAAACTATAGGGCCAAAGGAAATATCCTCTGATAACAAAGAGAAAGAAGCTTTCTGAGAAACTTCTTTTTTCTTTGAAATCATCTCACAGAGTTACAGCTTTCCCCTCAAGAAGCCTTTCGCTAAGACAGTTCTTGTGGAATTGGCAAAGTGATATTTGGAAGCCCATAGAGGGCTATGGTGACAAAGGAAATATCCTCAGATAAAATCTGTAAAGAAGCTTCCTGAGAAACTGCTCTGTGATGTGTGACTTCCACTCACAGAGTTACATCTGTATTTCGTGGATCTCTTTGCTAGCTTTATTTCTGTGGAATCTGAGAACAGATATTTCGGATCCCGTTGAAGACTATAGGGCCAAAGGAAGTATCCTCTGATAACAAAGAGCACGAAGCTTTCTGAGAAACTTCCTTGTGTTCTGTGAAATCATCTCACAGAGTTACAGCTTTCCCCTCAAGAAGCCTTTCGCTAAGACAGTGCTTGTGGAATTGGCAAAGTGATATTTGGAAGCCCATAGAGGGCTATGGTGAAAAAGGAAATATCCTCACATGAAATCTGGAAAGAAGCTTCCTGAGAAACTGCTTAGTGCTCTGTTAATTCATCTCACAGAGTTACATCTGTATTTCCTGGATCTCTTTGCTCGCGTTATTTCTGTGGAATCTGAGAACAGATATTTCGGAACCCTTTGAAGACTATAGGGCCAAAGGAAATATCCTCCGATAACAAAGAGAAAGAAGCTTTCTGAGAAACTTCTTTGTGTTCTGTGAAATCATCTCACAGAGTTACAGCCTTCCCTTCAAGAAGCCTTTCGCTAAGACAGTTGTTGTGGAATTGGCAAAGTGATATTTGGAAGCCCATAGAGGGCTATGGTGAAAAAGAAAATATCCTCAGATGAAATCTGGAAAGAAGCTTCCTGAGAAACTGCTTAGTGTTCTCTTAATTCATCTCACAGAGTTACATCTGTATTTCGTGGATCTCTTTGCTAGCCTTATTTCTGTGGAATCTGAGAAAAGATATTTCGGATCCCTTTGAAGACTATAGGGCCAAAGGAAATATCCTCCGATAACAAAGAGAAAGATGCTTTCTGAGAAACTTCTTTGTGTTCTGTGAAATCATCTCACAGAGTTTCAGCTTTTCCCTCAAGAAGCCTTTCGTTAAGACAGTTCTTGTGGAATTGGCAAAGTGATATTTGGAAGCCCATAGTGGCTTATGGTGACAAAGGAAATATCCTCAGATGAAATCTGGAAAGAAGCTTCTTGAGAAACTGCTTAGTTTTCTGTAAGTTCATCTCACAGAGTTACATCTGTATTTCGTGGATCTCTTTGTTAGCCTTATTTCTGTGGAATCTGAGGACAGATATTTCGGATCCCTTTGAAGACTATAGGGCCAAAGGAAATATCCTCTGATAACAAAGAGAAAGAAGCTTTCTGAGAAACTTCTTTGTGTTCTGTGAAATCATCTCACAGAGTTACAGCTTTCCCCTCAAGAAGCCTTTCGCTAAGACAGTTCTTGTGGAATTGGCAAAGTGATATTTGGAAGCCCATAGAGGGCTATGGTGAAAAAGGAAATATCCTCAGATGAAATCTAGAAAGAAGCTTCCTGAGAAACTGCTTAGTGCTCTGTTAATTCATCTCACAGAGTTACATCTGTATTTCGTGGATCTCTTTGCTAGCCTTATTTCTGTGGAATCTGAGAACAGATATTTCGGATCCCTTTGAAGACTATAGGGCCAAAGGAAATATCCTCCGATAACAAGGAGAATGAAGGTTTATGAGAAACTTCCTTGTGTTCTGTGAAATCATCTCTCAGAGTTACAGCTTTCCCCTCAAGAAGCCTTTCGCTAAGACAGTTCTTGTGGAATTGGCAAAGTGATATTTGGAAGCCCATAGAGGGCTATGGTGAAAAAGGAAATATCCTCAGATGAAATCTGGATAGAAGCTTCCTGAGAAACTGCTTAGTGTTCTGTTAATTCATCTCACAGAGTTACATCTGTATTTCGTGGATCTCTTTGCTAGCCTTATTTCTGTGGAATCTGAGAACAGATATTTCGGATCCCTTTGAAGACTATAGGGCCAAAGGAAATATCCTCCGGTAACAAAGAGAAAGAAGCTTTCTGAGAAACTTCTTTGTTTTCTGTAAAATCATCTCACAGCGTTACAGCTTTCACCTCAAGAAGCCTTTTTCTAAGACAGTTCTTGTTGAATTGGCAAAGTGATATTTGGAAGCCCATAGAGGGCTACGGTGAAAAAGGTAATATCCTCAGATGAAATCTGGAAAGACGTTTTCTGAGAAACAGCTTAGTGTTCTGTTAATTCATCTCACAGAGTTACGTCTGTATGTCGTGGATCTCTTTGCTAGTCTTATTTCTGTGGAATCTGAGAACAGATATTTCGGATCCCTTTTAAGACTATAGGGACAAAGGAAATATCCTCCGATAACAAAGAGAAAGAAGCTTTCTGTGAATCTTCTTTGTGTTCTCTGAAATCATCTCACAGAGTTACAGCTTTCCCCTCAAGAAGCCTTTCGCTTAGACAGTTCTTGTGGAATTGACAAAGTGAGATTTGGAAGCCCATAGAGGGCTATGGTGAAAAAGGAAATATCCTCAGATGAAATCTAGAAAGAAGCTTCCTGAGAAACTGCTTAGTGCTCTGTTAATTCATCTCACAGTGTTACATTTGTATTTCGTGGATCTCTTTGCTAGCCTTATTTCTGTGGAATCTGAGAACAGATATTTCGGATCCCTTTGAAGACTATAGGGCCAAAGGAAATATCCTCCGATAACAAAGAGAATGAAGGTTTCTGAGAAACTTCCTTGTGTTCTGTGAAATCATCTCACAGAGTTACATCTTTCCCCTCAAGAAGCCTTTCCCTAAGACATTTCTTGTGGAATTGGCAAAGTAATATTTGGAAGCCCATAGAGGGCTATGGTGAAAAAGGAAATATCCTCAGATGAAATCTGGAAAGAAGCTTCCTGAGAAACTGCTCTGTGATGTGTGACTTCCACTCACAGAGTTACATCTGTATTTCGTGGATCTCTTTGCTAGCCTTATTTGTGTGGAATATGAGAACAGATATTTCGGATCCCTTTGAAAACTATAGGGCCAAAGGAAATATCCTCTGATAACAAAGAGAAAGAAGCTTTCTGAGAAACTTCTTTTTTCTTTGAAATCATCTCACAGAGTTACAGCTTTCCCCTCAAGAAGCCTTTCGCTAAGACAGTTCTTGTGGAATTGGCAAAGTGATATTTGGAAGCCCATAGAGGGCTATGGTGACAAAGGAAATATCCTCAGATAAAATCTGGAAAGAAGCTTCCTGAGAAACTGCTCTGTGATGTGTGACTTCCACTCACAGAGTTACATCTGTATTTCGTGGATCTCTTTGCTAGCTTTATTTCTGTGGAATCTGAGAACAGATATTTCGGATCCCGTTGAAGACTATAGGGCCAAAGGAAGTATCCTCTGATAACAAAGAGCACGAAGCTTTCTGAGAAACTTCCTTGTGTTCTGTGAAATCATCTCACAGAGTTACAGCTTTCCCCTCAAGAAGCCTTTCGCTAAGACAGTGCTTGTGGAATTGGCAAAGTGATATTTGGAAGCCCATAGAGGGCTATGGTGAAAAAGGAAATATCCTCACATGAAATCTGGAAAGAAGCTTCCTGAGAAACTGCTTAGTGCTCTGTTAATTCATCTCACAGAGTTACATCTGTATTTCCTGGATCTCTTTGCTCGCGTTATTTCTGTGGAATCTGAGAACAGATATTTCGGAACCCTTTGAAGACTATAGGGCCAAAGGAAATATCCTCCGATAACAAAGAGAAAGAAGCTTTCTGAGAAACTTCTTTGTGTTCTGTGAAATCATCTCACAGAGTTACAGCCTTCCCTTCAAGAAGCCTTTCGCTAAGACAGTTGTTGTGGAATTGGCAAAGTGATATTTGGAAGCCCATAGAGGGCTATGGTGAAAAAGAAAATATCCTCAGATGAAATCTGGAAAGAAGCTTCCTGAGAAACTGCTTAGTGTTCTCTTAATTCATCTCACAGAGTTACATCTGTATTTCGTGGATCTCTTTGCTAGCCTTATTTCTGTGGAATCTGAGAAAAGATATTTCGGATCCCTTTGAAGACTATAGGGCCAAAGGAAATATCCTCCGATAACAAAGAGAAAGATGCTTTCTGAGAAACTTCTTTGTGTTCTGTGAAATCATCTCACAGAGTTTCAGCTTTTCCCTCAAGAAGCCTTTCGTTAAGACAGTTCTTGTGGAATTGGCAAAGTGATATTTGGAAGCCCATAGTGGCTTATGGTGACAAAGGAAATATCCTCAGATGAAATCTGGAAAGAAGCTTCTTGAGAAACTGCTTAGTTTTCTGTAAGTTCATCTCACAGAGTTACATCTGTATTTCGTGGATCTCTTTGTTAGCCTTATTTCTGTGGAATCTGAGGACAGATATTTCGGATCCCTTTGAAGACTATAGGGCCAAAGGAAATATCCTCTGATAACAAAGAGAAAGAAGCTTTCTGAGAAACTTCTTTGTGTTCTGTGAAATCATCTCACAGAGTTACAGCTTTCCCCTCAAGAAGCCTTTCGCTAAGACAGTTCTTGTGGAATTGGCAAAGTGATATTTGGAAGCCCATAGAGGGCTATGGTGAAAAAGGAAATATCCTCAGATGAAATCTAGAAAGAAGCTTCCTGAGAAACTGCTTAGTGCTCTGTTAATTCATCTCACAGAGTTACATCTGTATTTCGTGGATCTCTTTGCTAGCCTTATTTCTGTGGAATCTGAGAACAGATATTTCGGATCCCTTTGAAGACTATAGGGCCAAAGGAAATATCCTCCGATAACAAGGAGAATGAAGGTTTATGAGAAACTTCCTTGTGTTCTGTGAAATCATCTCTCAGAGTTACAGCTTTCCCCTCAAGAAGCCTTTCGCTAAGACAGTTCTTGTGGAATTGGCAAAGTGATATTTGGAAGCCCATAGAGGGCTATGGTGAAAAAGGAAATATCCTCAGATGAAATCTGGATAGAAGCTTCCTGAGAAACTGCTTAGTGTTCTGTTAATTCATCTCACAGAGTTACATCTGTATTTCGTGGATCTCTTTGCTAGCCTTATTTCTGTGGAATCTGAGAACAGATATTTCGGATCCCTTTGAAGACTATAGGGCCAAAGGAAATATCCTCCGGTAACAAAGAGAAAGAAGCTTTCTGAGAAACTTCTTTGTTTTCTGTAAAATCATCTCACAGCGTTACAGCTTTCACCTCAAGAAGCCTTTTTCTAAGACAGTTCTTGTTGAATTGGCAAAGTGATATTTGGAAGCCCATAGAGGGCTACGGTGAAAAAGGTAATATCCTCAGATGAAATCTGGAAAGAAGTTTTCTGAGAAACAGCTTAGTGTTCTGTTAATTCATCTCACAGAGTTACGTCTGTATGTCGTGGATCTCTTTGCTAGTCTTATTTCTGTGGAATCTGAGAACAGATATTTCGGATCCCTTTTAAGACTATAGGGACAAAGGAAATATCCTCCGATAACAAAGAGAAAGAAGCTTTCTGTGAATCTTCTTTGTGTTCTCTGAAATCATCTCACAGAGTTACAGCTTTCCCCTCAAGAAGCCTTTCGCTTAGACAGTTCTTGTGGAATTGACAAAGTGAGATTTGGAAGCCCATAGAGGGCTATGGTGAAAAAGGAAATATCCTCAGATGAAATCTAGAAAGAAGCTTCCTGAGAAACTGCTTAGTGCTCTGTTAATTCATCTCACAGTGTTACATTTGTATTTCGTGGATCTCTTTGCTAGCCTTATTTCTGTGGAATCTGAGAACAGATATTTCGGATCCCTTTGAAGACTATAGGGCCAAAGGAAATATCCTCCGATAACAAAGAGAATGAAGGTTTCTGAGAAACTTCCTTGTGTTCTGTGAAATCATCTCACAGAGTTACATCTTTCCCCTCAAGAAGCCTTTCCCTAAGACAGTTCTTGTGGAATTGGCAAAGTAATATTTGGAAGCCCATAGAGGGCTATGGTGAAAAAGGAAATATCCTCAGATGAAATCTGGAAAGAAGCTTCCTGAGAAACTGCTCTGTGATGTGTGACTTCCACTCACAGAGTTACATCTGTATTTCGTGGATCTCTTTGCTAGCCTTATTTGTGTGGAATCTGAGAACAGATATTTCGGATCCCTTTGAAAACTATAGGGCCAAAGGAAATATCCTCTGATAACAAAGAGAAAGAAGCTTTCTGAGAAACTTCTTTTTTCTTTGAAATCGTCTCACAGAGTTACAGCTTTCCCCTCAAGAAGCCTTTCTCTAAGACATTTCTTGTGGAATTGGCAAAGTGATATTTGGAAGCCCATAGAGGGCTATGGTGAAAAAAGAAATATCCTCAGATGAAATCTAGAAAGAAACTTCCTGAGAAACTGCTTAGTGTTCTGTAAATTCATCTCACAGAGTTGCATCTGTATTTCGTGGATCTCTTTGCTAGCCTTATTTCTGTGGAATCTGAGAAAAGATATTTCGGATCCCTTTGAAGACTGTAGGGCCAAAGGAAATATACTCTGATAACAAAGAGAAAGAAGATTTCTGAGAGACTTCTTTGTGTTCTGTGAAATCATCTCACAGAGTTACAGCTTTCCCCTCAAGAAGCCTTTCGCTAAGACAGTTCTTGTGGAATTGGAAAAGTGATATTTGGAAGCCCATAGAGGGCTATGGTGAAAAAGGAAATATCCTCAGATGAAATCTGGAAAGAAGCTTCCTGAGAAACTGCTTAGTGTTCTGTTAATTCATCTCACAGAGTTACATCTGTATTTCGTGGATCTCTTTGCTAGCCTTATTTCTGTGGAATCTGAGAACAGATATTTCGGATCCCTTTGAAGACTATAGGCACAAAGGAAATATCCTCCGATAACAAAGAGAAAGAAGCTTTCTGAGAAACTTCTTTGTGTTCTCTGAAATCATCTCACAGAGTTACAGCTTTCCCCTCAAGAAGCCTTTCGCTAAGACAGTTCTTGAGGAATCGGCAAAGTGATATTTGGAGGCCCATAGAGGGCTATGGTGAAAAAGGAAATATCCTCAGATGAAATCTGGAAAGAGGCATCATGAGAAACTGCTTAGTGCTCTGTCAATTCATCTCACAGTGTTACATCTGTATTTCGTGGATCTCTTTGCTAGCCTTATTTCTGTGGAATCTGAGAACAGATATTTTGGATCCCTTTGAAGACTATAGGGACAAAGGAAATATCCTCCGATAACAAAGAGAAAGAAGCTTTCTGAGAAACTTCTTTGTGTTCTGTGAAATCATCTCACAGAGTTACAGCTTTCCCCTCAAGAAGCCTTTCGCTAAGACAGTTGTTTTGGAATTGGCAAAGTGATATTTGGAAGCCCATAGAGGGCTATGGTGACAAAGGAAATATCCTCAGATAAAATCTGGAAAGAAGCTTCCTGAGAAACTGCTCTGTGATGTGTGACTTCCACTCACAGAGTTACATCTGTATTTCGTGGATCTCTTTGCTAGCCTTATTTCTGTTGAATCTGAGAACAGATATTTCGGATCCCTTTGAAGATTATGGGGCCAAAGGAAATATCCTACGATAACAAAGAGAAAGAAGCTTTCTGAGAAACTTCTTTGTGTTCTGTGAAATCATCTCACAGAGTTACAGCGTTCCCCTCAAGAAGCCTTTCGCTAAGACAGTTCTTGTGGAATTGGCAAAGTGATATTAGGAAGGCCATAGAGGGGTATGGTGACAAAGGAAATATCCTCAGATAAAATCTGGAAAGAAGCTTCCTGAGAAACTGCTCTGTGATGTGTGACTTCCACTCACAGAGTTACATCTGTATTTCTTGGATCTCTTTGCTAGCCTTCTGTCTGTGGAATCTGAGAACAGATATTTCGGATCCCATTGAAGACTATAGGGCCAAAGGAAGTATCCTCTGATAACAAAGAGCAAGAAGCTTTCTGAGAAACTTCCTTGTGTTCTGTGAAATCATCTCACAGAGTTACAGCTTTCCCCTCAAGAAGCCTTTCGCTAAGACAGTGCTTGTGGAATTGGCAAAGTGATATTTGGAAGCCCATAGAGGGCTATGGTGAAAAAGGAAATATCCTCAGATGAAATCTGGAAAGAAGCTTCCTGAGAAACTGCTTAGTGCTCTGTTAATTCATCTCACAGAGTTACATCTGTATTTCGTGGATCTCTTTGCTCGCGTTATTTCTGTGGAATCTGAGAACAGATATTTCGGATCCCTTAGAAGACTATAGGGCCAAAGGAAATATCCTCCGATAACAAAGAGAAAGAAGCTTTCTGAGAAACTTCTTTGTGTTCTGTGAAATCATCTCACAGAGTTACAGCTTTCCCCTCAAGAAGGCTTTCGCTAAGACAGTTGTTGTGGAATTGGCAAAGTGATATTTGGAAGCTCAGAGAGGGCTATGGTGAAAAAGGAAATATCCTCAGATGAAATCTGGAAAGAAGCTTCCTGAGAAACTGCTTAGTGTTCTGTTAATTCATCTCACAGAGTTACATCTGTATTTCGTGGATCTCTTTGCTAGCCTTATTTCTGTGGAATCTGAGAACAGATATTTCGGATCCCTTTGAAGACTATAGGGCCAAAGGAAATATCCTCCGATAACAAAGAGAAAGATGCTTTCTGAGAAACTTCCTTGTGTTCTGTGAAATCATCTCACAGAGTTTCAGCTTTCTCCTCAAGAAGCCTTTCGCTAAGACAGTTCTTGTGGAATTGGCAAAGTGATATTTGGAAGCCCATAGTGGACTATGGTGACAAAGGAAATATCCTCAGATGAAATCTGGAAAGAAGCTTCCTGAGAAACTGCTTAGTGTTCTGTAAATTCATCTCACAGAGTTTCATCTGTATTTCGTGGATCTCTTTGCTAGCCTTATTTCTGTGGAATCTGAGAACAGATATTTCGGATCCCTTTGAAGACTATAGGGCCAAAGGAAATATCCTCCGATAACAAAGAGAAAGAAGCTTTCTGAGAAAATTCTTTGTGTTCTGTGAAATCATCTCACAGAGTTACAGCTTTCCCCTCAAGAAGCCTTTCGCTAAGACAGTTGTTGTGGAATTGGCAAAGTGATATGTGGAAGCCCATAGAGGGCTATGGTGAAAAAGGAAATATCCTCAGATGAAATCTAGAAGGAAGCTTCCTGAGAAACTGCTTAGTGCTCTGTTAATTCATCTCGCAGAGTTACATCTGTATTTCGTGGATCTCTTTGCTAGCCTTATTTCTGTGGAATCTGAGAACAGATATTTCGGATCCCTTTGAAGACTATAGGGCCAAAGGAAATATCCTCTGATAACAAAGAGAAAGAAGCTTTCTGAGAAACTTCTTTGTGTTCTGTGAAATCATCTCACAGAGTTACAGCTTTCCCCTCAAGAAGCCTTTCGCTAAGACAGTTCTTGTGGAATTGGCAAAGTGATATTTGGAAGCCCATACAGGGCTATGGTGACAAAGGAAATATCCTCAGATAAAATCTGGAAAGAAGCTTCCTGAGAAACTGCTCTGTGATGTGTGACTTCCACTCACAGAGTTTCATCTGTATTTCGTGGATCTCTTTGCTAGCCTTATTTCTGTGGAATCTGAGAACAGATATTTCGGATCCCTTTGAAGACTATAGGGCCAAAGGAAATGTCCTCCGATAACAAAGAGAAAGAAGCTTTCTGAGAAACTTCTTTGTGTTCTGTGAAATCATCTCAGAGAGTTACAGCTTTCCCCTCAAGAAGCCTTTCGCGAAGACAGTTCTTTGGAATTGGCAAAGTGATATTTGGAAGCCCATAGAGGGCTATGGTGACAAAGGAAATATCCTCAGATAAAATCTGTAAAGAACCTTCCTGAGAAACTGCTCTGTGATGTGTGACTTCCACTCACAGAGTTACATCTGTATTTCGTGGATCTCTTTGCTAGCCTTATTTCTGTGGAATCTGAGAACAGATATTTCGGATCCCTTTGAAAACTATAGGGCCAAAGTAAATATCCTCTGATAAAAAAGAGAAAGAAGCTTTCTGAGAAACTTCTTTGTGTTCTTTGAAATCATTTCACAGAGTTACAGCTTTCCCCTCAAGAAGCCTTTCCCTAAGACATTTCTTGTGGAATTGGCAAAGTGATATTTGGAAGCCCATAGAGGGCTATGGTGAAAAAGGAAATATCCTCAGATGAAATCTAGAAAGAAGCTTCCTGAGAAACTGCTTAGTGCTCTATTAATTCATGTCACAGAGTTACATCTGTATTTCGTGGATCTCTTTGCTAGCCTTCTTTCTGTGGAATCTGAGAACAGATAATTCGGATCCCTTTGAAGACTATAGGGCCAAAGGAAATATCCTCTGATAACAAAGAGAAAGAAGCTTTCTGAGAAACTTCTTTGTGTTCTGTAAAATCATCTCACAGAGTTACAGCTTTCCCCTCAAGAAGCCTTTCGCTAAGACAGTTCTTGTGGAATTGGCAAAGTGATATTTGGAAGCCTGTAGAGGGCTATGGTGAAAAAGGAAATATCCTCAGATGAAATCTAGAAAGAAGCTTCCTGAGAAACTGCTTAGTGCTCTGTTAATTAATCTCGCAGAGTTACATCTGTATTTCGTGGATCTCTTTGCTAGCCTTATTTCTGTGGAATCTGAGAACAGATATTTCGGATCCCTTTGAAGGTTATTGGGCCAAAGGAAATATCCTCCGATAACAAAGAGAAAGAAGTTTTCTGAGAAATTTCTTTGTGTTCTGTGAAATCATCTCACAGAGTTACAGCTTTCCCCTCAAGAAGCCTTTCGCTAAGACAGTTCTTGTGGAATTGGCAAAGTGATATTTGGAAGCCCATAGAGGGCTGTGGTGACAAAGGAAATATCCTCAGATAAAATCTGGAAAGAAGCTTCCTGAGAAACTGCTCTGTTAGTGTGACTTCCACTCACAGAGGTATATCTGTATTTCGTGGATCTCTTTGCGAGCTTTATTTCTGTGGAATCTGAGAACAGATATTTCGGATCCCGTTGAAGACTATAGGGCCAAAGGAAATATCCTCCGATAACAAAGAGAAAGAAGCTTTCTGAGAAACTTCTTTGTGTTCTGTGAAATCATCTCACAGAGTTAAAGCTTTCCCTTCAAGAAGCCTTTCGCTAAGACAGTTCTTGTGGAATTGGCAAAGTGATATTTGGAAGCCCATAGAGGGCTATGGTGAAAAAGGATATATCCTCAGATGAAATCTGGAAAGAAGCTTCCTGAGAATCTGCTTAGTGTTCTGTTAATTCATCTCACAGAGTTACATCTGTATTTCGTGGATCTCTTTGCTAGCCTTTTTTCTGTGGAATCTGAGAAAAGATATTTCGGATCCCTTTGAAGACTATAGGGCCAAAGGAAATATCCTCCGATAACAAAGAGAAAGATGCTTTCTGAGAAACTTCTTTGTGTTCTGTGAAATCATCTCACAGAGTTTCAGCTTTCCCCTCAAGAAGCCTTTCGCTAAGACAGTTCTTGTGGAATTGGCAAAGTGATATTTGGAAGCCCATAGTGGCCTATGGTGACAAAGGAAATATCCTCAGATGAAATCTGGAAAGAAGCTTCTTGAGGAACTGCTTAGTTTTCTGTAAATTCATCTCACAGAGTTACATCTGTATTTCGTGGATCTCTTTGCTAGCCTTATTTCTGTGGAATCTGAGAACAGATATTTCGGATCCCTTTGAAGACTATAGGGCCAAAGGAAATATCCTCTGATAACAAAGAGAAAGAAGCTTTCTGAGAAACTTCTTTGTGTTCTGTGAAATTATCTCACAGAGTTACAGCTTTCCCCTCAAGAAGCCTTTCGCTAAGACAGTGCTTGTGGAATTGGCAAAGTGATATTTGGAAGCCCTTAGAGGGCTATGGTGAAAAAGGAAATATCCTCAGATGAAATCTAGAAAGAAGCTTCCTGAGAAACTGCTTAGTGCTCTGTTAATTCATCTCACAGAGTTACATCTGTATTTCGTGGATCTCTTTGCTAGCCTTATTTCTGTGGAATCTGAGAACAGATATTTCGGATCCCTTTGAAGACTATAGTGCCAAAGGAAATATCCTCCGATAACAAAGAGAATCAAGGTTTATGAGAAACATCCTTGTGTTCTGTGAAATCATCTCACAGAGTTACAGCTTTCCCCTCAAGAAGCCTTTTGCTAAGACAGTTCTTGTGGAATTGGCAAAGTGATATTTGGAAGCCCTTAGAGGGCTATTGTGAAAACGGAAATATCCTCAGATGAAATCTGGAAAGAAGCCTCCTGAGAAACTGCTTAGTGTTCTGTTAATTCATCTCACAGAGTTACATCTGTATTTCGTGGATCTCTTTGCTAGCCTTATTTCTGTGGAATCTGAGAACAGATATTTCGGATCCCTTTGAAGACTATAGGGCCAAAGGAAATATCCTCCGGTAACAAAGAGAAAGAAGCTTTCTGAGAAACTTCTTTGTGTTCTGTAAAATCATCTCACAGAGTTACAGCTTTCACCTCAAGAAGCCTTTTGCTAAGACAGTTCTTGTGGAATTGGCAAAGTGATATTTGGAAGCCCATAGAGGGCTACGGTGAAAAAGGTAATATCCTCAGATGAAATCTGGAAAGAAGCTTTCTGAGAAACAGCTTAGTGTTCTGTTAATTCATCTCACAGAGTTACATCTGTATGTCGTGGATCTCTTTGCTAGCCTTATTTCTGTGGAATCTGAGAACAGATATTTCGGATCCCTTTGAAGACTATAGGGCCAAAGGAAATATCCTCCGATAACAAAGAGAAAGAAGCTTTCTGAGAATCTTCTTTGTGTTCTCTGAAATCATCTCACAGAGGTACAGCTTTCCCCTCAAGAAGCCTTTCGCTAAGACAGTTCTTGTGGAATTGACAAAGTGATATATGGAAGCCCATAGAGGGCTATGGTGAAAAAGGAAATATCCTCAGATGAAATCTAGAAAGAAGCTTCCTGAGAAACTGCTTAGTGCTCTGTTAATTCATCTCACAGTGTTACATTTGTATTTCGTGGATCTCTTTGCTAGCCTTATTTCTGTGGAATCTGAGAAAAGATATTTCGGATCCCTTTGAAGACTCTAGGGCCAAAGGAAACATACTCTGATAACAAAGAGAAAGAAGATTTCTGAGAGACTTCTTTGTGTTCTGTGAAATCATCTCACAGAGTTACAGCTTTCCCCTCAAGAAGCCTTTCGCTAAGACAGTTCTTGTGGAATTGGAAAAGTGATATTTGGAAGCCCATAGAGGGCTATGGTGAAAAAGGAAATATCCTCAGATGAAATCTGGAAAGAAGCTTCCTGAGAAACTGCTTAGTGTTCTGTTAATTCATCTCACAGAGTTACATCTGTATTTCGTGGATCTCTTTGCTAGCCTTATTTCTGTGGAATCTGAGAACAGATATTTCGTATCCCTTTGAAGACTATAGGCACAAAGGAAATATCCTCCGATAACAAAGAGAAAGAAGCTTTCTGAGAAACTTCTTTGTGTTCTCTGAAATCATCTCACAGAGTTACAGCTTTCCCCTCAAGAAGCCTTTCGCTAAGACAGTTCTTGTGGAATTGGCAAAGTGATATTTGGAAGCCCATAGAGGGCTGTGGTGACAAGGGAAATATCCTCAGATAAAATCTGGAAAGAAGCTTCCTGAGAAACTGCTCTGTTAGTGTGACTTCCACTCACAGAGTTATATCTGTATTTCGTGGATCTCTTTGCGAGCTTTATTTCTGTGGAATCTGAGAACAGATATTTCGGATCCCGTTGAAGACTATAGGGCCAAAGGAAATATCCTCCGATAACAAAGAGAAAGAAGCTTTCTGAGAAACTTCTTTGTGTTCTGTGAAATCATCTCACAGAGTTAAAGCTTTCCCTTCAAGAAGCCTTTCGCTAAGACAGTTCTTGTGGAATTGGCAAAGTGATATTTGGAAGCCCATAGAGGGCTATGGTGAAAAAGGAAATATCCTCAGATGAAATCTGGAAAGAAGCTTCCTGAGAATCTGCTTAGTGTTCTGTTAATTCATCTCACAGAGTTACATCTGTATTTCGTGGATCTCTTTGCTAGCCTTATTTCTGTGGAATCTGAGAAAAGATATTTCGGATCCCTTTGAAGACTATAGGGCCAAAGGAAATATCCTCCGATAACAAAGAGAAAGATGCTTTCTGAGAAACTTCTTTGTGTTCTGTGAAATCATCTCACAGAGTTTCAGCTTTCCCCTCAAGAAGCCTTTCGCTAAGACAGTTCTTGTGGAATTGGCAAAGTGATATTTGGAAGCCCATATTGGCCTATGGTGACAAAGGAAATATCCTCAGATGAAATCTGGAAAGAAGCTTCTTGAGAAACTGCTTAGTTTTCTGTAATTTCATCTCACAGAGTTACATCTGTATTTCGTGGATCTCTTTGCTAGCCTTATTTCTGTGGAATCTGAGAACAGATATTTCGGATCCCTTTGAAGACTATAGGGCCAAAGGAAATATCCTCTGGTAACAAAGAGAAAGAAGCTTTCTGAGAAACTTCTTTGTGTTCTGTGAAATTATCTCACAGAGTTACAGCTTTCCCCTCAAGAAGCCTTTCGCTAAGACAGTGCTTGTGGAATTGGCAAAGTGATATTTGGAAGCCCTTAGAGGGCTATGGTGAAAAAGGAAATATCCTCAGATGAAATCTAGAAAGAAGCTTCCTGAGAAACTGCTTAGTGCTCTGTTAATTCATCTCACAGAGTTACATCTGTATTTCGTGGATCTCTTTGCTAGCCTTATTTCTGTGGAATCTGAGAACAGATATTTCGGATCCCTTTGAAGACTATAGGGCCAAAGGAAATATCCTCCGATAACAAAGAGAATCAAGGTTTATGAGAAACATCCTTGTGTTCTGTGAAATCATCTCACAGAGTTACAGCTTTCCCCTCAAGAAGCCTTTTGCTAAGACAGTTCTTGTGGAATTGGCAAAGTGATATTTGGAAGCCCTTAGAGGGCTATTGTGAAAACGGAAATATCCTCAGATGAAATCTGGAAAGAAGCCTCCTGAGAAACTGCTTAGTGTTCTGTTAATTCATCTCACAGAGTTACATCTGTATTTCGTGGATCTCTTTGCTAGCCTTATTTCTGTGGAATCTGAGAACAGATATTTCGGATCCCTTTGAAGACTATAGGGCCAAAGGAAATATCCTCCGGTAACAAAGAGAAAGAAGCTTTCTGAGAAACTTCTTTGTGTTCTGTAAAATCATCTCACAGAGTTACAGCTTTCACCTCAAGAAGCCTTTTGCTAAGACAGTTCTTGTGGAATTGGCAAAGTGATATTTGGAAGCCCATAGAGGGCTACGGTGAAAAAGGTAATATCCTCAGATGAAATCTGGAAAGAAGCTTTCTGAGAAACAGCTTAGTGTTCTGTTAATTCATCTCACAGAGTTACATCTGTATGTCGTGGATCTCTTTGCTAGCCTTATTTCTGTGGAATCTGAGAACAGATATTTCGGATCCCTTTGAAGACTATAGGGCCAAAGGAAATATCCTCCGATAACAAAGAGAAAGAAGCTTTCTGAGAATCTTCTTTGTGTTCTCTGAAATCATCTCACAGAGGTACAGCTTTCCCCTCAAGAAGCCTTTCGCTAAGACAGTTCTTGTGGAATTGACAAAGTGATATATGGAAGCCCATAGAGGGCTATGGTGAAAAAGGAAATATCCTCAGATGAAATCTAGAAAGAAGCTTCCTGAGAAACTGCTTAGTGCTCTGTTAATTCATCTCACAGTGTTACATTTGTATTTCGTGGATCTCTTTGCTAGCCTTATTTCTGTGGAATCTGAGAAAAGATATTTCGGATCCCTTTGAAGACTGTAGGGCCAAAGGAAACATACTCTGATAACAAAGAGAAAGAAGATTTCTGAGAGACTTCTTTGTGTTCTGTGAAATCATCTCACAGAGTTACAGCTTTCCCCTCAAGAAGCCTTTCGCTAAGACAGTTCTTGTGGAATTGGAAAAGTGATATTTGGAAGCCCATAGAGGGCTATGGTGAAAAAGGAAATATCCTCAGATGAAATCTGGAAAGAAGCTTCCTGAGAAACTGCTTAGTGTTCTGTTAATTCATCTCACAGAGTTACATCTGTATTTCGTGGATCTCTTTGCTAGCCTTATTTCTGTGGAATCTGAGAACAGATATTTCGTATCCCTTTGAAGACTATAGGCACAAAGGAAATATCCTCCGATAACAAAGAGAAAGAAGCTTTCTGAGAAACTTCTTTGTGTTCTCTGAAATCATCTCACAGAGTTACAGCTTTCCCCTCAAGAAGCCTTTCGCTAAGACAGTTCTTGAGGAATCGGCAAAGTGATATTTGGAGGCCCATAGAGGGCTATGGTGAAAAAGGAAATATCCTCAGATGAAATCTGGAAAGAGGCATCATGAGAAACTGCTTAGTGCTCTGTCAATTCATCTCAAAGTGTTACATCTGTATTTCGTGGATCTCTTTGCTAGCCTTATTTCTGTGGAATCTGAGAACAGATATTTCGGATCCCTTTGAAGACTATAGGGACAAAGGAAATATCCTCCGATAACAAAGAGAAAGAAGCTTTCTGAGAAACTTCTTTGTGTTCTGTGAAATCATCTCACAGAGTTACAGCTTTCCCCTCAAGAAGCCTTTCGCTAAGACAGTTGTTTTGGAATTGGCAAAGTGATATTTGGAAGCCCATAGAGGGCTATGGTGACAAAGGAAATATCCTCAGATAAAACCTGGAAAGAAGCTTCCTGAGAAACTGCTCTGTGATGTGTGACTTCCACTCACAGAGTTACATCTGTATTTCGTGGATCTCTTTGCTAGCCTTATTTCTGTTGAATCTGAGAACAGATATTTCGGATCCCTTTGAAGATTATGGGGCCAAAGGAAATATCCTCCGATAACAAAGAGAAAGAAGCTTTCTGAGAAACTTCTTTGTGTTCTGTGAAATCATCTCACAGAGTTACAGCTTTCCCCTCAAGAAGCCTTTCGCTAAGACAGTTCTTGTGGAATTGGCAAAGTGATATTTGGAAGCCCATAGAGGGCTATGGTGACAAAGGAAATATCCTCAGATAAAATCTGGAAAGAAGCTTCCTTAGAAACTCCTCTGTGATATGTGACTTCCACTCACAGAGTTACATCTGTATTTCCTGGATCTCTTTGCTAGCCTTATTTCTGTGGAATCTGAGAACAGATATTTCGGATTCCGTTGAAGACTATATGGCCAAAGGAAGTATCCTCTGATAACAAGGAGCAAGAAGCTTTCTGAGAAACTTCCTTGTGTTCTGTGAAATCATCTCACAGAGTTACAGCTTTCCCCTCAAGAAGCCTTTCGCTAAGACAGTGCTTGTAGAATTGGCAAAGTGATATTTGGAAGCCCATAGAGGGCTATGGTGAAAAAGGAAATATCCTCAGATGAAATCTGGAAAGAAGCTTCCTGAGAAACTGCTTAGTGCTCTGTTAATTCATCTCACAGAGTTACATCTGTATTTCGTGGATCTCTTTGCTCGCTTTATTTCTGTGGAATCTGAGAACAGATATTTCGGATCCCTTTGAAGACTATAGGGCCAAAGGAAATATCCTCCGATAACAAAGAGAAAGATGCCTTCTGAGAAACTTCTTTGTGTTCTGTGAAATCATCTCACAGAGTTTCGGCTTTCCCCTCAAGAAGCCTTTCGCTAAGAAAGTTCTTGTGGAATTGGCAAAGTGATATTTGGAAGCCCATAGTGGCCTATGGTGACAAAGGAAATATCCTCACATGAAATCTGGAAAGAAGCTTCTTGAGAAACTGCTTAGTGTTCTGTAAATTCATCTCACAGAGTTACATCTGTATTTCGTGGATCTCTTTGCTAGCCTTATTTCTGTGGAATCTGAGAACAGATATTTCGGATCCCTTTGAAGACTATATGGCCAAAGGAAATATCCTCTGATAACAAAGAGAAAGAAGCTTTCTGAGAAACTTCTTTGTGTTCTGTGAAATCATCTCACAGTGTTACAGCTTTCCCCTCAAGAAGCCTTTCGCTAAGACAGTTGTTGTGGAATTGGCAAAGTGATATTTGGAAGCCCGTAGAGGGCTATGGTGAAAAAGGAAATATCCTCAGATGAAATCTAGAAAGAAGCTTCCTGAGAAACTGCTTAGTGCTCTGTTAATTCATCTCACAGAGTTACATCTGTGTTTCGTGGATCTCTTTGCTAGCCTTATTTCTGTGGAATCTGAGAACAGATATTTCGGATCCCTTTGAAGACTATAGGGCCAAAGGAAATATCCTCTGATAACAAAGAGAATGAAGGTTTATGAGAAACTTCCTTGTGTTCTGTGAAATCATCTCACAGAGTTACAGCTTTCCCCTCAAGAAGCCTTTCGCTAAGACAGTTCTTGTGGAATTGGCAAAGTGATATTTGGAAGCCCATAGAGGGCTATTGTGAAAAAGGAAATATCCTCAGATGAAATCTGGATAGAGGCTTCCTGAGAAACTGCTTAGTGCTCTGTTAATTCATCTCACAGAGTTACATCTGTATTTCGTGGATCTCTTTGCTCCCGTTATTTCTGTGGAATCTGAGAACAGATATTTCGGATCCCTTTGAAGACTATAGGGCCAAAGGAAATATCCTCCGATAACAAAGAGAAAGATGCCTTCTGAGAAACTTCTTTGTGTTCTGTGAAATCATCTCACAGAGTTTCGGCTTTCCCCTCAAGAAGCCTTTCGCTAAGACAGTTCTTGTGGATTTGGCAAAGTGATATTTGGAAGCCCATAGTGGCCTATGGTGACAAAGGAAATATCCTCACATGAAATCTGGAAAGAAGCTTCTTGAGAAACTGCTTAGTGTTCTGTAAATTCATCTCACAGAGTTACATCTGTATTTCGTGGATCTCTTTGCTAGCCTTATTTCTGTGGAATCTGAGAACAGATATTTCGGATCCCTTTGAAGACTATATGGCCAAAGGAAATATCCTCTGATAACATAGAGAAAGAAGCTTTCTGAGAAACTTCTTTCTGTTCTGTGAAATCATCTCACAGTGTTACAGCTTTTTCCTCAAGAAGCCTTTCGCTAAGACAGTTGTTGTGGAATTGGCAAAGTGATATTTGGAAGCCCGTAGAGGGCTATGGTGAAAAAGGAAATATCCTCAGATGAAATCTAGAAAGAAGCTTCCTGAGAAACTGCTTAGTGCTCTGTTAATTCATCTCACAGAGTTACATCTGTGTTTCGTGGATGTCTTTGCTAGCCTTATTTCTGTGGAATCTGAGAACAGATATTTCGGATCCCTTTGAAGACTATAGGGCGAAAGGAAATATCCTCCGATAACAAAGAGAATGAAGGTTTATGAGAAACTTCCTTGTGTTCTGTGAAATCATCTCACAGAGTTACAGCTTTCCCCTCAAGAAGCCTTTCGCTAAGACAGTTCTTGTGGAATTGGCAAAGTGATATTTGGAAGCCCATAGAGGGCTATTGTGAAAAAGGGAATATCCTCAGATGAAATCTGGATAGAAGCTTCCTGAGAAACTGCTTAGTGTTCTGTTAATTCATCTCACAGAGTTACATCTGTATTTCGTGGATCTCTTTGCTAGCCTTATTTCTGTGGAATCTGAGAACACATATTTCGGATCCCTTTGAAGACTATAGGGCCAAAGGAAATATCCTCCGGTAACAAAGAGAAAGAAGCTTTCTGAGAAACTTCTTTGTGTTCTGTAAAATTTTCTCACAGAGTTACAGCTTTCACCTCAAGAAGCCTTTTGCTAAGACAGTTCTTGTGGAATTGGCAAAGTGATATTTGGAAGCCCATAGAGGGCTACGGTGAAAAAGGTAATATCCTCAGATGAAATCTGGAAAGAAGCTTTCTGAGAAACAGCTTAGTGTTCTGTTAATTCATCTCACAGAGTTACATCTGTGTGTCGTGGATTTCTTTGCTAGCCTTATTTCTGTGGAATCTTAGAACAGATATTTCGGATCCCTTTGAAGACTATAGGGCCAAAGGAAATATCCTCCGATAACAAAGAGAAAGAAGCTTTCTGAGAATCTTCTTTGTGTTCTCTGAAATCATCTCACAGAGGTACAGCTTTCCCCTCAAGAAGCCTTTCGCTAAGACAGTTCTTGTGGAATTGACAAAGTGATATATGGAAGCCCATAGAGGGCTATGGTGAAAAAGGAAATATCCTCAGATGAAATCTAGAAAGAAGCTTCCTGAGAAACTGCTTAGTGCTCTGTTAATTCATCTCACAGTGTTACATTTGTATTTCGTGGATCTCTTTGCTAGCCTTATTTCTGTGGAATCTGAGAACAGATATTTCGGATCCCTTTGAAGACTATAGGGCCAAAGGAAATATCCTCTGATAACAAAGAGAAAGAAGCTTTCTGAGAAACTTCTTTGTGTTCTGTGAAATCATCTCACAGAGTTACAGCTTTCCCCTCAAGAAGCCTTTCGCTAAGACAGTTCTTGTGGAATTGGCAAAGTGATATTTAGAAGCCCATAGAGGGCTATGGTGACAAAGGAAATATCCTCAGATACAATCTGGAAAGAAGCTTCCTGAGAAACTGCTCTGTGATGTGTGACTTCCATTCACAGAGTTACATCTGTATTTCGTGGATCTCTTTGCTAGCCTTATTTCTGTGGAATCTGAGAACAGATATTTCGGATCCCTTTGAAGACTATATGGCCAAAGGAAATATCCTCTGATAACAAAGAGAAAGAAGCTTTCTGAGAAACTTCTTTGTGTTCTGTGAAATCATCTCACAGTGTTACAGCTTTCCCCTCAAGAAGCCTTTCGCTAAGACAGTTGTTGTGGAATTGGCAAAGTGATATTTGGAAGCCCGTAGAGGGCTATGGTGAAAAAGGAAATATCCTCAGATGAAATCTAGAAAGAAGCTTCCTGAGAAACTGCTTAGTGTTCTGTTAATTCATCTCACAGAGTTACATCTGTGTTTCGTGGATCTCTTTGCTAGCCTTATTTCTGTGGAATCTGAGAACAGATATTTCGGATCCCTTTGAAGACTATAGGGCCAAAGGAAATATCCTCCGATAACAAAGAGAATGAAGGTTTATGAGAAACTTCCTTGTGTTCTGTGAAATCATCTCCCAGAGTTACAGCTTTCCCCTCAAGAAGCCTTTCGCTAAGACAGTTCTTGTGGAATTGGCAAAGTGATATTTGGAAGCCCATAGAGGGCTATTGTGAAAAAGGAAATATCCTCAGATGAAATCTGGATAGAAGCTTCCTGAGAAACTGCTTAGTGCTCTGTTAATTCATCTCACAGAGTTACATCTATATTTCGTGGATCTCTTTGCTCGCGTTATTTCTGTGGAATCTGAGAACAGATATTTCGGATCCCTTTGAAGACTATAGGGCCAAAGGAAATATCCTCCGATAACAAAGAGAAATATGCCTTCTGAGAAACTTCTTTGTGTTCTGTGAAATCATCTCACAGAGTTTCGGCTTTCCCCTCAAGAAGCCTTTCGCTAAGACAGTTCTTGTGGAATTGGCAAAGTGATATTTGGAAGCCCATAGTGGCCTATGGTGACAAAGGAAATATCCTCACATGAAATCTGGAAAGAAGCTTCTTGAGAAACTGCTTAGTGTTCTGTAAATTCATCTCACAGAGTTACATCTGTATTTCGTGGATCTCTTTGCTAGCCTTATTTCTGTGGAATCTGAGAACAGATATTTCGGATCCCTTTGAAGACTATATGGCCAAAGGAAATATCCTCTGATAACAAAGAGAAAGAAGCTTTCTGAGAAACTTCTTTCTGTTCTGTGAAATCATCTCACAGTGTTACAGCTTTCCCCTCAAGAAGCCTTTCGCTAAGACAGTTGTTGTGGAATTGGCAAAGTGATATTTGGAAGCCCGTAGAGGGCTATGGTGAAAAAGGAAATATCCTCAGATGAAATCTAGAAAGAAGCTTCCTGAGAAACTGCTTAGTGCTCTGTTAATTCATCTCACAGAGTTACATCTGTGTTTCGTGGATCTCTTTGCTAGCCTTATTTCTGTGGAATCTGAGAACAGATATTTCGGAACCCTTTGAAGACTATAGGGCCAAAGGAAATATCCTCTGATAACAAAGAGAAAGAAGCTTTCTGAGAAACTTCTTTGTGTTCTGTGAAATCATCTCACAGAGTTACAGCTTTCCCCTCAAGAAGCCTTTCGCTAAGACAGTTCTTGTGGAATTGGCAAAGTGATATTTAGAAGCCCATAGAGGGCTATGGTGACAAAGGAAATATCCTCAGATACAATCTGGAAAGAAGCTTCCTGAGAAACTGCTCTGTGATGTGTGACTTCCATTCACAGAGTTACATCTGTATTTCGTGGATCTCTTTGCTAGCCTTATTTCTGTGGAATCTGAGAACAAATATTTCGGATCCCTTTGAAGACTATAGGGCCAAAGGAAATATCCTCCGATAACAAAGAGAAAGAAGCTTTCTGAGAAACTTCTTTGTGTTCTGTGAAATCATCTCAGAGAGTTACAGCTTTCCCCTCAAGAAGCTTTTCGCTAAGACAGTTCTTGTGGAATTGGCAAAGTGATATTTGGAAGCCCATAGAGGGCTATGGTGACAAAGGAAACATCCTCAGATAAAATCTGGAAAGGAGCTTCCTTAGAAACTCCTCTGTGATGTGTGACTTCCACTCACAGAGTTACATCTGTATTTCGTGGATCTCTTTGCTAGCCTTATTTCTGTGGAATCTGAGAACAGATATTTCGGATTCCGTTGAAGACTATATGGCCAAAGGAAGTATCCTCTGATAACAAAGAGCAAGAAGCTTTCTGAGAAACTTCCTTGTGTTCTGTGAAATCATCTCACAGAGTTACAGCTTTCCCCTCAAGAAGCCTTTCGCTAAGACAGTGCTTGTGGAATTGGCAAAGTGATATTTGGAAGCCCATAGAGGGCTATGGTGAAAAAGGAAATATCCTCAGATGAAATCTGGAAAGAAGCTTCCTGAGAAACTGCTTAGTGCTCTGTTAATTCATCTCACAGAGTTACATCTGTATTTCGTGGATCTCTTTCCTCGCGTTATTTCTGTGGAATCTGAGAACAGATATTTCGGATCCCTTTGAAGACTATAGGGCCAAAGGAAATATCCTCCGATAACAAAGAGAAAGATGCCTTCTGAGAAACTTCTTTGTGTTCTGTGAAATCATCTCACAGAGTTTCGGCTTTCCCCTCAAGAAGCCTTTCGCTAAGACAGTTCTTGTGGATTTGGCAAAGTGATATTTGGAAGCCCATAGTGGCCTATGGTGACAAAGGAAATATCCTCACATGAAATCTGGAAAGAAGCTTCTTGAGAAACTTCTTAGTGTTCTGTAAATTCATCTCACAGAGTTACATCTGTATTTCGTGGATCTCTTTGCTAGCCTTATTTCTGTGGAATCTGAGAACAGATATTTCGGATCCCTTTGAAGACTATATGGCCAAAGGAAATATCCTCTGATAACATAGAGAAAGAAGCTTTCTGAGAAACTTCTTTCTGTTCTGTGAAATCATCTCACAGTGTTACAGCTTTCCCCTCAAGAAGCCTTTCGCTAAGACAGTTGTTGTGGAATTGGCAAAGTGATATTTGGAAGCCCGTAGAGGGCTATGGTGAAAAAGGAAATATCCTCAGATGAAATCTAGAAAGAAGCTTCCTGAGAAACTGCTTAGTGCTCTGTTAATTCATCTCACAGAGTTACATCTGTGTTTCGTGGATGTCTTTGCTAGCCTTATTTCTGTGGAATCTGAGAACAGATATTTCGGATCCCTTTGAAGACTATAGGGCGAAAGGAAATATCCTCCGATAACAAAGAGAATGAAGGTTTATGAGAAACTTCCTTGTGTTCTGTGAAATCATCTCACAGAGTTACAGCTTTCCCCTCAAGAAGCCTTTCGCTAAGACAGTTCTTGTGGAATTGGCAAAGTGATATTTGGAAGCCCATAGAGGGCTATTGTGAAAAAGGAAATATCCTCAGATGAAATCTGGATAGAAGCTTCCTGAGAAACTGCTTAGTGTTCTGTTAATTCATCTCACAGAGTTACATCTGTATTTCGTGGATCTCTTTGCTAGCCTTATTTCTGTGGAATCTGAGAACACATATTTCGGATCCCTTTGAAGACTATAGGGCCAAAGGAAATATCCTCCGGTAACAAAGAGAAAGAAGCTTTCTGAGAAACTTCTTTGTGTTCTGTAAAATTTTCTCACAGAGTTACAGCTTTCACCTCAAGAAGCCTTTTGCTAAGACAGTTCTTGTGGAATTGGCAAAGTGATATTTGGAAGCCCATAGAGGGCTACGGTGAAAAAGGTAATATCCTCAGATGAAATCTGGAAAGAAGCTTTCTGAGAAACAGCTTAGTGTTCTGTTAATTCATCTCACAGAGTTACATCTGTGTGTCGTGGATTTCTTTGCTAGCCTTATTTCTGTGGAATCTTAGAACAGATATTTCGGATCCCTTTGAAGACTATAGGGCCAAAGGAAATATCCTCCGATAACAAAGAGAAAGAAGCTTTCTGAGAATCTTCTTTGTGTTCTGTGAAATCATCTCACAGAGTTACAGCTTTCCCCTCAAGAAGCCTTTCGCTAAGACAGTTCTTGTGGAATTGACAAAGTGATATATGGAAGCCCATAGAGGGCTATGGTGAAAAAGGAAATATCCTCAGATGAAATCTAGAAAGAAGCTTCCTGAGAAACTGCTTAGTGCTCTGTTAATTCATCTCACAGTGTTACATTTGTATTTCGTGGATCTCTTTGCTAGCCTTATTTCTGTGGAATCTGAGAACAGATATTTCGGATCCCTTTGAAGACTATAGGGCCAAAGGAAATATCCTCTGATAACAAAGAGAAAGAAGCTTTCTGAGAAACTTCTTTGTGTTCTGTGAAATCATCTCACAGAGTTACAGCTTTCCCCTCAAGAAGCCTTTCGCTAAGACAGTTC
Organism: Macaca nemestrina; assembly: GCF_043159975.1. Taxonomy (NCBI): domain Eukaryota; kingdom Metazoa; phylum Chordata; class Mammalia; order Primates; family Cercopithecidae; genus Macaca; species Macaca nemestrina. The sequence continues at coordinate 99,691,599 of NC_092138.1, read as the reverse complement.
TTGTGGAATTGGCAAAGTGATATTTAGAAGCCCATAGAGGGCTATGGTGACAAAGGAAATATCCTCAGATACAATCTGGAAAGAAGCTTCCTGAGAAACTGCTCTGTGATGTGTGACTTCCATTCACAGAGTTACATCTGTATTTCGTGGATCTCTTTGCTAGCCTTATTTCTGTGGAATCTGAGAACAGATATTTCGGATCCCTTTGAAGACTATATGGCCAAAGGAAATATCCTCTGATAACAAAGAGAAAGAAGCTTTCTGAGAAACTTCTTTGTGTTCTGTGAAATCATCTCACAGTGTTACAGCTTTCCCCTCAAGAAGCCTTTCGCTAAGACAGTTGTTGTGGAATTGGCAAAGTGATATTTGGAAGCCCGTAGAGGGCTATGGTGAAAAAGGAAATATCCTCAGATGAAATCTAGAAAGAAGCTTCCTGAGAAACTGCTTAGTGCTCTGTTAATTCATCTCACAGAGTTACATCTGTGTTTCGTGGATCTCTTTGCTAGCCTTATTTCTGTGGAATCTGAGAACAGATATTTCGGATCCCTTTGAAGACTATAGGGCCAAAGGAAATATCCTCCGATAACAAAGAGAATGAAGGTTTATGAGAAACTTCCTTGTGTTCTGTGAAATCATCTCACAGAGTTACAGCTTTCCCCTCAAGAAGCCTTTCGCTAAAACAGTTCTTGTGGAATTGGCAAAGTGATATTTGGAAGCCCATAGAGGGCTATTGTGAAAAAGGAAATATCCTCAGATGAAATCTGGATAGAAGCTTCCTGAGAAACTGCTTAGTGCTCTGTTAATTCATCTCACAGAGTTACATCTGTATTTCGTGGATCTCTTTGCTCGCGTTATTTCTGTGGAATCTGAGAACAGATATTTCGGATCCCTTTGAAGACTATAGGGCCAAAGGAAATATCCTCCGATAACAAAGAGAAATATGCCTTCTGAGAAACTTCTTTGTGTTCTGTGAAATCATCTCACAGAGTTTCGGCTTTCCCCTCAAGAAGCCTTTCGCTAAGACAGTTCTTGTGGAATTGGCAAAGTGATATTTGGAAGCCCATAGTGGCCTATGGTGACAAAGGAAATATCCTCACATGAAATCTGGAAAGAAGCTTCTTGAGAAACTGCTTAGTGTTCTGTAAATTCATCTCACAGAGTTACATCTGTATTTCGTGGATCTCTTTGCTAGCCTTATTTCTGTGGAATCTGAGAACAGATATTTCGGATCCCTTTGAAGACTATATGGCCAAAGGAAATATCCTCTGATAACAAAGAGAAAGAAGCTTTCTGAGAAACTTCTTTCTGTTCTGTGAAATCATCTCACAGTGTTACAGCTTTCCCCTCAAGAAGCCTTTCGCTAAGACAGTTGTTGTGGAATTGGCAAAGTGATATTTGGAAGCCCGTAGAGGGCTATGGTGAAAAAGGAAATATCCTCAGATGAAATCTAGAAAGAAGCTTCCTGAGAAACTGCTTAGTGCTCTGTTAATTCATCTCACAGAGTTACATCTGTGTTTCGTGGATCTCTTTGCTAGCCTTATTTCTGTGGAATCTGAGAACAGATATTTCGGAACCCTTTGAAGACTATAGGGCCAAAGGAAATATCCTCTGATAACAAAGAGAAAGAAGCTTTCTGAGAAACTTCTTTGTGTTCTGTGAAATCATCTCACAGAGTTACAGCTTTCCCCTCAAGAAGCCTTTCGCTAAGACAGTTCTTGTGGAATTGGCAAAGTGATATTTAGAAGCCCATAGAGGGCTATGGTGAAAAAGGAAATATCCTCAGATACAATCTGGAAAGAAGCTTCCTGAGAAACTGCTCTGTGATGTGTGACTTCCATTCACAGAGTTACATCTGTATTTCGTGGATCTCTTTGCTAGCCTTATTTCTGTGGAATCTGAGAACAGATATTTCGGATCCCTTTGAAGACTATAGGGCCAAAGGAAATATCCTCCGATAACAAAGAGAAAGAAGCTTTCTGAGAAACTTCTTTGTGTTCTGTGAAATCATCTCAGAGAGTTACAGCTTTCCCCTCAAGAAGCTTTTCGCTAAGACAGTTCTTGTGGAATTGGCAAAGTGATATTTGGAAGCCCATAGAGGGCTATGGTGACAAAGGAAACATCCTCAGATAAAATCTGGAAAGGAGCTTCCTTAGAAACTCCTCTGTGATGTGTGACTTCCACTCACAGAGTTACATCTGTATTTCGTGGATCTCTTTGCTAGCCTTATTTCTGTGGAATCTGAGAACAGATATTTCGGATTCCGTTGAAGACTATATGGCCAAAGGAAGTATCCTCTGATAACAAAGAGCAAGAAGCTTTCTGAGAAACTTCCTTGTGTTCTGTGAAATCATCTCACAGAGTTACAGCTTTCCCCTCAAGAAGCCTTTCGCTAAGACAGTGCTTGTGGAATTGGCAAAGTGATATTTGGAAGCCCATAGAGGGCTATGGTGAAAAAGGAAATATCCTCAGATGAAATCTGGAAAGAAGCTTCCTGAGAAACTGCTTAGTGCTCTGTTAATTCATCTCACAGAGTTACATCTGTATTTCGTGGATCTCTTTCCTCGCGTTATTTCTGTGGAATCTGAGAACAGATATTTCGGATCCCTTTGAAGACTATAGGGCCAAAGGAAATATCCTCCGATAACAAAGAGAAAGATGCCTTCTGAGAAACTTCTTTGTGTTCTGTGAAATCATCTCACAGAGTTTCGGCTTTCCCCTCAAGAAGCCTTTCGCTAAGACAGTTCTTGTGGAATTGGCAAAGTGATATTTGGAAGCCCATAGTGGCCTATGGTGACAAAGGAAATATCCTCACATGAAATCTGGAAAGAAGCTTCTTGAGAAACTGCTTAGTGTTCTGTAAATTCATCTCACAGAGTTACATCTGTATTTCGTGGATCTCTTTGCTAGCCTTATTTCTGTGGAATCTGAGAACAGATATTTCGGATCCCTTTGAAGACTATATGGCCAAAGGAAATATCCTCTGATAACAAAGAGAAAGAAGCTTTCTGAGAAACTTCTTTGTGTTCTGTGAAATCATCTCACAGTGTTACAGCTTTCCCCTCAAGAAGCCTTTCGCTAAGACAGTTGTTGTGGAATTGGCAAAGTGATATTTGGAAGCCCGTAGAGGGCTATGGTGAAAAAGGAAATATCCTCAGATGAAATCTAGAAAGAAGCTTCCTGAGAAACTGCTTAGTGCTCTGTTAATTCATCTCACAGAGTTACATCTGTGTTTCGTGGATCTCTTTGCTAGCCTTATTTCTGTGGAATCTGAGAACAGATATTTCGGATCCCTTTGAAGACTATAGGGCCAAAGGAAATATCCTCCGATAACAAAGAGAATGAAGGTTTATGAGAAACTTCCTTGTGTTCTGTGAAATCATCTCACAGAGTTACAGCTTTCCCCTCAAGAAGCCTTTCGCTAAGACAGTTCTTGTGGAATTGGCAAAGTGATATTTGGAAGCCCATAGAGGGCTATTGTGAAAAAGGAAATATCCTCAGATGAAATCTGGATAGAAGCTTCCTGAGAAACTGCTTAGTGCTCTGTTAATTCATCTCACAGAGTTACATCTGTATTTCGTGGATCTCTTTGCTCGCGTTATTTCTGTGGAATCTGAGAACAGATATTTTGGATCCCTTTGAAGACTATAGGGCCAAAGGAAATATCCTCCGATAACAAAGAGAAATATGCCTTCTGAGAAACTTCTTTGTGTTCTGTGAAATCATCTCACAGAGTTTCGGCTTTCCCCTCAAGAAGCCTTTCGCTAAGACAGTTCTTGTGGAATTGGCAAAGTGATATTTGGAAGCCCATAGTGGCCTATGGTGACAAAGGAAATATCCTCACATGAAATCTGGAAAGAAGCTTCTTGAGAAACTGCTTAGTGTTCTGTAAATTCATCTCACAGAGTTACATCTGTATTTCGTGGATCTCTTTGCTAGCCTTATTTCTGTGGAATCTGAGAACAGATATTTCGGATCCCTTTGAAGACTATATGGCCAAAGGAAATATCCTCTGATAACAAAGAGAAAGAAGCTTTCTGAGAAACTTCTTTCTGTTCTGTGAAATCATCTCACAGTGTTACAGCTTTCCCCTCAAGAAGCCTTTCGCTAAGACAGTTGTTGTGGAATTGGCAAAGTGATATTTGGAAGCCCGTAGAGGGCTATGGTGAAAAAGGAAATATCCTCAGATGAAATCTAGAAAGAAGCTTCCTGAGAAACTGCTTAGTGCTCTGTTAATTCATCTCACAGAGTTACATCTGTGTTTCATGGATCTCTTTGCTAGCCTTATTTCTGTGGAATCTGAGAACAGATATTTCGGATCCCTTTGAAGACTATAGGGCGAAAGGAAATATCCTCCGATAACAAAGAGAATGAAGGTTTATGAGAAACTTCCTTGTGTTCTGTGAAATCATCTCACAGAGTTACAGCTTTCCCCTCAAGAATCCTTTCGCTAAGACAGTTCTTGTGGAATTGGCAAAGTGATATTTGGAAGCCCATAGAGGGCTATTGTGAAAAAGGAAATATCCTCAGATGAAATCTGGATAGAAGCTTCCTGAGAAACTGCTTAGTGTTCTGTTAATTCATCTCACAGAGTTACATCTGTATTTCGTGGATCTCTTTGGTAGCCTTATTTCTGTGGAATCTGAGAACACATATTTCGGATCCCTTTGAAGACTATAGGGCTAAAGGAAATATCCTCCGGTAACAAAGAGAAAGAAGCTATCTGAGAAACTTCTTTGTGTTCTGTAAAATCATCTCACAGAGTTACAGCTTTCACCTCAAGAAACCTTTTGCTAAGACAGTTCTTGTGGAATTGGCAAAGTGATATTTGGAAGCCCTTAGAGGGCTATGGTGAAAAAGGTAATATCCTCAGATGAAATCTGGAAAGAAGCTTTCTGAGAAACTTCTTAGTGCTCTGTTAATTCATCTCGCAGAGTTACATCTGTATTTCGTGGATCTCTTTGCTAGCCTTATTTCTATGGAATCTGAGAACAGATATTTCGGATTCCTTTGAAGACTATAGGGCCAAAGGAAGTATCCTCCGATAACAAAGACAAAGAAGCTTTCTGAGAAACTTCTTTGTGTTCTGTGAAATCATCTCACAGAGTTACAACTTTCCCCTCAAGAAGCCTTTCCCTAAGACAGTTCTTGTGGATTTGGCAAAGTGATATTTGGAAGCCCATAGAGGGCTATGGTGACAAAGGAAATATCCTCAGATAAAATCTGGAAAGAAGCTTCCTGAGAAACTGCTCTATGATGTGTGACTTCCACTCACAGAGTTATATCTGTATTTCGTGGATCTCTTTGCTAGCCTTATTTCTGTGGAATCTGAGAACAGATATTTCGGATCCCTTTGAAGACTATAGGGCGAAAGGAAATATCCTCCGATAACAAAGAGAATGAAGGTTTATGAGAAACTTCCTTGTGTTCTGTGAAATCATCTCACAGAGTTACAGCTTTCCCCTGAAGAAGCCTTTCGCTAAGACAGTTCTTGTGGAATTGGCAAAGTGATATTTGGAAGCCCATAGAGGGCTATTGTGAAAAAGGAAATATCCTCAGATGAAATCTGGAGAGAAGCTTCCTGAGAAATTGCTTAGTGTTCTGTTAATTCATCTCACAGAGTTACATCTGTATTTCGTGGATCTCTTTGCTAGCCTTATTTCTGTGGAATCTGAGAACACATATTTCAGATCCCTTTGAAGACTATAGGGCCAAAGGAAATATCCTCTGGTAACAAAGAGAAAAAGCTTTCTGAGAAACTTCTTTCTGTTCTGTGAAATCATCTCACAGTGTTACAGCTTTCCCCTCAAGAAGCCTTTCGCTAAGACAGTTGTTGTGGAATTGGCAAAGTGATATTTGGAAGCCCGTAGAGGGCTATGGTGAAAAAGGAAATATCCTCAGATGAAATCTAGAAAGAAGCTTCCTGAGAAACTGCTTAGTGCTCTGTTAATTCATCTCACAGAGTTACATCTGTGTTTCGTGGATCTCTTTGCTAGCCTTATTTCTGTGGAATCTGAGAACAGATATTTCGGAACCCTTTGAAGACTATAGGGCCAAAGGAAATATCCTCTGATAACAAAGAGAAAGAAGCTTTCTGAGAAACTTCTTTGTGTTCTGTGAAATCATCTCACAGAGTTACAGCTTTCCCCTCAAGAAGCCTTTCGCTAAGACAGTTCTTGTGGAATTGGCAAAGTGATATTTAGAAGCCCATAGAGGGCTATGGTGACAAAGGAAATATCCTCAGATACAATCTGGAAAGAAGCTTCCTGAGAAACTGCTCTGTGATGTGTGACTTCCATTCACAGAGTTACATCTGTATTTCGTGGATCTCTTTGCTAGCCTTATTTCTGTGGAATCTGAGAACAGATATTTCGGATCCCTTTGAAGACTATAGGGCCAAAGGAAATATCCTCCGATAACAAAGAGAAAGAAGCTTTCTGAGAAACTTCTTTGTGTTCTGTGAAATCATCTCAGAGAGTTACAGCTTTCCCCTCAAGAAGCTTTTCGCTAAGACAGTTCTTGTGGAATTGGCAAAGTGATATTTGGAAGCCCATAGAGGGCTATGGTGACAAAGGAAACATCCTCAGATAAAATCTGGAAAGGAGCTTCCTTAGAAACTCCTCTGTGATGTGTGACTTCCACTCACAGAGTTACATCTGTATTTCGTGGATCTCTTTGCTAGCCTTATTTCTGTGGAATCTGAGAACAGATATTTCGGATTCCGTTGAAGACTATATGGCCAAAGGAAGTATCCTCTGATAACAAAGAGCAAGAAGCTTTCTGAGAAACTTCCTTGTGTTCTGTGAAATCATCTCACAGAGTTACAGCTTTCCCCTCAAGAAGCCTTTCGCTAAGACAGTGCTTGTGGAATTGGCAAAGTGATATTTGGAAGCCCATAGAGGGCTATGGTGAAAAAGGAAATATCCTCAGATGAAATCTGGAAAGAAGCTTCCTGAGAAACTGCTTAGTGCTCTGTTAATTCATCTCACAGAGTTACATCTGTATTTCGTGGATCTCTTTCCTCGCGTTATTTCTGTGGAATCTGAGAACAGATATTTCGGATCCCTTTGAAGACTATAGGGCCAAAGGAAATATCCTCCGATAACAAAGAGAAAGATGCCTTCTGAGAAACTTCTTTGTGTTCTGTGAAATCATCTCACAGAGTTTCGGCTTTCCCCTCAAGAAGCCTTTCGCTAAGACAGTTCTTGTGGAATTGGCAAAGTGATATTTGGAAGCCCATAGTGGCCTATGGTGACAAAGGAAATATCCTCACATGAAATCTGGAAAGAAGCTTCTTGAGAAACTGCTTAGTGTTCTGTAAATTCATCTCACAGAGTTACATCTGTATTTCGTGGATCTCTTTGCTAGCCTTATTTCTGTGGAATCTGAGAACAGATATTTCGGATCCCTTTGAAGACTATATGGCCAAAGGAAATATCCTCTGATAACAAAGAGAAAGAAGCTTTCTGAGAAACTTCTTTGTGTTCTGTGAAATCATCTCACAGTGTTACAGCTTTCCCCTCAAGAAGCCTTTCGCTAAGACAGTTGTTGTGGAATTGGCAAAGTGATATTTGGAAGCCCGTAGAGGGCTATGGTGAAAAAGGAAATATCCTCAGATGAAATCTAGAAAGAAGCTTCCTGAGAAACTGCTTAGTGCTCTGTTAATTCATCTCACAGAGTTACATCTGTGTTTCGTGGATCTCTTTGCTAGCCTTATTTCTGTGGAATCTGAGAACAGATATTTCGGATCCCTTTGAAGACTATAGGGCCAAAGGAAATATCCTCCGATAACAAAGAGAATGAAGGTTTATGAGAAACTTCCTTGTGTTCTGTGAAATCATCTCACAGAGTTACAGCTTTCCCCTCAAGAAGCCTTTCGCTAAGACAGTTCTTGTGGAATTGGCAAAGTGATATTTGGAAGCCCATAGAGGGCTATTGTGAAAAAGGAAATATCCTCAGATGAAATCTGGATAGAAGCTTCCTGAGAAACTGCTTAGTGCTCTGTTAATTCATCTCACAGAGTTACATCTGTATTTCGTGGATCTCTTTGCTCGCGTTATTTCTGTGGAATCTGAGAACAGATATTTTGGATCCCTTTGAAGACTATAGGGCCAAAGGAAATATCCTCCGATAACAAAGAGAAATATGCCTTCTGAGAAACTTCTTTGTGTTCTGTGAAATCATCTCACAGAGTTTCGGCTTTCCCCTCAAGAAGCCTTTCGCTAAGACAGTTCTTGTGGAATTGGCAAAGTGATATTTGGAAGCCCATAGTGGCCTATGGTGACAAAGGAAATATCCTCACATGAAATCTGGAAAGAAGCTTCTTGAGAAACTGCTTAGTGTTCTGTAAATTCATCTCACAGAGTTACATCTGTATTTCGTGGATCTCTTTGCTAGCCTTATTTCTGTGGAATCTGAGAACAGATATTTCGGATCCCTTTGAAGACTATATGGCCAAAGGAAATATCCTCTGATAACAAAGAGAAAGAAGCTTTCTGAGAAACTTCTTTCTGTTCTGTGAAATCATCTCACAGTGTTACAGCTTTCCCCTCAAGAAGCCTTTCGCTAAGACAGTTGTTGTGGAATTGGCAAAGTGATATTTGGAAGCCCGTAGAGGGCTATGGTGAAAAAGGAAATATCCTCAGATGAAATCTAGAAAGAAGCTTCCTGAGAAACTGCTTAGTGCTCTGTTAATTCATCTCACAGAGTTACATCTGTGTTTCATGGATCTCTTTGCTAGCCTTATTTCTGTGGAATCTGAGAACAGATATTTCGGATCCCTTTGAAGACTATAGGGCGAAAGGAAATATCCTCCGATAACAAAGAGAATGAAGGTTTATGAGAAACTTCCTTGTGTTCTGTGAAATCATCTCACAGAGTTACAGCTTTCCCCTCAAGAATCCTTTCGCTAAGACAGTTCTTGTGGAATTGGCAAAGTGATATTTGGAAGCCCATAGAGGGCTATTGTGAAAAAGGAAATATCCTCAGATGAAATCTGGATAGAAGCTTCCTGAGAAACTGCTTAGTGTTCTGTTAATTCATCTCACAGAGTTACATCTGTATTTCGTGGATCTCTTTGGTAGCCTTATTTCTGTGGAATCTGAGAACACATATTTCGGATCCCTTTGAAGACTATAGGGCTAAAGGAAATATCCTCCGGTAACAAAGAGAAAGAAGCTATCTGAGAAACTTCTTTGTGTTCTGTAAAATCATCTCACAGAGTTACAGCTTTCACCTCAAGAAACCTTTTGCTAAGACAGTTCTTGTGGAATTGGCAAAGTGATATTTGGAAGCCCTTAGAGAGCTATGGTGAAAAAGGTAATATCCTCAGATGAAATCTGGAAAGAAGCTTTCTGAGAAACTTCTTAGTGCTCTGTTAATTCATCTCGCAGAGTTACATCTGTATTTCGTGGATCTCTTTGCTAGCCTTATTTCTATGGAATCTGAGAACAGATATTTCGGATTCCTTTGAAGACTATAGGGCCAAAGGAAGTATCCTCCGATAACAAAGACAAAGAAGCTTTCTGAGAAACTTCTTTGTGTTCTGTGAAATCATCTCACAGAGTTACAACTTTCCCCTCAAGAAGCCTTTCCCTAAGACAGTTCTTGTGGATTTGGCAAAGTGATATTTGGAAGCCCATAGAGGGCTATGGTGACAAAGGAAATATCCTCAGATAAAATCTGGAAAGAAGCTTCCTGAGAAACTGCTCTATGATGTGTGACTTCCACTCACAGAGTTATATCTGTATTTCGTGGATCTCTTTGCTAGCCTTATTTCTGTGGAATCTGAGAACAGATATTTCGGATCCCTTTGAAGACTATAGGGCGAAAGGAAATATCCTCCGATAACAAAGAGAATGAAGGTTTATGAGAAACTTCCTTGTGTTCTGTGAAATCATCTCACAGAGTTACAGCTTTCCCCTCAAGAAGCCTTTCGCTAAGACAGTTCTTGTGGAATTGGCAAAGTGATATTTGGAAGCCCATAGAGGGCTATTGTGAAAAAGGAAATATCCTCAGATGAAATCTGGAGAGAAGCTTCCTGAGAAATTGCTTAGTGTTCTGTTAATTCATCTCACAGAGTTACATCTGTATTTCGTGGATCTCTTTGCTAGCCTTATTTCTGTGGAATCTGAGAACACATATTTCAGATCCCTTTGAAGACTATAGGGCCAAAGGAAATATCCTCTGGTAACAAAGAGAAAAAGCTTTCTGAGAAACTTCTTTGTGTTCTGTAAAATTATCTCACAGAGTTACAGCTTTCACCTCAAGAAGCCTTTTGCTAAGACTGTTCTTGTGGAATTGGCAAAGTGATATTTGGAAGCCCATAGAGGGCTACGGTGAAAAAGGTAATATCCTCAGATGAAATCTGGAAAGAAGCTTTCTGAGAAACAGCTTAGTGTTCTGTTAATTCATCTCACAGAGTTACATCTGTATTTCGTGGATCTCTTTGCTAGCCTTATTTCTGTGGAATCTGAGAACAGATATTTCGGATCCCTTTGAAGACTATAGGGCCAAAGGAAATATCCTCCGATAACAAAGAGAAAGAAGCTTTCTGAGAATCTTCATTGTGTCCTCTGAAATCATCTCACAGAGTTACAGCTTTCCCCTCAAGAAGCCTTTCGCTAAGACAGTTCTTGTGGAATTGGCAAAGTGATATTTGGAAGCCCATAGAGGGCTATGGTGAAAAAGGAAATATCCTCAGATGAAATCTGGAAAGAAGCTTCCTGAGAAACTGCTTAGTGTTCTGTTAATTCATCTCACAGTGTTACATCTGTATTTCGTGGATCTCTTTGCTAGCCTTATTTTTGTGGAACCTGAGAACAGATATTTCGGATCCCTTTTAAGACTATAGGGCCAAAGGAAATATCCTCTGATAACAAAGAGAAAGAAGCTTTCTGAGAAACTTCTTTGTGTTCCGTGAAATCATCTCACAGAGTTACAGCTTTCACCTCAAGAAACCTTTTGCTAAGACAGTTCTTGTGGAATTGGCAAAGTGATATTTGGAAGCCCTTAGAGGGCTATGGTGAAAAAGGTAATATCCTCAGATGAAATCTGGAAAGAAGCTTTCTGAGAAACTTCTTAGTGCTCTGTTAATTCATCTCGCAGAGTTACATCTGTATTTCGTGGATCTCTTTGCTAGCCTTATTTCTATGGAATCTGAGAACAGATATTTCGGATTCCTTTGAAGACTATAGGGCCAAAGGAAGTATCCTCCGATAACAAAGACAAAGAAGCTTTCTGAGAAACTTCTTTGTGTTCTGTGAAATCATCTCACAGAGTTACAACTTTCCCCTCAAGAAGCCTTTCCCTAAGACAGTTCTTGTGGATTTGGCAAAGTGATATTTGGAAGCCCATAGAGGGCTATGGTGACAAAGGAAATATCCTCAGATAAAATCTGGAAAGAAGCTTCCTGAGAAACTGCTCTATGATGTGTGACTTCCACTCACAGAGTTATATCTGTATTTCGTGGATCTCTTTGCTAGCCTTATTTCTGTGGAATCTGAGAACAGATATTTCGGATCCCTTTGAAGACTATAGGGCGAAAGGAAATATCCTCCGATAACAAAGAGAATGAAGGTTTATGAGAAACTTCCTTGTGTTCTGTGAAATCATCTCACAGAGTTACAGCTTTCCCCTCAAGAAGCCTTTCGCTAAGACAGTTCTTGTGGAATTGGCAAAGTGATATTTGGAAGCCCATAGAGGGCTATTGTGAAAAAGGAAATATCCTCAGATGAAATCTGGAGAGAAGCTTCCTGAGAAATTGCTTAGTGTTCTGTTAATTCATCTCACAGAGTTACATCTGTATTTCGTGGATCTCTTTGCTAGCCTTATTTCTGTGGAATCTGAGAACACATATTTCAGATCCCTTTGAAGACTATAGGGCCAAAGGAAATATCCTCTGGTAACAAAGAGAAAAAGCTTTCTGAGAAAATTCTTTGTGTTCTGTAAAATTATCTCACAGAGTTACAGCTTTCACCTCAAGAAGCCTTTTGCTAAGACTGTTCTTGTGGAATTGGCAAAGTGATATTTGGAAGCCCATAGAGGGCTACGGTGAAAAAGGTAATATCCTCAGATGAAATCTGGAAAGAAGCTTTCTGAGAAACAGCTTAGTGTTCTGTTAATTCATCTCACAGAGTTACATCTGTATTTCGTGGATCTCTTTGCTAGCCTTATTTCTGTGGAATCTGAGAACAGATATTTCGGATCCCTTTGAAGACTATAGGGCCAAAGGAAATATCCTCCGATAACAAAGAGAAAGAAGCTTTCTGAGAATCTTCATTGTGTCCTCTGAAATCATCTCACAGAGTTACAGCTTTCCCCTCAAGAAGCCTTTCGCTAAGACAGTTCTTGTGGAATTGGCAAAGTGATATTTGGAAGCCCATAGAGGGCTATGGTGAAAAAGGAAATATCCTCAGATGAAATCTGGAAAGAAGCTTCCTGAGAAACTGCTTAGTGTTCTGTTAATTCATCTCACAGTGTTACATCTGTATTTCGTGGATCTCTTTGCTAGCCTTATTTTTGTGGAACCTGAGAACAGATATTTCGGATCCCTTTGAAGACTATAGGGCCAAAGGAAATATCCTCTGATAACAAAGAGAAAGAAGCTTTCTGAGAAACTTCTTTGTGTTCCGTGAAATCATCTCACAGAGTTACAGCTTTCCCCTCAAGAAGCCTTTCGCTAAGACAGTTCTTGTGGAATTGGCAAAGTGATATTTGGAAGCACATAGAGGGCTATGGTGAAAAAGGAAATATCCTCAGATGAAATCTAGAAAGAAGCTTCCTGAGAAACTGCTTAGTGCTCTGTTAATTCATCTCACAGTGTTACATCTGTATTTCGTGGATCTCTTTGCTAGCCTTATTTCTGTGGAATCTGAGAACAGATATTTCGGATCCCTTTGAAGACTATAGGGCCAAAGGAAATATCCTCCGATAACAAAGAGAATGAAGGTTTCTGAGAAACTTCCTTGTGTTCTGTGAAATCATCTCACAGAGTTACAGCTTTCCCCTAAAGAAGCCTTTCGCTGAGACAGTTCTTGTGGAATTGGCAAAGTAATATTTGGAAGCCCATAGAGAGCTATTGGGAAAAAGGAAATATCCTCAGATGAAATCTGGAAAGAAGCTTCCTGAGAAACTGCTTAGTGTTCTGTTAATTCATCTCACAGAGTTACATCTGTATTTCGTGGATCTCTTTGCTAGCCTTATTTCTGTGGAATCTGAGAACAGATATTTCGGATCCCTTTGAAGACTATAGGGCCAAAGGAAATATCCTCCGGTAACAAAGAGAAAGAAGCTATCTGAGAAACTTCTTTGTGTTCTGTAAAATCATCTCACAGAGTTACAGCTTTCACCTCAAGAAACCTTTTGCTAAGACAGTTCTTGTGGAATTGGCAAAGTGATATTTGGAAGCCCTTAGAGGGCTATGGTGAAAAAGGTAATATCCTCAGATGAAATCTGGAAAGAAGCTTTCTGAGAAACAGCTTAGTGTTCTGTTAATTCATCTCACAGAGTTACATCTGTATTTCGTGGATCTCTTTGCTAGCCTTATTTCTGTGGAATCTGAGAACAGATATTTCGGATCCCTTTGAAGACTATAGGGCCAAAGGCAATATCCTCCGATAACAAAGAGAAAGAAGCTTTCTGAGAACCTTCTTTGTGTTCTGTGAAATCATCTCACAGAGTTACAGCTTTTCCCTCAAGAAGCCTTTCGCTAAAACAGTTCTTGTGGAATTGGCAAAGTGATATTTGGAAGCCCATAGAGGGCAATTGTGAAAAAGGAAATATCCTCAGATGAAATCTAGAAAGAAGCTTCCTGAGAAACTTCTTAGTGCTCTGTTAATGCATCTCGCAGAGTTACATCTGTATTTCGTGGATCTCTTTGCTAGCCTTATTTTTGTGGAACCTGAGAACAGATATTTCGGATCCCTTTGAAGACTATAGGGCCAAAGGAAATATCCTCTGATAACAAAGAAAAAGAAGCTTTCTGAGAAACTCCTTTGTGTTCCGTGAAATCATCTCACAGAGTTACAGCTTTCCCCTCAAGAAGCCTTTCGCTAAGACAGTTCTTGTGGAATTGGCAAAGTGATATTTGGAAGCCCATAGAGGGCTATGGTGAAAAAGGAAATATCCTCAGATGAAATCTAGAAAGAAGCTTCCTGAGAAACTGCTTAGTGCTCTGTTAATTCATCTCACAGTGTTACATCTGTATTTCGTGGATCTCTTTGCTAGCCTTATTTCTGTGGAATCTGAGAACAGATATTTCGGATCCCTTTGAAGACTATAGGGCCAAAGGAAATATCCTCCGATAACAAAGAGAATGAAGGTTTCTGAGAAACTTCCTTGTGTTCTGTGAAATCATCTCACAGAGTTACAGCATTCCCCTCAAGAAGCCTTTCGCTAAGACAGTTCTTCTGGAATTGGCAAAGTAATATTAGGAAGCCCATAGAGGGCTATTGGGAAAAAGGAAATATCCTCAGATGAAATCTGGAAAGAAGCTTCCTGAGAAACTGCTTAGTGTTCTGTTAATTCATCTCACAGAGTTACATCTGTATTTCGTGGATCTCTTTGCTAGCCTTATTTCTGTGGAATCTGAGAACAGATATTTCGGATCCCTTTGAAGACTATAGGGCCAAAGTAAATATCCTCCGGTAACAAAGAGAAAGAAGCTATCTGAGAAACTACTTTGTGTTCTGTAAAATCATCTCACAGAGTTACAGCTTTCACCTCAAGAAACCTTTTGCTAAGACAGTTCTTGTGGAATTGGCAAAGTGATATTTGGAAGCCCTTAGAGGGCTATGGTGAAAAAGGTAATATCCTCAGATGAAATCTGGAAAGAAGCTTTCTGAGAAACAGCTTAGTGTTCTGTTAATTCATCTCACAGAGTTACATCTGTATGTCGTGGATCTCTTTGCTAGCCTTATTTCTGTGGAATCTGAGAACAGATATTTCGGATCCCTTTGAAGACTATAGGGCCAAAGGGAATATCCTCCGATAACAAAGAGAAAGAAGCTTTCTGAGAACCTTCTTTGTGTTCTGTGAAATCATCTCACAGAGTTACAGCTTTTCCCTCAAGAAGCCTTTCGCTAAGACAGTTCTTGTGGAATTGGCAAGGTGATATTTGGAAGCCCATAGAGGGCAATTGTGAAAAAGGAAATATCCTCAGATGAAATCTAGAAAGAAGCTTCCTGAGAAACTTCTTAGTGCTCTGTTAATGCATCTCGCAGAGTTACATCTGTATTTCGTGGATCTCTTTGGTAGCCTTATTTTTGTGGAACCTGAGAACAGATATTTCGGATCCCTTTGAAGACTATAGGGCCAAAGGAAATATCCTCTGATAACAAAGAAAAAGAAGCTTTCTGAGAAACTTCTTTGTGTTCCGTGAAATCATCTCACAGAGTTACAGCTTTCCCCTCAAGAAGCCTTTCGCTAAGACAGTTCTTGTGGAATTGGCAAAGTGATATTTGGAAGCCCATAGAGGGCAATGGTGAAAAAGGAAATATCCTCAGATGAAATCTAGAAAGAAGCTTCCTGAGAAACTGCTTAGTGCTCTGTTAATTCATCTCACTGTGTTACATCTGTATTTCGTGGATCTCTTTGCTAGCCTTATTTCTGTGGAATCTGAGAACAGATATTTCGGATCCCTTTGAAGACTATAGGGCCAAAGGAAATATCCTCCGATAACAAAGAGAATGAAGGTTTCTGAGAAACTTCCTTGTGTTCTGTGAAATCATCTCACAGAGTTACAGCATTCCCCTCAAGAAGCCTTTCGCTAAGACAGTTCTTGTGGAATTGGCAAAGTAATATTTGGAAGCCCATAGAGGGCTATTGGGAAAAAGGAAATATCCTCAGATGAAATCTGGAAAGAAGCTTCCTGAGAAACTGCTTAGTGTTCTGTTAATTCATCTCACAGAGTTACATCTGTATTTCGTGGATCTCTTTGCTAGCCTTATTTCTGTGGAATCTGAGAACAGATATTTCGGATCCCTTTGAAGACTATAGGGCCAAAGGAAATATCCTCCGGTAACAAAGAGAAAGAAGCTATCTGAGAAACTTCTTTGTGTTCTGTAAAATCATCTCACAGAGTTACAGCTTTCACCTCAAGAAACCTTTTGCTAAGACAGTTCTTGTGGAATTGGCAAAGTGATATTTGGAAGCCCTTAGAGGGCTATGGTGAAAAAGGTAATATCCTCAGATGAAATCTGGAAAGAAGCTTTCTGAGAAACAGCTTAGTGTTCTGTTAATTCATCTCACAGAGTTACATCTGTATGTCGTGGATCTCTTTGCTAGCCTTATTTCTGTGGAATCTGAGAACAGATATTTCGGATCCCTTTGAAGACTATAGGGCCAAAGGGAATATCCTCCGATAACAAAGAGAAAGAAGCTTTCTGAGAACCTTCTTTGTGTTCTGTGAAATCATCTCACAGAGTTACAGCTTTCCCCTCAAGAAGCCTTTCGCTAAGACAGTTCTTGTGGAATTGGCAAGGTGATATTTGGAAGCCCATAGAGGGCTATTGTGAAAAAGGAAATATCCTCAGATGAAATCTAGAAAGAAGCTTCCTGAGAAACTTCTTAGTGCTCTGTTAATTCATCTCGCAGAGTTACATCTGTATTTCGTGGATCTCTTTGCTAGCCTTATATCTGTGGAATCTGAGAACAGATATTTCGGATTCCTTTGAAGACTATAGGGCCAAAGGAAATATCCTCCGATAACAAAGACAAAGAAGCTTTCTGAGAAACTTCTTTGTGTTCTGTGAAATCATCTCACAGAGTTACAACTTTCCCCTCAAGAAGCCTTTCGCTAAGACAGTTCTTGTGGAATTGGCAAAGTGATATTTGGAAGCCCATAGAGGGCTATGGTGACAAAGGAAATATCCTCAGATAAAATCTGGAAAGAAGCTTCCTGAGAAACTGCTCTATGATGTGTGACTTCCACTCACAGAGTTACATCTGTATTTCGTGGATCTCTGTGCTAGCCTTATTTCTGTGGAATCTGAGAACAGATATTTCTGATCCCGTTGAAGACTATAGGGCCTAAGGAAGTATCCTCTGATAACAAAGAGCAAGAAGCTTTCTGAGAAACTTCTTTGTGTTCTGTGAAATCATCTCACAGAGTTACAGCTTTCCCCTCAAGAAGCCTTTCGCTAAGACAGTTCTTGTGGAATTGGCAAAGTGATATTTGGAAGCCCATAGAGGGCTATGGTGAAAAAGGAAATATCCTCAGATGAAATCTGGAAAGAAGCTTCCTGAGAAACTGCTTAGTGCTCTGTTAATTCATCTCGCAGAGTTACATCTGTATTTCGTGGATCTCTTTGCTAGCCTTATTTCTGTGGAATCTGAGAGCAGATATTTCGGATCCCTTTAAGATTATAGGGCCAAAGGAAATATCCTCCGATAACAAAGAGAAAGAAGCTATCTGAGAAACTTCTTTGTGTTCTGTAAAATCATCTCACAGAGTTACAGCTTTCACCTCAAGAAACCTTTTGCTAAGACAGTTCTTGTGGAATTGGCAAAGTGATATTTGGAAGCCCTTAGAGGGCTATGGTGAAAAAGGTAATATCCTCAGATGAAATCTGGAAAGAAGCTTTCTGAGAAACAGCTTAGTGTTCTGTTAATTCATCTCACAGAGTTACATCTGTATGTCGTGGATCTCTTTGCTAGCCTTATTTCTGTGGAATCTGAGAACAGATATTTCGGATCCCTTTGAAGACTATAGGGCCAAAGGGAATATCCTCCGATAACAAAGAGAAAGAAGCTTTCTGAGAACCTTCTTTGTGTTCTGTGAAATCATCTCACAGAGTTACAGCTTTTCCCTCAAGAAGCCTTTCGCTAAGACAGTTCTTGTGGAATTGGCAAGGTGATATTTGGAAGCCCATAGAGGGCAATTGTGAAAAAGGAAATATCCTCAGATGAAATCTAGAAAGAAGCTTCCTGAGAAACTTCTTAGTGCTCTGTTAATGCATCTCGCAGAGTTACATCTGTATTTCGTGGATCTCTTTGCTAGCCTTATTTTTGTGGAACCTGAGAACAGATATTTCGGATCCCTTTGAAGACTATAGGGCCAAAGGAAATATCCTCTGATAACAAAGAAAAAGAAGCTTTCTGAGAAACTTCTTTGTGTTCCGTGAAATCATCTCACAGAGTTACAGCTTTCCCCTCAAGAAGCCTTTCGCTAAGACAGTTCTTGTGGAATTGGCAAAGTGATATTTGGAAGCCCATAGAGGGCTATGGTGAAAAAGGAAATATCCTCAGATGAAATCTAGAAAGAAGCTTCCTGAGAAACTGCTTAGTGCTCTGTTAATTCATCTCACTGTGTTACATCTGTATTTCGTGGATCTCTTTGCTAGCCTTATTTCTGTGGAATCTGAGAACAGATATTTCGGATCCCTTTGAAGACTATAGGGCCAAAGGAAATATCCTCCGATAACAAAGAGAATGAAGGTTTCTGAGAAACTTCCTTGTGTTCTGTGAAATCATCTCACAGAGTTACAGCATTCCCCTCAAGAAGCCTTTCGCTAAGACAGTTCTTGTGGAATTGGCAAAGTGATATTTGGAAGCCCATAGAGGGTACGGTGAAAAAGGTAATATCCTCAGATGAAATCTGTAAAGAAGCTTTCTGAGAAACAGCTCAGTGTTCTGTTAATTCATCTCACAGAGTTACATCTGTATGTCGTGGATCTCTTTGCTAGCCTTATTTCTGTGGAATCTGAGAACAGGTATTTCGGATCCCTTTGAAGACTATAGGGCCATAGGAAATATCCTCTGATAACAAAGAGAAAGAAGCTTTCTGAGAAACTTCTTTGTGTTCCGTGAAATCATCTCACAGAGTTACAGCTTTCCCCTCAAGAAGCCTTTCGCTAAGACAGTTCTTGTGGAATGGGCAAAGTGATATTTGGAAGCCCATAGAGGGCTATGGTGAAAAAGGAAATATCCTCAGATGAAATCTAGAAAGAAGCTTCCTGAGAAACTGCTTAGTGCTCTGTTAATTCATCTCACAGTGTTACATCTGTATTTCGTGGATCTCTTTGCTAGCCTTATTTCTGTGGAATCTGAGAACAGATATTTCGGATCCCTTTGAAGACTAGAGGGCCAAAGGAAATATCCTCCGATAACAAAGAGAATGAAGGTTTCTGAGAAACTTCCTTGTGTTCTGTGAAATCATCTCACAGATTTTCAGCTTTCCCCTCAAGAAGCCTTTCGCTAAGACAGTTCTTGTGGAATTGGCAAAGTAATATTTGGAAGCCCATAGAGGGCTAAGGTGAAAAAGGAAATATCCTCAGATGAAATCTGGAAAGAAGCTTCCTGAGAAACTGCTTAGTGCTCTGTTAATTCATCTCGCTGAGTTACATCTGTATTTCGTGGATCTCTTTGCTAGCCTTATTTCTGTGGAATCTGAGAACAGATATTTCGGATCCCTTTGAAGACTATAGGGCCAAAGGAAATATCCTCCGGTAACAAAGAGAAAGAAGCTATCTGAGAAACTACTTTGTGTTCTGTAAAATCATCTCACAGAGTTACAGCTTTCACCTCAAGAAGCCTTTCGCTAAGACAGTTCTTGTGGAATTGGCAAAGTGATATTTGGAAGCCCATAGTGGCCTATGGTGACAAAGGAAATATCCTCAGATGAAATCTGGAAAGAAGCTTCTTGAGAAACTGCTTAGTGTTCTGTAAATTCATCTCACAGAGTTACATCTGTATTTCGTGGATCTCTTTGCTAGCCTTATTTCTGTGGAATCTGAGAACAGATATTTCGGATCCCTTTGAAGACTATATGGCCAAAGGAAATATCCTCTGATAACAAAGAGAAAGAAGCTTTCTGAGAAACTTCTTTGTGTTCTGTGAAATCATCTCACAGTGTTACAGCTTTCCCCTCAAGAAGCCTTTCGCTAAGACAGTTGTTGTGGAATTGGCAAAGTGATATTTGGAAGCCCGTAGAGGTCTATGGTGAAAAAGGAAATATCCTCAGATGAAATCTAGAAAGAAGCTTCCTGAGAAACTGCTTAGTGCTCTGTTAATTCATCTCACAGAGTTACATCTGTGTTTCGTGGATCTCTTTGCTAGCCTTATTTCTGTGGAATCTGAGAACAGATATTTCGGATCCCTTTGAAGACTATAGGGCGAAAGGAAATATCCTCCGATAACAAAGAGAATGAAGGTTTATGAGAAACTTCCTTGTGTTCTGTGAAATCATCTCACAGAGTTACAGCTTTCCCCTCAAGAAGCCTTTCGGTAAGACAGTTCTTGTGGAATTGGCAAAGTGATATTTGGAAGCCCTTATAGGGCTATTGTGAAAAAGGAAATATCCTCAGATGAAATCTGGATAGAAGTTTCCTGAGAAACTGCTTAGTGTTCTGTTAATTCATCTCACAGAGTTACATCTGTATTTCGTGGATCTCTTTGCTAGCCTTATTTCTGTGCAATCTAAGAACACATATTTCGGATCCCTTTGAAGACTATAGGGCCAAAGGAAATATCCTCCGGTAACAAAGAGAAAGGTGCTTTCTGAGAAACTTCTTTGTGTTCTGTAAAATTATCTCACAGAGTTACAGCTTTCACCTCAAGAAGCCTTTTGCTAAGACAGTTCTTGTGGAATTGGCAAAGTGATATTTGGAAGCCCATAGAGGGCTACGGTGAAAAAGGTAATATCCTCAGATGAAATCTGGAAAGAAGCTTTCTGAGAAACAGCTTAGTGTTCTGTTAATTCATCTCACAGAGTTACATCTGTATGTCGTGGATCTCTTTGCTAGCCTTATTTCTGTGGAATCTGAGAACAGATATTTCGGATCCCTTTGAAGACTATAGGGACAAAGGAAATATCCTCCGATAACAAAGAGAAAGAAGCTTTCTGAGAATCTTCATTGTGTCCTCTGAAATCATCTCACAGAGTTACAGCTTTCCCCTCCAGAAGCCTTTCGCTAAGACAGTTCTTGTGGAATTGGCAAAGTGATATTTGGAAGCCCATAGAGGGCTATGGTGAAAAAGGAAATATCCTCAGATGAAATCTGGAAAGAAGCTTCCTGAGAAACTGCTTAGTGTTCTGTTAATTCATCTCACAGTGTTACATCTGTATTTCGTGGATCTCTTTGCTAGCCTTATTTCTGTGGAACCTGAGAACAGATATTTCGGATCCCTTTGAAGACTATAGGGCCAAAGGAAATATCCTCTGATAACAAAGAGAAAGAAGCTTTCTGAGAAACTTCTTTGTGTTCCGTGAAATCATCTCACAGAGTTACAGCTTTCCCCTCAAGAAGCCTTTCGCTAAGACAGTTCTTGTGGAATTGGCAAAGTGATATTTGGAAGCCCATAGAGGGCTATGGTGAAAAAGGAAATATCCTCAGATGAAATCTAGAAAGAAGCTTCCTGAGAAACTGCTTAGTGCTCTGTTAATTCATCTCACAGTGTTACATCTGTATTTCGTGGATCTCTTTGCTAGCCTTATTTCTGTGGAATCTGAGAACAGATATTTCGGATCCCTTTGAAGACTATAGGGCCAAAGGAAATATCCTCCGATAACAAAGAGAATGAAGGTTTCTGAGAAACTTCCTTGTGTTCTGTGAAATCATCTCACAGAGTTACAGCTTTCCCCTCAAGAAGCCTTTCGCTAAGACAGTTCTTGTGGAATTGGCAAAGTAATATTTGGAAGCCCATAGAGGGCTATTGGGAAAAAGGAAATATCCTCAGAGGAAATCTGGAAAGAAGCTTCCTGAGAAACTGCTTAGTGTTCTGTTAATTCACCTCACAGAGTTACATCTGTATTTCGTGGATCTCTTTGCTAGCCTTATTTCTGTGGAATCTGAGAACAGATATTTCGGATCCCTTTGAAGACTATAGGGCCAAAGGAAATATCCTCCGGTAACAAAGAGAAAGAAGCTATCTGAGAAACTTCTTTGTGTTCTGTAAAATCATCTCACAGAGTTACAGCTTTCACCTCAAGAAACCTTTTGCTAAGACAGTTCTTGTGGAATTGGCAAAGTGATATTTGGAAGCCCATAGAGGGCTATGGTCACAAAGGAAATATCCTCAGATAAAATCTGGAAAGAAGCTTCCTGAGAAACTGCTCTATGATGTGTGACTTCCACTCACAGAGTTACATCTGTATTTCGTGGATTTCTTTGCTAGCCTTATTTCTGTGGAAACTGACAACAGATATTTCGGATCCCTTTGAAGACTATAGGGCAAAAGGAAATATCCTCCGATAACAAAGAGAATGAAGGTTTATGAGAAACTTCCTTGTGTTCTGTGAAATCATCTCACAGAGTTACAGCTTTCCCCTCAAGAAGCCTTTCGCTAAGACAGTTCTTGTGGAATTGGCAAAGTGATATTTGGAAGCCCATAGAGGGCTATTGTGAAAAAGGAAATATCCTCAGATGAAATCTGGGTAGAAGCTTCCTGAGAAACTGCTTAGTGTTCTGTTAATTCATCTCACAGAGTTACATCTGTATTTCGTGGATCTCTTTGCTAGCCTTATTTCTGTGGAATCTGAGAACACATATTTCGGATCCCTTTGAAGACAATAGGGCCAAAGGAAATATCCTCCGGTAACAAAGAGAAAAAGCTTTCTGAGAAACTTCTTTGTGTTCTGTAAAATTATCTCACAGAGTTACAGCTTTCACCTCAAGAAGCCTTTTGCTAAGACAGTTCTTGTGGAATTGGCAAAGTGATATTTGGAAGCCCATAGAGGGCTACGGTGAAAAAGGTAATATCCTCAGATGAAATCTGGAAAGAAGCTTTCTGAGAAACAGCTTAGTGTTCTGTTAATTCATCTCACAGAGTTACATCTGTATGTCGTGGATCTCTTTGCTAGCCTTATTTCTGTGGAATCTGAGAACAGATATTTCGGATCCCTTTGAAGACTATAGGGCCAAAGGAAATATCCTCCGATAACAAAGAGAAAGAAGCTTTCTGAGAATCTTCATTGTGTCCTCTGAAATCATCTCACAGAGTTACAGCTTTCCCCTGAAGAAGCCTTTCGCTAAGACAGTTCTTGTGGAATTGGCAAAGTGATATTTGGAAGCCCATAGAGGGCTATGGTGAAAAAGGAAATATCCTCAGATGAAATCTGGAAAGAAGCTTCCTGAGAAACTGCTTAGTGTTCTGTTAATTCATCTCACAGTGTTACATCTGTATTTCGTGGATCTCTTTGCTAGCCTTATTTTTGTGGAACCTGAGAACAGATATTTCGGATCCCTTTGAAGACTATAGGGCCAAAGGAAATATCCTCTGATAACCAAGAGAAAGAAGCTTTCTGAGAAACTTCTTTGTATTCCGTGAAATCATCTCACAGAGTTACAGCTTTCCCCTCAAGAAGCCTTTCGCTAAGACAGTTCTTGTGGAATTGGCAAAGTGATATTTGGAAGCCCATAGAGGGCTATGGTGAAAAAGGAAATATCCTCAGATGAAATCTAGAAAGAAGCTTCCTGAGAAACTGCTTAGTGCTCTGTTAATTCATCTCACAGTGTTACATCTGTATTTCGTGGATCTCTTTGCTTGCCTTATTTCTGTGGAATCTGAGAACAGATATTTCGGATCCCTTTGAAGACTAGAGGGCCAAAGGAAATATCCTCCGATAACAAAGAGAATGAAGGTTTCTGAGAAACTTCCTTGTGTTCTGTGAAATCATCTCACAGAGTTACAGCTTTCCCCTCAAGAAGCCTTTCGCTAAGACAGTTCTTGTGGAATTGGCAAAGTGATATTTGGAAGCCCATAGAGGGCTAAGGTGAAAAAGGAAATATCCTCAGATGAAATCTGGAAAGAAGCTTCCTGAGAAACTGCTTAGTGCTCTGTTAATTCATCTCGCAGAGTTACATCTGTATTTCGTGGATCTCTTTGCTAGCCTTATTTATGTGGAATCTGAGAACAGATATTTCGGATCCCTTTGAAGACTATAGGGCCAAAGGAAATATCCTCCGGTAACAAAGAGAAAGAAGCTATCTGAGAAACTACTTTGTGTTCTGTAAAATCATCTCACAGAGTTACAGCTTTCACCTCAAGAAGCCTTTCGCTAAGACAGTTCTTGTGGAATTGGCAAAGTGATATTTGGAAGCCCATAGTGGCCTATGGTGACAAAGGAAATATCCTCAGATGAAATCTGGAAAGAAGCTTCTTGAGAAACTGCTTAGTGTTCTGTAAATTCATCTCACAGAGTTACATCTGTATTTCGTGGATCTCTTTGCTAGCCTTATTTCTGTGGAATCTGAGAACAGATATTTCGGATCCCTTTGAAGACTATATGGCCAAAGGAAATATCCTCTGATAACAAAGAGAAAGAAGCTTTCTGAGAAACTTCTTTGTGTTCTGTGAAATCATCTCACAGTGTTACAGCTTTCCCCTCAAGAAGCCTTTCGCTAAGACAGTTGTGGTGGAATTGGCAAAGTGATATTTGGAAGCCCGTAGAGGGCTATGGTGAAAAAGGAAATATCCTCAGATGAAATCTAGAAAGAAGCTTCCTGAGAAACTGCTTAGTGCTCTGTTAATTCATCTCACAGAGTTACATCTGTGTTTCGTGGATCTCTTTGCTAGCCTTATTTCTGTGGAATCTGAGAACAGATATTTCGGATCCCTTTGAAGACTATAGGGCGAAAGGAATTATCCTCCGATAACAAAGAGAATGAAGGTTTATGAGAAACTTCCTTGTGTTCTGTGAAATCATCTCACGGAGTTACAGCTTTCCCCTCAAGAAGCCTTTCGGTAAGACAGTTCTTGTGGAATTGGCAAAGTGATATTTGGAAGCCCTTATAGGGCTATTGTGAAATAGGAAATATCCTCAGATGAAATCTGGATAGAAGCTTCCTGAGAGACTGCTTAGTGTTCTGTTAATTCATCTCACAGAGTTACATCTGTATTTCGTGGATCTCTTTGCTAGCCTTATTTCTGTGCAATCTAAGAACACATATTTCGGATCCCTTTGAAGACTATAGGGCCAAAGGAAATATCCTCCGGTAACAAAGAGAAAGAAGCTTTCTGAGAAACTTCTTTGTGTTCTGTAAAATTATCTCACAGAGTTACAGCTTTCACCTCAAGAAGCTTTTTGCTAAGACAGTTCTTGTGGAATTGGCAAAGTGATATTTGGAAGCCCATAGAGGGCTACGGTGAAAAAGGTAATATCCTCAGATGAAATCTGGAAAGAAGCTTTCTGAGAAACAGCTTAGTGTTCTGTTAATTCATCTCACAGAGTTACATCTGTATGTCGTGGATCTCTTTGCTAGCCTTATTTCTGTGGAATCTGAGAACAGATATTTCGGATCCCTTTGAAGACTATAGGGCCAAAGGAAATATCCTCCGATAACAAAGAGAAAGAAGCTTTCTGAGAATCTTCATTGTGTCCTCTGAAATCATCTCACAGAGTTACAGCTTTCCCCTCAAGAAGCCTTTCGCTAAGACAGTTCTTGTGGAATTGGCAAAGTGATATTTGGAAGCCCATAGAGGGCTATGGTGAAAAAGGAAATATCCTCAGATGAAATCTGGAAAGAAGCTTCCTGAGAAACTGCTTAGTGTTCTGTTAATTCATCTCACAGTGTTACATCTGTATTTCGTGGATCTCTTTGCTAGCCTTATTTCTGTGGAACCTGAGAACAGATATTTCGGATCCCTTTGAAGACTATAGGGCCAAAGGAAATATCCTCTGATAACAAAGAGAAAGAAGCTTTCTGAGAAACTTCTTTGTGTTCCGTGAAATCATCTCACAGAGTTACAGCTTTCCCCTCAAGAAGCCTTTCGCTAAGACAGTTCTTGTGGAATTGGCAAAGTGATATTTGGAAGCCCATAGAGGGCTATGGTGAAAAAGGAAATATCCTCAGATGAAATCTAGAAAGAAGCTTCCTGAGAAACTGCTTAGTGCTCTGTTAATTCATCTCACAGTGTTACATCTGTATTTCGTGGATCTCTTTGCTAGCCTTATTTCTGTGGAATCTGAGAACAGATATTTCGGATCCCTTTGAAGACTATAGGGCCAAAGGAAATATCCTCCGATAACAAAGAGAATGAAGGTTTCTGAGAAACTTCCTTGTGTTCTGTGAAATCATCTCACAGAGTTACAGCTTTCCCCTCAAGAAGCCTTTCGCTAAGACAGTTCTTGTGGAATTGGCAAAGTAATATTTGGAAGCCCATAGAGGGCTATTGGGAAAAAGGAAATATCCTCAGATGAAATCTGGAAAGAAGCTTCCTGAGAAACTGCTTAGTGTTCTGTTAATTCACCTCACAGAGTTACATCTGTATTTCGTGGATCTCTTTGCTAGCCTTATTTCTGTGGAATCTGAGAACAGATATTTCGGATCCCTTTGAAGACTATAGGGCCAAAGGAAATATCCTCCGGTAACAAAGAGAATGAAGGTTTCTGAGAAACTTCCTTGTGTTCTGTGAAATCATCTCACAGAGTTACAGCATTCCCCTCAAGAAGCCTTTCGCTAAGACAGTTCTTGTGGAATTGGCAAAGTGATATTTGGAAGCCCATAGAGGGTACGGTGAAAAAGGTAATATCCTCAGATGAAATCTGTAAAGAAGCTTTCTGAGAAACAGCTCAGTGTTCTGTTAATTCATCTCACAGAGTTACATCTGTATGTCGTGGATCTCTTTGCTAGCCTTATTTCTGTGGAATCTGAGAACAGGTATTTCGGATCCCTTTGAAGACTATAGGGCCATAGGAAATATCCTCTGATAACAAAGAGAAAGAAGCTTTCTGAGAAACTTCTTTGTGTTCCGTGAAATCATCTCACAGAGTTACAGCTTTCCCCTCAAGAAGCCTTTCGCTAAGACAGTTCTTGTGGAATGGGCAAAGTGATATTTGGAAGCCCTTAGAGGGCTATGGTGAAAAAGGAAATATCCTCAGATGAAATCTAGAAAGAAGCTTCCTGAGAAACTGCTTAGTGCTCTGTTAATTCATCTCACAGAGTTACATCTGTGTTTCGTGGATCTCTTTGCTAGCCTTATTTCTGTGGAATCTGAGAACAGATATTTCGGATCCCTTTGAAGACTATAGGGCGAAAGGAATTATCCTCCGATAACAAAGAGAATGAAGGTTTATGAGAAACTTCCTTGTGTTCTGTGAAATCATCTCACGGAGTTACAGCTTTCCCCTCAAGAAGCCTTTCGGTAAGACAGTTCTTGTGGAATTGGCAAAGTGATATTTGGAAGCCCTTATAGGGCTATTGTGAAAAAGGAAATATCCTCAGATGAAATCTGGATAGAAGCTTCCTGAGAGACTGCTTAGTGTTCTGTTAATTCATCTCACAGAGTTACATCTGTATTTCGTGGATCTCTTTGCTAGCCTTATTTCTGTGCAATCTAAGAACACATATTTCGGATCCCTTTGAAGACTATAGGGCCAAAGGAAATATCCTCCGGTAACAAAGAGAAAGAAGCTTTCTGAGAAACTTCTTTGTGTTCTGTAAAATTATCTCACAGAGTTACAGCTTTCACCTCAAGAAGCTTTTTGCTAAGACAGTTCTTGTGGAATTGGCAAAGTGATATTTGGAAGCCCATAGAGGGCTACGGTGAAAAAGGTAATATCCTCAGATGAAATCTGGAAAGAAGCTTTCTGAGAAACAGCTTAGTGTTCTGTTAATTCATCTCACAGAGTTACATCTGTATGTCGTGGATCTCTTTGCTAGCCTTATTTCTGTGGAATCTGAGAACAGATATTTCGGATCCCTTTGAAGACTATAGGGCCAAAGGAAATATCCTCCGATAACAAAGAGAAAGAAGCTTTCTGAGAATCTTCATTGTGTCCTCTGAAATCATCTCACAGAGTTACAGCTTTCCCCTCAAGAAGCCTTTCGCTAAGACAGTTCTTGTGGAATTGGCAAAGTGATATTTGGAAGCCCATAGAGGGCTATGGTGAGAAAGGAAATATCCTCAGATGAAATCTGGAAAGAAGCTTCCTGAGAAACAGCTTAGTGTTCTGTTAATTCATCTCACAGTGTTACATCTGTATTTCGTGGATCTCTTTGCTAGCCTTATTTCTGTGGAACCTGAGAACAGATATTTCGGATCCCTTTGAAGACTATAGGGCCAAAGGAAATATCCTCTGATAACAAAGAGAAAGAAGCTTTCTGAGAAACTTCTTTGTGTTCTGTAAAATCATCTCACAGAGTTACAGCTTTCACCTCAAGAAACCTTTCGCTAAGACAGTTCTTGTGGAATTGGCAAGGTGATATTTGGAAGCCCATAGAGGGCTATTGTGAAAAAGGAAATATCCTCAGATGAAATCTAGAAAGAAGCTTCCTGAGAAACTTCTTAGTGCTCTGTTAATTCATCTCGCAGAGTTACATCTGTATTTCGTGGATCTCTTTGCTAGCCTTATTTTTGTGGAATCTGAGAACAGATATTTCGGATTCCTTTGAAGACTATAGGGCCAAAGGAAGTATCCTCCGATAACAAAGACAAAGAAGCTTTCTGAGAAACTTCTTTGTGTTCTGTGAAATCATCTCACAGAGTTACAACTTTCCCCTCAAGAAGCCTTTCGCTAAGACAGTTCTTGTGGAATTGGCAAAGTGATATTTGGAAGCCCATAGAGGGCTATGGTCACAAAGGAAATATCCTCAGATAAAATCTGGAAAGAAGCTTCCTGAGAAACTGCTCTATGATGTGTGACTTCCACTCACAGAGTTACATCTGTATTTCGTGGATCTCTTTGCTAGCCTTATTTCTGTGGAATCTGAGAACAGATATTTCGGATCCCTTTGAAGACTATAGGGCGAAAGGAAATATCCTCCGATAACAAAGAGAATGAAGGTTTATGAGAAACTTCCTTGTGTTCTGTGAAATCATCTCACAGAGTTACAGCTTTCCCCTCAAGAAGCCTTTCGCTAAGACAGTTCTTGTGGAATTGGCAAAGTGATATTTGGAAGCCCATAGAGGGCTATTGTGAAAAAGGAAATATCCTCAGATGAAATCTGGGTAGAAGCTTCCTGAGAAACTGCTTAGTGTTCTGTTAATTCATCTCACAGAGTTACATCTGTATTTCGTGGATCTCTTTGCTAGCCTTATTTCTGTGGAATCTGAGAACACATATTTCGGATCCCTTTGAAGACTATAGGGCCAAAGGAAATATCCTCCGGTAACAAAGAGAAAAAGCTTTCTGAGAAACTTCTTTGTGTTCTGTAAAATTATCTCACAGAGTTACAGCTTTCACCTCAAGAAGCCTTTTGCTAAGACAGTTCTTGTGGAATTGGCAAAGTGATATTTGGAAGCCCATAGAGGGCTACGGTGAAAAAGGTAATATCCTCAGATGAAATCTGGAAAGAAGCTTTCTGAGAAACAGCTTAGTGTTCTGTTAATTCATCTCACAGAGTTACATCTGTATGTCGTGGATCTCTTTGCTAGCCTTATTTCTGTGGAATCTGAGAACAGATATTTCGGATCCCTTTGAAGACTATAGGGCCAAAGGAAATATCCTCCGATAACAAAGAGAAAGAAGCTTTCTGAGAATCTTCATTGTGTCCTCTGAAATCATCTCACAGAGTTACAGCTTTCCCCTCAAGAAGCCTTTCGCTAAGACAGTTCTTGTGGAATTGGCAAAGTGATATTTGGAAGCCCATAGAGGGCTATGGTGAAAAAGGAAATATCCTCAGATGAAATCTGGAAAGAAGCTTCCTGAGAAACTGCTTAGTGCTCTGTTAATTCGTCTCACAGAGTTACATCTGTATTTCGTGGATCTCTTTGCTAGCCTTATTTCTGTGGAATCTGAGAACAGATATTTCGGATCCCTTTGAAGACTAGAGGGCCAAAGGAAATATCCTCCGATAACAAAGAGAATGAAGGTTTCTGAGAAACTTCCTTGTGTTCTGTGAAATCATCTCACAGAGTTACAGCTTTCCCCTCAAGAAGCCTTTCGCTAAGACAGTTCTTGTGGAATTGGCAAAGTAATATTTGGAAGCCCATAGAGGGCTATTGGGAAAAAGGAAATATCCTCAGATGAAATCTGGAAAGAAGCTTCCTGAGAAACTGCTTAGTGTTCTGTTAATTCATCTCACAGAGTTACATCTGTATTTCGTGGATCTCTTTGCTAGCCTTATTTCTGTGGAATCTGAGAACAGATATTTCGGATCCCTTTGAAGACTATAGGGCCAAAGGAAATATCCTCCGGTAACAAAGAGAAAGAAGCTATCTGAGAAACTTCTTTGTGTTCTGTAAAATCATCTCACAGAGTAACAGCTTTCACCTCAAGAAACCTTTTGCTAAGACAGTTCTTGTGGAATTGGCAAAGTGATATTTGGAAGCCCTTAGAGGGCTATGGTGAAAAAGGTAATATCCTCAGATGAAATCTGGAAAGAAGCTTTCTGAGAAACAGCTTAGTGTTCTGTTAATTCATCTCACAGAGTTACATCTGTATGTCGTGGATCTCTTTGCTAGCCTTATTTCTGTGGAATCTGAGAACAGATATTTCGGATCCCTTTGAAGACTATAGGGCCAAAGGGAATATCCTCCGATAACAAAGAGAAAGAAGCTTTCTGAGAACCTTCTTTGTGTTCTGTGAAATCATCTCACAGAGTTACAGCTTTCCCCTCAAGAAGCCTTTCGCTAAGACAGTTCTTGTGGAATTGGCAAGGTGATATTTGGAAGCCCATAGAGGGCTATGGTGAAAAAGGAAATATCCTCAGATGAAATCTAGAAAGAAGCTTCCTGAGAAACTTCTTAGTGCTCTGTTAATGCATCTCGCAGAGTTACATCTGCATTTCGTGGATCTCTTTGCTAGCCTTATTTCTGTGGAATCTGAGAACAGATATTTCTGATCCCGTTGAAGACTATAGGGCCTAAGGAAGTATCCTCTGATAACAAAGAGCAAGAAGCTTTCTGAGAAACTTCTTTGTGTTCTGTGAAATCATCTCACAGAGTTACAGCTTTCCCCTCAAGAAGCCTTTCGCTAAGACAGTTCTTGTGGAATTGGCAAAGTGATATTTGGAAGCCCATAGAGGGCTATGGTGAAAAAGGAAATATCCTCAGATGAAATCTGGAAAGAAGCTTCCTGAGAAACTGCTTAGTGCTCTGTTAATTCGTCTCACAGAGTTACATCTGTATTTCGTGGATCTCTTTGCTAGCCTTATTTCTGTGGAATCTGAGAGCAGATATTTCGGATCCCTTTAAGATTATAGGGCCAAAGGAAATATCCTCCGATAACAAAGACAAAGAAGCTTTCTGAGAAACTTCTTTGTGTTCTGTGAAATCATCTCACAGAGTTGCAGCTTTCCCCACAAGAAGCCTTTCGCTAAGACAGTTCTTGTGGAATTGGCAAAGTGAGATTTGGAAGCCCATAGAGGGCTATGGTGAAAAAGGAAATATCCTCAGATGAAAACTGGAAAGAAGCTTCCTGAGAAACTGCTTACTGTTCTGTTAATTCATCTCACAGTGTTACATCTGTATTTCGTGGATCTCTTTGCTAGCCTTATTTCTGTGGAATCTGAGAACAGATATTTCGGATCCCTTTGAAGACTATAGGGCCAAAGGAAATATCCTCCGATAACAAAGAGAATGAAGGTTTCTGAGAAACTTCCTTGTGTTCTGTGAAATCATCTCACAGAGTTACAGCTTTCCCCTCAAGAAGCCTTTCGCTAAGACAGTTCTTGTGGAATTGGCAAAGTAATATTTGGAAGCCCATAGAGGGCTATTGGGAAAAAGGAAATATCCTCAGAGGAAATCTGGAAAGAAGCTTCCTGAGAAACTGCTTAGTGTTCTGTTAATTCACCTCACAGAGTTACATCTGTATTTCGTGGATCTCTTTGCTAGCCTTATTTCTGTGGAATCTGAGAACAGATATTTCGGATCCCTTTGAAGACTATAGGGCCAAAGGAAATATCCTCCGGTAACAAAGAGAAAGAAGCTATCTGAGAAACTTCTTTGTGTTCTGTAAAATCATCTCACAGAGTTACAGCTTTCACCTCAAGAAACCTTTTGCTAAGACAGTTCTTGTGGAATTGGCAAAGTGATATTTGGAAGCCCATAGAGGGCTATGGTCACAAAGGAAATATCCTCAGATAAAATCTGGAAAGAAGCTTCCTGAGAAACTGCTCTATGATGTGTGACTTCCACTCACAGAGTTACATCTGTATTTCGTGGATTTCTTTGCTAGCCTTATTTCTGTGGAAACTGACAACAGATATTTCGGATCCCTTTGAAGACTATAGGGCAAAAGGAAATATCCTCCGATAACAAAGAGAATGAAGGTTTATGAGAAACTTCCTTGTGTTCTGTGAAATCATCTCACAGAGTTACAGCTTTCCCCTCAAGAAGCCTTTCGCTAAGACAGTTCTTGTGGAATTGGCAAAGTGATATTTGGAAGCCCATAGAGGGCTATTGTGAAAAAGGAAATATCCTCAGATGAAATCTGGGTAGAAGCTTCCTGAGAAACTGCTTAGTGTTCTGTTAATTCATCTCACAGAGTTACATCTGTATTTCGTGGATCTCTTTGCTAGCCTTATTTCTGTGGAATCTGAGAACACATATTTCGGATCCCTTTGAAGACAATAGGGCCAAAGGAAATATCCTCCGGTAACAAAGAGAAAAAGCTTTCTGAGAAACTTCTTTGTGTTCTGTAAAATTATCTCACAGAGTTACAGCTTTCACCTCAAGAAGCCTTTTGCTAAGACAGTTCTTGTGGAATTGGCAAAGTGATATTTGGAAGCCCATAGAGGGCTACGGTGAAAAAGGTAATATCCTCAGATGAAATCTGGAAAGAAGCTTTCTGAGAAACAGCTTAGTGTTCTGTTAATTCATCTCACAGAGTTACATCTGTATGTCGTGGATCTCTTTGCTAGCCTTATTTCTGTGGAATCTGAGAACAGATATTTCGGATCCCTTTGAAGACTATAGGGCCAAAGGAAATATCCTCCGATAACAAAGAGAAAGAAGCTTTCTGAGAATCTTCATTGTGTCCTCTGAAATCATCTCACAGAGTTACAGCTTTCCCCTCAAGAAGCCTTTCGCTAAGACAGTTCTTGTGGAATTGGCAAAGTGATATTTGGAAGCCCATAGAGGGCTATGGTGAAAAAGGAAATATCCTCAGATGAAATCTGGAAAGAAGCTTCCTGAGAAACTGCTTAGTGTTCTGTTAATTCATCTCACAGTGTTACATCTGTATTTCGTGGATCTCTTTGCTAGCCTTATTTTTGTGGAACCTGAGAACAGATATTTCGGATCCCTTTGAAGACTATAGGGCCAAAGGAAATATCCTCTGATAACCAAGAGAAAGAAGCTTTCTGAGAAACTTCTTTGTATTCCGTGAAATCATCTCACAGAGTTACAGCATTCCCCTCAAGAAGCCTTTCGCTAAGACAGTTCTTGTGGAATTGGCAAAGTGATATTTGGAAGCCCATAGAGGGCTATGGTGAAAAAGGAAATATCCTCAGATGAAATCTAGAAAGAAGCTTCCTGAGAAACTGCTTAGTGCTCTGTTAATTCATCTCACAGTGTTACATCTGTATTTCGTGGATCTCTTTGCTTGCCTTATTTCTGTGGAATCTGAGAACAGATATTTCGGATCCCTTTGAAGACTAGAGGGCCAAAGGAAATATCCTCCGATAACAAAGAGAATGAAGGTTTCTGAGAAACTTCCTTGTGTTCTGTGAAATCATCTCACAGAGTTACAGCTTTCCCCTCAAGAAGCCTTTCGCTAAGACAGTTCTTGTGGAATTGGCAAAGTGATATTTGGAAGCCCATAGAGGGCTAAGGTGAAAAAGGAAATATCCTCAGATGAAATCTGGAAAGAAGCTTCCTGAGAAACTGCTTAGTGCTCTGTTAATTCATCTCGCAGAGTTACATCTGTATTTCGTGGATCTCTTTGCTAGCCTTATTTATGTGGAATCTGAGAACAGATATTTCGGATCCCTTTGAAGACTATAGGGCCAAAGGAAATATCCTCCGGTAACAAAGAGAAAGAAGCTATCTGAGAAACTACTTTGTGTTCTGTAAAATCATCTCACAGAGTTACAGCTTTCACCTCAAGAAGCCTTTCGCTAAGACAGTTCTTGTGGAATTGGCAAAGTGATATTTGGAAGCCCATAGTGGCCTATGGTGACAAAGGAAATATCCTCAGATGAAATCTGGAAAGAAGCTTCTTGAGAAACTGCTTAGTGTTCTGTAAATTCATCTCACAGAGTTACATCTGTATTTCGTGGATCTCTTTGCTAGCCTTATTTCTGTGGAATCTGAGAACAGATATTTCGGATCCCTTTGAAGACTATATGGCCAAAGGAAATATCCTCTGATAACAAAGAGAAAGAAGCTTTCTGAGAAACTTCTTTGTGTTCTGTGAAATCATCTCACAGTGTTACAGCTTTCCCCTCAAGAAGCCTTTCGCTAAGACAGTTGTGGTGGAATTGGCAAAGTGATATTTGGAAGCCCGTAGAGGGCTATGGTGAAAAAGGAAATATCCTCAGATGAAATCTAGAAAGAAGCTTCCTGAGAAACTGCTTAGTGCTCTGTTAATTCATCTCACAGAGTTACATCTGTGTTTCGTGGATCTCTTTGCTAGCCTTATTTCTGTGGAATCTGAGAACAGATATTTCGGATCCCTTTGAAGACTATAGGGCGAAAGGAATTATCCTCCGATAACAAAGAGAATGAAGGTTTATGAGAAACTTCCTTGTGTTCTGTGAAATCATCTCACGGAGTTACAGCTTTCCCCTCAAGAAGCCTTTCGGTAAGACAGTTCTTGTGGAATTGGCAAAGTGATATTTGGAAGCCCTTATAGGGCTATTGTGAAATAGGAAATATCCTCAGATGAAATCTGGATAGAAGCTTCCTGAGAGACTGCTTAGTGTTCTGTTAATTCATCTCACAGAGTTACATCTGTATTTCGTGGATCTCTTTGCTAGCCTTATTTCTGTGCAATCTAAGAACACATATTTCGGATCCCTTTGAAGACTATAGGGCCAAAGGAAATATCCTCCGGTAACAAAGAGAAAGAAGCTTTCTGAGAAACTTCTTTGTGTTCTGTAAAATTATCTCACAGAGTTACAGCTTTCACCTCAAGAAGCTTTTTGCTAAGACAGTTCTTGTGGAATTGGCAAAGTGATATTTGGAAGCCCATAGAGGGTTACGGTGAAAAAGGTAATATCCTCAGATGAAATCTGGAAAGAAGCTTTCTGAGAAACAGCTTAGTGTTCTGTTAATTCATCTCACAGAGTTACATCTGTATGTCGTGGATCTCTTTGCTAGCCTTATTTCTGTGGAATCTGAGAACAGATATTTCGGATCCCTTTGAAGACTATAGGGCCAAAGGAAATATCCTCCGATAACAAAGAGAAAGAAGCTTTCTGAGAATCTTCATTGTGTCCTCTGAAATCATCTCACAGAGTTACAGCTTTCCCCTCAAGAAGCCTTTCGCTAAGACAGTTCTTGTGGAATTGGCAAAGTGATATTTGGAAGCCCATAGAGGGCTATGGTGAAAAAGGAAATATCCTCAGATGAAATCTGGAAAGAAGCTTCCTGAGAAACTGCTTAGTGTTCTGTTAATTCATCTCACAGTGTTACATCTGTATTTCGTGGATCTCTTTGCTAGCCTTATTTCTGTGGAACCTGAGAACAGATATTTCGGATCCCTTTGAAGACTATAGGGCCAAAGGAAATATCCTCTGATAACAAAGAGAAAGAAGCTTTCTGAGAAACTTCTTTGTGTTCCGTGAAATCATCTCACAGAGTTACAGCTTTCCCCTCAAGAAGCCTTTCGCTAAGACAGTTCTTGTGGAATTGGCAAAGTGATATTTGGAAGCCCATAGAGGGCTATGGTGAAAAAGGAAATATCCTCAGATGAAATCTAGAAAGAAGCTTCCTGAGAAACTGCTTAGTGCTCTGTTAATTCATCTCACAGTGTTACATCTGTATTTCGTGGATCTCTTTGCTAGCCTTATTTCTGTGGAATCTGAGAACAGATATTTCGGATCCCTTTGAAGACTATAGGGCCAAAGGAAATATCCTCCGATAACAAAGAGAATGAAGGTTTCTGAGAAACTTCCTTGTGTTCTGTGAAATCATCTCACAGAGTTACAGCTTTCCCCTCAAGAAGCCTTTCGCTAAGACAGTTCTTGTGGAATTGGCAAAGTAATATTTGGAAGCCCATAGAGGGCTATTGGGAAAAAGGAAATATCCTCAGATGAAATCTGGAAAGAAGCTTCCTGAGAAACTGCTTAGTGTTCTGTTAATTCACCTCACAGAGTTACATCTGTATTTCGTGGATCTCTTTGCTAGCCTTATTTCTGTGGAATCTGAGAACAGATATTTCGGATCCCTTTGAAGACTATAGGGCCAAAGGAAATATCCTCCGGTAACAAAGAGAATGAAGGTTTCTGAGAAACTTCCTTGTGTTCTGTGAAATCATCTCACAGAGTTACAGCATTCCCCTCAAGAAGCCTTTCGCTAAGACAGTTCTTGTGGAATTGGCAAAGTGATATTTGGAAGCCCATAGAGGGTACGGTGAAAAAGGTAATATCCTCAGATGAAATCTGTAAAGAAGCTTTCTGAGAAACAGCTCAGTGTTCTGTTAATTCATCTCACAGAGTTACATCTGTATGTCGTGGATCTCTTTGCTAGCCTTATTTCTGTGGAATCTGAGAACAGGTATTTCGGATCCCTTTGAAGACTATAGGGCCATAGGAAATATCCTCTGATAACAAAGAGAAAGAAGCTTTCTGAGAAACTTCTTTGTGTTCCGTGAAATCATCTCACAGAGTTACAGCTTTCCCCTCAAGAAGCCTTTCGCTAAGACAGTTCTTGTGGAATGGGCAAAGTGATATTTGGAAGCCCTTAGAGGGCTATGGTGAAAAAGGAAATATCCTCAGATGAAATCTAGAAAGAAGCTTCCTGAGAAACTGCTTAGTGCTCTGTTAATTCATCTCACAGAGTTACATCTGTGTTTCGTGGATCTCTTTGCTAGCCTTATTTCTGTGGAATCTGAGAACAGATATTTCGGATCCCTTTGAAGACTATAGGGCGAAAGGAATTATCCTCCGATAACAAAGAGAATGAAGGTTTATGAGAAACTTCCTTGTGTTCTGTGAAATCATCTCACGGAGTTACAGCTTTCCCCTCAAGAAGCCTTTCGGTAAGACAGTTCTTGTGGAATTGGCAAAGTGATATTTGGAAGCCCTTATAGGGCTATTGTGAAAAAGGAAATATCCTCAGATGAAATCTGGATAGAAGCTTCCTGAGAGACTGCTTAGTGTTCTGTTAATTCATCTCACAGAGTTACATCTGTATTTCGTGGATCTCTTTGCTAGCCTTATTTCTGTGCAATCTAAGAACACATATTTCGGATCCCTTTGAAGACTATAGGGCCAAAGGAAATATCCTCCGGTAACAAAGAGAAAGAAGCTTT
Source organism: Macaca nemestrina (assembly GCF_043159975.1). Taxonomy (NCBI): domain Eukaryota; kingdom Metazoa; phylum Chordata; class Mammalia; order Primates; family Cercopithecidae; genus Macaca; species Macaca nemestrina. The sequence continues at coordinate 99,654,305 of NC_092138.1, read as the reverse complement.
CTGAGAAACTTCTTTGTGTTCTGTAAAATTATCTCACAGAGTTACAGCTTTCACCTCAAGAAGCTTTTTGCTAAGACAGTTCTTGTGGAATTGGCAAAGTGATATTTGGAAGCCCATAGAGGGCTACGGTGAAAAAGGTAATATCCTCAGATGAAATCTGGAAAGAAGCTTTCTGAGAAACAGCTTAGTGTTCTGTTAATTCATCTCACAGAGTTACATCTGTATGTCGTGGATCTCTTTGCTAGCCTTATTTCTGTGGAATCTGAGAACAGATATTTCGGATCCCTTTGAAGACTATAGGGCCAAAGGAAATATCCTCCGATAACAAAGAGAAAGAAGCTTTCTGAGAATCTTCATTGTGTCCTCTGAAATCATCTCACAGAGTTACAGCTTTCCCCTCAAGAAGCCTTTCGCTAAGACAGTTCTTGTGGAATTGGCAAAGTGATATTTGGAAGCCCATAGAGGGCTATGGTGAGAAAGGAAATATCCTCAGATGAAATCTGGAAAGAAGCTTCCTGAGAAACTGCTTAGTGTTCTGTTAATTCATCTCACAGTGTTACATCTGTATTTCGTGGATCTCTTTGCTAGCCTTATTTCTGTGGAACCTGAGAACAGATATTTCGGATCCCTTTGAAGACTATAGGGCCAAAGGAAATATCCTCTGATAACAAAGAGAAAGAAGCTTTCTGAGAAACTTCTTTGTGTTCTGTAAAATCATCTCACAGAGTTACAGCTTTCACCTCAAGAAACCTTTCGCTAAGACAGTTCTTGTGGAATTGGCAAGGTGATATTTGGAAGCCCATAGAGGGCTATTGTGAAAAAGGAAATATCCTCAGATGAAATCTAGAAAGAAGCTTCCTGAGAAACTTCTTAGTGCTCTGTTAATTCATCTCGCAGAGTTACATCTGTATTTCGTGGATCTCTTTGCTAGCCTTATTTTTGTGGAATCTGAGAACAGATATTTCGGATTCCTTTGAAGACTATAGGGCCAAAGGAAGTATCCTCCGATAACAAAGACAAAGAAGCTTTCTGAGAAACTTCTTTGTGTTCTGTGAAATCATCTCACAGAGTTACAACTTTCCCCTCAAGAAGCCTTTCGCTAAGACAGTTCTTGTGGAATTGGCAAAGTGATATTTGGAAGCCCATAGAGGGCTATGGTCACAAAGGAAATATCCTCAGATAAAATCTGGAAAGAAGCTTCCTGAGAAACTGCTCTATGATGTGTGACTTCCACTCACAGAGTTACATCTGTATTTCGTGGATCTCTTTGCTAGCCTTATTTCTGTGGAATCTGAGAACAGATATTTCGGATCCCTTTGAAGACTATAGGGCGAAAGGAAATATCCTCCGATAACAAAGAGAATGAAGGTTTATGAGAAACTTCCTTGTGTTCTGTGAAATCATCTCACAGAGTTACAGCTTTCCCCTCAAGAAGCCTTTCGCTAAGACAGTTCTTGTGGAATTGGCAAAGTGATATTTGGAAGCCCATAGAGGGCTATTGTGAAAAAGGAAATATCCTCAGATGAAATCTGGGTAGAAGCTTCCTGAGAAACTGCTTAGTGTTCTGTTAATTCATCTCACAGAGTTACATCTGTATTTCGTGGATCTCTTTGCTAGCCTTATTTCTGTGGAATCTGAGAACACATATTTCGGATCCCTTTGAAGACTATAGGGCCAAAGGAAATATCCTCCGGTAACAAAGAGAAAAAGCTTTCTGAGAAACTTCTTTGTGTTCTGTAAAATTATCTCACAGAGTTACAGCTTTCACCTCAAGAAGCCTTTTGCTAAGACAGTTCTTGTGGAATTGGCAAAGTGATATTTGGAAGCCCATAGAGGGCTACGGTGAAAAAGGTAATATCCTCAGATGAAATCTGGAAAGAAGCTTTCTGAGAAACAGCTTAGTGTTCTGTTAATTCATCTCACAGAGTTACATCTGTATGTCGTGGATCTCTTTGCTAGCCTTATTTCTGTGGAATCTGAGAACAGATATTTCGGATCCCTTTGAAGACTATAGGGCCAAAGGAAATATCCTCCGATAACAAAGAGAAAGAAGCTTTCTGAGAATCTTCATTGTGTCCTCTGAAATCATCTCACAGAGTTACAGCTTTCCCCTCAAGAAGCCTTTCGCTAAGACAGTTCTTGTGGAATTGGCAAAGTGATATTTGGAAGCCCATAGAGGGCTATGGTGAAAAAGGAAATATCCTCAGATGAAATCTGGAAAGAAGCTTCCTGAGAAACTGCTTAGTGCTCTGTTAATTCGTCTCACAGAGTTACATCTGTATTTCGTGGATCTCTTTGCTAGCCTTATTTCTGTGGAATCTGAGAACAGATATTTCGGATCCCTTTGAAGACTAGAGGGCCAAAGGAAATATCCTCCGATAACAAAGAGAATGAAGGTTTCTGAGAAACTTCCTTGTGTTCTGTGAAATCATCTCACAGAGTTACAGCTTTCCCCTCAAGAAGCCTTTCGCTAAGACAGTTCTTGTGGAATTGGCAAAGTAATATTTGGAAGCCCATAGAGGGCTATTGGGAAAAAGGAAATATCCTCAGATGAAATCTGGAAAGAAGCTTCCTGAGAAACTGCTTAGTGTTCTGTTAATTCATCTCACAGAGTTACATCTGTATTTCGTGGATCTCTTTGCTAGCCTTATTTCTGTGGAATCTGAGAACAGATATTTCGGATCCCTTTGAAGACTATAGGGCCAAAGGAAATATCCTCCGGTAACAAAGAGAAAGAAGCTATCTGAGAAACTTCTTTGTGTTCTGTAAAATCATCTCACAGAGTAACAGCTTTCACCTCAAGAAACCTTTTGCTAAGACAGTTCTTGTGGAATTGGCAAAGTGATATTTGGAAGCCCTTAGAGGGCTATGGTGAAAAAGGTAATATCCTCAGATGAAATCTGGAAAGAAGCTTTCTGAGAAACAGCTTAGTGTTCTGTTAATTCATCTCACAGAGTTACATCTGTAGGTCGTGGATCTCTTTGCTAGCCTTATTTCTGTGGAATCTGAGAACAGATATTTCGGATCCCTTTGAAGACTATAGGGCCAAAGGGAATATCCTCCGATAACAAAGAGAAAGAAGCTTTCTGAGAACCTTCTTTGTGTTCTGTGAAATCATCTCACAGAGTTACAGCTTTCCCCTCAAGAAGCCTTTCGCTAAGACAGTTCTTGTGGAATTGGCAAGGTGATATTTGGAAGCCCATAGAGGGCTATGGTGAAAAAGGAAATATCCTCAGATGAAATCTAGAAAGAAGCTTCCTGAGAAACTTCTTAGTGCTCTGTTAATGCATCTCGCAGAGTTACATCTGTATTTCGTGGATCTCTTTGCTAGCCTTATTTCTGTGGAATCTGAGAACAGATATTTCTGATCCCGTTGAAGACTATAGGGCCTAAGGAAGTATCCTCTGATAACAAAGAGCAAGAAGCTTTCTGAGAAACTTCTTTGTGTTCTGTGAAATCATCTCACAGAGTTACAGCTTTCCCCTCAAGAAGCCTTTCGCTAAGACAGTTCTTGTGGAATTGGCAAAGTGATATTTGGAAGCCCATAGAGGGCTATGGTGAAAAAGGAAATATCCTCAGATGAAATCTGGAAAGAAGCTTCCTGAGAAACTGCTTAGTGCTCTGTTAATTCGTCTCACAGAGTTACATCTGTATTTCGTGGATCTCTTTGCTAGCCTTATTTCTGTGGAATCTGAGAGCAGATATTTCGGATCCCTTTAAGATTATAGGGCCAAAGGAAATATCCTCCGATAACAAAGACAAAGAAGCTTTCTGAGAAACTTCTTTGTGTTCTGTGAAATCATCTCACAGAGTTGCAGCTTTCCCCACAAGAAGCCTTTCGCTAAGACAGTTCTTGTGGAATTGGCAAAGTGAGATTTGGAAGCCCATAGAGGGCTATGGTGAAAAAGGAAATATCCTCAGATGAAAACTGGAAAGAAGCTTCCTGAGAAACTGCTTACTGTTCTGTTAATTCATCTCAAAGAGTTACATCTGTATTTCGTGGATCTCTTTGCTAGCCTTATTTCTGTGGAATCTGAGAACAGATATTTCGGATCCCTTTGAAGACTATAGGGCCAAAGGAAATATCCTCCGATAACAAAGAGAATGAAGGTTTCTGTGAAACTTCCTTGTGTTCTGTGAAATCATCTCACAGAGTTACAGCTTTCCCGTCAAGAAGCCTTTCGCTAAGACAGTTCTTGTGGAATTGGCAAAGTGATATTTGGAAGCACATAGAGGGCTATGGTGAAAAAGGAAATATCCGCAGATGAAATCTGGAAAGAAGCTTCCTGCGAAACTGCTTAGTGTTCTGTTAATTCATCTCACAGTGTTACATCTGTATTTTGTGGATCTCTTTGCTAGCCTTATTTCTGTGTAATATGAGAACAGATATTTCGGATCCCTTTGAAGACTATAGGGCCAAAGGAAATATGCTCTGATAACAAAGAGAAAGAAGCTTTCTGAGAAACTTCTTTGTGTTCCGTGAAATCATCTCACAGAGTTACAGCTTTCCCCTCAAGAAGCCTTTCGCTAAGACAGTTCTTGTGAAATGGGCAAAGTGATATTTGGAAGCCCACAGAGGGCTATGGTGAAAAAGGAAATATCCTCAGATGAAATCTAGAAAGAAGCTTCCTGAGAAACTGCTTAGTGCTCTGTTAATTCATCTCACAGTGTTACATCTGTATTTCGTGGATCTCTTTGCTAGCCTTATTTCTGTGGAATCTGAGAACAGATATTTCGGATCCCTTTGAAGAATATAGGGCCAAAGGAAATATCCTCCGATAACAAAGAGAATGAAGGTTTCTGAGAATCTTCCTTGTGTTCTGTGAAATCATCTCACAGAGTTACATCTTTCCCCTCAAGAAGCCTTTCGCTAAGACAGTTCTTGTGGAATTGGCAAAGTAATATATGGAAGCCCATAGAGGGCTAAGGTGAAAAAGGAAATATCCTCAGATGAAATCTGGAAAGAAGCTTCCTGAGAAACTGCTTAGTGCTCTGTTAATTCATCTCGCAGAGTTACATCTGTATTTCGTGGATCTCTTTGCTAGCCTTATTTCTGTGGAATCTGAGAACAGATATTTCGGATCCCTTTGAAGACTATAGGGCCAAAGGAAATATCCTCCGGTAACAAAGAGAAAGAAGCTATCTGAGAAACTTCTTTGTGTTCTGTAAAATCATCTCACAGAGTTACAGCTTTCACCTCAAGAAGCCTTTTGCTAAGACAGTTCTTGTGGAATTGGCAAAGTGATATTTGGAAGCCCATAGAGGGATATGGTGAAAAAGGTAATATCCTCAGATGAAATCTGGAAAGAAGCTTTCTGAGAAACAGCTTAGTGTTCTGTTAATTCATCTCACAGAGTTACATCTGTATTTCGTGGATCTCTTTGCTAGCCTTATTTCTGTGGATCTGAGAACAGATATTTCGAATCCCTTTGAAGACTATAGGGCCAAAGGAAATATCTTCCGATAACAAAGAGAAAGAAGCTTTCTGAGAACCTTCTTTGTGTTCTGTGAAATCATCTCACAGAGTTACAGCTTTCCCCTCAAGAAGCCTTTCGCTAAGACAGTTCTTGTGGAATTGGCAATGTTATATTTGGAAGCCCATAGAGGGCTATTGTGAGAAAGGAAATATCCTCAGATGAAATCTAGAAAGAAGCTTCCTGAGAAACTTCTTAGTGCTCTGTTAATTCATCTCGCAGAGTTACATCTGTATTTCGTGGATCTCTTTCCTAGCCTTATTTCTGTGGAATATGAGAACAGATATTTCGGATTCCTTTGAAGACTATAGGGCCAAAGGAAATATCCTCCGATAACAAAGAGAAAGAAGCTTTCTGAGAAACTTCTTTGTGTTCTGTGAAATCATCTCACAGAGTTACAACTTTCCCCTCAAGAAGCCTTTCGCTAAGACAGTTCTTGTGGAATTGGCAAAGTGATATTTGGAAGCCCATAGAGGGCTATGGTGACAAAGGAAATATCCTCAGATGAAATCTGGAAAGAAGCTTCCTGAGAAACTGCTCTATGATGAGTGACTTCCACTCACAGAGTTACATCTGTATTTCGTGGATCTCTTTGCTAGCCTTATTTCTGTGGAATCTGAGAACAGATATTTCTGATCCCGTTGAAGACTATAGGGCCTAAGGAAGTATCCTCTGATAACAAAGAGCAAGAAGCTTTCTGAGAAACTTGTGTTCTGTGAAATCATCTCACAGAGTTACAGCTGTCCCCTCAAGAAGCCTTTCGCTAAGACAGTTCTTGTGGAATTGGCAAAGTGATATTTGGAAGCCCATAGAGGGCTATGGTGAAAAAGGAAATATCCTCAGATGAAATCTGGAAAGAAGCTTCCTGAGAAACTGCTTAGTGCTCTGTTAATTCGTCTCACAGAGTTACATCTGTATTTCGTGGATCTCTTTGCTAGCCTTATTTCTGTGGAATCTGAGAGCAGATATTTCGGATCCCTTTAAGATTATAGGGCCAAAGGAAATATCCTCCGATAACAAAGAGAAAGAAGCTTTCTGAGAAACTTCTTTGTGTTCTGTGAAATCATCTCACAGAGTTGCAGCTTTCCCCTCAAGAAGCCTTTCGCTAAGACAGTTCTTGTGGAATTGGCAAAGTGAGATTTGGAAGCCCATAGAGGGCTATGGTGAAAAAGGAAATATCCTCAGATGAAAACTGGAAAGAAGCTTCCTGAGAAACTGCTTACTGTTCTGTTAATTCATCTCAAAGAGTTACATCTGTATTTCGTGTATCTCTTTGCTAGCCTTATTTCTGTGGAATCTGAGAACAGATATTTCGGATCCCTTTGAAGACTATAGGGCCAAAGGAAATATCCTCCGATAACAAAGAGAATGAAGGTTTCTGTGAAACTTCCTTGTGTTCTGTGAAATAATCTCACAGAGTTACAGCTTTGCCCTCAAGAAGCCTTTCGCTAAGACAGTTCTTGTGGAATTGGCAAAGTGATATTTGGAAGCCCATAGAGGGTACGGTGAAAAAGGTAATATCCTCAGATGAAATCTGTAAAGAAGCTTTCTGAGAAACAGCTTAGTGTTCTGTTAATTCATCTCACAGAGTTACATCTGTATGTCGTGGATCTCTTTGCTAGCCTTATTTCTGTGGAATCTGAGAACAGATATTTCGGATCCCTTGGAAGACTATAGGGCCAAAGGGAATATCCTCCGATAACAAAGAGAAAGAAGCTTTCTGAGAACCTTCTTTGTGTTCTGTGAAATCATCTCACAGAGTTACAGCTTTCCCCTCAAGAAGCCTTTCGCTAAGACAGTTCTTGTGGAATTGGCAAGGTGATATTTGGAAGCCCATAGAGGGCTATTGTGAAAAAGGAAATATCCTCAGATGAAATCTAGAAAGAAGCTTCCTGAGAAACTTCTTAGTGCTCTGTTAATGCATCTCGCAGAGTTACATCTGTATTTCGTGGATCTCTTTGCTAGCCTTATTTCTGTGGAATCTGAGAACAGATATTTCTGATCCCGTTGAAGACTATAGGGCCTAAGGAAGTATCTTCTGATAACAAAGAGCAAGAAGCTTTCTGAGAAACTTCTTTGTGTTCTGTGAAATCATCTCACAGAGTTACAGCTTTCCCCTCAAGAAGCCTTTCGCTAAGACAGTTCTTGTGGAATTGGCAAAGTGATATTTGGAAGCCCATAGAGGGCTATGGTGAAAAAGGAAATATCCTCAGATGAAATCTGGAAAGAAGCTTCCTGAGAAACTGCTTAGTGCTCTGTTAATTCGTCTCACAGAGTTACATCTGTATTTCGTGGATCTCTTTGCTAGCCTTATTTCTGTGGAATCTGAGAGCAGATATTTCGGATCCCTTTAAGATTATAGGGCCAAAGGAAATATCCTCCGATAACAAAGAGAAAGAAGCTTTCTGAGAAACTTCTTTGTGTTCTGTGAAATCATCTCACAGAGTTGCAGCTTTCCCCTCAAGAAGCCTTTCGCTAAGACAGTTCTTGTGGAATTGGCAAAGTGAGATTTGGAAGCCCATAGAGGGCTATGGTGAAAAAGGAAATATCCTCAGATGAAAACTGGAAAGAAGCTTCCTGAGAAACTGCTTACTGTTCTGTTAATTCATCTCAGAGAGTTACATCTGTATTTCGTGGATCTCTTTGCTAGCCTTATTTCTGTGGAATCTGAGAACAGATATTTCGGATCCCTTTGAAGACTATAGGGCCAAAGGAAATATCCTCCGATAACAAAGAGAAAGAAGCTTTCTGAGAAATTTCCTTGTGTTCTGTGAAATAATCTCACAGTGTTACAGCTTTCCCCTCAAGAAGCCTTTCGCTAAGACAGTTCTTGTGGAATTGGCAAAGTGATATTTGGAAGCCCATAGAGGGTACGGTGAAAAAGGTAATATCCTCAGATGAAATCTGTAAAGAAGCTTTCTGAGAAACAGCTTAGTGTTCTGTTAATTCATCTCACAGAGTTACATCTGTATGTCGTGGATCTCTTTGCTAGCCTTATTTCTGTGGAATCTGAGAACAGATATTTCGGATCCCTTGGAAGACTATAGGGCCATAGGAAATATCCTCCGATAACAAAGAGAATGAAGGTTTCTGAGAAACTTCCTTGTGTTCTGTGAAATCATCTCACAGAGTTACAGCTTTCCCCTCAAGAAGCCTTTCGCTAAGACAGTTCTTGTGGAATTGGCAAAGTGATATTTGGAAGCACATAGAGGGCTATGTTGAAAAAGGAAATATCCTCAGATGAAATCTGGAAAGAAGCTTCCTGAGAAACTGCTTAGTGTTCTGTTAATTCATCTCACAGAGTTACATCTGTATTTCGTGGATCTCTTTGCTAGCCTTATTTCTGTGGAATCTGAGAACAGATATTTCGGATCCCTTTGAAGACTATAGGGCCAAAGGAAATATCCTCCGATAACAAAGAGGAAGAAGCTTTCTGAGAAATTTCCTTGTGTTCTGTGAAATAATCTCACAGTGTTACAGCTTTCCCCTCAAGAAGCCTTTCGCTAAGACAGTTCTTGTGGAATTGGCAAAGTGATATTTGGAAGCCCATAGAGGGTACGGTGAAAAAGGTAATATCCTCAGATGAAATCTGTAAAGAAGCTTTCTGAGAAACAGCTTAGTGTTCTGTTAATTCATCTCACAGAGTTACATCTGTATGTCGTGGATCTCTTTGCTAGCCTTATTTCTGTGGAATCTGAGAACAGATATTTCGGATCCCTTGGAAGACTATAGGGCCATAGGAAATATCCTCCGATAACAAAGAGAATGAAGGTTTCTGAGAAACTTCCTTGTGTTCTGTGAAATCATCTCACAGAGTTACAGCTTTCCCCTCAAGAAGCCTTTCGCTAAGACAGTTCTTGTGGAATTGGCAAAGTGATATTTGGAAGCACATAGAGGGCTATGTTGAAAAAGGAAATATCCTCAGATGAAATCTGGAAAGAAGCTTCCTGAGAAACTGCTTAGTGTTCTGTTAATTCATCTCACAGAGTTACATCTGTATTTCGTGGATCTCTTTGCTAGCCTTATTTCTGTGGAATCTGAGAACAGATATTTCGGATCCCTTTGAAGACTATAGGGCCAAAGGAAATATCCTCTGATAACAAAGAGAAAGAAGCTTTCTGAGAAACTTCTTTGTGTTCCGTGAAATCATCTCACAGAGTTACAGCTTTCCCCTCAAGAAGCCTTTCGCTAAGACAGTTCTTGTGAAATGGGCAAAGTGATATTTGGAAGCCCATAGAGGGCTATGGTGAAAAAGGAAATATCCTCAGATGAAATCTCGAAAGAAGCTTCCTGAGAAACTGCTTAGTGTTCTGTTAATTCATCTCACAGTGTTACATCTGTATTTCGTGGATCTCTTTGCTAGCCTTATTTCTGTGGAATCTGAGAACAGATATTTCGGATCCCTTTGAAGACTATGGGGCCAAAGGAAATATCCTCCGATAACAAAGAGAATGAAGGTTTCTGAGAAACTTCCTTGTGTTCTGTGAAATCATCTCACCGAGTTACAGCTTTCCCCTCAAGAAGCCTTTCGCTAAGACAGTTCTTGTGGAATTGGCAAAGTGATATTTGGAAGCCCATAGAGGGCTATGGTGAAAAAGGAAATATCCTCAGATGAAATCTGGAAAGAAGCTTCCTGAGAAACTGCTTAGTGCTCTGTTAATTCATCTCGCAGAGTTACATCTGTATTTCGTGGATCTCTTTGCTAGCCTTATTTCTGTGGAATCTGAGAACAGATATTTCGGATCCCTTTGAAGACTATAGGACAAAGGAAATATCCTCCGGTAACAAAGAGAAAGAAGCTATCTGAGAAACTTCTTTGTGTTCTGTAAAATCATCTCACAGAGTTACAGCTTTCACCTCAAGAAGCCTTTTGCTAAGACAGTTCTTGTGGAATTGGCAACGTGATATTTGGAAGCCCATAGAGGGATATGGTGAAAAAGGTATTATCCTCAGATGAAATCTGTTAAGAAGCTTTCTGAGAAACAGCTTAGTGTTCTGTTAATTCATCTCACAGAGTTACATCTGTATGTCGTGGATCTCTTTGCTAGCCTTATTTCTGTGGATCTGAGAACAGATATTTCGGATCCCTTTGAAGACTATAGGGCCAAAGGAAATATCTTCCGATAACAAAGAGAAAGAAGCTTTCTGAGAACCTTCTTTGTGTTCTGTGAAATCATCTCACAGAGTTACAGCTTTCCCCTCAAGAAGCCTTTCGCTAAGACAGTTCTTGTGGAATTGGCAAGGTGATATTTGGAAGCCCATAGAGGGCTATTGTGAAAAAGGAAATATCCTCAGATGAAATCTAGAAAGAAGCTTCCTGAGAAACTGCTTAGTGTTCTGTTAATTCATCTCGCAGAGTTACATCTGTATTTCGTGGATCTCTTTGCTAGCCTTATTTCTGTGGAATATGAGAACAGATATTTCGGATTCCTTTGAAGACTATAGTTCCAAAGGAAATATCCTCCGATAACAAAGAGAAAGAAGCTTTCTGAGAAACTTCTTTGTGTTCTGTGAAATCATCTCACAGAGTTACAACTTTCCCCTCAAGAAGCCTTTCGCTAAGACAGTTCTTGTGGAATTGGCAAAGTGATATTTGGAAGCCCATAGAGGGCTATGGTGACAAAGGAAATATCCTCAGATAAAATCTGGAAAGAAGCTTCCTGAGAAACTGCTCTATGATGTGTGACTTCCACTCACAGAGTTACATCTGTATTTCGTGGATCTCTTTGCTAGCCTTATTTCTGTGGAATCTGAGAACAGATATTTCTGATCCCGTTGAAGACTATAGGGCCTAAGGAAGTATCCTCTGATAACAAAGAGCAAGAAGCTTTCTGAGAAACTTCTTTGTGTTCTGTGAAATCATCTCACAGAGTTACAGCTTTCCCCTCAAGAAGCCTTTCGCTAAGACAGTTCTTGTGGAATTGGCAAAGTGATATTTGGAAGCCCATAGAGGGCTATGGTGAAAAAGGAAATATCCTCAGATGAAATCTGGAAAGAAGCTTCCTGAGAAACTGCTTAGTGCTCTGTTAATTCGTCTCACAGAGTTACATCTGTATTTCGTGGATCTCTTTGCTAGCCTTATTTCTGTGGAATCTGAGAGCAGATATTTCGGATCCCTTTAAGATTATAGGGCCAAAGGAAATATCCTCCGATAACAAAGAGAAAGAAGCTTTCTGAGAAACTTCTTTGTGTTCTGTGAAATCATCTCACAGAGTTGCAGCTTTCCCCTCAAGAAGCCTTTCGCTAAGACAGTTCTTGTGGAATTGGCAAAGTGAGATTTGGAAGCCCATAGAGGGCTATGGTGAAAAAGGAAATATCCTCAGATGAAAACTGGAAAGAAGCTTCCTGAGAAACTGCTTACTGTTCTGTTAATTCATCTCAAAGAGTTACATCTGTATTTCATGGATCTCTTTGCTAGCCTTATTTCTGTGGAATCTGAGAACAGATATTTCGGATCCCTTTGAAGACTATAGGGCCAAAGGAAATATCCTCCGATAACAAAGAGAATGAAGGTTTCTGTGAAACTTCCTTGTGTTCTGTGAAATAATCTCACAGAGTTACAGCTTTCCCCTCAAGAAGCCTTTCGCTAAGACAGTTCTTGTGGAATTGGCAAAGTAATATTTGGAAGCCCATAGAGGGTACGGTGAAAAAGGTAATATCCTCAGATGAAATCTGTAAAGAAGCTTTCTGAGAAACAGCTTAGTGTTCTGTTAATTCATCTCACAGAGTTACATCTGTATGTCGTGGATCTCTTTGCTAGCCTTATTTCTGGGGAATCTGAGAACAGATATTTCGGATCCCTTGGAAGACTATAGGGCCATAGGAAATATCCTCCGATAACAAAGAGAATGAAGGTTTCTGAGAAACTTCCTTGTGTTCTGTGAAATCATCTCATAGAGTTACAGCTTTCCCCTCAAGAAGCCTTTCGCTAAGACAGTTCTTGTGGAATTGGCAAAGTGATATTTGGAAGCACATAGAGGGCTATGGTGAAAAAGGAAATATGCGCAGATGAAATCTGGAAAGAAGCTTCCTGCGAAACTGCTTAGTGTTCTGTTAATTCATCTCACAGTGTTACATCTGTATTTTGTGGATCTCTTTGCTAGCCTTATTTCTGTGTAATATGAGAACAGATATTTCGGCTCCCTTTGAAGACTATAGGGCCAAAGGAAATATGCTCTGATAACAAAGAGAAAGAAGCTTTCTGAGAAACTTCTTTGTGTTCCGTGTAATCATCTCACAGAGTTACAGCTTTCCCCTCAAGAAGCCTTTCGCTAAGACAGTTCTTGTGAAATGGGCAAAGTGATATTTGGAAGCCCACAGAGGGCTATGGTGAAAAAGGAAATATCCTCAGATGAAATCTAGAAAGAAGCTTCCTGAGAAACTGCTTAGTGCTCTGTTAATTCATCTCACAGTGTTACATCTGTATTTCGTGGATCTCTTTGCTAGCCTTATTTCTGTGGAATCTGAGAACAGATATTTCGGATCCCTTTGAAGAATATAGGGCCAAAGGAAATATCCTCCGATAACAAAGAGAATGAAGGTTTCTGAGAAACTTCCTTGTGTTCTGTGAAATCATCTCACAGAGTTACATCTTTCACCTCAAGAAGCCTTTCGCTAAGACAGTTCTTGTGGAATTGGCAAAGTAATATATGGAAGCCCATAGAGGGCTAAGGTGAAAAAGGAAATATCCTCAGATGAAATCTGGAAAGAAGCTTCCTGAGAAACTGCTTAGTGCTCTGTTAATTCATCTCGCAGAGTTACATCTGTATTTCGTGGATCTCTTTGCTAGCCTTATTTCTGTGGAATCTGAGAACAGATATTTCGGATCCCTTTGAAGACTATAGGGCCAAAGGAAATATCCTCCGGTAACAAAGAGAAAGAAGCTATCTGAGAAACTTCTTTGTGTTCTGTAAAATCATCTCACAGAGTTACAGCTTTCACCTCAAGAAGCCTTTTGCTAAGACAGTTCTTGTGGAATTGGCAAAGTGATATTTGGAAGCCCATAGAGGGATATGGTGAAAAAGGTAATATCCTCAGATGAAATCTGGAAAGAAGCTTTCTGAGAAACAGCTTAGTGTTCTGTTAATTCATCTCACAGAGTTACATCTGTATGTCGTGGATCTCTTTGCTAGCCTTATTTCTGTGGATCTGAGAACAGATATTTCGAATCCCTTTGAAGACTATAGGGCCAAAGGAAATATCTTCCGATAACAAAGAGAAAGAAGCTTTCTGAGAACCTTCTTTGTGTTCTGTGAAATCATCTCACAGAGTTACAGTTTTCCCCTCAAGAAGCCTTTCGCTAAGACAGTTCTTGTGGAATTGGCAATGTTATATTTGGAAGCCCATAGAGGGCTATTGTGAAAAAGGAAATATCCTCAGATGAAATCTAGAAAGAAGCTTCCTGAGAAACTTCTTAGTGCTCTGTTAATTCATCTCGCAGAGTTACATCTGTATTTCGTGGATCTCTTTCCTAACCTTATTTCTGTGGAATATGAGAACAGATATTTCGGATTCCTTTGAAGACTATAGGGCCAAAGGAAATATCCTCCGATAACAAAGAGAAAGAAGCTTTCTGAGAAACTTCTTTGTGTTCTGTGAAATCATCTCACAGAGTTACAACTTTCCCCTCAAGAAGCCTTTCGCTAACACAGTTCTTGTGGAATTGGCAAAGTGATATTTGGAAGCCCATAGAGGGCTATGGTGACAAAGGAAATATCCTCAGATGAAATCTGGAAAGAAGCTTCCTGAGAAACTGCTCTATGATGTGTGACTTCCACTCACAGAGTTACATCTGTATTTCGTGGATCTCTTTGCTAGCCTTATTTCTGTGGAATCTGAGAACAGATATTTCTGATCCCGTTGAAGACTATAGGGCCTAAGGAAGTATCCTCTGATAACAAAGAGCAAGAAGCTTTCTGAGAAACTTCTTTGTGTTCTGTGAAATCATCTCACAGAGTTACAGCTTTCCCCTCAAGAAGCCTTTCGCTAAGACAGTTCTTGTGGAATTGGCAAAGTGATATTTGGAAGCCCATAGAGGGCTATGGTGAAAAAGGAAATATCCTCAGATGAAATCTGGAAAGAAGCTTCCTGAGAAACTGCTTAGTGCTCTGTTAATTCGTCTCACAGAGTTACATCTGTATTTCGTGGATCTCTTTGCTAGCCTTATTTCTGTGGAATCTGAGAGCAGATATTTCGGATCCCTTTAAAATTATAGGGCCAAAGGAAATATCCTCCGATAACAAAGAGAAAGAAGCTTTCTGAGAAACTTCTTTGTGTTCTGTGAAATCATCTCACAGAGTTGCAGCTTTCCCCTCAAGAAGCCTTTCGCTAAGACAGTTCTTGTGGAATTGGCAAAGTGAGATTTGGAAGCCCATAGAGGGCTATGGTGAAAAAGGAAATATCCTCAGATGAAAACTGGAAAGAAGCTTCCTGAGAAACTGCTTACTGTTCTGTTAATTCATCTCAAAGAGTTACATCTGTATTTCGTGGATCTCTTTGCTAGCCTTATTTCTGTGGAATCTGAGAACAGATATTTCGGATCCCTTGGAGGACTATAGGGCCATAGGAAATATCCTCCGATAACAAAGAGAATGAAGGTTTCTGAGAAACTTCCTTGTGTTCTGTGAAATCATCTCACAGAGTTTCAGCTTTCCCCTCAAGAAGCCTTTCGCTAAGACAGTTCTTGTGGAATTGGCAAAGTGATATTTGGAAGCACATAGAGGGCTACGGTGAAAAAGGAAATATCCTCAGATGAAATCTGGAAAGAAGCTTCCTGAGAAACTGCTTAGTGTTCTGTTAATTCATCTCACAGTGTTACATCTGTATTTCGTGGATCTCTTTGTTAGCCTTATTTCTGTGTAATATGAGAACAGATATTTCGGATCCCTTTGAAGACTATAGGGCCAAAGGAAATATCCTCTGATAACAAAGAGAAAGAAGCTTTCTGAGAAACTTCTTTGTGTTCCGTGAAATCATCTCACAGAGTTACAGCTTTCCCCTCAAGAAGCCTTTCGCTAAGACAGTTCTTGTGAAATGGGCAAAGTGATATTTGGAAGCCCATAGAGGGCTGTGGTGAAAAAGGAAATATCCTCAGATGAAATCTAGAAAGAAGCTTCCTGAGAAACTGCTTAGTGTTCTGTTAATTCATCTCACAGTGTTACATCTGTATTTCGTGGATCTCTTTGCTAGCCTTATTTCTGTGGAATCTGAGAACAGATATTTCGGATCACTTTGAAGACTATAGGGCCAAAGGAAATATCCTCCGATAACAAAGAGAATGAAGGTTTCTGAGAAACTTCCTTGTGTTCTGTGAAATCATCTCACAGAGTTACAGCTTTCCCCTCAAGAAGCCTTTCGCTAAGACAGTTCTTGTGGAATTGGCAAAGTAATATTTGGAAGCCCATCGAGGGCTAAGGTGAAAAAGGAAATATCCTCAGATGAAATCTGGAAAGAAGCTTCCTGAGAAACTGCTTAGTGCTCTGTTAATTCATCTCGCAGAGTTACATCTGTATTTCGTGGTTCTCTTTGCTAGCCTTATTTCTGTGGAATCTGAGAACAGATATTTCGGATCCCTTTGAAGACTATAGGGCCAAAGGAAATATCCTCCGGTAACAAAGAGAAAGAAGCTATCTGAGAAACTTCTTTGTGTTCTGTAAAATCATCTCACAGAGTTACAGCTTTCACCTCAAGAAGCCTTTTGCTAAGACAGTTCTTGTGGAATTGGCAAAGTGATATTTGGAAGCCCATAGAGGGATATGGTGAAAAAGGTAATATCCTCAGATGAAATCTGGAAAGAAGCTTTCTGAGAAACAGCTTAGTGTTCTGTTAATTCATTTCACAGAGTTACATCTGTATGTCGTGGATCTCTTTGCTAGCCTTATTTCTGTGGATCTGAGAACAGATATTTCGAATCCCTTTGAAGACTATAGGGCCAAAGGAAATATCCTCCGATAACAAAGAGAAAGAAGCTTTCTGAGAACCTTCTTTGTGTTCTGTGAAATCATCTCACAGAGTTACAGCTTTCCCCTCAAGAAGCCTTTCGCTAAGACAGTTCTTGTGGAATTGGCAAAGTGATATTTGGAAGCCCATAGAGGGCTATTGTGAAAAAGGAAATATCCTCAGATGAAATCTGGAAAGAAGCTTCCTGAGAAACTTCTTAGTGCTCTGTTAATTCATCTCGCAGAGTTATATCTGTATTTCATGGATCTCTTTGCTAGCCTTATTTCTGTGGAATCTGAGAACAGATATTTCGTATTCCTTTGAAGACTATAGGGCCAAAGGAAATATCCTCCGATAACAAAGAGAAAGAAGCTTTCTGAGAAACTTCTTTGTGTTCTGTGAAATCATCTCAAAGAGTTACAACTTTCCCCTCAAGAAGCCTTTCGCTAAGACAGTTCTTGTGGAATTGGCAAAGTGATATTTGGAAGCCCATAGAGGGCTATGGTGACAAAGGAAATATCCTCAGATAAAATCTGGAAAGAAGCTTCCTGAGAAACTGCTCTGTGATGTGTGACTTTCACTCACAGAGTTACATCTGTATTTCGTGGATCTCTTTGCTAGCCTTATTTCTGTGGAATCTGAGAACAGATATTTCGGATCCCGTTGAAGACTATAGGGCCAAAGGAAGTATCCTCTGATAACAAAGAGCAAGAAGCTTTCTGAGAAACTTCTTTGTGTTCTGTGAAATCATCTCACAAAGTTACAGCTTTCCCCTCAAGAAGCCTTTCGCTAAGACAGTTCTTGTGGAATTGGCAAAGTGATATTTGGAAGCCCATAGAGGGCTATGGTGAAAAAGGAAATATCCTCAGATGAAATCTGGAAAGAAGCTTCCTGAGAAACTGCTTAGTGCTCTGTTAATTCGTCTCACAGAGTTACATCTGTATTTCGTGGATCTCTTTGCTAGCCTTATTTCTGTGGAATCTGAGAGCAGATATTTTGGATCCCTTTAAGATTATAGGGCCAAAGGAAATATCCTCCGATAACAAAGAGAAAGAAGCTTTCTGAGAAACTTCTTTGTGTTCTGTGAAATCATCTCACAGAGTTGCAGCTTTCCCCTCAAGAAGCCTTTCGCTAAGACAGTTCTTGTGGAATTGGCAAAGTGAGATTTGGAAGCCCATAGAGGGCTATGGTGAAAAAGGAAATATCCTCAGATGAAAACTGGAAAGAAGCTTCCTGAGAAACTGCTTAGTGTTCTGTTAATTCATCTCAAAGAGTTACATCTGTATTTCGTGGATCTCTTTGCTAGCCTTATTTCTGTGGAATCTGAGAACAGATATTTCGGATCCCTTTGAAGACTATAGGGCCAAAGGAAATATCCTCCGATAACAAAGAGAATGAAGGTTTCTGTGAAACTTCCTTGTGTTCTGTGAAATAATCTCACAGAGTTACAGCTTTCCCCTCAAGAAGCCTTTCGCTAAGACAGTTCTTGTGGAATTGGCAAAGTGATATTTGGAAGCCCATAGAGGGTACGGTGAAAAAGGTAATATCCTCAGATGAAATCTGTAAAGAAGCTTTCTGAGAAACAGCTTAGTGTTCTGTTAATTCATCTCACAGAGTTACATCTGTATGTCGTGGATCTCTTTGCTAGCCTTATTTCTGTGGAATCTGAGAACAGATATTTCGGATCCCTTGGAAGACTATAGGGCCATAGGAAATATCCTCCGATAACAAAGAGAATGAAGGTTTCTGAGAAACTTCCTTGTGTTCTGTGAAATCATCTCACAGAGTTACAGCTTTCCCCTCAAGAAGCCTTTCGCTAAGACAGTTCTTGTGGAATTGGCAAAGTGATATTTGGAAGCACATAGAGGGCTATGGTGAAAAAGGAAATATCCTCAGATGAAATCTGGAAAGAAGCTTCCTGAGAAACTGCTTAGTGTTCTGTTAATTCATCTCACAGTGTTACATCTGTATTTCGTGGATCTCTTTGCTAGCCTTATTTCTGTGTAATATGAGAACAGATATTTCGGATCCCTTTGAAGACTATAGGGCCAAAGGAAATATCCTCTGATAACAAAGAGAAAGAAGCTTTCTGAGAAACTTCTTTGTGTTCCGTGAAATCATCTCACAGAGTTACAGCTTTCCCCTCAAGAAGCCTTTCGCTAAGACAGTTCTTGTGAAATGGGCAAAGTGATATTTGGAAGCCCATAGAGGGCTGTGGTGAAAAAGGAAATATCCTCAGATGAAATCTAGAAAGAAGCTTCCTGAGAAACTGCTTAGTGCTCTGTTAATTCATCTCACAGTGTTACATCTGTATTTCGTGGATCTCTTTGCTAGCCTTATTTCTGTGGAATCTGAGAACAGATATTTCGGATCACTTTGAAGACTATAGGGCCAAAGGAAATATCCTCCGATAACAAAGAGAATGAAGGTTTCTGAGAAACTTCCTTGTGTTCCTTGAAATCATCTCACAGAGTTACAGCTTTCCCCTCAAGAAGTCTTTCGCTAAGACAGTTCTTGTGGAATTGGCAAAGTAATATTTGGAAGCCCATAGAGGGCTATTGTGAAAAAGGAAATATCCTCAGATGAAATCTGGAAAGAAGCTTTCTGAGAAACAGCTTAGTGTTCTGTTAATTCATTTCACAGAGTTACATCTGTATGTCGTGGATCTCTTTGCTAGCCTTATTTCTGTGGATCTGAGAACAGATATTTCGAATCCCTTTGAAGACTATAGGGCCAAAGGAAATATCCTCCGATAACAAAGAGAAAGAAGCTTTCTGAGAACCTTCTTTGTGTTCTGTGAAATCATCTCACAGAGTTACAGCTTTCCCCTCAAGAAGCCTTTCGCTAAGACAGTTCTTGTGGAATTGGCAAAGTGATATTTGGAAGCCCATAGAGGGCTATTGTGAAAAAGGAAATATCCTCAGATGAAATCTGGAAAGAAGCTTCCTGAGAAACTTCTTAGTGCTCTGTTAATTCATCTCGCAGAGTTATATCTGTATTTCATGGATCTCTTTGCTAGCCTTATTTCTGTGGAATCTGAGAACAGATATTTCGTATTCCTTTGAAGACTATAGGGCCAAAGGAAATATCCTCCGATAACAAAGAGAAAGAAGCTTTCTGAGAAACTTCTTTGTGTTCTGTGAAATCATCTCAAAGAGTTACAACTTTCCCCTCAAGAAGCCTTTGGCTAAGACAGTTCTTGTGGAATTGGCAAAGTGATATTTGGAAGCCCATAGAGGGCTATGGTGACAAAGGAAATATCCTCAGATAAAATCTGGAAAGAAGCTTCCTGAGAAACTGCTCTGTGATGTGTGACTTCCACTCACAGAGTTACATCTGTATTTCGTGGATCTCTTTGCTAGCCTTATTTCTGTGGAATCTGAGAACAGATATTTCGGATCCCGTTGAAGACTATAGGGCCAAAGGAAGTATCCTCTGATAACAAAGAGCAAGAAGCTTTCTGAGAACCTTCTTTGTGTTCTGTGAAATCATCTCACAGAGTTACAGCTTTCCCATCAAGAAGCCTTTCGCTAAGACAGTTCTTGTGGAATTGGCAAAATGATATTTGGAAGCCCTTAGAGGGCTATTGCGAAAAAGGAAATATCCTCAGATGAAATCTGGAAAGAAGCTTCCTGAGAAACTGCTTAGTGCTCTGTTAATTCATCTCACAGAGTTACATCTGTATTTCGTGGATCTCTTTGCTAGCCTTATTTCTGTGGAATCTGAGAACAGATATTTCGGATCCCTTTGAAAACTATAGGGCCAAAGGAAATATCCTCCGATAACAAAGAGAATGAAGGTTTCTGAGAAACTTCCTTGTGTTCTGTGAAATCATCTCACAGAGTTACAGCTTTCCCCTCAAGAAGCCTTTCGCTAAGACAGTTCTTGTGGAATTGGCAAAGTAATATTTGGAAGCCCATAGAGGGCTATTGGGAAAAAGGAAATATCCTCAGATGAAATCTGGAAAGAAGCTTTCTGAGAAACAGCTTAGTGTTCTGTTAATTCATCTCACAGAGTTACATCTGTATGTCGTGGATCTCTTTGCTAGCCTTATTTCTGTGGAATCTGAGAACAGATATTTCGGATCCCTTTGAAGACTATAGGGCCAAAGGGAATATCCTCGGATAACAAAGAGAAAGATGCTTTCTGAGAAACTTCTTTGTGTTCTGTGAAATCATCTCACAGAGTTTCGGCTTTCCCCTCAAGAAGCCTTTCGCTAAGACAGTTCTTGTGGAATTGGCAAGGTGATATTTGGAAGCCCATAGAGGGCTATTGTGAAAAAGGAAATATCCTCAGATGAAATCTAGAAAGAAGCTTCCTGAGAAACTTCTTAGTGCTCTGTTAATTCATCTCCAGAGTTACATCTGTATTTCGTGGATCTCTTTGCTAGCCTTATTTCTGTGGAATCTGAGAACAGATATTTCGGATTCCTTTGAAGACTATAGGGCCAAAGGAAATATCCTCCGATAACAAAGACAAAGAAGCTTTCTGAGAAACTTCTTTGTGTTCTGTGAAATCATCTCACAGAGTTACAACTTTCCCCTCAAGAAGCCTTTCGCTAAGACAGTTCTTGTGGAATTGGCAAAGTGATATTTGGAAGCCCATAGAGGGCTATGGTGACAAAGGAAATATCCTCAGATAAAATCTGGAAAGAAGCTTCCTGAGAAACTGCTCTATGATGTGTGACTTCCACTCACAGAGTTACATCTGTATTTCGTGGATCTCTTTGCTAGCCTTATTTCTGTGGAATCTGAGAACAGATATTTCGGATCCCGTTGAAGACTATAGGGCCTAAGGAAGTATCCTCTGATAACAAAGAGCAAGAAGCTTTCTGAGAAACTTCTTTGTGTTCTGTGAAATCATCTCACAGAGTTACAGCTTTCCCCTCAAGAAGCCTTTCGCTAAGACAGTGCTTGTGGAATTGGCAAAGTGATATTTGGAAGCCCATAGAGGGCTATGGTGAAAAAGGAAATATCCTCAGATGAAATCTGGAAAGAAGCTTCCTGAGAAACTGCTTAGTGCTCTGTTAATTCATCTCACAGAGTTACATCTGTATTTCGTGGATCTCTTTGCTCGCGTTATTTCTGTGGAATCTGAGAACAGATATTTCGGATCCCTTTGAAGACTATAGGGCCAAAGGAAATATCCTCCGATAACAAAGAGAAAGATGCTTTCTGAGAAACTTCTTTGTGTTCTGTGAAATCATCTCACAGAGTTTCGGCTTTCCCCTCAAGAAGCCTTTCGCTAAGACAGTTCTTGTGGAATTGGCAAAGTGATATTTGGAAGCCCATAGTGGCCTATGGTGACAAAGGAAATATCCTCAGATGAAATCTGGAAAGAAGCTTCTTGAGAAACTGCTTAGTGTTCTGTAAATTCATCTCACAGAGTTACATCTGTATTTCGTGGATCTCTTTGCTAGCCTTATTTCTGTGGAATCTGAGAACAGATATTTCGGATCCCTTTGAAGACTATATGGCCGAAGGAAATATCCTCTGATAACAAAGAGAAAGAAGCTTTCTGAGAAACTTCTTTGTGTTCTGTGAAATCATCTCACAGTGTTACAGCTTTCCCCTCAAGAAGCCTTTCGCTAAGACAGTTGTTGTGGAATTGGCAAAGTGATATTTGGAAGCCCGTAGAGGGCTATGGTGAAAAAGGAAATATCCTCAGATGAAATCTAGAAAGAAGCTTCCTGAGAAACTGCTTAGTGCTCTGTTAATTCATCTCACAGAGTTACATCTGTGTTTGGTGGATCTCTTTGCTAGCCTTATTTCTGTGGAATCTGAGAACAGATATTTCGGATCCCTTTGAAGACTATAGGGCGAAAGGAAATATCCTCCGATAACAAAGAGAATGAAGGTTTATGAGAAACTTCCTTGTGTTCTGTGAAATCATCTCACAGAGTTACAGCTTTCCCCTCAAGAAGCCTTTCGCTAAGACAGTTCTTGTGGAATTGGCAAAGTGATATTTGGAAGCCCATAGAGGGCTATTGTGAAAAAGGAAATATCATCAGATGAAATCTGGATAGAAGCTTCCTGAGAAACTGCTTAGTGTTCTGTTAATTCATCTCACAGAGTTACATCTGTATTTCATGGATCTCTTTGCTAGCCTTATTTCTGTGGAATCTGAGAACACATATTTCGGATCCCTTTGAAGACTATAGGGCCAAAGGAAATATCCTCCGGTAACAAAGAGAAAGAAGCTTTCTGAGAAACTTTTTGTGTTCTGTAAAATTATCTCACAGAGTTACAGCTTTCACCTCAAGAAGCCTTTTGCTAAGACAGTTCTTGTGGAATTGGCAAAGTGATATTTGGAAGCCCATAGAGGGCTACGGTGAAAAAGGTAATATCCTCAGATGAAATCTGGAAAGAAGCTTTCTGAGAAACAGCTTAGGGTTCTGTTAATTCATCTCACAGAGTTACATCTGTATGTCGTGGATCTCTTTGCTAGCCTTATTTCTGTGGAATCTGAGAACAGATAGTTCGGATCCCTTTGAAGACTATAGGGCCAAAGGAAATATCCTCCGATAACAAAGAGAAAGAAGCTTTCTGAGAATCTTCATTGTGTCCTCTGAAATCATCTCACAGAGTTACAGCTTTCCCCTCAAGAAGCCTTTCGCTAAGACAGTTCTTGTGGAATTGGCAAAGTGATATTTGGAAGCCCATAGAGGGCTATGGTGAAAAAGGAAATATCCTCAGATGAAATCTGGAAAGAAGCTTCCTGAGAAACTGCTTAGTGTTCTGTTAATTCATCTCACAGTGTTACATCTGTATTTCGTGGATCTCTTTGCTAGCCTTATTTCTGTGGAACCTGAGAACAGATATTTCGGATCCCTTTGAAGACTATAGGGCCAAAGGAAATATCCTCTGGTAACAAAGAGAAAGAAGCTTTCTGAGAAACTTCTTTGTGTTCTCTGAAATCATCTCACAGAGTTACAGCTTTCCCCTCAAGAAGCCTTTCGCTAAGACAGTTCTTGTGGAATTGGCAAAGTGATATTTGGAAACCCATAGAGGTCTATGGTGTAAAAGGAAATATCCTCAAATGAAATCTGGAAAGAAGCTTTCTGAGAAACTGCTTAGTGTTCTGTTAATTCATCTCACAGAGTTACATCTTTATTTCGTGGATATCTTTGCTAGCCTTATTTCTGTGGAATCTGAGAACAGATATTTCGGATCCCTTTGAAGACTATAGGGCCAAAGGAAATATCCTCCGATAACAAAGAGAATGAAGGTTTCTGAGAAACTTCCTTGTGTTCTGTGAAATCGTCTCACAGAGTTACAGCTTTCCCCTCAAGAAGCCTTTCGCTAAGACAGTTCTTGTGGAATTGGCAAAGTAATATTTGGAAGCCCATAGAGGGCTATTGGGAAAAAGGAAATATCCTCAGATGAAATCTGGAAAGAAGCTTCCTGAGAAACTGCTTAGTGTTCTGTTAATTCATCTCACAGAGTTACATCTGTATTTCGTGGATCTCTTTGCTAGCCTTATTTCTGTGGAATCTGAGAACAGATATTTCGGATCCCTTTGAAGACTATAGGGCCAAAGGAAATATCCTCCGGTAACAAAGAGAAAGAAGCTATCTGAGAAACTTCTTTGTGTTCTGTAAAATCATCTCACAGAGTTACAGCTTTCACCTCAAGAAACCTTTTGCTAAGACAGTTCTTGTGGAATTGGCAAAGTGATATTTGGAAGCCCTTAGAGGGCTATGGTGAAAAAGGTAATATCCTCAGATGAAATCTGGAAAGAAGCTTTCTGAGAAACAGCTTAGTGTTCTGTTAATTCATCTCACAGAGTTACATCTGTATGTCGTGGATCTCTTTGCTAGCCTTATTTCTGTGGAATCTGAGAACAGATATTTCGGATCCCTTTGAAGACTATAGGGCCAAAGGGAATATCCTCCGATAACAAAGAGAAAGAAGCTTTCTGAGAACCTTCTTTGTGTTCTGTGAAATCATCTCACAGAGTTACAGCTTTCCCCTCAAGAAGCCTTTCGCTAAGACAGTTCTTGTGGAATTGGCAAGGTGATATTTGGAAGCCCATAGAGGGCTATTGTGAAAAAGGAAATATCCTCAGATGAAATCTAGTAAGAAGCTTCCTGAGAAACTTCTTAGTGCTCTGTTAATTCATCTCGCAGAGTTTCATCTGTATTTCGTGGATCTCTTTGCTAGCCTTATTTCTGTGGAATCTGAGAACAGATATTTCGGATTCCTTTGAAGACTATAGGGCCAAAGGAAATATCCTCCGATAACAAAGACAAAGAAGCTTTCTGAGAAACTTCTTTGTGTTCTGTGAAATCATCTCACAGAGTTACAACTTTCCCCTCAAGAAGCCTTTCGCTAAGACAGTTCTTGTGGAATTGGCAAAGTGATATTTGGAAGCCCATAGAGGGCTATGGTGACAAAGGAAGTATCCTCAGATAAAATCTGGAAAGAAGCTTCCTGAGAAACTGCTCTATGATGTGTGACTTTCACTCACAGAGTTACATCTGTATTTCGTGGATCTCTTTGCTAGCCTTATTTCTGTGGAATCTGAGAACAGATATTTCTGATCCCGTTGAAGACTATAGGGCCTAAGGAAGTATCCTCTGATAACAAAGAGCAAGAAGCTTTCTGAGAAACTTCTTTGTGTTCTGTGAAATCATCTCACAGAGTTACAGCTTTCCCCTCAAGAAGCCTTTCGCTAAGACAGTTCTTGTGGAATTGGCAAAGTGATATTTGGAAGCCCATAGAGGGCTATGGTGAAAAAGGAAATATCCTCAGATGAAATCTGGAAAGAAGCTTCCTGAGAAACTGCTTAGTGCTCTGTTAATTCATCTCGCAGAGTTACATCTGTATTTCGTGGATCTCTTTGCTAGCCTTATTTCTGTGGAATCTGAGAGCAGATATTTCGGATCCCTTTAAGATTATAGGGCCAAAGGAAATATCCTCCGATAACAAAGAGAAAGAAGCTTTCTGAGAAACTTCTTTGTGTTCTGTGAAATCATCTCACAGAGTTGCAGCTTTCCCCTCAAGAAGCCTTTCGCTAAGACAGTTCTTGTGGAATTGGCAAAGTGAGATTTGGAAGCCCATAGAGGGCTATGGTGAAAAAGGAAATATCCTCAGATGAAAACTGGAAAGAAGCTTCCTGAGAAACTGCTTAGTGTTCTGTTAATTCATCTCAAAGAGTTACATCTGTATTTCGTGGATCTCTTTGCTAGCCTTATTTCTGTGTAATCTGAGAACAGATATTTCGGATCCCTTTGAAGACTATAGGGCCAAAGGAAATATCCTCTGATAACAAAGAGAAAGAAGCTTTCTGAGAAACTTCTTTGTGTTCCGTGAAATCATCTCACAGAGTTACAGCTTTCCGCTCAAGAAGCCTTTCGCTAAGACAGTTCTTGTGGAATGGGCAAAGTGATATTTGGAAGCCCATAGAGGGCTATGGTGAAAAAGGAAATATCCTCAGATGAAATCTAGAAAGAAGCTTCCTGAGAAACTGCTTAGTGCTCTGTTAATTCATCTCACAGTGTTACATCTGTATTTCGTGGATCTCTTTGCTACCCTTATTTCTGTGGAATCTGAGAACAGATATTTCGGATCCCTTTGAAGACTATAGGGCCAAAGGAAATATCCTCCGATAACAAAGAGAATGAAGGTTTCTGAGAAACTTCCTTGTGTTCTGTGAAATCATCTCACAGATTTACAGCTTTCCCCTCAAGAAGCCTTTCGCTAAGACAGTTCTTGTGGAATTGGCAAAGTGATATTTGGAAGCCCATAGAGGGCTAAGGTGAAAAAGGAAATATCCTCAGATGAAATCTGGAAAGAAGCTTCCTGAGAAACTGCTTAGTGCTCTGTTAATTCATCTCGCAGAGTTACATCTGTATTTCGTGGATCTCTTTGCTAGCCTTATTTCTGTGGAATCTGAGAACAGATATTTCGGATCCCTTTGAAGACTATAGGGCCAAAGGAAATATCCTCCGGTAACAAAGAGAAAGAAGCTATCTGAGAAACTACTTTGTGTTTTGTAAAATCATCTCACAGAGTTACAGCTTTCACCTCAAGAAGCCTTTTGCTAAGACAGTTCTTGTGGAATTGGCAAAGTGATATTTGGAAGCCCATAGAGGGATATGGTGAAAAAGGTAATATCCTCAGATGAAATCTGGAAAGAAGCTTTCTGAGAAACAGCTTAGTGTTCTGTTAATTCATCTCACAGAGTTACATCTGTATGTCGTGGATCTCTTTGCTAGCCTTATTTCTGTGGATCTGAGAACAGATATTTCGAATCCCTTTGAAGACTATAGGGCCAAAGGAAATATCCTCCGATAACAAAGAGAAAGAAGCTTTCTGAGAACCTTCTTTGTGTTCTGTGAAATCAACTCACAGAGTTACAGCTTTCCCCTCAAGAAGCCTTTCGCTAAGACAGTTCTTGTGGAATTGGCAACGTGATATTTGGAAGCCCATAGAGGGCTATTGTGAAAAAGGAAATATCCTCAGATGAAATCTGGAAAGAAGCTTCCTGAGAAACTTCTTAGTGCTCTGTTAATTCATCTCGCAGAGTTATATCTGTATTTCATGGATCTCTTTGCTAGCCTTATTTCTGTGGAATCTGAGAACAGATATTTCGTATTCCTTTGAAGACTATAGGGCCAAAGGAAATATCCTCCGATAACAAAGAGAAAGAAGCTTTCTGAGAAACTTCTTTGTGTTCTGTGAAATCATCTCAAAGAGTTACAACTTTCCCCTCAAGAAGCCTTTCGCTAAGACAGTTCTTGTGGAATTGGCAAAGTGATATTTGGAAGCCCATAGAGGGCTATGGTGACAAAGGAAATATCCTCAGATAAAATCTGGAAAGAAGCTTCCTGAGAAACTGCTCTGTGATGTGTGACTTCCACTCACAGAGTTACATCTGTATTTCGTGGATCTCTTTGCTAGCCTTATTTCTGTGGAATCTGAGAACAGATATTTCGGATCCCTTTGAAGACTATAGGGCCAAAGGAAATATCCTCCGATAACAAAGAGAATGAAGGTTTCTGTGAAACTTCCTTGTGTTCTGTGAAATAATCTCACAGAGTTACAGCTTTCCCCTCAAGAAGCCTTTCGCTAAGACAGTTCTTGTGGAATTGGCAAAGTGATATTTGGAAGCCCATAGAGGGCTATGGTGAAAAAGGAAATATCCTCAGATGAAATCTGGAAAGAAGCTTCCTGAGAAACTGCTTAGTGCTCTGTTAATTCATCTCGCAGAGTTACATCTGTATTTCGTGGATCTCTTTGCTAGCCTTATTTCTGTGGAATCTGAGAGCAGATATTTCGGATCCCTTTAAGATTATAGGGCCAAAGGAAATATCCTCCGATAACAAAGAGAAAGAAGCTTTCTGAGAAACTTCTTTGTGTTCTGTGAAATCATCTCACAGTGTTGCAGCTTTCCCCTCAAGAAGCCTTTCGCTAAGACAGTTCTTGTGGAATTGGCAAAGTGAGATTTGGAAGCCCATAGAGGGCTATGGTGAAAAAGGAAATATCCTCAGATGAAAACTGGAAAGAAGCTTCCTGAGAAACTGCTTAGTGTTCTGTTAATTCATCTCAA
Source organism: Macaca nemestrina (assembly GCF_043159975.1). Taxonomy (NCBI): domain Eukaryota; kingdom Metazoa; phylum Chordata; class Mammalia; order Primates; family Cercopithecidae; genus Macaca; species Macaca nemestrina. Next base: position 99,626,340 of record NC_092138.1, on the reverse strand, counting down.
AGATTTACATCTGTATTTCGTGGATCTCTTTGCTAGCCTTATTTCTGTGGAATCTGAGAACAGATATTTCGGATCACTTTGAAGACTATAGGGCCAAAGGAAATATCCTCCGATAACAAAGAGAATGAAGGTTTCTGTGAAACTTCCTTGTGTTCTGTGAAATAATCTCACAGAGTTACAGCTTTGCCCTCAAGAAGCCTTTCGCTAAGACAGTTCTTGTGGAATTGGCAAAGTGATATTTGGAAGCCCATAGAGGGTACGGTGAAAAAGGTAATATCCTCAGATGAAATCTGTAAAGAAGCTTTCTGAGAAACAGCTTAGTGTTCTGTTAATTCATCTCACAGAGTTACATCTGTATGTCGTGGATCTCTTTGCTAGCCTTATTTCTGTGGAATCTGAGAACAGATATTTCGGATCCCTTTGAAGACTATAGGGCCATAGGAAATATCCACCGATAACAAAGAGAAAGAAGCTTTCTGAGAATCTTCTTTGTGTTCTCTGAAATCATCTCACAGAGTTGCAGCTTTCCCCTCAAGAAGCCTTTCGCTAAGACAGTTCTTGTGGAATTGGCAAAGTGATATTTGGAAGCCCATAGAGGGCTAAGGTGAAAAAGGAAATATCCTCAGATGAAATCTGGAAAGAAGCTTCCTGAGAAACTGCTTAGTGCTCTGTTAATTCATCTCGCAGAGTTACATCTGTATTTCGTGGATCTCTTTGCTAGCCTTATTTCTGTGGAATCTGAGAACAGATATTTCGGATCCCTTTGAAGACTATAGGGCCAAAGGAAATATCCTCCGGTAACAAAGAGAAAGAAGCTATCTGAGAAACTACTTTGTGTTCTGTAAAATCATCTCACAGAGTTACAGCTTTCACCTCAAGAAGCCTTTTGCTAAGACAGTTCTTGTGGAATTGGCAAAGTGATATTTGGAAGCCCATAGAGGGATATGGTGAAAAAGGTAATATCCTCAGATGAAATCTGGAAAGAAGCTTCCTGAGAAACTTCTTAGTGCTCTGTTAATTCATCTCGCAGAGTTATATCTGTATTTCATGGATCTCTTTGCTAGCCTTATTTCTGTGGAATCTGAGAACAGATATTTCGGATTCCTTTGAAGACTATAGGGCCAAAGGAAATATCCTCCGATAACAAAGAGAAAGAAGCTTTCTGAGAAACTTCTTTGTGTTCTGTGAAATCATCTCAAAGAGTTACAACTTTCCCCTCAAGAAGCCTTTCGCTAAGACAGTTCTTGTGGAATTGGCAAAGTGATATTTGGAAGCCCATAGAGGGCTATGGTGACAAAGGAAATATCCTCAGATAAAATCTGGAAAGAAGCTTCCTGAGAAACTGCTCTGTGATGTGTGACTTCCACTCACAGAGTTACATCTGTATTTCGTGGATCTCTTTGCTAGCCTTATTTCTGTGGAATCTGAGAACAGATATTTCGGATCCCTTTGAAGACTATAGGGCCAAAGGAAATATCCTCCGATAACAAAGAGAATGAAGGTTTCTGTGAAACTTCCTTGTGTTCTGTGAAATAATCTCACAGAGTTACAGCGTTCCCCTCAAGAAGCCTTTCGCTAAGACAGTTCTTGTGGAATTGGCAAAGTGATATTTGGAAGCCCATAGAGGGCTATGGTGAAAAAGGAAATATCCTCAGATGAAATCTGGAAAGAAGCTTCCTGAGAAACTGCTTAGTGCTCTGTTAATTCATCTCGCAGAGTTACATCTGTATTTCGTGGATCTCTTTGCTAGCCTTATTTCTGTGGAATCTGAGAGCAGATATTTCGGATCCCTTTAAGATTATAGGGCCAAAGGAAATATCCTCCGATAACAAAGAGAAAGAAGCTTTCTGAGAAACTCCTTTGTGTTCTGTGAAATCATCTCACAGAGTTGCAGCTTTCCCCTCAAGAAGCCTTTCGCTAAGACAGTTCTTGTGGAATTGGCAAAGTGAGATTTGGAAGCCCATAGAGGGCTATGGTGAAAAAGGAAATATCCTCAGATGAAAACTGGAAAGAAGCTTCCTGAGAAACTGCTTAGTGTTCTGTTAATTCATCTCAAAGAGTTACATCTGTATTTCGTGGATCTCTTTGCTAGCCTTATTTCTGTGGAATCTGAGAACAGATATTTCGGATCACTTTGAAGACTATAGGGCCAAAGGAAGTATCCTCCGATAACAAAGAGAATGAAGGTTTCTGTGAAACTTCCTTGTGTTCTGTGAAATCATCTCAAAGAGTTACAACTTTCCCCTCAAGAAGCCTTTCGCTAAGACAGTTCTTGTGGAATTGGCAAAGTGATATTTGGAAGCCCATAGAGGGCTATGGTGACAAAGGAAATATCCTCAGATAAAATCTGGAAAGAAGCTTCCTGAGAAACTGCTCTGTGATGTGTGAATTCCACTCACAGAGTTACATCTGTATGTCGTGGATCTCTTTGCTAGCCTTATTTCTGTGGAATCTGAGAACAGATATTTCGGATCCCTTTGAAGACTATAGGGCCAAAGAAATTATCCTCCGATAACAAAGAGAATGAAGGTTTCTGTGAAACTTCCTTGTGTTCTGTGAAATAATCTCACAGAGTTACAGCTTTCCCCTCAAGAAGCCTTTCGCTAAGACAGTTCTTGTGGAATTGGCAAAGTGATATTTGGAAGCCCATAGAGGATACGGTGAAAAAGGTAATATCCTCAGATGAAATCTGTAAAGAAGCTTTCTGAGAAACAGCTTAGTGTTCTGTTAATTCATCTCACAGAGTTACATCTGTATGTCGTGGATCTCTTTGCTAGCCTTATTTCTGTGGAATCTGAGAACAGATATTTCGGATCCCTTTGAAGACTATAGGGCCATAGGAAATATCCTCCGATAACAAAGAGAATGAAGGTTTCTGAGAAACTTCCTTGTGTTCTGTGAAATCATCTCACAGAGTTACAGCTTTCCCCTCAAGAAGCCTTTCGCTAAGACAGTTCTTGTGGAATTGGCAAAGTGATATTTGGAAGCCCATAGAGGGCTATGGTGAAAAAGGAAATATCCTCAGATGAAATCTGGAAAGAAGCTTCCTGAGAAACTGCTTAGTGTTCTGTTAATTCATCTCACAGTGTTACATCTGTATTTCGTGGATCTCTTTGCTAGCCTTATTTCTGTGTAATATGAGAACAGATATTTCGGATCCCTTTGAAGACAATAGGGCCAAAGGAAATATCCTCCGGTAACAAAGAGAAAGAAGCTTTCTGAGAAACTTCTTTGTGTTCCGTGAAATCATCTCACAGAGTTACAGCTTTCACCTCAAGAAGCCTTTTGCTAAGACAGTTCTTGTGGAATTGGCAAAGTGATATTTGGAAGCCCATAGAGGGATATGGTGAAAAAGGTAATATCCTCAGATGAAATCTGGAAAGAAGCTTTCTGAGAAACAGCTTAGTGTTCTGTTAATTCATCTCACAGAGTTACATCTGTATGTCGTGGATCTCTTTGCTAGCCTTATTTCTGTGGATCTGAGAACAGATATTTCGAATCCCTTTGAAGACTATAGGGCCAAAGGAAATATCTTCCGATAACAAAGAGAAAAAAGCTTTCTGAGAACCTTCTTTGTGTTCTGTGAAATCATCTCACAGAGTTACAGCTTTCCCCTCAAGAAGCCTTTCGCTAAGACAGTTCTTGTGGAATTGGCAAGGTGATATTTGGAAGCCCATAGAGGGCTATTGTGAAAAAGGAAATATCCTCAGATGAAATCTAGAAAGAAGCTTCCTGAGAAACTTCTTAGTGCTCTGTTAATTCATCTCGCAGAGTTACATCTGTATTTCCTGGATCTCTTTGCTAGCCTTATTTCTGTGGAATCTGAGAACAGATATTTCGGATTCCTTTGAAGACTATAGGGCCAAAGGAAATATCCTCCGATAACAAAGAGAAAGAAGCTTTCTGAGAAACTTCTTTGTGTTCTGTGAAATCATCTCACAGAGTTACAACTCTCCCCTCAAGAAGCCTTTCGCTAAGACAGTTCTTGTGGAATTGGCAAAGTGATATTTGGAAGCCCATAGAGGGCTATGGTGACAAAGGAAATATCCTCAGATAAAATCTGGAAAGAAGCTTCCTGAGAAACTGCTCTATGATGTGTGACTTCCACTCACAGAGTTACATCTGTATTTCGTGGATCTCTTTGCTAACGTTATTTCTGTGGAATCTGAGAACAGATATTTCTGATCCCGTTGAAGACTATAGGGCCTAAGGAAGTATCCTCTGATAACAAAGAGCAAGAAACTTTCTGAGAAACTTCTTTGTGTTCTGTGAAATCATCTCACAGAGTTACAGCTTTCCCCTCAAGAAGCCTTTCGCTAAGACAGTTCTTGTGGAATTGGCAAAGTGATATTTGGAAGCCCATAGAGGGCTATGGTGAAAAAGGAAATATCCTCAGATGAAATCTGGAAAGAAGCTTCCTGAGAAACTGCTTAGTGCTCTGTTAATTCATCTCGCAGAGTTACATCTGTATTTCGTGGATCTCTTTGCTAGCCTTATTTCTGTGGAATCTGAGAGCAGATATTTCGGATCCCTTTAAGATTATAGGGCCAAAGGAAATATCCTCCGATAACAAAGAGAAAGAAGCTTTCTGAGAAACTTCTTTGTGTTCTGTGAAATCATCTCACAGAGTTGCAGCTTTCCCCTCAAGAAGCCTTTCGCTAAGACAGTTCTTGTGGAATTGGCAAAGTGAGATTTGGAAGCCCATAGAGGGCTATGGTGAAAAAGGAAATATCCTCAGATGAAAACTGGAAAGAAGCTTCCTGAGAAACTGCTTAGTGTTCTGTTAATTCATCTCAAAGAGTTACATCTGTATTTCGTGGATCTCTTTGCTAGCCTTATTTCTGTGGAATCTGAGAACAGATATTTCGGATCACTTTGAAGACTATAGGGCCAAAGGAAATATCCTCCGATAACAAAGAGAATGAAGGTTTCTGTGAAACTTCCTTGTGTTCTGTGAAATCATCTCACAGAGTTACAGCTTTCCCCTCAAGAAGCCTTTCGCTAAGACAGTTCTTGTGGAATTGGCAAAGTGATATTTGGAAGCCCATAGAGGGTACGGTGAAAAAGGTAATATCCTCAGATGAAATCTGTAAAGAAGCTTTCTGAGAAACAGCTTAGTGTTCTGTTAATTCATCTCACAGAGTTACATCTGTATGTCGTGGATCTCTTTGCTAGCCTTATTTCTGTGGAATCTGAGAACAGATATTTCGGATCCCTTTGAAGACTATAGGGCCATAGGAAATATCCACCGATAACAAAGAGAAAGAAGCTTTCTGAGAATCTTCTTTGTGTTCTGTGAAATCATCTCACAGAGTTACAGCTTTCCCCTCAAGAAGCCTTTCGCTAAGACAGTTCTTGTGGAATTGGCAAAGTGATATTTGGAAGCCCATAGAGGGCTATGGTGAAAAAGGAAATATCCTCAGATGAAATCTGGAAAGAAGCTTCCTGAGAAACTGCTTAGTGTTCTGTTAATTCAACTCACAGTGTTACATCTGTATTTCGTGCATCTCTTTGCTAGCCTTATTTCTGTGTAATCTGAGAACAGATATTTCGGATCCCTTTGAAGACTATAGGGCCAAAGGAAATATCCTCTGATAACAAAGAGAAAGAAGCTTTCTGAGAAACTTCTTTGTGTTCCGTGAAATCATCTCACAGAGTTACAGCTTTCCGCTCAAGAAGCCTTTCGCTAAGACAGTTCTTGTGGAATGGGCAAAGTGATATTTGGAAGCCCATAGAGGGCTATGGTGAAAAAGGAAATATCCTCAGATGAAATCTAGAAAGAAGCTTCCTGAGAAACTGCTTAGTGCTCTGTTAATTCATCTCACAGTGTTACATCTGTATTTCGTGGATCTCTTTGCTACCCTTATTTCTGTGGAATCTGAGAACAGATATTTCGGATCCCTTTGAAGACTATAGGGCCAAAGGAAATATCCTCCGGTAACAAAGAGAAAGAAGCTATCTGAGAAACTACTTTGTGTTTTGTAAAATCATCTCACAGAGTTACAGCTTTCACCTCAAGAAGCCTTTTGCTAAGACAGTTCTTGTGGAATTGGCAAAGTGATATTTGGAAGCCCATAGAGGGATATGGTGAAAAAGGTAATATCCTCAGATGAAATCTGGAAAGAAGCTTTCTGAGAAACAGCTTAGTGTTCTGTTAATTCATCTCACAGAGTTACATCTGTATGTCGTGGATCTCTTTGCTAGCCTTATTTCTGTGGATCTGAGAACAGATATTTCGAATCCCTTTGAAGACTATAGGGCCAAAGGAAATATCCTCCGATAACAAAGAGAAAGAAGCTTTCTGAGAACCTTCTTTGTGTTCTGTGAAATCAACTCACAGAGTTACAGCTTTCCCCTCAAGAAGCCTTTCGCTAAGACAGTTCTTGTGGAATTGGCAACGTGATATTTGGAAGCCCATAGAGGGCTATTGTGAAAAAGGAAATATCCTCAGATGAAATCTGGAAAGAAGCTTCCTGAGAAACTTCTTAGTGCTCTGTTAATTCATCTCGCAGAGTTATATCTGTATTTCATGGATCTCTTTGCTAGCCTTATTTCTGTGGAATCTGAGAACAGATATTTCGTATTCCTTTGAAGACTATAGGGCCAAAGGAAATATCCTCCGATAACAAAGAGAAAGAAGCTTTCTGAGAAACTTCTTTGTGTTCTGTGAAATCATCTCAAAGAGTTACAACTTTCCCCTCAAGAAGCCTTTCGCTAAGACAGTTCTTGTGGAATTGGCAAAGTGATATTTGGAAGCCCATAGAGGGCTATGGTGACAAAGGAAATATCCTCAGATAAAATCTGGAAAGAAGCTTCCTGAGAAACTGCTCTGTGATGTGTGACTTCCACTCACAGAGTTACATCTGTATTTCGTGGATCTCTTTGCTAGCCTTATTTCTGTGGAATCTGAGAACAGATATTTCGGATCCCTTTGAAGACTATAGGGCCAAAGGAAATATCCTCCGATAACAAAGAGAATGAAGGTTTCTGTGAAACTTCCTTGTGTTCTGTGAAATAATCTCACAGAGTTACAGCTTTCCCCTCAAGAAGCCTTTCGCTAAGACAGTTCTTGTGGAATTGGCAAAGTGATATTTGGAAGCCCATAGAGGGCTATGGTGAAAAAGGAAATATCCTCAGATGAAATCTGGAAAGAAGCTTCCTGAGAAACTGCTTAGTGCTCTGTTAATTCATCTCGCAGAGTTACATCTGTATTTCGTGGATCTCTTTGCTAGCCTTATTTCTGTGGAATCTGAGAGCAGATATTTCGGATCCCTTTAAGATTATAGGGCCAAAGGAAATATCCTCCGATAACAAAGAGAAAGAAGCTTTCTGAGAAACTTCTTTGTGTTCTGTGAAATCATCTCACAGAGTTGCAGCTTTCCCCTCAAGAAGCCTTTCGCTAAGACAGTTCTTGTGGAATTGGCAAAGTGAGATTTGGAAGCCCATAGAGGGCTATGGTGAAAAAGGAAATATCCTCAGATGAAAACTGGAAAGAAGCTTCCTGAGAAACTGCTTAGTGTTCTGTTAATTCATCTCAAAGATTTACATCTGTATTTCGTGGATCTCTTTGCTAGCCTTATTTCTGTGGAATCTGAGAACAGATATTTCGGATCACTTTGAAGACTATAGGGCCAAAGGAAATATCCTCCGATAACAAAGAGAATGAAGGTTTCTGTGAAACTTCCTTGTGTTCTGTGAAATCATCTCACAGAGTTACAGCTTTCCCCTCAAGAAGCCTTTCGCTAAGACAGTTCTTGTGGAATTGGCAAAGTGATATTTGGAAGCCCATAGAGGGTACGGTGAAAAAGGTAATATCCTCAGATGAAATCTGTAAAGAAGCTTTCTGAGAAACAGCTTAGTGTTCTGTTAATTCATCTCACAGAGTTACATCTGTATGTCGTGGATCTCTTTGCTAGCCTTATTTCTGTGGAATCTGAGAACAGATATTTCGGATCCCTTTGAAGACTATAGGGCCATAGGAAATATCCACCGATAACAAAGAGAAAGAAGCTTTCTGAGAATCTTCTTTGTGTTCTCTGAAATCATCTCACAGAGTTGCAGCTTTCCCCTCAAGAAGCCTTTCGCTAAGACAGTTCTTGTGGAATTGGCAAAGTGATATTTGGAAGCCCATAGAGGGCTAAGGTGAAAAAGGAAATATCCTCAGATGAAATCTGGAAAGAAGCTTCCTGAGAAACTGCTTAGTGCTCTGTTAATTCATCTCGCAGAGTTACATCTGTATTTCGTGGATCTCTTTGCAAGCCTTATTTCTGTGGAATCTGAGAACAGATATTTCGGATCCCTTTGAAGACTATAGGGCCAAAGGAAATATCCTCCGGTAACAAAGAGAAAGAAGCTATCTGAGAAACTACTTTGTGTTCTGTAAAATCATCTCACAGAGTTACAGCTTTCACCTCAAGAAGCCTTTTGCTAAGACAGTTCTTGTGGAATTGGCAAAGTGATATTTGGAAGCCCATAGAGGGATATGGTGAAAAAGGTAATATCCTCAGATGAAATTTGGAAAGAAGCTTCCTGAGAAACTTCTTAGTGCTCTGTTAATTCATCTCGCAGAGTTATATCTGTATTTCATGGATCTCTTTGCTAGCCTTATTTCTGTGGAATCTGAGAACAGATATTTCGGATTCCTTTGAAGACTATAGGGCCAAAGGAAATATCCTCCGATAACAAAGAGAAAGAAGCTTTCTGAGAAACTTCTTTGTGTTCTGTGAAATCATCTCAAAGAGTTACAACTTTCCCCTCAAGAAGCCTTTCGCTAAGACAGTTCTTGTGGAATTGGCAAAGTGATATTTGGAAGCCCATAGAGGGCTATGGTGACAAAGGAAATATCCTCAGATAATATCTGGAAAGAAGCTTCCTGAGAAACTGCTCTGTGATGTGTGACTTCCACTCACAGAGTTACATCTGTATTTCGTGGATCTCTTTGCTAGCCTTATTTCTGTGGAATCTGAGAACAGATATTTCGGATCCCTTTGAAGACTATAGGGCCAAAGGAAATATCCTCCGATAACAAAGAGAATGAAGGTTTCTGTGAAACTTCCTTGTGTTCTGTGAAATAATCTCACAGAGTTACAGCTTTCCCCTCAAGAAGCCTTTCGCTAAGACAGTTCTTGTGGAATTGGCAAAGTGATATTTGGAAGCCCATAGAGGGCTATGGTGAAAAAGGAAATATCCTCAGATCAAATCTGGAAAGAAGCTTCCTGAGAAACTGCTTAGTGCTCTGTTAATTCATCTCGCAGAGTTACATCTGTATTTCGTGGATCTCTTTGCTAGCCTTATTTCTGTGGAATCTGAGAGCAGATATTTCGGATCCCTTTAAGATTATAGGGCCAAAGGAAATATCCTCCGATAACAAAGAGAAAGAAGCTTTCTGAGAAACTTCTTTGTGTTCTGTGAAATCATCTCACAGAGTTGCAGCTTTCCCCTCAAGAAGCCTTTCGCTAAGACAGTTCTTGTGGAATTGGCAAAGTGAGATTTGGAAGCCCATAGAGGGCTATGGTGAAAAAGGAAATATCCTCAGATGAAAACTGGAAAGAAGCTTCCTGAGAAACTGCTTAGTGTTCTGTTAATTCATCTCAAAGAGTTACATCTGTATTTCGTGGATCTCTTTGCTAGCCTTATTTCTGTGGAATCTGAGAACAGATATTTCGGATCACTTTGAAGACTATAGGGCCAAAGGAAATATCCTCCGATAACAAAGAGAATGAAGGTTTCTGTGAAACTTCCTTGTGTTCTGTGAAATCATCTCACAGAGTTACAGCTTTCCCCTCAAGAAGCCTTTCGCTAAGACAGTTCTTGTGGAATTGGCAAAGTGATATTTGGAAGCCCATAGAGGGTACGGTGAAAAAGGTAATATCCTCAGATGAAATCTGTAAAGAAGCTTTCTGAGAAACAGCTTAGTGTTCTGTTAATTCATCTCACAGAGTTACATCTGTATGTCGTGGATCTCTTTGCTAGCCTTATTTCTGTGGAATCTGAGAACAGATATTTCGGATCCCTTTGAAGACTATAGGGCCATAGGAAATATCCACCGATAACAAAGAGAAAGAAGCTTTCTGAGAATCTTCTTTGTGTTCTCTGAAATCATCTCACAGAGTTACAGCTTTCCCCTCAAGAAGCCTTTCGCTAAGACAGTTCTTGTGGAATTGGCAAAGTGATATTTGGAAGCCCATAGAGGGCTATGGTGAAAAAGGAAATATCCTCAGATGAAATCTGGAAAGAAGCTTCCTGAGAAACTGCTTAGTGTTCTGTTAATTCAACTCACAGTGTTACATCTGTATTTCGTGGATCTCTTTGCTAGCCTTATTTCTGTGTAATCTGAGAACAGATATTTCGGATCCCTTTGAAGACTATAGGGCCAAAGGAAATATACTCTGATAACAAAGAGAAAGAAGCTTTCTGAGAAACTTCTTTGTGTTCCGTGAAATCATCTCACAGAGTTACAGCTTTCCCCTCAAGAAGCCTTTCGCTAAGACAGTTCTTGTGGAATTGGCAAGGTGATATTTGGAAGCCCATAGAGGGCTATGGTGAAAAAGGAAATATCCTCAGATGAAATCTAGAAAGAAGCTTCCTGAGAAACTGCTTAGTGCTCTGTTAATTCATCTCACAGTGTTACATCTGTATTTCGTGGATCTCTTTGCTAGCCTTATTTCTGTGGAATCTGAGAACAGATATTTCGGATCCCTTTGAAGACTATAGGGCCAAAGGAAATATCCTCCGATAACAAAGAGAATGAAGGTTTCTGAGAAACTTCCTTGTGTTCTGTGAAATCATCTCACAGATTTACAGCTTTCCCCTCAAGAAGCCTTTCGCTAAGACAGTTCTTGTGGAATTGGCAAAGTAATATTTGGAAGCCCATAGAGGGCTAAGGTGAAAAAGGAAATATCCTCAGATGAAATCTGGAAAGAAGCTTCCTGAGAAACTGCTTAGTGCTCTGTTAATTCATCTCGCAGAGTTACATCTGTATTTCGTGGATCTCTTTGCTAGCCTTATTTCTGTGGAATCTGAGAACAGATATTTCGGATCCCTTTGAAGACTATAGGGCCAAAGGAAATATCCTCCGGTAACAAAGAGAAAGAAGCTATCTGAGAAACTACTTTGTGTTCTGTAAAATCATCTCACAGAGTTACAGCTTTCACCTCAAGAAGCCTTTTGCTAAGACAGTTCTTGTGGAATTGGCAAAGTGATATTTGGAAGCCCATAGAGGGATACGGTGAAAAAGGTAATATCCTCAGATGAAATCTGGAAAGAAGCTTCCTGAGAAACTGCTTAGTGTTCTGTTAATTCATCTCACAGTGTTACATCTGTATTTCGTGGATCTCTTTGCTAGCCTTATTTCTGTGTAATATGAGAACAGATATTTCGGATCCCTTTGAAGACTATAGGGCCAAAGGAAATATCCTCTGATAACAAAGAGAAGGAAGCTTTCTGAGAAACTTCTTTGTGTTCCGTGAAATCATCTCACAGAGTTACAGCTTTCCCCTCAAGAAGCCTTTCGCTAAGACAGTTCTTGTGAAATGGGCAAAGTGATATTTGGAAGCCCATAGAGGGCTATGGTGAAAAAGGAAATATCCTCAGATGAAATCTAGAAAGAAGCTTCCTGAGAAACTGCTTAGTGCTCTGTTAATTCATCTCACAGTGTTACATCTGTATTTCGTGGATCTCTTTGCTAGCCTTATTTCTGTGGAATCTGAGAACAGATATTTCGGATCCCTTTGAAGACTATAGGGCCAAAGGAAATATCCTCTGATAACAAAGAGAAAGAAGCTTTCTGAGAAACTTCTTTGTGTTCCGTGAAATCATCTCACAGAGTTACAGCTTTCCCCTCAAGAAGCCTTTCGCTAAGACAGTTCTTGTGGAATGGGCAAAGTGATATTTGGAAGCCCATAGAGGGCTGTGGTGAAAAAGGAAATATCCTCAGATGAAATCTAGAAAGAAGCTTCCTGAGAAACTGCTTAGTGCTCTGTTAATTCATCTCACAGTGTTACATCTGTATTTCGTGGATCTCTTTGCTAGCCTTATTTCTGTGGAATCTGAGAACAGATATTTCGGATCCCTTTGAAGACTATAGGGCCAAAGGAAATATCCTCCGATAACAAAGAGAATGAAGGTTTCTGAGAATCTTCCTTGTGTTCTGTGAAATCATCTCACAGATTTACAGCTTTCCCCTCAAGAAGCCTTTCGCTAAGACAGTTCTTGTGGAATTGGCAAAGTAATATTTGGAAGCCCATAGAGGGCTAAGGTGAAAAAGGAAATATCCTCAGATGAAATCTGGAAAGAAGCTTCCTGAGAAACTGCTTAGTGCTCTGTTAATTCATCTCGCAGAGTTACATCTGTATTTCGTGGATCTCTTTGCTAGCCTTATTTCTGTGGAATCTGAGAACAGATATTTCGGATCCCTTTGAAGACTATAGGGCCATAGGAAATATCCTCTGGTAACAAAGAGAAAGAAGCTATCTGAGAAACTACTTTGTGTTCTGTAAAATCATCTCACAGAGTTACAGCTTTCACCTCAAGAAGCCTTTTGCTAAGACAGTTCTTGTGGAATTGGCAAAGTGATATTTGGAAGCCCATAGAGGGATATGGTGAAAAAGGTAATATCCTCAGATGAAATCTGGAAAGAAGCTTTCTGAGAAACAGCTTAGTGTTCTGTTAATTCATCTCACAGAGTTACATCTGTATGTCGTGGATCTCTTTGCTAGCCTTATTTCTGTGGATCTGAGAACAGATATTTCGAATCCCTTTGAAGACTATAGGGCCAAAGGAAATATCCTCCGATAACAAAGAGAAAGAAGCTTTCTGAGAACCTTCTTTGTGTTCTGTGAAATCAACTCACAGAGTTACAGCTTTCCCCTCAAGAAGCCTTTCGCTAAGACAGTTCTTGTGGAATTGGCAACGTGATATTTGGAAGCCCATAGAGGGCTATTGTGAAAAAGGAAATATCCTCAGATGAAATCTGGAAAGAAGCTTCCTGAGAAACTTCTTAGTGCTCTGTTAATTCATCTCGCAGAGTTATATCTGTATTTCATGGATCTCTTTGCTAGCCTTATTTCTGTGGAATCTGAGAACAGATATTTCGTATTCCTTTGAAGACTATAGGGCCAAAGGAAATATCCTCCGATAACAAAGAGAAAGAAGCTTTCTGAGAAACTTCTTTGTGTTCTGTGAAATCATCTCAAAGAGTTACAACTTTCCCCTCAAGAAGCCTTTCGCTAAGACAGTTCTTGTGGAATTGGCAAAGTGATATTTGGAAGCCCATAGAGGGCTATGGTGACAAAGGAAATATCCTCAGATAAAATCTGGAAAGAAGCTTCCTGAGAAACTGCTCTGTGATGTGTGACTTCCACTCACAGAGTTACATCTGTATTTCGTGGATCTCTTTGCTAGCCTTATTTCTGTGGAATCTGAGAACAGATATTTCGGATCCCTTTGAAGACTATAGGGCCAAAGGAAATATCCTCCGATAACAAAGAGAATGAAGGTTTCTGTGAAACTTCCTTGTGTTCTGTGAAATAATCTCACAGAGTTACAGCTTTCCCCTCAAGAAGCCTTTCGCTTAGACAGTTCTTGTGGAATTGGCAAAGTGATATTTGGAAGCCCATAGAGGGCTATGGTGAAAAAGGAAATATCCTCAGATGAAATCTGGAAAGAAGCTTCCTGAGAAACTGCTTAGTGTTCTGTTAATTCATCTCACAGTGTTACATCTGTATTTCGTGGATCTCTTTGCTAGCCTTATTTCTGTGGAATCTGAGAACAGATATTTCGGATCCCTTTGAAAACTATAGGGCCAAAGGAAATATCCTCTGATAACAAAGAGAAAGAAGCTTTCTGAGAAACTTCTTTGTGTTCCGTGAAATCATCTCACAGAGTTACAGCTTTCCCCTCAAGAAGCCTTTCGCTAAGACAGTTCTTGTGGAATGGGCAAAGTGATATTTGGAAGCCCATAGAGGGCTGTGGTGAAAAAGGAAATATCCTCAGATGAAATCTAGAAAGAAGCTTCCTGAGAAACTGCTTAGTGCTCTGTTAATTCATCTCACAGTGTTACATCTGTATTTCGTGGATCTCTTTGCTAGCCTTATTTCTGTGGAATCTGAGAACAGATATTTCGGATCCCTTTGAAGACTATAGGGCCAAAGGAAATATCCTCCGATAACAAAGAGAATGAAGGTTTCTGAGAAACTTCCTTGTGTTCTGTGAAATCATCTCACAGATTTACAGCTTTCCCCTCAAGAAGCCTTTCGCTAAGACAGTTCTTGTGGAATTGGCAAAGTAATATTTGGAAGCCCATAGAGGGCTAAGGTGAAAAAGGAAATATCCTCAGATGAAATCTGGAAAGAAGCTTCCTGAGAAACTGCTTAGTGCTCTGTTAATTCATCTCGTAGAGTTACATCTGTATTTCGTGGATCTCTTTGCTAGCCTTATTTCTGTGGAATCTGAGAACAGATATTTCGGATCCCTTTGAAGACTATAGGGCCATAGGAAATATCCTCTGGTAACAAAGAGAAAGAAGCTATCTGAGAAACTACTTTGTGTTCTGTAAAATCATCTCACAGAGTTACAGCTTTCACCTCAAGAAGCCTTTTGCTAAGACAGTTCTTGTGGAATTGGCAAAGTGATATTTGGAAGCCCATAGAGGGATATGGTGAAAAAGGTAATATCCTCAGATGAAATCTGGAAAGAAGCTTTCTGAGAAACAGCTTAGTGTTCTGTTAATTCATCTCACAGAGTTACATCTGTATGTCGTGGATCTCTTTGCTAGCCTTATTTCTGTGGATCTGAGAACAGCTATTTCGAATCCCTTTGAAGACTATAGGGCCAAAGGAAATATCCTCCGATAACAAAGAGAAAGAAGCTTTCTGAGAACCTTCTTTGTGTTCTGTGAAATCAACTCACAGAGTTACAGCTTTCCCCTCAAGAAGCCTTTCGCTAAGACAGTTCTTGTGGAATTGGCAACGTGATATTTGGAAGCCCATAGAGGGCTATTGTGAAAAAGGAAATATCCTCAGATGAAATCTGGAAAGAAGCTTCCTGAGAAACTTCTTAGTGCTCTGTTAATTCATCTCGCAGAGTTATATCTGTATTTCATGGATCTCTTTGCTAGCCTTATTTCTGTGGAATCTGAGAACAGATATTTCGTATTCCTTTGAAGACTATAGGGCCAAAGGAAATATCCTCCGATAACAAAGAGAAAGAAGCTTTCTGAGAAACTTCTTTGTGTTCTGTGAAATCATCTCAAAGAGTTACAACTTTCCCCTCAAGAAGCCTTTCGCTAAGACAGTTCTTGTGGAATTGGCAAAGTGATATTTGGAAGCCCATAGAGGGCTATGGTGACAAAGGAAATATCCTCAGATAAAATCTGGAAAGAAGCTTCCTGAGAAACTGCTCTGTGATGTGTGACTTCCACTCACAGAGTTACATCTGTATTTCGTGGATCTCTTTGCTAGCCTTATTTCTGTGGAATCTGAGAACAGATATTTCGGATCCCTTTGAAGACTATAGGGCCAAAGGAAATATCCTCCGATAACAAAGAGAATGAAGGTTTCTGTGAAACTTCCTTGTGTTCTGTGAAATAATCTCACAGAGTTACAGCTTTCCCCTCAAGAAGCCTTTCGCTTAGACAGTTCTTGTGGAATTGGCAAAGTGATATTTGGAAGCCCATAGAGGGCTATGGTGAAAAAGGAAATATCCTCAGATGAAATCTGGAAAGAAGCTTCCTGAGAAACTGCTTAGTGCTCTGTTAATTCATCTCGCAGAGTTACATCTGTATTTCGTGGATCTCTTTGCTAGCCTTATTTCTGTGGAATCTGAGAGCAGATATTTCGGATCCCTTTAAGATTATAGGGCCAAAGGAAATATCCTCCGATAACAAAGAGAAAGAAGCTTTCTGAGAAACTTCTTTGTGTTCTGTGAAATCATCTCACAGAGTTGCAGCTTTCCCCTCAAGAAGCCTTTCGCTAAGACAGTTCTTGTGGAATTGGCAAAGTGAGATTTGGAAGCCCATAGAGGGCTATGGTGAAAAAGGAAATATCCTCAGATGAAAACTGGAAAGAAGCTTCCTGAGAAACTGCTTAGTGTTCTGTTAATTCATCTCAAAGAGTTACATCTGTATTTCGTGGATCTCTTTGCTAGCCTTATTTCTGTGGAATCTGAGAACAGATATTTCGGATCACTTTGAAGACTATAGGGCCAAAGGAAATATCCTCCGATAACAAAGAGAATGAAGGTTTCTGTGAATCTTCCTTGTGTTCTGTGAAATCATCTCACAGAGTTACAGCTTTCCCCTCAAGAAGTCTTTCGCTAAGACAGTTCTTGTGGAATTGGCAAAGTGATATTTGGAAGCCCATAGAGGGTACGGTGAAAAAGGTAATATCCTCAGATGAAATCTGTAAAGAAGCTTTCTGAGAAACAGCTTAGTGTTCTGTTAATTCAACTCACAGTGTTACATCTGTATTTCGTGGTTCTCTTTGCTAGCCTTATTTCTGTGTAATCTGAGAACAGATATTTCGGATCCCTTTGAAGACTATAGGGCCAAAGGAAATATCCTCTGATAACAAAGAGAAAGAAGCTTTCTGAGAAACTTCTTTGTGTTCCGTGAAATCATCTCACAGAGTTACAGCTTTCCCCTCAAGAAGCCTTTCGCTAAGACAGTTCTTGTGGAATGGGCAAAGTGATATTTGGAAGCCCATAGAGGGCTGTGGTGAAAAAGGAAATATCCTCAGATGAAATCTAGAAAGAAGCTTCCTGAGAAACTGCTTAGTGCTCTGTTAATTCATCTCACAGTGTTACATCTGTATTTCGTGGATCTCTTTGCTAGCCTTATTTCTGTGGAATCTGAGAACAGATATTTCGGATCCCTTTGAAGACTATAGGGCCAAAGGAAATATCCTCCGATAACAAAGAGAATGAAGGTTTCTGAGAATCTTCCTTGTGTTCTGTGAAATCATCTCACAGATTTACAGCTTTCCCCTCAAGAAGCCTTTCGCTAAGACAGTTCTTGTGGAATTGGCAAAGTAATATTTGGAAGCCCATAGAGGGCTAAGGTGAAAAAGGAAATATCCTCAGATGAAATCTGGAAAGAAGCTTCCTGAGAAACTGCTTAGTGCTCTGTTAATTCATCTCGCAGAGTTACATCTGTATTTCGTGGATCTCTTTGCTAGCCTTATTTTTGTGGAATCTGAGAACAGATATTTCGGATCCCTTTGAAGACTATAGGGCAAAAGGAAATATCCTCTGGTAACAAAGAGAAAGAAGCTATCTGAGAAACTACTTTGTGTTCTGTAAAATCATCTCACAGAGTTACAGCTTTCACCTCAAGAAGCCTTTTGCTAAGACAGTTCTTGTGGAATTGGCAAGGTGATATTTGGAAGCCCATAGAGGGATATGGTGAAAAAGGTAATATCCTCAGATGAAATCTGGAAAGAAGCTTTCTGAGAAACAGCTTAGTGTTCTGTTAATTCATCTCACAGAGTTACATCTGTATGTCGTGGATCTCTTTGCTAGCCTTATTTCTGTGGATCTGAGAACAGATATTTCGAATCCCTTTGAAGACTATAGGGCCAAAGGAAATATCCTCCGATAACAAAGAGAAAGAAGCTTTCTGAGAACCTTCTTTGTGTTCTGTGAAATCAACTCACAGAGTTACAGCTTTCCCCTCAAGAAGCCTTTCGCTAAGACAGTTCTTGTGGAATTGGCAACGTGATATTTGGAAGCCCATAGAGGGCTATTGTGAAAAAGGAAATATCCTCAGATGAAATCTGGAAAGAAGCTTCCTGAGAAACTTCTTAGTGCTCTGTTAATTCATCTCGCAGAGTTATATCTGTATTTCATGGATCTCTTTGCTAGCCTTATTTCTGTGGAATCTGAGAACAGATATTTCGTATTCCTTTGAAGACTATAGGGCCAAAGGAAATATCCTCCGATAACAAAGAGAAAGAAGCTTTCTGAGAAACTTCTTTGTGTTCTGTGAAATCATCTCAAAGAGTTACAACTTTCCCCTCAAGAAGCCTTTCGCTAAGACAGTTCTTGTGGAATTGGCAAAGTGATATTTGGAAGCCCATAGAGGGCTATGGTGACAAAGGAAATATCCTCAGATAAAATCTGGAAAGAAGCTTCCTGAGAAACTGCTCTGTGATGTGTGACTTCCACTCACAGAGTTACATCTGTATTTCGTGGATCTCTTTGCTAGCCTTATTTCTGTGGAATCTGAGAACAGATATTTCGGATCCCTTTGAAGACTATAGGGCCAAAGGAAATATCCTCCGATAACAAAGAGAATGAAGGTTTCTGTGAAACTTCCTTGTGTTCTGTGAAATAATCTCACAGAGTTACAGCTTTCCCCTCAAGAAGCCTTTCGCTAAGACAGTTCTTGTGGAATTGGCAAAGTGATATTTGGAAGTCCATAGAGGGCTATGGTGAAAAAGGTAATATCCTCAGATGAAATCTGGAAAGAAGCTTCCTGAGAAACTGCTTAGTGCTCTGTTAATTCATCTCGCAGAGTTACATCTGTATTTCGTGGATCTCTTTGCTAGCCTTATTTCTGTGGAATCTGAGAGCAGATATTTCGGATCCCTTTAAGATTATAGGGCCAAAGGAAATATCCTCCGATAACAAAGAGAAAGAAGCTTTCTGAGAAACTTCTTTGTGTTCTGTGAAATCATCTCACAGAGTTGCAGCTTTCCCCTCAAGAAGCCTTTCGCTAAGACAGTTCTTGTGGAATTGGCAAAGTGATATTTGGAAGCCCATAGAGGGCTATGGTGACAAAGGAAATATCCTCAGATAAAATCTGGAAAGAAGCTTCCTGAGAAACTGCTCTGTGAGGTGTGACTTCCACTCACAGAGTTACATGTGTATTTCGTGGATCTCTTTGCTAGCCTTATTTCTGTGGAATCTGAGAACAGATATTTCGGATCCCTTTGAAGACTATAGGGCCAAAGGAAATATCCTCCGATAACAAAGAGAATGAAGGTTTCTGTGAAACTTCCTTGTGTTCTGTGAAATAATCTCACAGAGTTACAGCTTCCCCCTCAAGAAGCCTTTCGGTAAGACAGTTCTTGTGGAATTGGCAAAGTGATATTTGGAAGCCCATAGAGGGTACGGTGAAAAAGGTAATATCCTCAGATGAAATCTGTAAAGAAGCTTTCTGAGAAACAGCTTAGTGTTCTGTTAATTCATCTCACAGAGTTACATCTGTATGTCGTGGATCTCTTTGCTAGCCTTATTTCTGTGGAATCTGAGAACAGATATTTCGGATCCCTTTGAAGACTATAGGGCCATAGGAAATATCCTCCGATAACAAAGAGAATGAAGGTTTCTGAGAAACTTCCTTGTGTTCTGTGAAATCATCTCACAGAGTTACAGCTTTCCCCTCAAGAAGCCTTTCGCTAAGACAGTTCTTGTGGAATTGGCAAAGTGATATTTGGAAGCCCATAGAGGGCTATGGTGAAAAAGGAAATATCCTCAGATGAAATCTGGAAAGAAGCTTCCTGAGAAACTGCTTAGTGTTCTGTTAATTCATCTCACAGTGTTACATCTGTATTTCGTGGATCTCTTTGCTAGCCTTATTTCTGTGTAATATGAGAACAGATATTTCGGATCCCTTTGAAGACTATAGGGCCAAAGGAAATATCCTCTGATAACAAAGAGAAGGAAGCTTTCTGAGAAACTTCTTTGTGTTCCGTGAAATCATCTCACAGAGTTACAGCTTTCCCCTCAAGAAGCCTTTCGCTAAGACAGTTCTTGTGAAATGGGCAAAGTGATATTTGGAAGCCCATAGAGGGCTATGGTGAAAAAGGAAATATCCTCAGATGAAATCTAGAAAGAAGCTTCCTGAGAAACTGCTTAGTGCTCTGTTAATTCATCTCACAGTGTTACATCTGTATTTCGTGGATCTCTTTGCTAGCCTTATTTCTGTGGAATCTGAGAACAGATATTTCGGATCCCTTTGAAGACTATAGGGCCAAAGGAAATATCCTCTGATAACAAAGAGAAAGAAGCTTTCTGAGAAACTTCTTTGTGTTCCGTGAAATCATCTCAAAGAGTTACAGCTTTCCCCTCAAGAAGCCTTTCGCTAAGACAGTTCTTGTGGAATGGGCAAAGTGATATTTGGAAGCCCATAGAGGGCTGTGGTGAAAAAGGAAATATCCTCAGATGAAATCTAGAAAGAAGCTTCCTGAGAAACTGCTTAGTGCTCTGTTAATTCATCTCACAGTGTTACATCTGTATTTCGTGGATCTCTTTGCTAGCCTTATTTCTGTGGAATCTGAGAACAGATATTTCGGATCCCTTTGAAGACTATAGGGCCAAAGGAAATATCCTCCGATAACAAAGAGAATGAAGGTTTCTGAGAAACTTCCTTGTGTTCTGTGAAATCATCTCACAGATTTACAGCTTTCCCCTCAAGAAGCCTTTCGCTAAGACAGTTCTTGTGGAATTGGCAAAGTAATATTTGGAAGCCCATAGAGGGCTAAGGTGAAAAAGGAAATATCCTCAGATGAAATCTGGAAAGAAGCTTCATGAGAAACTGCTTAGTGCTCTGTTAATTCATCTCACAGAGTTACATCTGTATTTCGTGGATCTCTTTGCTAGCCTTATTTCTGTGGAATCTGAGAACAGATATTTCGGATCCCTTTGAAGACTATAGGGCCATAGGAAATATCCTCTGGTAACAAAGAGAAAGAAGCTATCTGAGAAACTACTTTGTGTTCTGTAAAATCATCTCACAGAGTTACAGCTTTCACCTCAAGAAGCCTTTTGCTAAGACAGTTCTTGTGGAATTGGCAAAGTGATATTTGGAAGCCCATAGAGGGATATGGTGAAAAAGGTAATATCCTCAGATGAAATCTGGAAAGAAGCTTTCTGAGAAACAGCTTAGTGTTCTGTTAATTCATCTCACAGAGTTACATCTGTATGTCGTGGATCTCTTTGCTAGCCTTATTTCTGTGGATCTGAGAACAGATATTTCTAATCCCTTTGAAGACTATAGGGCCAAAGGAAATATCCTCCGATAACAAAGAGAAAGAAGCTTTCTGAGAACCTTCTTTGTGTTCTGTGAAATCAACTCACAGAGTTACAGCTTTCCCCTCAAGAAGCCTTTCGCTAAGACAGTTCTTGTGGAATTGGCAACGTGATATTTGGAAGCCCATAGAGGGCTATTGTGAAAAAGGAAATATCCTCAGATGAAATCTGGAAAGAAGCTTCCTGAGAAACTTCTTAGTGCTCTGTTAATTCATCTCGCAGAGTTATATCTGTATTTCATGGATCTCTTTGCTAGCCTTATTTCTGTGGAATCTGAGAACAGATATTTCGTATTCCTTTGAAGACTATAGGGCCAAAGGAAACATCCTCCGATAACAAAGAGAAAGAAGCTTTCTGAGAAAGTTCTTTGTGTTCTGTGAAATCATCTCAAAGAGTTACAACTTTCCCCTCAAGAAGCCTTTCGCTAAGACAGTTCTTGTGGAATTGGCAAAGTGATATTTGGAAGCCCATAGAGGGCTATGGTGACAAAGGAAATATCCTCAGATAAAATCTGGAAAGAAGCTTCCTGAGAAACTGCTCTGTGATGTGTGACTTCCACTCACAGAGTTACATCTGTATTTCGGGGATCTCTTTGCTAGCCTTATTTCTGTGGAATCTGAGAACAGATAATTCGGATCCCTTTGAAGACTATAGGGCCAAAGGAAATATCCTCCGATAACAAAGAGAATGAAGGTTTCTGTGAAACTTCCTTGTGTTCTGTGAAATCATCTCACAGAGTTACAGCTTTCCCCTCAAGAAGCCTTTCGCTAAGACAGTTCTTGTGGAATTGGCAAAGTGATATTTGGAAGCCCATAGAGGGTACGGTGAAAAAGGTAATATCCTCAGATGAAATCTGTAAAGAAGCTTTCTGAGAAACAGCTTAGTGTTCTGTTAATTCAACTCACAGTGTTACATCTGTATTTCGTGGTTCTCTTTGCTAGCCTTATTTCTGTGTAATCTGAGAACAGATATTTCGGATCCCTTTGAAGACTATAGGGCCAAAGGAAATATCCTCTGATAACAAAGAGAAAGAAGCTTTCTGAGAAACTTCTTTGTGTTCCGTGAAATCATCTCACAGAGTTACAGCTTTCCCCTCAAGAAGCCTTTCGCTAAGACAGTTCTTGTGGAATGGGCAAAGTGATATTTGGAAGCCCATAGAGGGCTGTGGTGAAAAAGGAAATATCCTCAGATGAAATCTAGAAAGAAGCTTCCTGAGAAACTGCTTAGTGCTCTGTTAATTCATCTCACAGTGTTACATCTGTATTTCGTGGATCTCTTTGCTAGCCTTATTTCTGTGGAATCTGAGAACAGATATTTCGGATCCCTTTGAAGACTATAGGGCCAAAGGAAATATCCTCCGATAACAAAGAGAATGAAGGTTTCTGAGAATCTTCCTTGTGTTCTGTGAAATCATCTCACAGATTTACAGCTTTCCCCTCAAGAAGCCTTTCGCTAAGACAGTTCTTGTGGAATTGGCAAAGTAATATTTGGAAGCCCATAGAGGGCTAAGGTGAAAAAGGAAATATCCTCAGATGAAATCTGGAAAGAAGCTTCCTGAGAAACTGCTTAGTGCTCTGTTAATTCATCTCGCAGAGTTACATCTGTATTTCGTGGATCTCTTTGCTAGCCTTATTTCTGTGGAATCTGAGAACAGATATTTCGGATCCCTTTGAAGACTATAGGGCCAAAGGAAATATCCTCCGGTAACAAAGAGAAAGAAGCTATCTGAGAAACTACTTTGTGTTCTGCAAAATCATCTCACAGAGTTACAGCTTTCACCTCAAGAAGCCTTTTGCTTAGACAGTTCTTGTGGAATTGGCAAAGTGATATTTGGAAGCCCCTAGAGGGATATGGTGAAAAAGGTAATATCCTCAGATGAAATATGGAAAGAAGCTTTCTGAGAAACAGCTTAGTGTTCTGTTAATTCATCTCACAGAGTTACATCTGTATGTCGTGGATCTCTTTGCTAGCCTTATTTCTGTGGATCTGAGAACAGATATTTCGAATCCCTTTGAAGACTATAGGGCCAAAGGAAATATCCTCCGATAACAAAGAGAAAGAAGCTTCCTGAGAACCTTCTTTGTGTTCTGTGAAATCAACTCACAGAGTTACAGCTTTCCCCTCAAGAAGCCTTTCGCTAAGACAGTTCTTGTGGAATTGGCCACGTGATATTTGGAAGCCCATAGAGGGCTATTGTGAAAAAGGAAATATCCTCAGATGAAATCTGGAAAGAAGCTTCCTGAGAAACTTCTTAGTGCTCTGTTAATTCATCTCGCAGAGTTATATCTGTATTTCATGGATCTCTTTGCTAGCCTTATTTCTGTGGAATCTGAGAACAGATATTTCGTATTCCTTTGAAGACTATAGGGCCAAAGGAAATATCCTCCGATAACAAAGAGAAAGAAGCTTTCTGAGAAACTTCTTTGTGTTCTGTGAAATCATCTCAAAGAGTTACAACTTTCCCCTCAAGAAGCCTTTCGCTAAGACAGTTCTTGTGGAATTGGCAAAGTGATATTTGGAAGCCCATAGAGGGCTATGGTGACAAAGGAAATATCCTCAGATAAAATCTGGAAAGAAGCTTCCTGAGAAACTGCTCTGTGATGTGTGACTTCCACTCACAGAGTTACATCTGTATTTCGTGGATCTCTTTGCTAGCCTTATTTCTGTGGAATCTGAGAACAGATATTTCGGATCCCTTTGAAGACTATAGGGCCAAAGGAATTATCCTCCGATAACAAAGAGAATGAAGGTTTCTGTGAAACTTCCTTGTGTTCTGTGAAATAATCTCACAGAGTTACAGCTTTCCCCTCAAGAAGCCTTTCGCTAAGACAGTTCTTGTGGAATTGGCAAAGTGATATTTGGAAGCCCATAGGGGGTACGGTGAAAAAGGTAATATCCTCAGATGAAATCTGTAAAGAAGCTTTCTGAGAAACAGCTTAGTGTTCTGTTAATTCATCTCACAGAGTTACATCTGTATGTCGTGGATCTCTTTGCTAGCCTTATTTCTGTGGAATCTGAGAACAGATATTTCGGATCCCTTTGAAGACTATAGGGGCATAGGAAATATCCTCCGATAACAAAGAGAATGAAGGTTTCTGAGAAACTTCCTTGTGTTCTGTGAAATCATCTCACAGAGTTACAGCTTTCCCCTCAAGAAGCCTTTCGCTAAGACAGTTCTTGTGGAATTGGCAAAGTGATATTTGGAAGCACATAGAGGGCTATGGTGAAAAAGGAAATATCCTCAGATGAAATCTGGAAAGAAGCTTCCTGAGAAACTGCTTAGTGTTCTGTTAATTCATCTCACAGTGTTACATCTGTATTTCGTGGATCTCTTTGCTAGCCTTATTTCTGTGGAATGTGAGAACAGATATTTCGGATCCCTTTGAAGACTATAGGGCCAAAGGAAATATCCTCTGATAACAAAGAGAAAGAAGCTTTCTGAGAAACTTCTTTGTGTTCCGTGAAATCATCTCAAAGAGTTACAGCTTTCCCCTCAAGAAGCCTTTCGCTAAGACAGTTCTTGTGAAATGGGCAAAGTGATATTTGGAAGCCCATAGAGGGCTATGGTGAAAAAGGAAATATCCTCAGATGAAATCTAGAAAGAAGCTTCCTGAGAAACTGCTTAGTGCTCTGTTAATTCATCTCACAGTGTTACATCTGTATTTCGTGGATCTCTTTGCTAGCCTTATTTCTGTGGAATCTGAGAACAGATATTTCGGATCCCTTTGAAGACTATAGGGCCAAAGGAAATATCCTCCGATAACAAAGAGAATGAAGGTTTCTGAGAAACTTCCTTGTGTTCTGTGAAATCATCTCACAGAGTTACAGCTTTCCCCTCAAGAAGCCTTTCGCTAAGACAGTTCTTGTGGAATTGGCAAAGTAATATTTGGAAGCCCATAGAGGGCTAAGGTGAAAAAGGAAATATCCTCAGATGAAATCTGGAAAGAAGCTTCCTGAGAAACTGCTTAGTGCTCTGTTAATTCATCTCGCAGAGTTACATCTGTATTTCGTGGATCTCTTTGCTAGCCTTATTTCTGTGGAATCTGAGAACAGATATTTCGGATCCCTTTGAAGACTATAGGGTCAAAGGAAATATCCTCCGGTAACAAAGAGAAAGAAGCTATCTGAGAAACTTCTTTGTGTTCTGTAAAATCATCTCACAGAGTTACAGCTTTCACCTCAAGAAGCCTTTTGCTAAGACAGTTCTTGTGGAATTGGCAAAGTGATATTTGGAAGCCCATAGAGGGATATGGTGAAAAAGGTAATATCCTCAGATGAAATCTGGAAAGAAGCTTTCTGAGAAACAGCTTAGTGTTCTGTTAATTCATCTCACAGAGTTACATCTGTATGTCGTGGATCTCTTTGCTAGCCTTATTTCTGTGGATCTGAGAACAGATATTTCGAATCCCTTTGAAGACTATAGGGCCAAAGGAAATATCCTCCGATAACAAAGAGAAAGAAGCTTTCTGAGAACCTTCTTTGTGTTCTGTGAAATCAACTCACAGAGTTACAGCTTTCCCCTCAAGAAGCCTTTCGCTAAGACAGTTCTTGTGGAATTGGCAACGTGATATTTGGAAGCCCAGAGAGGGCTATTGGGAAAAAGGAAATATCCTCAGATGAAATCTGGAAAGAAGCTTCCTGAGAAACTGCTTAGTGCTCTGTTAATTCATCTCGCAGAGTTATATCTGTATTTCATGGATCTCTTTGCTAGCCTTATTTCTGTGGAGTCTGAGAACACATATTTCGGATCCCTTTGAAGACTATAGGGCCAAAGGAAATATCCTCCGATAACAAAGAGAATGAAGGTTTCTGAGAAACTTCCTTGTGTTCTGTGAAATCATCTCACAGAGTTACAGCTTTCCCCTCAAGAAGCCTTTCGCTAAGACAGTTCTTGTGGAATTGGCAAAGTGATATTTGGAAGCCCATAGAGGGCTATGGTGAAAAAGGAAATATCCTCAGATGAAATCTGGAAAGAAGCTTCCTGAGAAACTGCTTAGTGCTCTGTTAATTCGTCTCACAGAGTTACATCTGTATTTCGTGGATCTCTTTGCTAGCCTTATTTCTGTGGAATCTGAGAGCAGATATTTCGGATCCCTTTAAGATTATAGGGCCAAAGGAAATATCCTCCGATAACAAAGAGAAAGAAGCTTTCTGAGAAACTTCTTTGTGTTCTGTGAAATCATCTCACAGAGTTGCAGCTTTCCCCTCAAGAAGCCTTTCGCTAAGACAGTTCTTGTGGAATTGGCAAAGTGAGATTTGGAAGCCCATAGAGGGCTATGGTGAAAAAGGAAATATCCTCAGATGAAAACTGGAAAGAAGCTTCCTGAGAAACTGCTTAGTGTTCTGTTAATTCATCTCAAAGAGTTACATCTGTATTTCGTGGATCTCTTTGCTAGCCTTATTTCTGTGGAATCTGAGAACAGATATTTCGGATCCCTTTGAAGACTATAGGGCCAAAGGAAATATCCTCCGATAACAAAGAGAATGAAGGTTTCTGTGAAACTTCCTTGTGTTCTGAGAAATAATCTCACAGAGTTACAGCTTTCTCCTCAAGAAGACTTTCGCTAAGACAGTTCTTGTGGAATTGGCAATGTGATATTTGGAAGCCCATAGAGGGTACGGTGAAAAAGGAAATATCCTCAGATGAAATCTAGAAAGAAGTTTCCTGAGAAACTGCTTAGTGCTCTGTTAATTCATCTCACAGTGTTACATCTGTATTTCGTGGATCTCTTTGCTAGCCTTATTTCTGTGGAATCTGAGAACAGATATTTCGGATCCCTTTGAAGAATATAGGGCCAAAGGAAATATCCTCCGATAACAAAGAGAATGAAGGTTTCTGAGAAACTTCCTTGTGTTCTGTGAAATCATCTCACAGAGTTACAGCTTTGCCCTCAAGAAGCCTTTCGCTAAGACAGTTCTTGTGGAATTGGCAAAGTAATATTTGGAAGCCCATAGAGGGCTAAGGTGAAAAAGGAAATATCCTCAGATGAAATCTGGAAAGAAGCTTCCTGAGAAACTGCTTAGTGCTCTGTTAATTCATCTCGCAGAGTTACATCTGTATTTCGTGGATCTCTTTGCTAGCCTTATTTCTGTGGAATCTGAGAACAGATATTTCGGATCCCTTTGAAGACTATAGGGCCAAAGGAAATATCCTCCGGTAACAAAGAGAAAGAAGCTATCTGAGAAACTACTTTGTGTTCTGTAAAATCATCTCACAGAGTTACAGCTTTCACCTCAAGAAACCTTCTGCTAAGACAGTTCTTGTGGAATTGGCAAAGTGATATTTGGAAGCCCATAGAGGGATATGGTGAAAAAGGTAATATCCTCAGATGAAATCTGGAAAGAAGCTTTCTGAGAAACAGCTTAGTGTTCTGTTAATTCATCTCACAGAGTTACATCTGTATGTCGTGGATCTCTTTGCTAGCCTTATTTCTGTGGATCTGAGAACAGATATTTCGAATCCCTTTGAAGACTATAGGGCCAAAGGAAATATCCTCCGATAACAAAGAGAAAGAAGCTTTCTGAGAACCTTCTTTGTGTTCTGTGAAATCAACTCACTGAGTTACAGCTTTCCCCTCAAGAAGCCTTTCGCTAAGACAGTTCTTGTGGAATTGGCAACGTGATATTTGGAAGCCCAGAGAGGGCTATTGGGAAAAAGGAAATATCCTCAGATGACATCTGGAAAGAAGCTTCCTGAGAAACTTCTTAGTGCTCTGTTAATTCATCTCGCAGAGTTATATCTGTATTTCATGGATCTCTTTGCTAGCCTTATTTCTGTGGAATCTGAGAACAGATATTTCGTATTCCTTTGAAGACTATAGGGCCAAAGGAAATATCCTCCGATAACAAAGAGAAAGAAGCTTTCTGAGAAACTTCTTTGTGTTCTGTGAAATCATCTCAAAGAGTTACAACTTTCCCCTCAAGAAGCCTTTCGCTAAGACAGTTCTTGTGGAATTGGCAAAGTGATATTTGGAAGCCCATAGAGGGCTATGGTGACAAAGGAAATATCCTCAGATAAAATCTGGAAAGAAGCTTCCTGAGAAACTGCTCTGTGATGTGTGACTTCCACTCACAGAGTTACATCTGTATTTCGTGGATCTCTTTGCTAGCCTTATTTCTGTGGAATCTGAGAACAGATATTTCGGATCCCTTTGAAGACTATAGGGCCAAAGGAATTATCCTCCGATAACAAAGAGAATGAAGGTTTCTGTGAAACTTCCTTGTGTTCTGTGAAATAATCTCACAGAGTTACAGCTTTCCCCTCAAGAAGCCTTTCGCTAAGACAGTTCTTGTGGAATTGGCAAAGTGATATTTGGAAGCCCATAGAGGGTACGGTGAAAAAGGTAATATCCTCAGATGAAATCTGTAAAGAAGCTTTCTGAGAAACAGCTTAGTGTTCTGTTAATTCATCTCACAGAGTTACACCTGTATGTCGTGGATCTCTTTGCTAGCCTTATTTCTGTGGAATCTGAGAACAGATATTTCGGATCCCTTTGAAGACTATAGGGCCATAGGAAATATCCTCCGATAACAAAGAGAATGAAGGTTTCTGAGAAACTTCCTTGTGTTCTGTGAAATCATCTCACAGAGTTACAGCTTTCCCCTCAAGAAGCCTTTCGCTAAGACAGTTCTTGTGGAATTGGCAAAGTGATATTTGGAAGCACATAGAGGGCTATGGTGAAAAAGGAAATATCCTCAGATGAAATCTGGAAAGAAGCTTCCTGAGAAACTGCTTAGTGTTCTGTTAATTCATCTCACAGTGTTACATCTGTATTTCGTGGATCTCTTTGCTAGCCTTATTTCTGTGTAATGTGAGAACAGATATTTCGGATCCCTTTGAAGACTATAGGGCCAAAGGAAATATCCTCTGATAACAAAGAGAAAGAAGCTTTCTGAGAAACTTCTTTGTGTTCCGTGAAATCATCTCAAAGAGTTACAGCTTTCCCCTCAAGAAGCCTTTCGCTAAGACAGTACTTGTGAAATGGGCAAAGTGATATTTGGAAGCCCATAGAGGGCTATGGTGAAAAAGGAAATATCCTCAGATGAAATCTAGAAAGAAGCTTCCTGAGAAACTGCTTAGTGCTCTGTTAATTCATCTCACAGTGTTACATCTGTATTTCGTGGATCTCTTTGCTAGCCTTATTTCTGTGGAATCTGAGAACAGATATTTCGGATCCCTTTGAAGACTATAGGGCCAAAGGAAATATCCTCCGATAACAAAGAGAATGAAGGTTTCTGAGAAACTTCCTTGTGTTCTGTGAAATCATCTCACAGAGTTACAGCTTTCCCCTCAAGAAGCCTTTCGCTAAGACAGTTCTTGTGGAATTGGCAAAGTAATATTTGGAAGCCCATAGAGGGCTAAGGTGAAAAAGGAAATATCCTCAGATGAAATCTGGAAAGAAGCTTCCTGAGAAACTGCTTAGTGCTCTGTTAATTCATCTCGCAGAGTTACATCTGTATTTCGTGGATCTCTTTGCTAGCCTTATTTCTGTGGAATCTGAGAACAGATATTTCGGATCCCTTTGAAGACTATAGGGTCAAAGGAAATATCCTCCGGTAACAAAGAGAAAGAAGCTATCTGAGAAACTTCTTTGTGTTCTGTAAAATCATCTCACAGAGTTACAGCTTTCACCTCAAGAAGCCTTTTGCTAAGACAGTTCTTGTGGAATTGGCAAAGTGATATTTGGAAGCCCATAGAGGGATATGGTGAAAAAGGTAATATCCTCAGATGAAATCTGGAAAGAAGCTTTCTGAGAAACAGCTTAGTGTTCTGTTAATTCATCTCACAGAGTTACATCTGTATGTCGTGGATCTCTTTGCTAGCCTTATTTCTGTGGATCTGAGAACAGATATTTCGAATCCCTTTGAAGACTATAGGGCCAAAGGAAATATCCTCCGATAACAAAGAGAAAGAAGCTTTCTGAGAACCTTCTTTGTGTTCTGTGAAATCAACTCACAGAGTTACAGCTTTCCCCTCAAGAAGCCTTTCGCTAAGACAGTTCTTGTGGAATTGGCAACGTGATATTTGGAAGCCCAGAGAGGGCTATTGGGAAAAAGGAAATATCCTCAGATGAAATCTGGAAAGAAGCTTCCTGAGAAACTTCTTAGTGCTCTGTTAATTCATCTCGCAGAGTTATATCTGTATTTCATGGATCTCTTTGCTAGCCTTATTTCTGTGGAATCTGAGAACACATATTTCGGATCCCTTTGAAGACTATAGGGCCAAAGGAAATATCCTCTGATAACAAAGAGAATGAAGGTTTCTGAGAAACTTCCTTGTGTTCTGTGAAATCATCTCACAGAGTTACAGCTTTCCCCTCAAGAAGCCTTTCGCTAAGACAGTTCTTGTGGAATTGGCAAAGTGATATTTGGAAGCCCATAGAGGGCTATGGTGAAAAAGGAAATATCCTCAGATGAAATCTGGAAAGAAGCTTCCTGAGAAACTGCTTAGTGCTCTGTTAATTCGTCTCACAGAGTTACATCTGTATTTCGTGGATCTCTTTGCTAGCCTTATTTCTGTGGAATCTGAGAGCAGATATTTCGGATCCCTTTAAGATTATAGGGCCAAAGGAAATATCCTCCGATAACAAAGAGAAAGAAGCTTTCTGAGAAACTTCTTTGTGTTCTGTGAAATCATCTCACAGAGTTGCAGCTTTCCCCTCAAGAAGCCTTTCGCTAAGACAGTTCTTGTGGAATTGGCAAAGTGAGATTTGGAAGCCCATAGAGGGCTATGGTGAAAAAGGAAATATTCTCAGATGAAAACTGGAAAGAAGCTTCCTGAGAAACTGCTTAGTGTTCTGTTAATTCATCTCAAAGAGTTACATCTGTATTTCGTGGATCTCTTTGCTAGCCTTATTTCTGTGGAATCTGAGAACAGATATTTCGGATCCCTTTGAAGACTATAGGGCCAAAGGAAATATCCTCCGATAACAAAGAGAATGAAGGTTTCTGTGAAACTTCCTTGTGTTCTGAGAAATAATCTCACAGAGTTACAGCTTTCTCCTCAAGAAGACTTTCGCTAAGACAGTTCTTGTGGAATTGGCAAAGTGATATTTGGAAGCCCATAGAGGGTACGGTGAAAAAGGAAATATCCTCAGATGAAATCTAGAAAGAAGTTTCCTGAGAAACTGCTTAGTGCTCTGTTAATTCATCTCACAGTGTTACATCTGTATTTCGTGGATCTCTTTGCTAGCCTTATTTCTGTGGAATCTGAGAACAGATATTTCGGATCCCTTTGAAGAATATAGGGCCAAAGGAAATATCCTCCGATAACAAAGAGAATGAAGGTTTCTGAGAAACTTTCTTGTGTTCTGTGAAATCATCTCACAGAGTTACAGCTTTGCCCTCAAGAAGCCTTTCGCTAAGACAGTTCTTGTGGAATTGGCAAAGTAATATTTGGAAGCCCATAGAGGGCTAAGGTGAAAAAGGAAATATCCTGAGATGAAATCTGGAAAGAAGCTTCCTGAGAAACTGCTTAGTGCTCTGTTAATTCATCTCACAGAGTTACATCTGTATTTCGTGGATCTCTTTGCTAGCCTTATTTCTGTGGAATCTGAGAACAGATATTTCGGATCCCTTTGAAGACTATAGGGCCAAAGGAAATATCCTCCGGTAACAAAGAGAAAGAAGCTATCTGAGAAACTACTTTGTGTTCTGTAAAATCATCTCACAGAGTTACAGCTTTCACCTCAAGAAACCTTTTGCTAAGACAGTTCTTGTGGAATTGGCAAAGTGATATTTGGAAGCCCATAGAGGGATATGGTGAAAAAGGTAATATCCTCAGATGAAATCTGGAAAGAAGCTTTCTGAGAAACAGCTTAGTGTTCTGTAAATTCATCTCACAGAGTTACATCTGTATGTCGTGGATCTCTTTGCTAGCCTTATTTCTGTGGATCTGAGAACAGATATTTCGAATCCCTTTGAAGACTATAGGGCCAAAGGAAATATCCTCCGATAACAAAGAGAAAGAAGCTTTCTGAGAACCTTCTTTGTGTTCTGTGAAATCAACTCACAGAGTTACAGCTTTCCCCTCAAGAAGCCTTTCGCTAAGACAGTTCTTGTGGAATTGGCAACGTGATATTTGGAAGCCCAGAGAGGGCTATTGGGAAAAAGGAAATATCCTCAGATGAAATCTGGAAAGAAGCTTCCTGAGAAACTTCTTAGTGCCCTGTTAATTCATCTCGCAGAGTTATATCTGTATTTCATGGATCTCTTTGCTAGCCTTATTTCTGTGGAATCTGAGAACACATATTTCGGATCCCTTTGAAGACTATAGGGCCAAAGGAAATATCCTCCGATAACAAAGAGAATGAAGGTTTCTGAGAAACTTCCTTGTGTTCTGTGAAATCATCTCACAGAGTTACAGCTTTCCCCTCAAGAAGCCTTTCGCTAAGACAGTTCTTGTGGAATTGGCAAAGTGATATTTGGAAGCCCATAGAGGGCTATGGTGAAAAAGGAAATATCCTCAGATGAAATCTGGAAAGAAGCTTCCTGAGAAACTGCTTAGTGCTCTGTTAATTCATCTCACAGAGTTACATCTGTATTTCGTGGATCTCTTTGCTAGCCTTATTTCTGTGGAATCTGAGAACAGATATTTCGGATCTCTTTGAAGACTATAGGGCCAAAGGAAATATCCTCCGATAACAAAGAGAAAGATGCTTTCTGAGAAACTTCTTTGTGTTCTGTGAAATCATCTCACAGAGTTTCGGCTTTCCCCTCAAGAAGCCTTTCGCTAAGACAGTTCTTGTGGAATTGGCAAAGTGATATTTGGAAGCCCATAGTGGCCTATGGTGACAAAGGAAATATCCTCAGATGAAATCTGGAAAGAAGCTTCTTGAGAAACTGCTTAGTGTTCTGTAAATTCATCTCACAGAGTTACATCTGTATTTCGTGGATCTCTTTGCTAGCCTTATTTCTGTGGAATCTGAGAACAGATATTTCGGATCCCTTTGAAGACTATATGGCCAAAGGAAATATCCTCTGATAACAAAGAGAAAGAAGCTTTCTGAGAAACTTCTTTGTGTTCTGTGAAATCATCTCACAGTGTTACAGCTTTCCCCTCAAGAAGCCTTTCGCTAAGACAGTTGTTGTGGAATTGGCAAAGTGATATTTGGAAGCCCGTAGAGGGCTATGGTGAAAAAGGAAATATCCTCAGATGAAATCTATAAAGAAGCTTCCTGAGAAACTGCTTAGTGCTCTGTTAATTCATCTACAGAGTTACTTCTGTGTTTCGTGGATCTCTTTGCTAGCCTTATTTCTGTGGAATCTGAGAACAGATATTTCGGATCCCTTTGAAGACTATAGGGCCAAAGGAAATATCCTCCGATAACAAAGAGAATGAAGGTTTATGAGAAACTTCCTTGTGTTCTGTGAAATCATCTCACAGAGTTACAGCTTTCCCCTCAAGAAGCCTTTCGCTAAGACAGTTCTTGTGGAATTGGCAAAGTGATATTTGGAAGCCCATAGAGGGCTATTGTGAAAAAGGAAATATCATCAGATGAAATCTGGATAGAAGCTTCCTGAGAAACTGCTTAGTGTTCTGTTAATTCATCTCACAGAGTTACATCTGTATTTCGTGGATCTCTTTGCTAGCCTTATTTCTGTGGAATCTGAGAACACATATTTCGGATCCCTTTGAAGACTATAGGGCCAAAGGAAATATCCTCCGGTAACAAAGAGAAAGAAGCTTTCTGAAAAACTTCTTTGTGTTCTGTAAAATTATCTCACAGAGTTACAGCTTTCACCTCAAGAAGCCTTTTGCTAAGACAGTTCTTGTGGAATTGGCAAAGTGATATTTGGAAGCCCATAGAGGGCTACGGTGAAAAAGGTAATATCCTCAGATGAAATCTGGAAAGAAGCTTTCTGAGAAACAGCTTAGTGTTCTGTTAATTCATCTCACAGAGTTACATCTGTATGTCGTGGATCTCTTTGCTAGCCTTATTTCTGTGGAATCTGAGAACAGATATTTCGGATCCCTTTGAAGACTATAGGGCCAAAGGAAATATCCTCCGATAACAAAGAGAAAGAAGCTTTCTGAGAATCTTCATTGTGTCCTCTGAAATCATCTCACAGAGTTACAGCTTTCCCCTCAAGAAGCCTTTCGCTAAGACAGTTCTTGTGGAATTGGCAAAGTGATATTTGGAAGCCCATAGAGGGCTATGGTGAAAAAGGAAATATCCTCAGATGAAATCTGGAAAGAAGCTTCCTGAGAAACTGCTTAGTGTTCTGTTAATTCATCTCACAGTGTTACATCTGTATTTCGTGGATCTCTTTGCTAGCCTTATTTCTGTGGAACCTGAGAACAGATATTTCGGATCCCTTTGAAGACTATAGGGCCAAAGGAAATATCCTCTGATAACAAAGAGAAAGAAGCTTTCTGAGAAACTTCTTTGTGTTCCGTGAAATCATCTCACAGAGTTACAGCTTTCCCCTCAAGAAGCCTTTCGCTAAGACAGTTCTTGTGGAATTGGCAAAGTGATATTTGGAAGCCCATAGAGGGCTATGGTGAAAAAGGAAATATCCTCAGATGAAATCTAGAAAGAAGCTTCCTGAGAAACTGCTTAGTGCTCTGTTAATTCATCTCACAGTGTTACATCTGTATTTCGTGGATCTCTTTGCTAGCCTTATTTCTGTGGAATCTGAGAACAGATATTTCGGATCCCTTTGAAGACTATAGGGCCAAAGGAAATATCCTCCGATAACAAAGAGAATGAAGGTTTCTGAGAAACTTCCTTGTGTTCTGTGAAATCATCTCACAGAGTTACAGCTTTCCCCTCAAGAAGCCTTTCGCTAAGACAGTTCTTGTGGAATTGGCAAAGTAATATTTGGAAGCCCAGAGAGGGCTATTGGGAAAAAGGAAATATCCTCAGATGAAATCTGGAAAGAAGCTTCCTGAGAAACTGCTTAGTGTTCTGTTAATTCACCTCACAGAGTTACATCTGTATTTCGTGGATCTCTTTGCTAGCCTTATTTCTGTGGAATCTGAGAACAGATATTTCGGATCCCTTTGAAGACTATAGGGCCAAAGGAAATATCCTCCGGTAACAAAGAGAAAGAAGCTATCTGAGAAACTTCTTTGTGTTCTGTAAAATCATCTCACAGAGTTACAGCTTTCACCTCAAGAAACTTTTGCTAAGACAGTTCTTGTGGAATTGGCAAAGTGATATTTGGAAGCCCTTAGAGGGCTATGGTGAAAAAGGTAATATCCTAAGATGAAATCTGGAAAGAAGCTTTCTGAGAAACAGCTTAGTGTTCTGTTAATTCATCTCACAGAGTTACATCTGTATGTCGTGGATCTCTTTGCTAGCCTTATTTCTGTGGAATCTGAGAACAGATATTTCGGATCCCTTTGAAGACTATAGGGCCAAAGGGAATATCCTCCGATAACAAAGAGAAAGAAGCTTTCTGAGATCCTTCTTTGTGTTCTGTGAAATCATCTCACAGAGTTACAGCTTTCCCCTCAAGAATCCTTTCGCTAAGACAGTTCTTGTGGAATTGGCAAGGTGATATTTGGAAGCCCATAGAGGGCTAATGTGAAAAAGGAAATATCCTCAGATGAAATCTAGAAAGAAGCTTCCTGAGAAACTTCTTAGTGCTCTGTTAATTCATCTCGCAGAGTTACATCTGTATTTCGTGGATCTCTTTGCTAGCCTTATTTCTGTGGAATCTGAGAACAGATATTTCGGATTCCTTTGAAGACTATAGGGCCAAAGGAAGTATCCTCCGATAACAAAGACAAAGAAGCTTTCTGAGAAACTTCTTTGTGTTCTGTGAAATCATCTCACAGAGTTACAGCTTTCCCCTCAAGAAGCCTTTCGCTAAGACAGTTCTTGTGGAATTGGCAAAGTGATATTTGGAAGCCCATAGAGGGCTAAGGTGAAAAAGGAAATATCCTCAGATGAAATCTGGAAAGAAGCTTCCTGAGAAACTGCTTAGTGCTCTGTTAATTCATCTCGCAGAGTTACATCTGTATTTCGTGGATCTCTTTGCTAGCCTTATTTCTGTGGAATCTGAGAACAGATATTTCGGATCCCTTTGAAGACTATAGGGCCAAAGGAAATATCCTCCGGTAACAAAGAGAAAGAAGCTATCTGAGAAACTACTTTGTGTTCTGTAAAATCATCTCACAGAGTTACAGCTTTCACCTCAAGAAGCCTTTTGCTAAGACAGTTCTTGTGGAATTGGCAAAGTGATATTTGGAAGCCCATAGAGGGATATGGTGAAAAAGGTAATGTCCTCAGATGAAATCTGGAAAGAAGCTTTCTGAGAAACAGCTTAGTGTTCTGTTAATTCATCTCACAGAGTTACATCTGTATGTCGTGGATCTCTTTGCTAGCCTTATTTCTGTGGATCTGAGAACAGATATTTCGAATCCCTTTGAAGACTATAGGGCCAAAGGAAATATCCTCCGATAACAAAGAGAAAGAAGCTTTCTGAGAACCTTCTTTGTGTTCTGTGAAATCAACTCACAGAGTTACAGCTTTCCCCTCAAGAAGCCTTTCGCTAAGACAGTTCTTGTGGAATTGGCAACGTGATATTTGGAAGCCCATAGAGGGCTATGGTGAAAAAGGAAATATCCTCAGATAAAATCTGGAAAGAAGCTTCCTGAGAAACTGCTCTATGATGTGTGACTTCCACTCACAGAGTTACATCTGTATTTCGTGGATCTCTTTGCTAGCCTTATTTCTGTGGAATCTGAGAACAGATATTTCTGATCCCTTTGAAGACTATAGGGCCAAAGGAAATATCCTCCGATAACAAAGAGAATGAAGGTTTCTGTGAAACTTCCTTGTGTTCTGTGAAATAATCTCACAGAGTTACAGCTTTCCCCTCAAGAAGCCTTTCGCTAAGACAGTTCTTGTGGAATTGGCAAAGTGATATTTGGAAGTCCATAGAGGGTACGGTGAAAAAGGTAATATCCTCAGATGAAATCTGGAAAGAAGCTTTCTGAGAAACAGCTTAGTGTTCTGTTAATTCATCTCACAGAGTTACATCTGTATGTCGTGGATCTCTTTGCTAGCCTTATTTCTGTGGAATCTGAGAACAGATATTTCGGATCCCTTTGAAGACTATAGGGCCATAGGAAATATCCTCCGATAACAAAGAGAATGAAGGTTTCTGAGAAACTTCCTTGTGTTCTGTGAAATCATCTCACAGAGTTACAGCTTTCCCCTCAAGAAGCCTTTCGCTAAGACAGTTCTTGTGGAATTGGCAAAGTGATATTTGGAAGCACATAGAGGGCTATGGTGAAAAAGGAAATATCCTCAGATGAAATCTGGAAAGAAGCTTCCTGAGAAACTGCTTAGTGTTCTGTTAATTCATCTCACAGTGTTACATCTGTATTTCCTGGATCTCTTTGCTAGCCTTATTTCTGTGTAATATGAGAACAGATATTTCGGATCCCTTTGAAGACTATAGGGCCAAAGGAAATATCCTCTGATAACAAAGAGAAAGAAGCTTTCTGAGAAACTTCTTTGTGTTCCGTGAAATCATCTCACAGAGTTACAGCTTTCCCCTCAAGAAGCCTTTCGCTAAGACAGTTCTTGTGAAATGGGCAAAGTGATATTTGGAAGCCCATAGAGGGCTATGGTGAAAAAGGAAATATCCTCAGATGAAATCTAGAAAGAAGCTTCCTGAGAAACTGCTTAGTGCTCTGTTAATTCATCTCACAGTGTTACATCTGTATTTCGTGGATCTCTTTGCTAGCCTTATTTCTGTGGAATCTGAGAACAGATATTTCGGATCCCTTTGAAGACTATAGGGCCAAAGGAAATATCCTCCGATAACAAAGAGAATGAAGGTTTCTGAGAAACTTCCTTGTGTTCTGTGAAATCATCTCACAGAGTTACAGCTTTCCCTTCAAGAAGCCTTTCGCTAAGACAGTTCTTGTGGAATTGGCAAAGTAATATTTGGAAGCCCATAGAGGGCTAAGGTGAAAAAGGAAATATCCTCAGATGAAATCTGGAAAGAAGCTTCCTGAGAAACTGCTTAGTGCTCTGTTAATTCATCTCGCAGTGTTACATCTGTATTTCGTGGATCTCTTTGCTAGCCTTATTTCTGTGGAATCTGAGAACAGATATTTCGGATCCCTTTGAAGACTATAGGGCCAAAGGAAATATCCTCCGGTAACAAAGAGAAAGAAGCTATCTGAGAAACTTCTTTGTGTTCTGTAAAATCATCCCACAGAGTTACAGCTTTCACCTCAAGAAGGCTTTTGCTAAGACAGTTCTTGTGGAATTGGCAAAGTGATATTTGGAAGCCCATAGAGGGATATGGTGAAAAAGGTAATATCCTCAGATGAAATCTGGAAAGAAGCTTTCTGAGAAACAGCTTAGTGTTCTGTTAATTCATCTCACAGAGTTACATCTGTATGTCGTGGATCTCTTTGCTAGCCTTATTTCTGTGGATCTGAGAACAGATATTTCGAATCCCTTTGAAGACTATAGGGCCAAAGGAAATATCTTCCGATAACAAAGAGAAAGAAGCTTTCTGAGAACCTTCTTTGTGTTCTGTGAAATCATCTCACAGAGTTACAGCTTTCCCCTCAAGAAGCCTTTCGCTATGTCAGTTCTTGTGGAATTGGCAAGGTGATATTTGGAAGCCCATAGAGGGCTATTGTGAAAAAGGAAATATCCTCAGATGAAATCTAGAAAGAAGCTTCCTGAGCAACTTCTTAGTGCTCTGTTAATTCATCTCGCAGAGTTACATCTGTATTTCGTGGATCTCTTTGCTAGCCTTATTTCTGTGGAATATGAGAACAGATATTTCGGATTCCTTTGAAGACTATAGGGCCAAAGGAAATATCCTCCGATAACAAAGAGAAAGAAGCTTTCTGAGAAACTTCTTTGTGTTCTGTGAAATCATCTCACAGAGTTACAACTTTCCCCTCAAGAAGCCTTTCGCTAAGACAGTTCTTGTGGAATTGGCAAAGTGATATTTGGAAGCCCATAGAGGGCTATGGTGACAAAGGAAATATCCTCAGATAAAATCTGGAAAGAAGCTTCCTGAGAAACTGCTCTATGATGTGTGACTTCCACTCACAGAGTTACATCTGTATTTCGTGGATCTCTTTGCTAGCCTTATTTCTGTGGAATCTGAGAACAGATATTTCTGATCCCGTTGAAGACTATAGGGCCTAAGGAAGTATCCTCTGATAACAAAGAGCAAGAAGCTTTCTGAGAAACTTCTTTGTGTTCTGTGAAATCATCTCACAGAGATACAGCTTTCCCCTCAAGAAGCCTTTCGCTAAGACAGTTCTTGTGGAATTGGCAAAGTGATATTTGGAAGCCCATAGAGGGCTATGGTGAAAAAGGAAATATCCTCAGATGAAATCTGGAAAGAAGCTTCCTGAGAAACCGCTTAGTGCTCTGTTAATTCGTCTCACAGAGTTACATCTGTATTTCGTGGATCTCTTTGCTAGCCTTATTTCTGTGGAATCTGAGAGCAGATATTTCGGATCCCTTTAAGATTATAGGGCCAAAGGAAATATCCTCCGATAACAAAGAGAAAGAAGCTTTCTGAGAAACTTCTTTGTGTTCTGTGAAATCATCTCACAGAGTTGCAGCTTTCCCCTCAAGAAGCCTTTCGCTAAGACAGTTCTTGTGGAGTTGGCAAAGTGAGATTTGGAAGCCCATAGAGTGCTATGGTGAAAAAGGAAATATCCTCAGATGAAAACTGGAAAGAAGCTTCCTGAGAAACTGCTTAGTGTTCTGTTAATTCATCTCAAAGAGTTACATCTGTATTTCGTGGATCTCTTTGCTAGCCTTATTTCTGTGGAATCTGAGAACAGATATTTCGGATCCCTTTGAAGACTATAGGGCCAAAGGAAATATCCTCCGATAACAAAGAGAATGAAGGTTTCTGTGAAACTTCCTTGTGTTCTGTGAAATAATCTCACAGAGTTACAGCTTTCCCCTCAAGAAGCCTTTCGCTAAGACAGTTCTTGTGGAATTGGCAAAGTGATATTTGGAAGCCCATAGAGGGTACGGTGAAAAAGGTAATATCCTCAGATGAAATCTGGAAAGAAGCTTTCTGAGAAACAGCTTAGTGTTCTGTTAATTCATCTCACAGAGTTACATCTGTATGTCGTCGATCTCTTTGCTAGCCTTATTTCTGTGGAATCTGAGAACAGATATTTCGGATCCCTTTGAAGACTATAGGGCCATAGGAAATATCCTCCGATAACAAAGAGAATGAAGGTTTCTGAGAAACTTCCTTGTGTTCTGTGAAATCATCTCACAGAGTTACAGCTTTCCCCTCAAGAAGCCTTTCGCTAAGACAGTTCTTGTGGAATTGGCAAAGTGATATTTGGAAGCCCATAGAGGTCTATGGTGAAAAAGGAAATATCCTCAGATGAAATCTGGAAAGAAGCTTCCTGAGAAACTGCTTAGTGTTCTGTTAATTCATCTCACAGTGTTACATCTGTATTTCGTGGATCTCTTTGCTAGCCTTAT
This sequence comes from Macaca nemestrina, assembly GCF_043159975.1. Lineage (NCBI taxonomy): Eukaryota > Metazoa > Chordata > Mammalia > Primates > Cercopithecidae > Macaca > Macaca nemestrina. Next base: position 99,585,862 of record NC_092138.1, on the reverse strand, counting down.
TTCTGTGGAATCTGAGAACAGATATTTCGGATCCCTTTGAAGACTATAGGGCCAAAGGAAATATCCTCTGATAACAAAGAGAAGGAAGCTTTCTGAGAAACTTCTTTGTGTTCCGTGAAATCATCTCACAGAGTTACAGCTTTCCCCTCAAGAAGCCTTTCGCTAAGACAGTTCTTGTGAAATGGGCAAAGTGATATTTGGAAGCCCATAGAGGGCTATGGTGAAAAAGGAAATATCCTCAGATGAAATCTAGAAAGAAGCTTCCTGAGAAACTGCTTAGTGCTCTGTTAATTCATCTCACAGTGTTACATCTGTATTTCGTGGATCTCTTTGCTAGCCTTATTTCTGTGGAATCTGAGAACAGATATTTCGGATCCCTTTGAAGACTATAGGGCCAAAGGAAATATCCTCCGATAACAAAGAGAATGAAGGTTTCTGAGAAACTTCCTTGTGTTCTGTGAAATCATCTCACAGAGTTACAGCTTTCCCCTCAAGAAGCCTTTCGCTAAGACAGTTCTTGTGGAATTGGCAAAGTAATATTTGGAAGCCCATAGAGGGCTAAGGTGAAAAAGGAAATATCCTCAGATGAAATCTGGAAAGTAGCTTCCTGAGAAACTGCTTAGTGCTCTTTTAATTCATCTCGCAGAGTTACATCTGTATTTCGTGGTTCTCTTTGCTAGCCTTATTTCTGTGGAATCTGAGAACAGATATTTCGGATCCCTTTGAAGACTATAGGGCCAAAGGAAATATCCTCCGGTAACAAAGAGAAAGAAGCTATCTGAGAAACTTCTTTGTGTTCTGTAAAATCATCTCACAGAGTTACAGCTTTCACCTCTAGAAGCCTTTTGCTAAGACAGTTCTTGTGGAATTGGCAAAGTGATATTTGGAAGCCCATAGAGGGATATGGTGAAAAAGGTAATATCCTCAGATGAAATCTGGAAAGAAGCTTTCCGAGAAACAGCTTAGTGTTCTGTTAATTCATCTCACAGAGTTACATCTGTATGTCGTGGATCTCTTTGCTAGCCTTATTTCTGTGGATCTGAGAACAGATATTTCGAATCCCTTTGAAGACTATAGGGCCAAAGGAAATATCCTCCGATAACAAAGAGAAAGAAGCTTTCTGAGAACCTTCTTTGTGTTCTGTGAAATCATCTCACAGAGTTACAGCTTTCCCCTCAAGAAGCCTTTCGCTAAGACAGTTCTTGTGGAATTGGCAAAGTGATATTTGGAAGCCCATAGAGGGCTATGGTGACAAAGGAAATATCCTCAGATAAAATCTGGAAAGAAACTTCCTGAGAAACTGCTCTGTGATGTGTGACTTCCACTCACAGAGTTACATCTGTATTTCGTGGATCTCTTTGCTAGCCTTATTTCTGTGGAATCTGAGAACAGATATTTCGGATCCCGTTGAAGACTATAGGGCCAAAGGAAGTATCCTCTGATAACAAAGAGCAAGAAGCTTTCTGAGAAACTTCTTTGTGTTCTGTGAAATCATCTCACAGAGTTACAGCTTTCCCATCAAGAAGCCTTTCGCTAAGACAGTTCTTGTGGAATTGGCAAAATGATATTTGGAAGCCCTTAGAGGGCTATTGCGAAAAAGGAAATATCCTCAGATGAAATCTGGAAAGAAGCTTCCTGAGAAACTGCTTAGTGCTCTGTTAATTCATCTCACAGAGTTACATCTGTATTTCGTGGATCTCTTTGCTAGCCTTATTTCTGTGGAATCTGAGAAGAGATATTTCGGATTCCTTTGAAGACTATAGGGCCAAAGGAAATATCCTCCGATAACAAAGAGAAAGAAGCTTTCTGAGAAACTTCTTTGTGTTCTGTGAAATCATCTCACAGAGTTACAGCTTTCCCCTCAAGAAGCTTTTCGCTAAGACAGTTCTTGTGGAATTTGCAAAGTGATATTTGGAAGCCCATAGGGGCTATGGTGACAAAGGAAATATCCTCAGATGAAATCTAGAAGGAAGCTTCTTGAGAAACTGCTTAGTGTTCTGTAAATTCATCTCAAAGAGTTACATCTGTATTTCGTGGATCTCTTTGCTAGCCTTATTTCTGTGGAATCTGAGAACAGATATTTCGGATCCCATTGAAGACTATAGGGCCAAAGGAAATATCCTCCGATATCAAAGAGAATGAAGGTTTCTGAGAAACTTCCTTGTGTTCTTTGAAATCATCTCACAGAGTTACAGCTTTCCCCTCAAGAAGCCTTTCGCTAAGACAGTTCTTGTGGAATTGGCAAAGTGATATTTGGAAGCCCATAGAGGGCTATTTTGAAAAAGGAAATATCCTCAGATGAATACTGGAAAGAAGCTTCTTGAGAAACTGCTTAGTGTTCTGTTAATTCATCTCACAGAGTTACATCTGTATTTCGTGGATCTCTTTGCTAGCCTTATTTCCTTGGAATCTGAGAACAGATATTTCGGATCCCTTTGAAGACTATAGGCACAAAGGAAATATCCTCCGATAACAAAGAGAAAGAAGCTTTCTGAGAAACTTCTTTGTGTTCTCCGAAATCATCTCACAGAGTTACAGCTTTCCCTTCAAGAAACCTTTCGCTAAGACAGTTGTTGTGGAATTGGCAAAGTGATATTTGGAAGCCCATAGAGGGCTATGGTGAAAAAGGAAATATCCTCAGATGAAATCTGGAAAGAAGAATCCTGAGAAACTGTTTGGTGCTCTGTTAATTTATCTCACAGTGTTACATCTGTATTTCGTGGATCTCTTTGCTAGCCTTATTCCTGTGGAATCTGAGAACAGATATTTCGGATCCCTTTGAAGACTATAGGGCCAAAGGAAATATCCTCCGATAACCAAGAGAAAGAAGCTTTCTGAAAAACTTCTTTGTGTTCTGTGAAATCATCTCACAGAGTTTCAGCTTTCCCCTCAAGAAGCCTTTCGCTAAGACAGTTCTTGTGGAATTGGCAAAGTGATATTTGGAAGCCCATAGAGGGCTATGGTGACAAAGGAAATATCCTCAGATAAAATCTGGAAAGAAGCTTCCTGAGAAACTGCTCTGTGATGTGTGACTTCCACTCACAGAGGTACATCTGTATTTCGTGGATCTCTTTGCTAGCCTTATTTGGGTGGAATCTGAGAACAGATATTTCGGATCCCTTTGAAAAATATAGGGCCAAAGGAAATATCCTCTGATAACAAAGAGAAAGAAGCTTTCTGAGAAACTTCTTTTTTCTTTGAAATCATCTCACAGAGTTACAGCTTTCCCCTCAAGAAGCCTTTCTCTAAGACATTTCTTGTGGAATTGGCAAAGTGATATTTGGAAGCCCATAGAGGGCTATGGTGAAAAAGGAAATATCCTCAGATGAAATCTAGAAAGAAGCTTCCTGAGAAACTGCTTAGTGTTCTGTAAATTCATCTCACAGAGTTACATCTGTATTTCGTGGATCTCTTTGCTAGCCTTATTTCTGTGGAATCTGAGAAAAGATATTTCGGATCCCTTTGAAGACTATAGGGCCAAAGGAAATATGCTCTGATAACAAAGAGAAAGAAGATTTCTGAGAAACTTCTTTGTGTTCTGTGAAATCATCTCACAGAGTTACAGCTTTCCCCTCAAGAAGCCTTTCGCTAAGACAGTTCTTGTGGAATTGGAAAAGTGATATTTGGAAGCCCATAGAGGTCTATTGTGAAAAAGGAAATATCCTCAGATGAAATTTGGAAAGAAGCTTCCTGAGAAACTGCTTAGTGTTCTGTTAATTTATCTCACAGAGTTACATCTGTATTTCGTGGATCTCTTTGCTAGCCTTATTTCTGTGGAATCCGAGAACAGATATTTCGGATCCCTTTGAAGACTATAGGCCCAAAGGAAATATCCTCCGATAACAAAGAGAAAGAAGCTTTCTGAGAAACTTCTTTGTGTTCTCTGAAATCATCTCACAGAGTTACAGCTTTCCCCTCAAGAAGCCTTTCGCTAAGACAGTTCTTGTGGAATTGGCAAAGTGATATTTGGAGGCCCATAGAGGGCTATGGTGAAAAAGGAAATATCCTCAGATGAAATCTGTAAAGAAGCTTCCTGAGAAACTGCTCTGTGATGTGTGACTTCCACTCACAGAGTTACATCTGTATTTCGTGGATCTCTTTGCTAACCTTATTTCTGTTGAATCTGAGAACAGATATTTCGGATCCCTTTGAAGATTATGGGGCCAAAGGAAATATCCTCCGATAACAAAGAGAAAGAAGCTTTCTGAGAAAACTCTTTTTGTTCTGTGAAATCACCTCACAGAGTTACAGCGTTCCCCTCAACAAGCCTTTCGCTAAGACAGTTCTTGTGGAATTGGCAAAGTGATATTTGGAAGCCCATAGAGGGCTATGGTGAAAAAGGAAATATCCTCAGATAAAATCTGGAAAGAAGCTTCCTGAGAAACTGCTTAGTGTTCTGTTAATTCATCTCACAGAGTTACATCTGTATTTCGTGGATCTCTTTGCTAGCCTTATTTCTGTGGAATCTGAGAACAGATATTTCGGATCCCTTTGAAGACTATAGGGCCAAAGGAAATATCCTCCGATAACAAAGAGAAAGATGCTTTCTGAGAAACTTCTTTGTTTTCTGTGAAATCATCTCACAGAGTTTCAGCTTTCCCCTCAAGAAGCCTTTCGCTAAGACAGTTCTTGTGGAATTGGCAAAGTGATACTTGGAAGCCCATAGTGGACTAGGGTGACAAAGGAAATATCCTCAGATGAAATCTGGAAAGAAGCTTTTTGAGAAACTGCTTAGTGTTCTGTAAATTCATCCCACCGAGTTACATCTGTATTTCGTGGATCTCTTTGCTAGCCTTATTTCTGTGGAATCTGAGAACAGATATTTCGGATCCCTTTGAAGACTATAGGGCCAAAGGAAATATCCTCTGATAACAAAGAGAAAGAAGCTTTTTGAGAAACTTCTTTGTGTTCTGTGAAATCATCTCACAGAGTTACAGCTTTCCCCTCAAGAAGCCTTTCGCTAAGACAGTTCTTGTGGAATTGGCAAAGTGATATTTGGAAGCCCATAGAGGGCTATGGTGAAAAAGGAAATATCCTCAGATGAAATCTAGAAAGAAGCTTCCTGAGAAACTGCTTAGGGCTCTGTTAATTCGTCTCACAGAGTTACATCTGTATTTCGTGGATCTCTTTGCTACCCTTATTTCTGTGGAATCTGAGAACAGATATTTCGGATCCCTTTGAAGACTATAGGGCCAAAGGAAATATCCTCCGATAACAAAGAGAATGAAGGTTTATGAGAACTTCCTTGTGTTCTGTGAAATCATCTCACAGAGTTTCAGCTTTCCCCTCAAGAAGCCTTTCGCTAAGACAGTTCTTGTGGAATTGGCAAAGTGATATTTGGAAGCCCATAGAGGGCTATGGTGAAAAAGGAAATATCCTCAGATGAAATCTGGAGAGAAGCTTCCTGAGAAACTGCTTAGTGTTCTGTTAATTCATCTCACAGAGTTACATCTGTATTTCGTGGATCTCTTTGCTAGCCTTATTTCTGTGGAATCTGAGAACAGATATTTCGGATCCCTTTGAAGACTATAGGGCCAAGGAAAATATCCTCCGATAACAAAGAGAAAGAAGCTTTCTGAAAAACTTCTTTGTGTTCTGTGAAATCATCTCACAGAGTTACAGCTTTCCCCTCAAGAAGCCTTTCGCTAAGACAGTTCTTGTGGAATTGGCAAAGTGATATTTGAAGCCCATAGAGGGCTATGGTGACAAAGGAAATATCCTCAGATAAAATCTGGAAAGAAGCTTCCTGAAACTGCTCTGTGATGTGTGACTTCCACTCACAGAGTTACATCTGCATTTCGTGGATCTCTTTGCTAGCCTTATTTCTGTGGAATCTGAGAACAGATATTTCGGATCCCTTTGAAGACTATAGGGCCAAAGGAAATATCCTCCGATAACAAAGAGAAAGATGCTTTCTGAGAAACTTCTTTGTTTTCTGTGAAATCATCTCACAGAGTTTCAGCTTTCCCCTCAAGAAGCCTTTCGCTAAGACAGTTCTTGTGGAATTGGCAAAGTGATATTTGGAAGCCCATAGAAGGATATTGTGAAAAAGGAAATATCCTCAGATGAAATCTGGAAAGAAGCTTCCTGAGAAACTGCTTAGTGTTCTGTTAATTTATCTCACAGAGTTACATCTGTATTTCGTGGATCTCTTTGCTAGCCTTATTTCTGTGGAATCCGAGAACAGATATTTCGGATCCCTTTGAAGACTATAGGCCCAAAGGAAATATCCTCCGATAACAAAGAGAAAGAAGCTTTCTGAGAAACTTCTTTGTGTTCTCTGAAATCATCTCACAGAGTTACAGCTTTCCCCTCAAGAAGACTTTCGCTAAGACGGTTCTTGTGGAATTGGCAAAGTGATATTTGGAGGCCCATAGAGGGCTATGGTGAAAAAGGAAATATCCTCAGATGAAATCTGGAAAGAAGCATCATGAGAATCTGCTTAGTGCTTTGTCAATTCATCTCACAGTGTTACATCTGTATTTCGTGGATCTCTTTGCTAGCCTTATTTCTGTGGAATCTGAGAACAGATATTTCGGATCCCTTTGAAGACTATAGGGACAAAGGAAATATCCTCCGATAACAAAGAGAAAGAAGCTTTCTGAGAAACTTCTTTGTGTTCTGTGAAATCATCTCACAGAGTTACAGCTTTCCCCTCAAGAAGCCTTTCGCTAAGACAGTTGTTGTGGAATTGGCAAAGTGATATTTGGAGGCCCATAGAGGGCTATGGTGACAAAGGAAATATCCTCAGATAAAATTTGGAAAGAGGCTTCCTGAGAAACTGCTCTGTGATGTGTGACTTCCACTCACAGAGTTACATCTGTATTTCGTGGATCTCTTTGCTAGCCTTATTTCTGTTGAATCTGAGAACAGATATTTCGGATCCCTTTGAAGATTATGGGGCCAAAGGAAATATCCTCCGATAACAAAGAGAAAGAAGCTTTCTGAGAAACTTCTTTGTGTTCTGTGAAATCACCTCACAGAGTTACAGCGTTCCCCTCAACAAGCCTTTCGCTAAAACAGTTCTTGTGGAATTGGCAAAGTGATATTTGGAAGCCCATAGAGGGCTATGGTGAAAAAGGAAATATCCTCAGATAAAATCTGGAAAGAAGCTTCCTGAGAAACTGCTTAGTGTTCTGTTAATTCATCTCACAGAGTTACATCTGTATTTCGTGGATCTCTTTGCTAGCCTTATTTCTGTGGAATCTGAGAACAGATATTTCGGATCCCTTTGAAGACTATAGGGCCAAAGGAAATATCCTCCGATAACAAAGAGAAAGATGCTTTCTGAGACACTTCTTTGTTTTCTGTGAAATCATCTCACAGAGTTTCAGCTTTCCCCTCAAGAAGCCTTTCACTAAGAGAGTTCTTGTGGAATTGGCAAAGTGATATTTGGAAGCCCATAGTGGACTATGGTGACAAAGGAAATATACTCAGATGAAATCTGGAAAGAAGCGTTTTGAGAAACTGCTTAGTGTTCTGTAAATTCATCTCACAGAGTTACATCTGTATTTCGTGGATGTCTTTGCTAGCCTTATTTCTGTGGAATCTGAGAACAGATATTTCGGATCCCTTTGAAGACTATAGGGCCAAAGGAAATATCCTCTGATAACAAAGAGAAAGAAGCTTTCTGAGAAACTTCTTTGTGTTCTGTGAAATCATCTCACAGAGTTACAGCTTTCTCCTCAAGAAGCCTTTCGCTAAGACAGTTCTTGTGGAATTGGCAAAGTGATATTTGGAAGCCCATAGAGGGCTATGGTGAAAAAGGAAATATCCTCAGATGAAATCTAGAAAGAAGCTTCCTGAGAAACTGCTTAGTGCTCTGTTAATTCATCTCACAGAGTTACATCTGTATTTCGTGGATCTCTTTGCTAGCCTTATTTCTGTGGAATCTGAGAACAGATATTTCGGATCCCTTTGAAGACTATAGGGCCAAAGGAAATATCCTCCGATAACAAAGAGAATGAAGGTTTATGAGAAACTTCCTTGTGTTCTGTGAAATCATCTCACAGAGTTACAGCTTTCCCCTCAAGAAGCCTTTCGCTAAGACAGTTCTTGTGGAATTGGCAAAGTGATATTTGGAAGCCCATAGAGGGCTATTGTGAAAAAGGAAATATCCTCAGATGAAATCTGGAAAGAAGCTTCCTGAGAAACTGCTTAGTGTTCTGTTAATTCATCTCACAGAGTTACATCTGTATTTCGTGGATCTCTTTGCTAGCCTTATTTCTGTGGAATCTGAGAACAGATATTTCGGATCCCTTTGAAGACTATAGGGCCAAAGAAAATATCCTCCGATAACAAAGAGAAAGAAGCTTTCTGAAAAACTTCTTTGTGTTCTGTGAAATCATCTCACAGAGTTACAGCGTTCCCCTCAAGAAGCCTTTCGCTAAGACAGTTCTTGTGGAATTGGCAAAGTGATATTTGGAAGCCCATAGAGGGCTATGGTGACAAAGGAAATATCCTCAGATAAAATCTGGAAAGAAGCTTCCTGAGAAACTGCTCTGTGATGTGTGACTTCCACTCACAGAGTTACATCTGTATTTCGTGGATCTCTTTGCTAGCCTTATTTCTGTGGAATCTGAGAACAGATATTTCGGATCCCTTTGAAGACTATAGGGCCAAAGGAAATATCCTCCGATAACAAAGAGAAAGATGCTTTCTGAGAAACTTCTTTGTTTTCTGTGAAATCATCTCACAGAGTTTCAGCTTTCCCCTCAAGAAGCCTTTCGCTAAGACAGTTCTTGTGGAATTGGCAAAGTGATATTTGGAAGCCCATAGTGGACTATGGTGTCAAAGGAAATATCCTCAGATGAAATCTGGAAAGAAGCTTTTTGAGAAATTGCTTAGTGTTCTGTAAATTCATCTCACAGAGTTACATCTGTATTTCGTGGATCTCTTTGCTAGCCTTATTTCTGTGGAATCTGAGAACAGATATTTCGGATCCCTTTGAAGACTATAGGGCCAAAGGAAATATCCTCTGATAACAAAGAGAAAGAAGCTTTCTGAGAAACTTCTTTGTGTTCTGTGAAATCATCTCACAGAGTTACAGCTTTCCCCTCAAGAAGCCTTTCGCTAAGACAGTTCTTGTGGAATTGGCAAAGTGATATTTGGAAGCCCATAGAGGGCTATGGTGAAAAAGGAAATATCCTCAGATGAAATCTAGAAAGAAGCTTCCTGAGAAACTGCTTAGTGCTCTGTTAATTCATCTCACAGAGTTACATCTGTATTTCGTGGATCTCTTTGCTAGCCTTATTTCTCTGGAATCTGAGAACAGATATTTCGGATCCCTTTGAAGACTATAGGGCCAAAGGAAATATCCTCCGATAACAAAGAGAATGAAGGTTTATGAGAAACTTCCTTGTGTTCTGTGAAATCATCTCACAGAGTTACAGCTTTCCCCTCAAGAAGCCTTTCGCTAAGACAGTTCTTGTGGAATTGGCAAAGTGATATTTGGAAGCCCATAGAGGGCTTTTGTGAAAAAGGAAATATCCTCAGGTGAAATCTGGAAAGAAGCTTCCTGAGAAACTGCTTAGTGTTCTGTTAATTCATCTCACAGAGTTACATCTGTATTTCGTGGATCTCTTTGCTAGCCTTATTTCTGTGGAATCTGAGAACAGATATTTCGGATCCCTTTTAAGACTATAGGGCCAAAGGAAATATCCTCCGATAACAAAGAGAAAGAAGCTTTCTGAGAAACTTCTTTGTGTTCTGTGAAATCATCTCACAGAGTTACAGCGTTCCCCTCAAGAAGCCTTTCGCTAAGACAGTTCTTGTGGAATTGGCAAAGTGATATTTGGAAGCCCATAGAGGGCTATGGTGACAAAGGAAATATCCTCAGATAAAATCTGGAAAGAAGCTTCCTGAGAAACTGCTCTGTGATGTGTGACTTCCACTCACAGAGTTACATCTGTATTTCGTGGATCTCTTTGCTAGCCTTATTTCTGTTGAATCTGAGAACAGATATTTCGGATCCCTTTGAAGACTATAGGGCCAAAGGAAATATCCTCCGATAACAAAGAGAAAGAAGCTTTCTGAGAATCTTCTTTGTGTTCTGTGAAATCATCTCACAGAGTTACAGCGTTCCCCTCAAGAAGCCTTTCGCTAAGGCAGTTCTTGTGGAATTGGCAAAGTGATATTTGGAAGCCCATAGAGGGCTATGGTGACAAAGGAAATATCCTCAGATAAAATCTGGAAAGAAGCTTCCTGAGAAACTGCTCGGTGATGTGTGACTTCCACTCACAGAGTTACATCTGTATTTCGTGGATCTCTTTGCTAGCCTTATTTCTGTGGAATCTGAGAACAGATATTTCGGATCCCGTTGAAGACTATAGGGCCAAAGGAAGTATCCTCCGATAACAAAGAGAAAGATGCTTTCTGAGAAACTTCTTTGTGTTCTGTGAAATCATCTCACACAGTTTCAGCTTTCCCCTCAAGAAGCCTTTCGCTAAGACAGTTGTTGTGGAATTGGCAAAGTGATATTTGGAAGCCCATAGTGGCCTATGGTGACAAAGGAAATATCCACAGATGAAATCTGGAAAGAAGTTTCTTGAGAAACTGCTTAGTGTTCTTTAAATTCATCTCACAGAGTTACATCTGTATTTCGTGGATCTCTTTGCTAGCCTTATTTCTGTGGAATCTGAGAACAGATATTTCGGATCCCTTTGAAGACTATCGGGCCAAAGGAAATATCCTCTGATAACAAAGAGAAAGAAGCTTTCTGAGAAACTTCTTTGTGTTCTGTGGAAATCGTCTCACAGAGTTACAGCTTTCCCCTCAAGAAGCCTTTCGCTAAGACAGTTCTTGTGGAATTGGCAAAGTGATATTTGGAAGCCCATAGAGGGCTATGGTGAAAAAGGAAATATCCTCAGATGAAAACTAGAAAGAAGCTTCCTGAGAAACTGCTTAGTGCTCTGTTAATTCTTCTCACAGAGTTACATCTGTATTTCGTGGATCTCTTTGCTAGCCTTATTTCTGTGGAATCTGAGAACAGATATTTCGGATCCCTTTGAAGACTATAGGGCCAAAGGAAATATCCTCCGATAACAAAGAGAATGAAGGTTTCTGAGAAACTTCCTTGTGTTCTATGAAATCATCTCACAGAGTTACATCTTTCCCCTCAAGAAGCCTTTCCCTAAGACAGTTCTTGTGGAATTGGCAAAGTAATATTTGGAAACCCGTAGAGGGCTATGGTGAAAAAGGAAATATCCTCAGATGAAATCTGGAAAGAAGCTTCCTGAGAAACTGCTTAGTGCTCTGTTAATTCATCTCGCAGAGTTACATCTGTATTTCGTGGATCTCTTTGCTAGCCTTATTTCTGTGTAATCTGAGAACAGATATTTCGGATCCCTTTGAAGAAAATAGGGCCAAAGGAAATATCATCCGATAACAAAGAGAAAGAAGCTTTCTGAGAAACTTCTTTGTGTTCTCTGAAATCATCTCAGAGAGATACAGCTTTTCCCTCAAGAAGCCTTTCGCTAAGACAGTTCTTGTGGAATTGGCAAAGTGATATTTGGATGCCCATAGAGGGATATGGTGAAAAACGAAATATCCTCAGGTGAAATCTGGAAAGAAGCTTCCTGAGAAACTGCTTAGTGCTCTGTTAATTCATCTCACTGAGTTACATCTGTATTTCGTGGATCTCTTTGCTAGCCTTATTTCTGTGGAATCTGAGAACAGATATTTCGGATCCCTTTGAAGACTATAGGGCCAAAGGAAATATCCTCCGATAACAAAGAGAAAGAAGCTTTCTGAGAAACTTCTTAGTGTTCTGTGAAATCATCTCACAGAGTTACAGCTTTCCCCTCAAGAAGCCTTTCGCTAAGACAGTTCTTGTGGAATTGGCAAAGTGATATTTGGAAGCCCATAGAGGGCTATGGTGAAAAAGGAAATATCCTCAGATGAAATCTAGAAAGAAGCCTCCTGAGAAACTGCTTAGTGCTCTGTTAATTCATCTCACAGAGTTACATCTGTATTTCGTGGATCTCTTTGCTAGCTTTATTTCTGTGGAATCTGAGAACAGATATTTCGGATCCCTTTGAAGACTACAGGTCCAAAGGAAATATCCTCCGATAACAAAGAGAATGAAGGTTTCAGAGAAACTTCCTTGTGTTCTGTGAAATCATCTCACAGAGTTACAGCTTTCCCCTCAAGAAGCCTTTCGCTAAGACAGTTCTTGTGGTATTGGCAAAGTAATATTTGGAAGCCCATAGAGGGCTATTGTGAAAAAGGAAATATCCTCAGATGAAATCTGGAAAGAAGCTTCCTGAGAAACTGCTTAGTGCTCTGTTAATTCATCTCGCAGAGTTACATCTGTATTTCGTGGATCTCTTTGCTAGCCTTATTTCTGTGGAGTCTGAGAACAGATATTTCGGATCCCTTTGAAGACTATAGGGCCAAAGGAAATATCCTCCGGTAACAAAGAGAAAGAAGCTATCTGAGAAACTCCTTTGTGTTCTGTAAAATCATCTCACAGAGTTACAGCTTTCACCTCAAGAAGCCTTTTGCTAAGACAGTTCTTGTGGAATTGGCAAAGTGATATTTGGAAGCCCATAGAGGGCTATGGTGAAAAAGGTAATATCCTCAGATGAAATCTGGAAAGAAGCTTTCTGAGAAACAGCTTAGTGTTCTGTTAATTCATCTCACAGAGTTACATCTGTATGTCGTGGATCTCTTTGCTAGCCTTATTTCTGTGGATCTGAGAACAGATATTTCGGATCCCTTTGAAGACTATAGGGCCAAAGGAAATATCCTCCGGTAACAAAGAGAAAGAAGCTTTCTGAGAACCTTCTTTGTGTTCTGTGAAATCATCTCACAGAGTTACAGCTTTCCCCTCAAGAAGCCTTTCGCTAAGACAGTTCCTGTGGAATTGGCAAAGTGATATTTGGAAGCCCATAGAGGGCTATTGTGAAAAAGGAAATATCCTCAGATGAAATCTGGATAGAAGCTTCCTGAGAAACTTCTTAGTGCTCTGTTAATTCATCTCGCAGAGTTATATCTGTATTTCGTGGATCTCTTTGCTAGCCTTATCTCTGTGGAATCTGAGAACAGATATTTCGGATTCCTTTGAAGACTATAGGGCCAAAGGAAATATCCTCCGATAACAAAGAGAAAGAAGCTTTCTGAGAAACTTCTTTGTGTTCTGTGAAATCATCTCAAAGAGTTACAACTTTCCCCTCAAGAAGCCTTTCGCTAAGACAGTTCTTGTGGAATTGGCAAAGTGATATTTGGAAGCCCATAGAGGGCTATGGTGACAAAGGAAATATCCTCAGATAAAATCTGGAAAGAAGCTTCCAGAGAAACTGCTCTGTGATGTGTGACTTCCACTCACAGTGTTACATCTGTATTTCGTGGATCTCTTTGCTAGCCTTATTTCTGTGGAATCTGAGAACAGGTATTTCGGATCCCTTTGAAGACTATAGGGCCAAAGGAAATATCCTCCGATATCAAAGAGAAAGAAGCTTTCTGAGAAACTTCTTTGTGTTCTGTGAAATCATCTCACAGAGTTACAGCTTTCCCCTCAAGAAGCCTTTCGCTAAGACAGTTCTTGTGGAATTGGCAAGGTGATATTTGGAAGCACATAGAGGGCTATTGTGAAAATGGAAATATCTTCAGATGAAATCTCGAAAGAAGCTTCCTGAGAAACTGCTTAGTGTTCTGGTAATTCATCTCCAAGAGTTACATCTGTATTTCGTAGATCTCTTTGGTAGCCTTGTTTCTGTGGAATCTGAGAACAGATATTTCGGATCCCTTTGAAGACTATAGGGACAAAGGAAATATCCTCCGATAACAAAGAGAAAGAAGATTTCTGAGAAACTTCTTTGTGTTCTGTGAAATCATCTCACAGAGTTACAGCTTTCCCCTCAAGAAGCCTTTCGCTAAGACAGTTCTTTTGGAATTGGCAAAGTGATATTTGGAAGCCCATAGAGGGCTATGGTGAAAAAGGTAATATCCTCAGATGAAATCTGGAAAGAAGCTTTCTGAGAAACAGCTTAGTGTTCTGTTAATTCATCTCACAGAGTTACATCTGTATGTCGTGGATCTCTTTGCTAGCCTTATTTCTGTGGAATCTGAGAACAGATATTTCGGATCCCTTTGAAGACTATCGGGCCAAAGGAAATATCCTCTGATAATAAAGAGAAAGAAGCTTTCTGAGAAACTTCTTTGTGTTCTGTGGAAATCGTCTCACAGAGTTACAGCTTTCCCCTCAAGAAGCCTTTCGCTAAGACAGTTCTTGTGGAATTGGCAAAGTGATATTTGGAAGCCCATAGAGGGCTATGGTGAAAAAGGAAATATCCTCAGATGAAAACTAGAAAGAAGCTTCCTGAGAAACTGCTTAGTGCTCTGTTAATTCTTCTCACAGAGTTACATCTGTATTTCGTGGATCTCTTTGCTAGCCTTATTTCTGTGGAATCTGAGAACAGATATTTCGGATCCCTTTGAAGACTATAGGGCCAAAGGAAATATCCTCCGATAACAAAGAGAATGAAGGTTTCTGAGAAACTTCCTTGTGTTCTATGAAATCATCTCACAGAGTTACATCTTTCCCCTCAAGAAGCCTTTCCCTAAGACAGTTCTTGTGGAATTGGCAAAGTAATATTTGGAAACCCGTAGAGGGCTATGGTGAAAAAGGAAATATCCTCAGATGAAATCTGGAAAGAAGCTTCCTGAGAAACTGCTTAGTGCTCTGTTAATTCATCTCGCAGAGTTACATCTGTATTTCGTGGATCTCTTTGCTAGCCTTATTTCTGTGTAATCTGAGAACAGATATTTCGGATCCCTTTGAAGAAAATAGGGCCAAAGGAAATATCATCCGATAACAAAGAGAAAGAAGCTTTCTGAGAAACTTCTTTGTGTTCTCTGAAATCATCTCAGAGAGATACAGCTTTTCCCTCAAGAAGCCTTTCGCTAAGACAGTTCTTGTGGAATTGGCAAAGTGATATTTGGATGCCCATAGAGGGATATGGTGAAAAACGAAATATCCTCAGGTGAAATCTGGAAAGAAGCTTCCTGAGAAACTGCTTAGTGCTCTGTTAATTCATCTCACAGAGTTACATCTGTATTTCGTGGATCTCTTTGCTAGCCTTATTTCTGTGGAATCTGAGAACAGATATTTCGGATCCCTTTGAAGACTATAGGGCCAAAGGAAATATCCTCCGATAACAAAGAGAAAGAAGCTTTCTGAGAAA
Organism: Macaca nemestrina; assembly: GCF_043159975.1. Lineage (NCBI taxonomy): Eukaryota > Metazoa > Chordata > Mammalia > Primates > Cercopithecidae > Macaca > Macaca nemestrina. The sequence continues at coordinate 99,570,677 of NC_092138.1, read as the reverse complement.
CTTCTTAGTGTTCTGTGAAATCATCTCACAGAGTTACAGCTTTCCCCTCAAGAAGCCTTTCGCTAAGACAGTTCTTGTGGAATTGGCAAAGTGATATTTGGAAGCCCATAGAGGGCTATGGTGAAAAAGGAAATATCCTCAGATGAAATCTAGAAAGAAGCCTCCTGAGAAACTGCTTAGTGCTCTGTTAATTCATCTCACAGAGTTACATCTGTATTTCGTGGATCTCTTTGCTAGCTTTATTTCTGTGGAATCTGAGAACAGATATTTCGGATCCCTTTGAAGACTACAGGTCCAAAGGAAATATCCTCCGATAACAAAGAGAATGAAGGTTTCAGAGAAACTTCCTTGTGTTCTGTGAAATCATCTCACAGAGTTACAGCTTTCCCCTCAAGAAGCCTTTCGCTAAGACAGTTCTTGTGGTATTGGCAAAGTAATATTTGGAAGCCCATAGAGGGCTATTGTGAAAAAGGAAATATCCTCAGATGAAATCTGGAAAGAAGCTTCCTGAGAAACTGCTTAGTGCTCTGTTAATTCATCTCGCAGAGTTACATCTGTATTTCGTGGATCTCTTTGCTAGCCTTATTTCTGTGGAGTCTGAGAACAGATATTTCGGATCCCTTTGAAGACTATAGGGCCAAAGGAAATATCCTCTGGTAACAAAGAGAAAGAAGCTATCTGAGAAACTCCTTTGTGTTCTGTAAAATCATCTCACAGAGTTACAGCTTTCACCTCAAGAAGCCTTTTGCTAAGACAGTTCTTGTGGAATTGGCAAAGTGATATTTGGAAGCCCATAGAGGGCTATGGTGAAAAAGGTAATATCCTCAGATGAAATCTGGAAAGAAGCTTTCTGAGAAACAGCTTAGTGTTCTGTTAATTCATCTCACAGAGTTACATCTGTATGTCGTGGATCTCTTTGCTAGCCTTATTTCTGTGGATCTGAGAACAGATATTTCGGATCCCTTTGAAGACTATAGGGCCAAAGGAAATATCCTCCGGTAACAAAGAGAAAGAAGCTTTCTGAGAACCTTCTTTGTGTTCTGTGAAATCATCTCACAGAGTTACAGCTTTCCCCTCAAGAAGCCTTTCGCTAAGACAGTTCCTGTGGAATTGGCAAAGTGATATTTGGAAGCCCATAGAGGGCTATTGTGAAAAAGGAAATATCCTCAGATGAAATCTGGATAGAAGCTTCCTGAGAAACTTCTTAGTGCTCTGTTAATTCATCTCGCAGAGTTATATCTGTATTTCGTGGATCTCTTTGCTAGCCTTATCTCTGTGGAATCTGAGAACAGATATTTCGGATTCCTTTGAAGACTATAGGGCCAAAGGAAATATCCTCCGATAACAAAGAGAAAGAAGCTTTCTGAGAAACTTCTTTGTGTTCTGTGAAATCATCTCAAAGAGTTACAACTTTCCCCTCAAGAAGCCTTTCGCTAAGACAGTTCTTGTGGAATTGGCAAAGTGATATTTGGAAGCCCATAGAGGGCTATGGTGACAAAGGAAATATCCTCAGATAAAATCTGGAAAGAAGCTTCCAGAGAAACTGCTCTGTGATGTGTGACTTCCACTCACAGTGTTACATCTGTATTTCGTGGATCTCTTTGCTAGCCTTATTTCTGTGGAATCTGAGAACAGGTATTTCGGATCCCTTTGAAGACTATAGGGCCAAAGGAAATATCCTCCGATATCAAAGAGAAAGAAGCTTTCTGAGAAACTTCTTTGTGTTCTGTGAAATCATCTCACAGAGTTACAGCTTTCCCCTCAAGAAGCCTTTCGCTAAGACAGTTCTTGTGGAATTGGCAAGGTGATATTTGGAAGCACATAGAGGGCTATTGTGAAAATGGAAATATCTTCAGATGAAATCTCGAAAGAAGCTTCCTGAGAAACTGCTTAGTGTTCTGGTAATTCATCTCCAAGAGTTACATCTGTATTTCGTAGATCTCTTTGGTAGCCTTGTTTCTGTGGAATCTGAGAACAGATATTTCGGATCCCTTTGAAGACTATAGGGACAAAGGAAATATCCTCCGATAACAAAGAGAAAGAAGATTTCTGAGAAACTTCTTTGTGTTCTGTGAAATCATCTCACAGAGTTACAGCTTTCCCCTCAAGAAGCCTTTCGCTAAGACAGTTCTTTTGGAATTGGCAAAGTGATATTTGGAAGCCCATAGAGGGCTATGGTGAAAAAGGTAATATCCTCAGATGAAATCTGGAAAGAAGCTTTCTGAGAAACAGCTTAGTGTTCTGTTAATTCATCTCACAGAGTTACATCTGTATGTCGTGGATCTCTTTGCTAGCCTTATTTCTGTGGATCTGAGAACAGATATTTCGGATCCCTTTGAAGACTATAGGGCCAAAGGAAATATCCTCCGATAACAAAGAGAAAGAAGCTTTCTAAGAACCTTCTTTGTGTTCTGTGAAATCATCTCACAGAGTTACAGCTTTCCCCTCAAGAAGCCTTTCGCTAAGACAGTTCTTGTGGAATTGGCAAAGTGATATTTGGAAGCCCATAGAGGGCTATTGTGAAAAAGGAAATATCCTCAGATGAAATCTAGAAAGAAGCTTCCTGAGAAACTTCTTAGTGCTCTGTTAATTCATCTCGCAGAGTTATATCTGTATTTCGTGGATCTCTTTGCTAGCCTTATTTCTGTGGAATCTGAGAACAGATATTTCGGATTCCTTTGAAGACTATAGGGCCAAAGGAAATATCCTCCGATAACAAAGAGAAAGAAGCTTTCTGAGAAACTTCTTTGTGTTCTGTGAAATCATCTCAAAGAGTTACAACTTTCCCCTCAGGAAGCCTTTCGCTAAGACAGTTCTTGTGGAATTGGCAAAGTGATATTTGGAAGCCCATAGAGGGCTATGGTGACAAAGGAAATATCCTCAGATAAAATCTGGAAAGAAGCTTCCTGAGAAACTGCTCTGTGATGTGTGACTTCCACTCACAGAGTTACATCTGTATTTCGTGGATCTCTTTGCTAGCCTTATTTCTGTGGAATCTGAGAACAGATATTTCTGATCCCGTTGAAGACTATAGGGCCAAAGGAAGTATCCTCTGTTAACAAAGAGCAAGAAGCTTTCTGAGAAACTTCTTTGTGTTCTGTGAAATCATCTCACAGAGTTAAAGCTTTCCCCTCAAGAAGCCTTTCGCTAAGACAGTTCTTGTGGAATTGGCAAGGTGATATTTGGAAGCCCATAGAGGGCTACTGTGAAAAAGGAAATATCTTCAGATGAAATCTCGAAAGAAGCTTCCTGAGAAACTGCTTAGTGTTCTGGTAATTCATCTCACAGAGTTACATCTGTATTTCGTGGATCTCTTTGCTAGCCTTATTTCTATGGAATCTGAGAACAGATATTTCGGATCCCTTTGAAGACTATAGGGCCAAAGGAAATATCCTCCGGTAACAAAGAGAAAGAAGCTTTCTGAGAAACTTCTTTGTGTTCTGTGAAATCATCTCACAGAGTTACAGCTTTCCCCTCAATAAGCCTTTTGCTAAGACAGTTCTTGTGGAATTGGCAAAGTGATATTTGGAAGCCCATAGAGGGCTATGGTGAAAAAGGTAATATCCTCAGATGAAATCTGGAAAGAAGCTTTCTGAGAAACAGCTTAGTGTTCTGTTAATTCATCTCACAGAGTTACATCTGTATGTCGTGGATCTCTTTGCTAGCCTTATTTCTGTGGATCTGAGAACAGATATTTCGGATCCCTTTGAAGACTATAGGGCCAAAGGAAATATCCTCCGGTAACAAAGAGAAAGAAGCTTTCTGAGAACCTTCTTTGTGTTCTGTGAAATCATCTCACAGAGTTACAGCTTTCCCCTCAAGAAGCCTTTCGCTAAGACAGTTCCTGTGGAATTGGCAAAGTGATATTTGGAAGCCCATAGAGGGCTATTGTGAAAAAGGAAATATCCTCAGATGAAATCTGGATAGAAGCTTCCTGAGAAACTTCTTAGTGCTCTGTTAATTCATCTCGCAGAGTTATATCTGTATTTCGTGGATCTCTTTGCTAGCCTTATCTCTGTGGAATCTGAGAACAGATATTTCGGATTCCTTTGAAGACTATAGGGCCAAAGGAAATATCCTCCGATAACAAAGAGAAAGAAGCTTTCTGAGAAACTTCTTTGTGTTCTGTGAAATCATCTCAAAGAGTTACAACTTTCCCCTCAAGAAGCCTTTCGCTAAGACAGTTCTTGTGGAATTGGCAAAGTGATATTTGGAAGCCCATAGAGGGCTATGGTGACAAAGGAAATATCCTCAGATAAAATCTGGAAAGAAGCTTCCAGAGAAACTGCTCTGTGATGTGTGACTTCCACTCACAGTGTTACATCTGTATTTCGTGGATCTCTTTGCTAGCCTTATTTCTGTGGAATCTGAGAACAGGTATTTCGGATCCCTTTGAAGACTATAGGGCCAAAGGAAATATCCTCCGATATCAAAGAGAAAGAAGCTTTCTGAGAAACTTCTTTGTGTTCTGTGAAATCATCTCACAGAGTTACAGCTTTCCCCTCAAGAAGCCTTTCGCTAAGACAGTTCTTGTGGAATTGGCAAGGTGATATTTGGAAGCACATAGAGGGCTATTGTGAAAATGGAAATATCTTCAGATGAAATCTCGAAAGAAGCTTCCTGAGAAACTGCTTAGTGTTCTGGTAATTCATCTCCAAGAGTTACATCTGTATTTCGTAGATCTCTTTGGTAGCCTTGTTTCTGTGGAATCTGAGAACAGATATTTCGGATCCCTTTGAAGACTATAGGGACAAAGGAAATATCCTCCGATAACAAAGAGAAAGAAGATTTCTGAGAAACTTCTTTGTGTTCTGTGAAATCATCTCACAGAGTTACAGCTTTCCCCTCAAGAAGCCTTTCGCTAAGACAGTTCTTTTGGAATTGGCAAAGTGATATTTGGAAGCCCATAGAGGGCTATGGTGAAAAAGGTAATATCCTCAGATGAAATCTGGAAAGAAGCTTTCTGAGAAACAGCTTAGTGTTCTGTTAATTCATCTCACAGAGTTACATCTGTATGTCGTGGATCTCTTTGCTAGCCTTATTTCTGTGGATCTGAGAACAGATATTTCGGATCCCTTTGAAGACTATAGGGCCAAAGGAAATATCCTCCGATAACAAAGAGAAAGAAGCTTTCTAAGAACCTTCTTTGTGTTCTGTGAAATCATCTCACAGAGTTACAGCTTTCCCCTCAAGAAGCCTTTCGCTAAGACAGTTCTTGTGGAATTGGCAAAGTGATATTTGGAAGCCCATAGAGGGCTATTGTGAAAAAGGAAATATCCTCAGATGAAATCTAGAAAGAAGCTTCCTGAGAAACTTCTTAGTGCTCTGTTAATTCATCTCGCAGAGTTATATCTGTATTTCGTGGATCTCTTTGCTAGCCTTATTTCTGTGGAATCTGAGAACAGATATTTCGGATTCCTTTGAAGACTATAGGGCCAAAGGAAATATCCTCCGATAACAAAGAGAAAGAAGCTTTCTGAGAAACTTCTTTGTGTTCTGTGAAATCATCTCAAAGAGTTACAACTTTCCCCTCAGGAAGCCTTTCGCTAAGACAGTTCTTGTGGAATTGGCAAAGTGATATTTGGAAGCCCATAGAGGGCTATGGTGACAAAGGAAATATCCTCAGATAAAATCTGGAAAGAAGCTTCCTGAGAAACTGCTCTGTGATGTGTGACTTCCACTCACAGAGTTACATCTGTATTTCGTGGATCTCTTTGCTAGCCTTATTTCTGTGGAATCTGAGAACAGATATTTCTGATCCCGTTGAAGACTATAGGGCCAAAGGAAGTATCCTCTGTTAACAAAGAGCAAGAAGCTTTCTGAGAAACTTCTTTGTGTTCTGTGAAATCATCTCACAGAGTTAAAGCTTTCCCCTCAAGAAGCCTTTCGCTAAGACAGTTCTTGTGGAATTGGCAAGGTGATATTTGGAAGCCCATAGAGGGCTACTGTGAAAAAGGAAATATCTTCAGATGAAATCTCGAAAGAAGCTTCCTGAGAAACTGCTTAGTGTTCTGGTAATTCATCTCACAGAGTTACATCTGTATTTCGTGGATCTCTTTGCTAGCCTTATTTCTATGGAATCTGAGAACAGATATTTCGGATCCCTTTGAAGACTATAGGGCCAAAGGAAATATCCTCCGGTAACAAAGAGAAAGAAGCTTTCTGAGAAACTTCTTTGTGTTCTGTGAAATCATCTCACAGAGTTACAGCTTTCCCCTCAATAAGCCTTTTGCTAAGACAGTTCTTGTGGAATTGGCAAAGTGATATTTGGAAGCCCATAGAGGGCTATGGTGAAAAAGGTAATATCCTCAGATGAAATCTGGAAAGAAGCTTTCTGAGAAACAGCTTAGTGTTCTGTTAATTCATCTCACAGAGTTACATCTGTATGTCGTGGATCTCTTTGCTAGCCTTATTTCTGTGGATCTGAGAACAGATATTTCGGATCCCTTTGAAGACTATAGGGCCAAAGGAAATATCCTCCGGTAACAAAGAGAAAGAAGCTTTCTGAGAACCTTCTTTGTGTTCTGTGAAATCATCTCACAGAGTTACAGCTTTCCCCTCAAGAAGCCTTTCGCTAAGACAGTTCCTGTGGAATTGGCAAAGTGATATTTGGAAGCCCATAGAGGGCTATTGTGAAAAAGGAAATATCCTCAGATGAAATCTGGATAGAAGCTTCCTGAAAAACTTCTTAGTGCTCTGTTAATTCATCTCGCAGAGTTATATCTGTATTTCGTGGATCTCTTTGCTAGCCTTATCTCTGTGGAATCTGAGAACAGATATTTCGGATTCCTTTGAAGACTATAGGGCCAAAGGAAATATCCTCCGATAACAAAGAGAAAGAAGCTTTCTGAGAAACTTCTTTGTGTTCTGTGAAATCATCTCAAAGAGTTACAACTTTCCCCTCAAGAAGCCTTTCGCTAAGACAGTTCTTGTGGAATTGGCAAAGTGATATTTGGAAGCCCATAGAGGGCTATGGTGAAAAAGGTAATATCCTCAGATGAAATCTGGAAAGAAGCTTTCTGAGAAACAGCTTAGTGTTCTGTTAATTCATCTCACAGAGTTACATCTGTATGTCGTGGATCTCTTTGCTAGCCTTATTTCTGTGGATCTGAGAACAGATATTTCGGATCCCTTTGAAGACTATAGGGCCAAAGGAAATATCCTCCGGTAACAAAGAGAAAGAAGCTTTCTGAGAACCTTCTTTGTGTTCTGTGAAATCATCTCACAGAGTTACAGCTTTCCCCTCAAGAAGCCTTTCGCTAAGACAGTTCCTGTGGAATTGGCAAAGTGATATTTGGAAGCCCATAGAGGGCTATTGTGAAAAAGGAAATATCCTCAGATGAAATCTGGATAGAAGCTTCCTGAGAAACTTCTTAGTGCTCTGTTAATTCATCTCGCAGAGTTATATCTGTATTTCGTGGATCTCTTTGCTAGCCTTATCTCTGTGGAATCTGAGAACAGATATTTCGGATTCCTTTGAAGACTATAGGGCCAAAGGAAATATCCTCCGATAACAAAGAGAAAGAAGCTTTCTGAGAAACTTCTTTGTGTTCTGTGAAATCATCTCAAAGAGTTACAACTTTCCCCTCAAGAAGCCTTTCGCTAAGACAGTTCTTGTGGAATTGGCAAAGTGATATTTGGAAGCCCATAGAGGGCTATGGTGAAAAAGGTAATATCCTCAGATGAAATCTGGAAAGAAGCTTTCTGAGAAACAGCTTAGTGTTCTGTTAATTCATCTCACAGAGTTACATCTGTATGTCGTGGATCTCTTTGCTAGCCTTATTTCTGTGGATCTGAGAACAGATATTTCGGATCCCTTTGAAGACTATAGGGCCAAAGGAAATATCCTCCGGTAACAAAGAGAAAGAAGCTTTCTGAGAACCTGCTTTGTGTTCTGTGAAATCATCTCGCAGAGTTACAGCTTTCCCCTCAAGAAGCCTTTCGCTAAGACAGTTCCTGTGGAATTGGCAAAGTGATATTTGGAAGTCCATAGAGGGCTATTGTGAAAAAGGAAATATCCTCAGATGAAATCTGGATAGAAGCTTCCTGAGAAACTTCTTAGTGCTCTGTTAATTCATCTCGCAGAGTTATATCTGTATTTCGTGGATCTCTTTGCTAGCCTTATCTCTGTGGAATCTGAGAACAGATATTTCGGATTCCTTTGAAGACTATAGGGCCAAAGGAAATATCCTCCGATAACAAAGAGAAAGAAGCTTTCTGAGAAACTTCTTTGTGTTCTGTGAAATCATCTCAAAGAGTTACAACTTTCCCCTCAAGAAGCCTTTCGCTAAGACAGTTCTTGTGGAATTGGCAAAGTGATATTTGGAAGCCCATAGAGGGCTATGGTGACAAAGGAAATATCCTCAGATAAAATCTGGAAAGAAGCTTCCAGAGAAACTGCTCTGTGATGTGTGACTTCCACTCACAGTGTTACATCTGTATTTCGTGGATCTCTTTGCTAGCCTTATTTCTGTGGAATCTGAGAACAGGTATTTCGGATCCCTTTGAAGACTATAGGGCCAAAGGAAATATCCTCCGATATCAAAGAGAAAGAAGCTTTCTGAGAAACTTCTTTGTGTTCTGTGAAATCATCTCACAGAGTTACAGCTTTCCCCTCAAGAAGCCTTTCGCTAAGACAGTTCTTGTGGAATTGGCAAGGTGATATTTGGAAGCACATAGAGGGCTATTGTGAAAATGGAAATATCTTCAGATGAAATCTCGAAAGAAGCTTCCTGAGAAACTGCTTAGTGTTCTGGTAATTCATCTCCAAGAGTTACATCTGTATTTCGTAGATCTCTTTGGTAGCCTTGTTTCTGTGGAATCTGAGAACAGATATTTCGGATCCCTTTGAAGACTATAGGGACAAAGGAAATATCCTCCGATAACAAAGAGAAAGAAGATTTCTGAGAAACTTCTTTGTGTTCTGTGAAATCATCTCACAGAGTTACAGCTTTCCCCTCAAGAAGCCTTTCGCTAAGACAGTTCTTTTGGAATTGGCAAAGTGATATTTGGAAGCCCATAGAGGGCTATGGTGAAAAAGGTAATATCCTCAGATGAAATCTGGAAAGAAGCTTTCTGAGAAACAGCTTAGTGTTCTGTTAATTCATCTCACAGAGTTACATCTGTATGTCGTGGATCTCTTTGCTAGCCTTATTTCTGTGGATCTGAGAACAGATATTTCGGATCCCTTTGAAGACTATAGGGCCAAAGGAAATATCCTCCGATAACAAAGAGAAAGAAGCTTTCTAAGAACCTTCTTTGTGTTCTGTGAAATCATCTCACAGAGTTACAGCTTTCCCCTCAAGAAGCCTTTCGCTAAGACAGTTCTTGTGGAATTGGCAAAGTGATATTTGGAAGCCCATAGAGGGCTATTGTGAAAAAGGAAATATCCTCAGATGAAATCTAGAAAGAAGCTTCCTGAGAAACTTCTTAGTGCTCTGTTAATTCATCTCGCAGAGTTATATCTGTATTTCGTGGATCTCTTTGCTAGCCTTATTTCTGTGGAATCTGAGAACAGATATTTCGGATTCCTTTGAAGACTATAGGGCCAAAGGAAATATCCTCCGATAACAAAGAGAAAGAAGCTTTCTGAGAAACTTCTTTGTGTTCTGTGAAATCATCTCAAAGAGTTACAACTTTCCCCTCAGGAAGCCTTTCGCTAAGACAGTTCTTGTGGAATTGGCAAAGTGATATTTGGAAGCCCATAGAGGGCTATGGTGACAAAGGAAATATCCTCAGATAAAATCTGGAAAGAAGCTTCCTGAGAAACTGCTCTGTGATGTGTGACTTCCACTCACAGAGTTACATCTGTATTTCGTGGATCTCTTTGCTAGCCTTTTTTCTGTGGAATCTGAGAACAGATATTTCTGATCCCGTTGAAGACTATAGGGCCAAAGGAAGTATCCTCTGTTAACAAAGAGAAAGAAGCTTTCTGAGAAACTTCTTTGTGTTCTGTGAAATCATCTCACAGAGTTACAGCTTTCCCCTCAAGAAGCCTTTCGCTAAGACAGTTCTTGTGGAATTGGCAAGGTGATATTTGGAAGCCCATAGAGGGCTACTGTGAAAAAGGAAATATCTTCAGATGAAATCTCGAAAGAAGCTTCCTGAGAAACTGCTTAGTGTTCTGGTAATTCATCTCACAGAGTTACATCTGTATTTCGTGGATCTCTTTGCTAGCCTTATTTCTATGGAATCTGAGAACAGATATTTCGGATCCCTTTGAAGACTATAGGGCCAAAGGAAATATCCTCCGGTAACAAAGAGAAAGAAGCTTTCTGAGAAACTTCTTTGTGTTCTGTGAAATCATCTCACAGAGTTACAGCTTTCCCCTCAATAAGCCTTTTGCTAAGACAGTTCTTTTGGAATTGGCAAAGTGATATTTGGAAGCCCATAGAGGGCTATGGTGAAAAAGGTAATATCCTCAGATGAAATCTGGAAAGAAGCTTTCTGAGAAACAGCTTAGTGTTCTGTTAATTCATCTCACAAAGTTACATCTGTATTTCGTGGATCTCTTTGCTAGCCTTATTTCTGTGTAATCTGAGAACAGATATTTCGGATCCCTTTGAAGACAATAGGGCCAAAGGAAATATCATCCGATAACAAAGAGAAAGAAGCTTTCTGAGAAACTTCTTTGTGTTCTCTGAAATCATCTAAGAGAGATACAGCTTTCCCCTCAAGAAGCCTTTCGCTAAGACAGTTCTTGTGGAATTGGCAAAGTGATATTTGGAAGCCCATAGAGGGCTATGGTGAAAAAGGAAATATCCTCAGTTGAAATCTGGAAAGAAGCTTCCTGAGAAACTGCTTAGTGCTCTGTTAATTCATCTCACAGAGTTACATCTGTATTTCGTGGATCTCTTTGCTAGCCTTATTTCTGTGGAATCTGAGAACAGATAATTCGGATCCCTTTGAAGACTATAGGGCCAAAGGAAATATCCTCCGGTAACAAAGAGAAAGAAGCTTTCTGAGAACCTTCTTTGTGTTCTGTGAAATCATCTCACAGAGTTACAGCTTTCCCCTCAAGAAGCCTTTCGCTAAGACAGTTCCTGTGGAATTGGCAAAGTGATATTTGGAAGCCCATAGAGGGCTATTGTGAAAAAGGAAATATCCTCAGATGAAATCTGGATAGAAGCTTCCTGAGAAACTTCTTAGTGCTCTGTTAATTCATCTCGCAGAGTTATATCTGTATTTCGTGGATCTCTTTGCTAGCCTTATCTCTGTGGAATCTGAGAACAGATATTTCGGATTCCTTTGAAGACTATAGGGCCAAAGGAAATATCCTCCGATAACAAAGAGAAAGAAGCTTTCTGAGAAACTTCTTTGTGTTCTGTGAAATCATCTCAAAGAGTTACAACTTTCCCCTCAAGAAGCCTTTCGCTAAGACAGTTCTTGTGGAATTGGCAAAGTGATATTTGGAAGCCCATAGAGGGCTATGGTGACAAAGGAAATATCCTCAGATAAAATCTGGAAAGAAGCTTCCAGAGAAACTGCTCTGTGATGTGTGACTTCCACTCACAGTGTTACATCTGTATTTCGTGGATCTCTTTGCTAGCCTTATTTCTGTGGAATCTGAGAACAGGTATTTCGGATCCCTTTGAAGACTATAGGGCCAAAGGAAATATCCTCCGATATCAAAGAGAAAGAAGCTTTCTGAGAAACTTCTTTGTGTTCTGTGAAATCATCTCACAGAGTTACAGCTTTCCCCTCAAGAAGCCTTTCGCTAAGACAGTTCTTGTGGAATTGGCAAGGTGATATTTGGAAGCACATAGAGGGCTATTGTGAAAATGGAAATATCTTCAGATGAAATCTCGAAAGAAGCTTCCTGAGAAACTGCTTAGTGTTCTGGTAATTCATCTCCAAGAGTTACATCTGTATTTCGTAGATCTCTTTGGTAGCCTTGTTTCTGTGGAATCTGAGAACAGATATTTCGGATCCCTTTGAAGACTATAGGGACAAAGGAAATATCCTCCGATAACAAAGAGAAAGAAGATTTCTGAGAAACTTCTTTGTGTTCTGTGAAATCATCTCACAGAGTTACAGCTTTCCCCTCAAGAAGCCTTTCGCTAAGACAGTTCTTTTGGAATTGGCAAAGTGATATTTGGAAGCCCATAGAGGGCTATGGTGAAAAAGGTAATATCCTCAGATGAAATCTGGAAAGAAGCTTTCTGAGAAACAGCTTAGTGTTCTGTTAATTCATCTCACAGAGTTACATCTGTATGTCGTGGATCTCTTTGCTAGCCTTATTTCTGTGGATCTGAGAACAGATATTTCGGATCCCTTTGAAGACTATAGGGCCAAAGGAAATATCCTCCGATAACAAAGAGAAAGAAGCTTTCTAAGAACCTTCTTTGTGTTCTGTGAAATCATCTCACAGAGTTACAGCTTTCCCCTCAAGAAGCCTTTCGCTAAGACAGTTCTTGTGGAATTGGCAAAGTGATATTTGGAAGCCCATAGAGGGCTATTGTGAAAAAGGAAATATCCTCAGATGAAATCTAGAAAGAAGCTTCCTGAGAAACTTCTTAGTGCTCTGTTAATTCATCTCGCAGAGTTATATCTGTATTTCGTGGATCTCTTTGCTAGCCTTATTTCTGTGGAATCTGAGAACAGATATTTCGGATTCCTTTGAAGACTATAGGGCCAAAGGAAATATCCTCCGATAACAAAGAGAAAGAAGCTTTCTGAGAAACTTCTTTGTGTTCTGTGAAATCATCTCAAAGAGTTACAACTTTCCCCTCAGGAAGCCTTTCGCTAAGACAGTTCTTGTGGAATTGGCAAAGTGATATTTGGAAGCCCATAGAGGGCTATGGTGACAAAGGAAATATCCTCAGATAAAATCTGGAAAGAAGCTTCCTGAGAAACTGCTCTGTGATGTGTGACTTCCACTCACAGAGTTACATCTGTATTTCGTGGATCTCTTTGCTAGCCTTATTTCTGTGGAATCTGAGAACAGATATTTCTGATCCCGTTGAAGACTATAGGGCCAAAGGAAGTATCCTCTGTTAACAAAGAGCAAGAAGCTTTCTGAGAAACTTCTTTGTGTTCTGTGAAATCATCTCACAGAGTTACAGCTTTCCCCTCAAGAAGCCTTTCGCTAAGACAGTTCTTGTGGAATTGGCAAGGTGATATTTGGAAGCCCATAGAGGGCTACTGTGAAAAAGGAAATATCTTCAGATGAAATCTCGAAAGAAGCTTCCTGAGAAACTGCTTAGTGTTCTGGTAATTCATCTCACAGAGTTACATCTGTATTTCGTGGATCTCTTTGCTAGCCTTATTTCTATGGAATCTGAGAACAGATATTTCGGATCCCTTTGAAGACTATAGGGCCAAAGGAAATATCCTCCGGTAACAAAGAGAAAGAAGCTTTCTGAGAAACTTCTTTGTGTTCTGTGAAATCATCTCACAGAGTTACAGCTTTCCCCTCAATAAGCCTTTTGCTAAGACAGTTCTTGTGGAATTGGCAAAGTGATATTTGGAAGCCCATAGAGGGCTATGGTGAAAAAGGTAATATCCTCAGATGAAATCTGGAAAGAAGCTTTCTGAGAAACAGCTTAGTGTTCTGTTAATTCATCTCACAAAGTTACATCTGTATTTCGTGGATCTCTTTGCTAGCCTTATTTCTGTGTAATCTGAGAACAGATATTTCGGATCCCTTTGAAGACAATAGGGCCAAAGGAAATATCATCCGATAACAAAGAGAAAGAAGCTTTCTGAGAAACTTCTTTGTGTTCTCTGAAATCATCTAAGAGAGATACAGCTTTCCCCTCAAGAAGCCTTTCGCTAAGACAGTTCTTGTGGAATTGGCAAAGTGATATTTGGAAGCCCATAGAGGGCTATGGTGAAAAAGGAAATATCCTCAGTTGAAATCTGGAAAGAAGCTTCCTGAGAAACTGCTTAGTGCTCTGTTAATTCATCTCACAGAGTTACATCTGTATTTCGTGGATCTCTTTGCTAGCCTTATTTCTGTGGAATCTGAGAACAGATAATTCGGATCCCTTTGAAGACTATAGGGCCAAAGGAAATATCCTCCGATAACAAAGAGAAAGAAGCTTTCTGAGAAACTTCTTAGTGTTCTGTGAAATCATCTCACAGAGTTACAGCTTTCCCCTCAAGAAGCCTTTCGCTAAGACAGTTGTTGTGGAATTGGCAAAATGATATTTGGAAGCCCTTAGAGGGCTATTGCGAAAAAGGAAATATCCTCAGATGAAATCTGGAAAGAAGCTTCCTGAGAAACTGCTCTGTGATGTGTGACTTCCACTCACAGAGTTACATCTGTATTTCGTGGATCTCTTTGCTAGCCTTATTTCTGTGGAATCTGAGAACAGATATTTCTGATCCCGTTGAAGACTATAGGGCCAAAGGAAGTATCCTCTGTTAACAAAGAGCAAGAAGCTTTCTGAGAAACTTCTTTGTGTTCTGTGAAATCATCTCACAGAGTTACAGCTTTCCCCTCAAGAAGCCTTTCGCTAAGACAGTTCTTGTGGAATTGGCAAGGTGATATTTGGAAGCCCATAGAGGGCTACTGTGAAAAAGGAAATATCTTCAGATGAAATCTCGAAAGAAGCTTCCTGAGAAACTGCTTAGTGTTCTGGTAATTCATCTCACAGAGTTACATCTGTATTTCGTGGATCTCTTTGCTAGCCTTATTTCTATGGAATCTGAGAACAGATATTTCGGATCCCTTTGAAGACTATAGGGCCAAAGGAAATATCCTCCGGTAACAAAGAGAAAGAAGCTTTCTGAGAAACTTCTTTGTGTTCTGTGAAATCATCTCACAGAGTTACAGCTTTCCCCTCAATAAGCCTTTTGCTAAGACAGTTCTTGTGGAATTGGCAAAGTGATATTTGGAAGCCCATAGAGGGCTATGGTGAAAAAGGTAATATCCTCAGATGAAATCTGGAAAGAAGCTTTCTGAGAAACAGCTTAGTGTTCTGTTAATTCATCTCACAGAGTTACATCTGTATGTCGTGGATCTCTTTGCTAGCCTTATTTCTGTGGATCTGAGAACAGATATTTCGGATCCCTTTGAAGACTATAGGGCCAAAGGAAATATCCTCCGGTAACAAAGAGAAAGAAGCTTTCTGAGAACCTTCTTTGTGTTCTGTGAAATCATCTCACAGAGTTACAGCTTTCCCCTCAAGAAGCCTTTCTCTAAGACAGTTCCTGTGGAATTGGCAAAGTGATATTTGGAAGCCCATAGAGGGCTATTGTGAAAAAGGAAATATCCTCAGATGAAATCTGGATAGAAGCTTCCTGAGAAACTTCTTAGTGCTCTGTTAATTCATCTCGCAGAGTTATATCTGTATTTCGTGGATCTCTTTGCTAGCCTTATCTCTGTGGAATCTGAGAACAGATATTTCGGATTCCTTTGAAGACTATAGGGCCAAAGGAAATATCCTCCGATAACAAAGAGAAAGAAGCTTTCTGAGAAACTTCTTTGTGTTCTGTGAAATCATCTCAAAGAGTTACAACTTTCCCCTCAAGAAGCCTTTCGCTAAGACAGTTCTTGTGGAATTGGCAAAGTGATATTTGGAAGCCCATAGAGGGCTATGGTGAAAAAGGTAATATCCTCAGATGAAATCTGGAAAGAAGCTTTCTGAGAAACAGCTTAGTGTTCTGTTAATTCATCTCACAGAGTTACATCTGTATGTCGTGGATCTCTTTGCTAGCCTTATTTCTGTGGATCTGAGAACAGATATTTCGGATCCCTTTGAAGACTATAGGGCCAAAGGAAATATCCTCCGGTAACAAAGAGAAAGAAGCTTTCTGAGAACCTTCTTTGTGTTCTGTGAAATCATCTCACAGAGTTACAGCTTTCCCCTCAAGAAGCCTTTCGCTAAGACAGTTCCTGTGGAATTGGCAAAGTGATATTTGGAAGCCCATAGAGGGCTATTGTGAAAAAGGAAATATCCTCAGATGAAATCTGGATAGAAGCTTCCTGAGAAACTTCTTAGTGCTCTGTTAATTCATCTCGCAGAGTTATATCTGTATTTCGTGGATCTCTTTGCTAGCCTTATCTCTGTGGAATCTGAGAACAGATATTTCGGATTCCTTTGAAGACTATAGGGCCAAAGGAAATATCCTCCGATAACAAAGAGAAAGAAGCTTTCTGAGAAACTTCTTTGTGTTCTGTGAAATCATCTCAAAGAGTTACAACTTTCCCCTCAAGAAGCCTTTCGCTAAGACAGTTCTTGTGGAATTGGCAAAGTGATATTTGGAAGCCCATAGAGGGCTATGGTGACAAAGGAAATATCCTCAGATAAAATCTGGAAAGAAGCTTCCAGAGAAACTGCTCTGTGATGTGTGACTTCCACTCACAGTGTTACATCTGTATTTCGTGGATCTCTTTGCTAGCCTTATTTCTGTGGAATCTGAGAACAGGTATTTCGGATCCCTTTGAAGACTATAGGGCCAAAGGAAATATCCTCCGATATCAAAGAGAAAGAAGCTTTCTGAGAAACTTCTTTGTGTTCTGTGAAATCATCTCACAGAGTTACAGCTTTCCCCTCAAGAAGCCTTTCGCTAAGACAGTTCTTGTGGAATTGGCAAGGTGATATTTGGAAGCACATAGAGGGCTATTGTGAAAATGGAAATATCTTCAGATGAAATCTCGAAAGAAGCTTCCTGAGAAACTGCTTAGTGTTCTGGTAATTCATCTCCAAGAGTTACATCTGTATTTCGTAGATCTCTTTGGTAGCCTTGTTTCTGTGGAATCTGAGAACAGATATTTCGGATCCCTTTGAAGACTATAGGGACAAAGGAAATATCCTCCGATAACAAAGAGAAAGAAGATTTCTGAGAAACTTCTTTGTGTTCTGTGAAATCATCTCACAGAGTTACAGCTTTCCCCTCAAGAAGCCTTTCGCTAAGACAGTTCTTTTGGAATTGGCAAAGTGATATTTGGAAGCCCATAGAGGGCTATGGTGAAAAAGGTAATATCCTCAGATGAAATCTGGAAAGAAGCTTTCTGAGAAACAGCTTAGTGTTCTGTTAATTCATCTCACAGAGTTACATCTGTATGTCGTGGATCTCTTTGCTAGCCTTATTTCTGTGGATCTGAGAACAGATATTTCGGATCCCTTTGAAGACTATAGGGCCAAAGGAAATATCCTCCGATAACAAAGAGAAAGAAGCTTTCTAAGAACCTTCTTTGTGTTCTGTGAAATCATCTCACAGAGTTACAGCTTTCCCCTCAAGAAGCCTTTCGCTAAGACAGTTCTTGTGGAATTGGCAAAGTGATATTTGGAAGCCCATAGAGGGCTATTGTGAAAAAGGAAATATCCTCAGATGAAATCTAGAAAGAAGCTTCCTGAGAAACTTCTTAGTGCTCTGTTAATTCATCTCGCAGAGTTATATCTGTATTTCGTGGATCTCTTTGCTAGCCTTATTTCTGTGGAATCTGAGAACAGATATTTCGGATTCCTTTGAAGACTATAGGGCCAAAGGAAATATCCTCCGATAACAAAGAGAAAGAAGCTTTCTGAGAAACTTCTTTGTGTTCTGTGAAATCATCTCAAAGAGTTACAACTTTCCCCTCAGGAAGCCTTTCGCTAAGACAGTTCTTGTGGAATTGGCAAAGTGATATTTGGAAGCCCATAGAGGGCTATGGTGACAAAGGAAATATCCTCAGATAAAATCTGGAAAGAAGCTTCCTGAGAAACTGCTCTGTGATGTGTGACTTCCACTCACAGAGTTACATCTGTATTTCGTGGATCTCTTTGCTAGCCTTATTTCTGTGGAATCTGAGAACAGATATTTCTGATCCCGTTGAAGACTATAGGGCCAAAGGAAGTATCCTCTGTTAACAAAGAGCAAGAAGCTTTCTGAGAAACTTCTTTGTGTTCTGTGAAATCATCTCACAGAGTTACAGCTTTCCCCTCAAGAAGCCTTTCGCTAAGACAGTTCTTGTGGAATTGGCAAGGTGATATTTGGAAGCCCATAGAGGGCTACTGTGAAAAAGGAAATATCTTCAGATGAAATCTCGAAAGAAGCTTCCTGAGAAACTGCTTAGTGTTCTGGTAATTCATCTCACAGAGTTACATCTGTATTTCGTGGATCTCTTTGCTAGCCTTATTTCTATGGAATCTGAGAACAGATATTTCGGATCCCTTTGAAGACTATAGGGCCAAAGGAAATATCCTCCGGTAACAAAGAGAAAGAAGCTTTCTGAGAAACTTCTTTGTGTTCTGTGAAATCATCTCACAGAGTTACAGCTTTCCCCTCAATAAGCCTTTTGCTAAGACAGTTCTTGTGGAATTGGCAAAGTGATATTTGGAAGCCCATAGAGGGCTATGGTGAAAAAGGTAATATCCTCAGATGAAATCTGGAAAGAAGCTTTCTGAGAAACAGCTTAGTGTTCTGTTAATTCATCTCACAAAGTTACATCTGTATTTCGTGGATCTCTTTGCTAGCCTTATTTCTGTGTAATCTGAGAACAGATATTTCGGATCCCTTTGAAGACAATAGGGCCAAAGGAAATATCATCCGATAACAAAGAGAAAGAAGCTTTCTGAGAAACTTCTTTGTGTTCTCTGAAATCATCTAAGAGAGATACAGCTTTCCCCTCAAGAAGCCTTTCGCTAAGACAGTTCTTGTGGAATTGGCAAAGTGATATTTGGAAGCCCATAGAGGGCTATGGTGAAAAAGGAAATATCCTCAGTTGAAATCTGGAAAGAAGCTTCCTGAGAAACTGCTTAGTGCTCTGTTAATTCATCTCACAGAGTTACATCTGTATTTCGTGGATCTCTTTGCTAGCCTTATTTCTGTGGAATCTGAGAACAGATAATTCGGATCCCTTTGAAGACTATAGGGCCAAAGGAAATATCCTCCGATAACAAAGAGAAAGAAGCTTTCTGAGAAACTTCTTAGTGTTCTGTGAAATCATCTCACAGAGTTACAGCTTTCCCCTCAAGAAGCCTTTCGCTAAGACAGTTGTTGTGGAATTGGCAAAATGATATTTGGAAGCCCTTAGAGGGCTATTGCGAAAAAGGAAATATCCTCAGATGAAATCTGGAAAGAAGCTTCCTGAGAAACTGCTTAGTGCTCTGTTAATTCATCTCACAGAGTTACATCTGTATTTCGTGGATCTCTTTGCTAGCCTTGTTTCTGTGGAATCTGAGAACAGATATTTCGGATCTCTTTGAAGACTATAGGGCCAAAGGAAATATCCTCCGATAACAAAGAGAAAGAAGCTTTCTGAGAAACTTCTTTGTGTTCTGTGAAATCATCTCACAGAGTTACAGCTTTCCCCTCAAGAAGCCTTTCGCTAAGACAGTTCTTGTGGAATTGGCAAAGTGATATTTGGAAGCCCATAGAGGGCTATGGTGACAAAGGAAATATCCTCAGATGAAATCTGGAAAGAAGCTTCCTGAGAAACTGCTTAGTGCTCTGTTAATTCATCTCACAGAGTTACATCTGTATTTCGTGGATCTCTTTGCTAGCCTTATTTCTGTGGAATCTGAGAACAGATATTTCGGATCCCTTTGAAGACTATAGGGCCAAAGGAAATATCCTCCGATAACAAAGAGAAAGAAGCTTTCTGAGAAACTTCTTTGTGTTCTGTGAAATCATCTCACAGAGTTACAGCTTTCCCCTCAAGAAGCCTTTCGCTAAGACAGTTCTTGTGGAATTGGCAAGGTGATATTTGGAAGCCCATAGAGGGCTATTGTGAAAATGGAAATATCTTCAGATGAAATCTCGAAAGAAGCTTCCTGAGAAACTGCTTAGTGTTCTGGTAATTCATCTCCAAGAGTTACATCTGTATTTCGTAGATCTCTTTGGTAGCCTTGTTTCTGTGGAATCTGAGAACAGATATTTCGGATCCCTTTGAAGACTATAGGGCCAAAGGAAATATCCTCCGATAACAAAGAGAAAGAAGCTTTCTGAGAAACTTCTTTGTGTTCTGTGAAATCATCTCACAGAGTTACAGCTTTCCCCTCAAGAAGCCTTTCGCTAAGACAGTTCTTGTGGAATTGGCAAAGTGATATTTGGAAGCCCATAGAGGGCTATGGTGAAAAAGGTAATATCCTCAGATGAAATCTGGAAAGAAGCTTTCTGAGAAACAGCTTAGTGTTCTGTTAATTCATCTCACAGAGTTACATCTGTATGTCGTGGATCTCTTTGCTAGCCTTATTTCTGTGGATCTGAGAACAGATATTTCGGATCCCTTTGAAGACTATAGGGCCAAAGGAAATATCCTCCGATAACAAAGAGAAAGAAGCTTTCTAAGAACCTTCTTTGTGTTCTGTGAAATCATCTCACAGAGTTACAGCTTTCCCCTCAAGAAGCCTTTCGCTAAGACAGTTCTTGTGGAATTGGCAAAGTGATATTTGGAAGCCCATAGAGGGCTATTGTGAAAAAGGAAATATCCTCAGATGAAATCTAGAAAGAAGCTTCCTGAGAAACTTCTTAGTGCTCTGTTAATTCATCTCGCAGAGTTATATCTGTATTTCGTGGATCTCTTTGCTAGCCTTATTTCTGTGGAATCTGAGAACAGATATTTCGGATTCCTTTGAAGACTATAGGGCCAAAGGAAATATCCTCCGATAACAAAGAGAAAGAAGCTTTCTGAGAAACTTCTTTGTGTTCTGTGAAATCATCTCAAAGAGTTACAACTTTCCCCTCAGGAAGCCTTTCGCTAAGACAGTTCTTGTGGAATTGGCAAAGTGATATTTGGAAGCCCATAGAGGGCTATGGTGACAAAGGAAATATCCTCAGATAAAATCTGGAAAGAAGCTTCCTGAGAAACTGCTCTGTGATGTGTGACTTCCACTCACAGAGTTACATCTGTATTTCGTGGATCTCTTTGCTAGCCTTATTTCTGTGGAATCTGAGAACAGATATTTCTGATCCCGTTGAAGACTATAGGGCCAAAGGAAGTATCCTCTGTTAACAAAGAGCAAGAAGCTTTCTGAGAAACTTCTTTGTGTTCTGTGAAATCATCTCACAGCGTTACAGCTTTCCCCTCAAGATGCCTTTCGCTAAGACAGTTCTTGTGGAATTGGCAAGGTGATATTTGGAAGCCCAAAGAGGGCTACTGTGAAAAAGGAAATATCTTCAGATGAAATCTCGAAAGAAGCTTCCTGAGAAACTGCTTAGTGTTCTGGTAATTCATCTCACAGAGTTACATCTGTATTTCGTGGATCTCTTTGCTAGCCTTATTTCTATGGAATCTGAGAACAGATATTTCGGATCCCTTTGAAGACTATAGGGCCAAAGGAAATATCCTCCGGTAACAAAGAGAAAGAAGCTTTCTGAGAAACTTCTTTGTGTTCTGTGAAATCATCTCACAGAGTTACAGCTTTCCCCTCAATAAGCCTTTTGCTAAGACAGTTCTTGTGGAATTGGCAAAGTGATATTTGGAAGCCCATAGAGGGCTATGTTGAAAAAGGTAATATCCTCAGATGAAATCTGGAAAGAAGCTTTCTGAGAAACAGCTTAGTGTTCTGTTAATTCATCTCACAAAGTTACATCTGTATTTCGTGGATCTCTTTGCTAGCCTTATTTCTGTGGAATCTGAGAACAGATATTTCGGATCCCTTTGAAGACAATAGGGCCAAAGGAAATATCATCCGATAACAAAGAGAAAGAAGCTTTCTGAGAAACTTCTTTGTGTTCTCTGAAATCATCTAAGAGAGATACAGCTTTCCCCTCAAGAAGCCTTTCGCTAAGACAGTTCTTGTGGAATTGGCAAAGTGATATTTGGATGCCCATAGAGGGCTATGGTGAAAAAGGAAATATCCTCAGGTGAAATCTGGAAAGAAGCTTCCTGAGAAAATGCTTAGTGCTCTGTTAATTCATCTCACAGAGTTACATCTGTATTTCGTGGATCTCTTTGCTAGCCTTATTTCTGTGGAATCTGAGAACAGATATTTCCAATCCCTTTGAAGACTATAGGGCCAAAGGAAATATCCTCCGATAACAAAGAGAAAGAAGATTTCTGAGAAACTTCATAGTGTTCTGTGAAATCATCTCACAGAGTTACAGCTTTCCCCTCAAGAAGCCTTTCGCTAAGACAGTTCTTGTGGAATTGGCAAAGTGATATTTGGAAGCCCATATAGGGCTATGGTGAAAAAGGTAATATCCTCAGATGAAATCTGGAAAGAAGCTTTCTGAGAAACAGCTTAGTGTTCTGTTAATTCATCTCAGAAAGTTACATCTGTATTTCGTGGATCTCTTTGCTAGCCTTATTTCTGTGTAATCTGAGAACAGATATTTCGGATCCCTTTGAAGACAATAGGGCCAAAGGAAATATCATCCGATAACAAAGAGAAAGAAGCTTTCTGAGAAACTTCTTTGTGTTCTCTGAAATCATCTCAGAGAGATACAGCTTTCCCCTCAAGAAGCCTTTCGCTAAGACAGTTCTTGGGGAATTGGCAAAGTGATATTTGGAAGCCCATAGAGGGCTATGGTGAAAAAGGAAATATCCTCAGATGAAATCTGGAAAGAAAATTCCTGAGAAACTGCTTAGTGCTCTGTTAATTCATCTCACAGAGTTACATCTGTATTTCGTGGATCTCTTTGCTAGCCTTATTTCTGTGGAATCTGAGAACAGATATTTCGGATCCCTTTGAAGACTATAGGGCCAAAGGAAATATCCTCCGATAACAAAGAGAAAGAAGCTTTCTGAGAAACTTCTTTGTGTTCTGTGAAATCATCTCACAGAGTTACAGCTTTCCCCTCAAGAAGCCTTTCGCTAAGACAGTTCTTTTGGAATTGGCAAAGTGATATTTGGAAGCCCATAGAGGGCTAAGGTTAAAAAAGGTAATATCCTCAGATGAAATCTGGAAAGAAGCTTTCTGAGAAACATCTTAGTGTTCTGTTAATTCATCTCACACAGTTACATCTGTATGTCGTGGAAATCTTTGCTAGCCTTATTTCTGTGTAATCTGAGAACAGATAATTCGGATCCCTTTGAAGACAATAGGGCCAAAGGAAATATCATCCGATAACAAAGATAAAGAAGCTTTCTGAGAAACTTCTTTGTGTTCTGTAAAATCATCTCACAGAGTTACAGCTTTCCCCTAAAGAAGCCTTTTGCTAAGACAGTTCTTGTGGAATTGGCAAAGTGATATTTGGAAGCCCATAGAGGGCTACGGTGAAAAAGGTAATATCCTCACATGAAATCTGGAAAGAAGCTTTCTGAGAAACAGCTTAGTGTTCTGTTAATTCATCTCACAGAGTTACATCTGTATGTCGTGGATCTCTTTGCTAGCCTTATTTCTGTGGAATCTGAGAACAGATATTTCGGATCCCATTGAAGACTACAGGGCCAAAGGAAATATCCTCCGATAACAAAGAGAAAGAAGCTTTCTGAGAATCTTCTTTGTGTTCTCTGAAATCATCTCACAGAGTTACAGCTTTCCTCTCAAAAGCCTTTCCCTAAGACAGTTCTTGTGGAATTGGCAAAGTGATATTTGGAAGCCCATAGAGGGCTATGGTGAAAAAGGAAATATCCTCAGATGAAATCTGGAAAGAAGCTTCCTGAGAAACTGCTTAGTGCTCTGTTAATTCATCTCACAGTGTTACATCTGTATTTCGTGGATTTCTTTGCTAGCCTTATTTCTGTGGAATCTGAGAACAGATATTTCGGATCCCTTTGAAGACTATAGGGCCAAAGGAAATATCCTCTGATAACAAAGAGAAAGAAGCTTTCTGAGAAACTTCTTTGAGTTCCGTGAAATCATCTCACAGAGTTACAGCTTTCCCCTCAAGAAGCCTTTCGCTAAGACAGTTCTTGTGGAATTGGCAAAGTGATATTTGGAAGCCCGTAGAGGGCTATGGTGAAAAAGGAAATATCCTCAGATGAAATCTAGAAAGAAGCTTCCTGAGAAACTGCTCTGTGATGTGTGACTTCCACTCACAGAGTTTCACCTGTATTTCGTGGATCTCTTTGCTAGCCTTATTTCTGTGGTATCTGAGAACAGATATTTCGGATCCCTTTGAAGACTATAGGGCCAAAGGAAATGTCCTCCGATAACAAAGAGAAAGAAGCTTTCTGAGAAACTTCTTTGTGTTCTGTGAAATCATCTCACAGAGTTACAGCTTTCCCCTCAAGAAGCCTTTCGCTAAGACAGTTCATGTGGAATTGGCAAAGTGATATTTGGAAGCCCATAGAGGGCTATGGTGACAAAGGAAATATCCTCAGATAAAATCTGGAAAGAAGCTTCCTGAGAAACTGCTCTGTGATGTGTGACTTCCACTCACAGAGTTACATCTGTATTTCGTGGATCTCTTTGCTAGCCTTATTTCTGTGGAATCTGAGAACAGATATTTCGGATCCCTTTGAAAACTATAGGGCCAAAGGAAATATCCTCTGATAACAAAGAGAAAGAAGCTTTCTGAGAAACTTCTTTGTGTTCTTTGAAATCATCTCACAGAGTTACAGCTTTCCCCTCAAGAAGCCTTTCCCTAAGACATTTCTTGTGGAAATGGAAAAGTGATATTTGGAAGCCCATAGAGGGCTACGGTGAAAAAGGAAATATCCTCAGATGAAATCTAGAAAGAAGCTTCCTGAGAACTGCTTAGTGCTCTGTTAATTCATCTCACAGAGTTACATCTGTATTTCGTGGATATATTTGCTAGCCTTATTTCTGTGGAATCTGAGAACAGATAATTCGGATCCCTTTGAAGACGATAGGGCCAAAGGAAATATCCTCTGATAACAAAGAGAAAGAAGCTTTCTGAGAAACTTCTTTGTGTTCTTTAAAATCATCTCACAGAGTTACAGCTTTACCCTCAAGAAGCCTTTCGCTAAGACAGTTCTTGTGGAATTGGCAAAGTGATATTTGGAAGCCCATAGAGGGCTATGGTGAAAAAGGAAATATCCTCAGATGAAATCTAGAAAGAAACTTCCTGAGAAACTGCTTAGTGCTCTGTTAATTCATCTCGCAGAGTAACATCTGTATTTCGTGGATCTCTTTGCTAGCCTTATTTCTGTGGAATCTGAGAACAGATATTTCGGATCCCTTTGAAGACTACAGGGCCAAAGGAAATATCCTCCGCTAACAAAGAGAAAGAAGCTTTCTGAGAAACTTCTTTGTGTTCTGTGAAATAATCTCACAGAGTTACAGCTTTCCCCTCAAGAAGCCTTTCGCTAAGACAGTTCTTGTGGAATTGGCAAAGTGATATTTGGAAGCCCATAGAGGGCTATGGTGACAAAGGAAATATCCTCAGATAAAATCTGTAAAGAAGCTTCCTGAGAAACTGCTCTGTGATGTGTGACTTCCACTCACAGAGTTACATCTGCATTTCGTGGATCTCTTTGCTAGCTTTATTTCTGCGGAATCTGAGAACAGATATTTCGGATCCCGTTGAAGACTATAGGGCCAAAGGAAGTATCCTCTGATAACAAAGAGCACGAAGCTTTCTGAGAAACTTCCTTGTGTTCTTTGAAATCATCTCACAGAGTTACAGCTTTCCCCTCAAGAAGCCTTTCGCTAAGACAGTGCTTGTGGAATTGGCAAAGTGATATTTGGAAGCCCATAGAGGGCTACGGTGAAAAAGGAAATATCCTCAGATGAAATCTAGAAAGAAGCTTCCTGAGAACTGCTTAGTGCTCTGTTAATTCATCTCACAGAGTTACATCTGTATTTCGTGGATATATTTGCTAGCCTTATTTCTGTGGAATCTGAGAACAGATAATTCGGATCCCTTTGAAGACGATAGGGCCAAAGGAAATATCCTCTGATAACAAAGAGAAAGAAGCTTTCTGAGAAACTTCTTTGTGTTCTTTAAAATCATCTCACAGAGTTACAGCTTTACCCTCAAGAAGCCTTTCGCTAAGACAGTTCTTGTGGAATTGGCAAAGTGATATTTGGAAGCCCATAGAGGGCTATGGTGAAAAAGGAAATATCCTTAGATGAAATCTAGAAAGAAACTTCCTGAGAAACTGCTTAGTGCTCTGTTAATTCATCTCGCAGAGTAACATCTGTATTTCGTGGATCTCTTTGCTAGCCTTATTTCTGTGGAATCTGAGAACAGATATTTCGGATCCCTTTGAAGACTACAGGGCCAAAGGAAATATCCTCCGCTAACAAAGAGAAAGAAGCTTTCTGAGAAACTTCTTTGTGTTCTGTGAAATCATCTCACAGAGTTACAGCTTTCCCCTCAAGAAGCCTTTCGCTAAGACAGTTCTTGTGGAATTGGCAAAGTGATATTTGGAAGCCCATAGAGGGCTATGGTGACAAAGGAAATATCCTCAGATAAAATCTGTAAAGAAGCTTCCTGAGAAACTGCTCTGTGATGTGTGACTTCCACTCACAGAGTTACATCTGCATTTCGTGGATCTCTTTGCTAGCTTTATTTCTGTGGAATCTGAGAACAGATATTTCGGATCCCGTTGAAGACTATAGGGCCAAAGGAAGTATCCTCTGATAACAAAGAGCACGAAGCTTTCTGAGAAACTTCCTTGTGTTCTTTGAAATCATCTCACAGAGTTACAGCTTTCCCCTCAAGAAGCCTTTCGCTAAGACAGTGCTTGT
Source organism: Macaca nemestrina (assembly GCF_043159975.1). Classification (NCBI taxonomy): domain Eukaryota; kingdom Metazoa; phylum Chordata; class Mammalia; order Primates; family Cercopithecidae; genus Macaca; species Macaca nemestrina. Next base: position 99,544,203 of record NC_092138.1, on the reverse strand, counting down.
GGAATTGGCAAAGTGATATTTGGAAGCCCATAGAGGGCTATGGTGAAAAAGGAAATATCCTCAGATGAAATCTGGAAAGAAGCTTCCTGAGAAACTGCTTAGTGTTCTGTTAATTCATCTCACAGAGTTACATCTGTATTTCGTGGATCTCTTTGCTAGCCTTATTTCTGTGGAATCTGAGAACAGATATTTCGGATCCCTTTGAAGACTATAGGGCCAAAGGAAATATCCTCCGAAAACAAAGAGAAAGAAGCTTTCTGAGAAACTTCTTTGTGTTCTGTGAAATCATCTCACAGAGTTACAGCTTTCCCCTCAAGAAGCCTTTCGCTAAGACAGTTGTAGTGGAATTGGCAAAGTGATATTTGGAAGCCCATAGAGGGCTATGGTGAAAAAGGAAATATCCTCAGATGAAATCTGGAAAGAAGCTTCCTGAGAAACTGCTTAGTGTTCTGTTAATTCAACTCACAGAGTTACATCTGTATTTCGTGGATCTCTTTGCTAGCCTTATTTCTGTGGAATCTGAGAAAAGATATTTCGGATCCCTTTGAAGACTATAGGGCCAAAGGAAATATCCTCCGATAACAAAGAGAAAGACGCTTTCTGAGAAACTTCTTTGTGTTCTGTGAAATCATCTCACAGAGTTTCAGCTTTCCCCTCAAGAAGCCTTTCGCTAAGACAGTTCTTGTGGAATTGGAAAAGTGATATTTGGAAGCCCATAGTGGCCTATGGTGACAAAGGAAATATCCTCATATGAAATCTGGAAAGAAGCTTGTTGAGAAACTGCTTAGTGTTCTGTAAATTCATCTCACAGAGTTACATCTGTATTTCGTGGATCTCTTTGCTAGCCTTATTTCTGTGGAATCTGAGAACAGATATTTCGGATCCCTTTGAAGACTATAGGGCCAAAGGAAATATCCTCTGATAACAAAGAGAAAGAAGCTTTCTGAGAAACTTCTTTGTGTTCTGTGAAATCATATCACAGAGTTACAGCTTTCCCCTCAAGAAGCCTTTCACTAAGACAGTTCTTGTGGAATTGGCAAAGTGATATTTGGAAGCCCATAGAGGGCTACGGTGAAAAAGGTAATATCCTCAGATGAAATCTGGAAAGAAGCTTTCTGAGAAACAGCTTACTGTTCTGTTAATTCACCTCACAGAGTTACATCTGTATGTCGTGGATCTCTTTGCTAGCCTTATTTCTGTGGTATCTGAGAACAGATATTTCGGATCCCTTTGAAGACTATAGGGCCAAAGGAAATATCCTCCGATAACAAAGAGAAAGAAGCTTTCTGAGAATCTTCTTTGTGTTCTCTGAAATCATCTCACAGAGTTACAGCTTTCCCCTCAAGAAGCCTTTCGCTAAGACAGTTCTTGTGGAATTGACAAAGTGATATTTGGAAGCCCATAGAGGGCTATGGTGAAAAAGGAAATATCCTCAGATGAAATCTAGAAAGAAGCTTCCTGAGAAACTGCTTAGTGCTCTGTTAATTCATCTCACAGTGTTACATTTGTATTTCGTGGATCTCTTTGCTAGCCTTATTTCTGTGGAATCTGAGAACAGATAATTCGGATCCCTTTGAAGACTATAGGGCCAAAGGAAATATCCTCCGATAACAAAGAGATTGAATGTTTCTGAGAAACTTCCTTGTGTTCTGTAAAATCATCTCACAGAGTTACATCTTTCCCCTCAAGAAGCGTTTCCCTAAGACAGTTCTTGTGGAATTGGCAAAGTAATATTTGGAAGCCCATAGAGGGCTATGGTGAAAAAGGAAATATCCTCAGATGAAATCTGGAAAGAAGCTTCCTGAGAATCTGCTTAGTGTTCTGTTAATTCATCTCACAGAGTTACATCTGTATTTCGTGGATCTCTTTGCTAGCCTTATTTCTGTGGAATCTGAGAACAGATATTTCGGATCCCTTTGAAAACTATAGGGCCAAAGGAAATATCCTCTGATAACAAAGAGAAAGAAGCTTTCTGAGAAACTTCTTTGTGTTCTGTGAAATCATCTCACAGAGGTACAGCTTTCCCCTCAAGAAGCCTTTCCCTAAGACATTTCTAGTGGAATTGGCAAAGTGATATTTGGAAGCCCATACAGGGCTATGGTGACAAAGGAAATATCCTCATATAAAATCTGGAAAGAAGCTTCCTGAGAAACTGCTCTGTGATGTGTGACTTCCACTCACAGAGTTACATCTGTGTTTCGTGGATCTCTTTGCTAGCCTTATTTCTGTGGAATCTGAGAACAGATATTTCGGATCCCGTTGAAGGCTATATGGCCAAAAGGAAGTATCCTCTGATAGCAAAGAGCAAGAAGCTTTCTGAGAAACTTCCTTGTGTTCTGTGAAATCATCTCACAGAGTTACAGCTTTCCCCTCAAGAAGCCTTTCGCTAAGACAGTGCTTGTGGAATTGGCAATGTGATATTTGGAAGCCCATAGAGGGCTATGGTGAAAAAGGAAATATCCTCAGATGAAATCTGGAAAGAAGCTTCCTGAGAAACTGCTTAGTGCTCTGTTAATTCATCTCACAGAGTTACATCTGTATTTCGTGGATCTCATTGCTAGCCTTATTTCTGTGGAACCTGAGAACAGATATTTCGGATCCCGTTGAAGACTATATGGCCAAAGGAAGTATCCTCTGATAACAAAGAGCAAGAAGCTTTCTGAGAAACTTCCTTGTGTTCTGTGAAATCATCTCACAGAGTTACAGCTTTCCCCTCAAGAAGCCTTTCACTAACACAGTGCTTGTGGAATTGGCAAAGTGATATTTGGAAGCCCATAGAGGGCTATGGTGAAAAAGGAAATATCCTCAGATAAAATCTGGAAAGAAGCTTCCTGAGAAACTGCTTAGTGCTCTGTTAATTCATCTCACAGAGTTACATCTGTATTTCGTGGATCTCTTTGCTCGCGTTATTTCTGTGGAATCTGAGAACAGATATTTCGGATCCCGTTGAAGACTATAGGGCCAAAGGAAATATCCTCCGATAACAAAGAGAAAGAAGCTTTCTGAGAAACTTCTTCGTGTTCTGTGAAATCATCTCACAGTGTTACAGCTTTCCCCTCAAGAAGCCTTTCGCTAAGACAGTTCTTGGGGAATTGGCAAAGTGATATTTGGAAGCCCATAGAGGGCTATGGTGAAAAAGGAAATATCCTCAGAAGAAATCTAGAAAGAAGCTTCCTGAGAAACTGCTTAGTGCTCTGTTAATTCATCTCACAGAGTTACATCTGTGTTTCGTGGATCTCTTTGCTAGCCTTATTTCTGTGGAATCTGAGAACAGATATTTCGGATCCCTTTGAAGACTATAGGGCCAAAGGAAATATCCTCCGATAACAAAGAGAATGAAGGTTTATGAGAAACTTCCTTGTGTTCTGTGAAATCATCTCACAGAGTTACAGCTTTCCCCTCAAGAAGCCTTTCGCTAAGACAGTTCTTGTGGAATTGGCAAAGTGATATGGAAGCCCATAGAGGGCTATTGTGAAAAAGGAAATATCCTCAGATGAAATCTGGATAGAAGCTTCCTGAGAAACTGCTTAGTGTTCTGTTAATTCATCTCACAGAGTTACATCTGTATTTCGTGGATCTCTTTGCTAGCCTTATTTCTGTGGAATCTGAGAACACATATTTCGGATCCCTTTGAAGACTATAGGGCCAAAGGAAATATCCTCCGGTAACAAAGAGAAAGAAGCTTTCTGAGAAACTTCTTTGTGTTCTGTAAAATTATCTCACAGAGTTACAGCTTTCACCTCAAGAAGCCTTTTGCTAAGACAGTTCTTGTGGAATTGGCAAAGTGATATTTGGAAGCCCATACAGGGCTATGGTGACAAAGGAAATATCCTCAGATAAAATCTGGAAAGAAGCTTCCTGAGAAACTGCTCTGTGATGTGTGACTTCCACTCACAGAGTTACATCTGCATTTCGTGGATCTCTTTGCTAGCTTTATATCTGTGGAATCTGAGAACAGATATTTCGGATCCCGTTGAAGACTATAGGGCCAAAGGAAGTATCCTCTGATAACAAAGAGGACGAAGCTTTCTGAGAAACTTCTTTGTGTTGTGTGAAATCATCTCACAGAGTTACAGCTTTCCCTTCAAGAAGCCTTTCGCTAAGACAGTTGTAGTGGAATTGGCAAAGTGATATTTGGAAGCCCATAGAGCGCTATGGTGAAAAAGGAAATATCCTCAGATGAAATCTGGAAAGAAGCTTCCTGAGAAACTGCTTAGTGTTCTGTTAATTCATCTCACAGAGTTACATCTGTATTTCGTGGATCTCTTTGCTAGCCTTATTTCTGTGGAATCTGAGAAAAGATATTTCGGATCCCTTTGAAGACTATAGGGCCAAAGGAAATATCCTCCGATAACAAACAGAAAGATGCTTTCTGAGAAACTTCTTTGTGTTCTGTGAAATCATCTCACAGAGTTACAGCTTTCCCCTCAAGAAGCCTTTCGCTAAGACAGTTCTTGTGGAATTGGCAAAGTGATATTTGGAAGCCCATAGTGGCCTATGGTGACAAAGGAAATATCCTCATATGAAATCTGGAAAGAAGCTTGTTGAGAAACTGCTTAGTGTTCTGTAAATTCATCTCACAGATTTACATCTGTATTTCGTGGATCTCTTTGCTAGCCTTATTTCTGTGGAATCTGAGAACAGATATTTCGGATCCCTTTGAAGACTATAGGGCCAAAGGAAATATCCTCTGATAACAAAGAGAAAGAAGCTTTCTGAGAAACTTCTTTGTGTTCTGTAAAATTATCTCACAGAGTTACAGCTTTCACCTCAAGAAGCCTTTTGCTAAGACAGTTCTTGTGGAATTGGCAAAGTGATATTTGGAAGCCCATAGAGGGCTACGGTGAAAAAGGTAATATCCTCAGATGAAATCTGGAAAGAAGCTTTCCGAGAAACAGCTTACTGTTCTGTTAATTCATCTCACAGAGTTACATCTGTATGTCGTGGATCTCTTTGCTAGCCTTATTTCTGTGGTATCTGAGAACAGATATTTCGGATCCCTTTGAAGACTACAGGGCCAAAGGAAATATCCTCCGATAACAAAGAGAAAGAAGCTTTCTGAGAATCTTCTTTGTGTTCTCTGAAATCATCTCACAGAGTTACAGCTTTCCCCTCAAGAAGCCTTTCGCTAAGACAGTTCTTGTGGAATTGACAAAGTGATATTTGGAAGCCCATAGAGGGCTATGGTGAAAAAGGAAGTAACCTCAGATGAAATCTAGAAAGAAGCTTCCTGAGAAACTGCTTAGTGCTCTGTTAATTCATCTCTCAGTGTTACATTTGTATTTCGTGGATCTCTTTGCTAGCCTTATTTCTGTGGAATCGGAGAACAGATATTTCGGATCCCTTTGAAGACTGTAGGGCCAAAGGAAATATCCTCCGATAACAAAGAGAATGAAGGTTTCTGAGAAACTTCCTTGTGTTCTGTGAAATCATCTCACAGAGTTACATCTTTCCCCTCAAGAAGCCTTTCCCTAAGACAGTTGTTGTGGAATTGGCAAAGTAATATTTGGAAGCCCATAGAGGGCTATGGTGAAAAAGGAAATATCCTCAGATGAAATCTGGAAAGAAGCTTCCTGAGAAACTGCTTAGTGTTCTGTTAATTCATCTCACAGAGTTACATCTGTATTTCGTGGATCTCTTTGCTAGCCTTATTTCTGTGGAATCTGAGAACAGATATTTCGGATCCCTTTGAAAACTATAGGGCCAAAGGAAATATCCTCTGATAACAAAGAGAAAGAAGCTTTCTGAGAAACTTCTTTGTGTTCTGTGAAATCATCTCACAGAGGTACAGCTTTCCCCTCAAGAAGCCTTTCCCTAAGACATTTCTAGTGGAATTGGCAAAGTGATATTTGGAAGCCCATACAGGGCTATGGTGACAAAGGAAATATCCTCAGATGAAATCTGGAAAGAAGCTTCCTGAGAAACTGCTTAGTGTTCTGTAAATTCATCACACAGAGTTACATCTGTATTTCGTGGATCTCTTTGCTAGCCTTATTTCTGTGGAATCTGAGAACAGATATTTCGGATCCCTTTGAAGACTATAGGGCCAAAGGAAATATCCTCTGATAACAAAGAGAAAGAAGCTTTCTGAGAAACTTCTTTGTGTTCTGTGAAATCATCTCACAGAGTTACAGCTTTCCCCTCAAGAAGCCTTTCGCTAAGACAGTTCTTGTGGAATTGGCAAAGTGATATTTGGACGCCCATAGAGGGCTATGGTGAAAAAGGAAATATCCTCAGATAAAATCTGGAAAGAAGCTTCCTGAGAAACTGCTCTGTGATGTGTGACTTCCACTCACAGAGTTACATCTGCATTTCGTGGATCTCTTTGCTAGCTTTATTTCTGTGGAATCTGAGAACAGATATTTCGGATCCCGTTGAAGACTATAGGGCGAAAGGAAGTATCCTCTGATAACAAAGAGGACGAAGCTTTCTGAGAAACTTCTTTGTGTTCTGTGAAATCATCTCACAGAGTTACAGCTTTCCCTTCAAGAAGCCTTTCGCTAAGACAGTTGTAGTGGAATTGGCAAAGTGATATTTGGAAGCCCGTAGAGCGCTATGGTGAAAAAGGAAATATCCTCAGATGAAATCTGGAAAGAAGCTTCCTGAGAAACTGCTTAGTGTTCTGTTAATTCATCTCACAGAGTTACATCTGTATTTCGTGGATCTCTTTGCTAGCCTTATTTCTGTGGAATCTGAGAAAAGATATTTCGGATCCCTTTGAAGACTATAGGGCCAAAGGAAATATCCTCCGATAACAAACAGAAAGATGCTTTCTGAGAAACTTCTTTGTGTTCTGTGAAATCATCTCACAGAGTTACAGCTTTCCCCTCAAGAAGCCTTTCGCTAAGACAGTTCTTGTGGAATTGGCAAAGTGATATTTGGAAGCCCATAGTGGCCTATGGTGACAAAGGAAATATCCTCATATGAAATCTGGAAAGAAGCTTGTTGAGAAACTGCTTAGTGTTCTGTAAATTCATCTCACAGAGTTACATCTGTATTTCGTGGATCTCTTTGCTAGCCTTATTTCTGTGGAATCTGAGAACAGATATTTCGGATCCCTTTGAAGACTATAGGGCCAAAGGAAATATCCTCTGATAACAAAGAGAAAGAAGCTTTCTGAGAAACTTCTTTGTGTTCTGTGAAATCATATCACAGAGTTACAGCTTTCCCCTCAAGAAGCCTTTCACTAAGACAGTTCTTGTGGAATTGGCAAAGTGATATTTGGAAGCCCATAGAGGGCTACGGTGAAAAAGGTAATATCCTCAGATGAAATCTGGAAAGAAGCTTTCTGAGAAACAGCTTACTGTTCTGTTAATTCATCTCACAGAGTTACATCTGTATGTCGTGGATCTCTTTGCTAGCCTTATTTCTGTGGTATCTGAGAACAGATATTTCGGATCCCTTTGAAGACTACAGGGCCAAAGGAAATATCCTCCGATAACAAAGAGAAAGAAGCTTTCTGAGAATCTTCTTTGTGTTCTCTGAAATCATCTCACAGAGTTACAGCTTTCCCCTCAAGAAGCCTTTCGCTAAGACAGTTCTTGTGGAATTGACAAAGTGATATTTGGAAGCCCATAGAGGGCTATGGTGAAAAAGGAAGTAACCTCAGATGAAATCTAGAAAGAAGCTTCCTGAGAAACTGCTTAGTGCTCTGTTAATTCATCTCTCAGTGTTACATTTGTATTTCGTGGATCTCTTTGCTAGCCTTATTTCTGTGGAATCGGAGAACAGATATTTCGGATCCCTTTGAAGACTGTAGGGCCAAAGGAAATATCCTCCGATAACAAAGAGAATGAAGGTTTCTGAGAAACTTCCTTGTGTTCTGTGAAATCATCTCACAGAGTTACATCTTTCCCCTCAAGAAGCCTTTCCCTAAGACAGTTGTTGTGGAATTGGCAAAGTAATATTTGGAAGCCCATAGAGGGCTATGGTGAAAAAGGAAATATCCTCAGATGAAATCTGGAAAGAAGCTTACTGAGAAACTGCTTACTGTTCTGTTAATTCATCTCACAGAGTTACATCTGTATTTCGTGGATCTCTTTGCTAGCCTTATTTCTGTGGAATCTGAGAACAGATATTTCGGATCCCTTTGAAAACTATAGGGCCAAAGGAAATATCCTCTGATAACAAAGAGAAAGAAGCTTTCTGAGAAACTTCTTTGTGTTCTGTGAAATCATCTCACAGAGGTACAGCTTTCCCCTCAAGAAGCCTTTCCCTAAGACATTTCTAGTGGAATTGGCAAAGTGATATTTGGAAGCCCATACAGGGCTATGGTGACAAAGGTAATATCCTCAGATAAAATCTGGAAAGAAGCTTCCTGAGAAACTGCTCTGTGATGTGTGACTTCCACTCACAGAGTTACATCTGTGTTTCGTGGATCTCTTTGCTAGCCTTATTTCTGTGGAATCTGAGAACAGATATTTCGGATCCCGTTGAAGACTATATGGCCAAAGGAAGTATCCTCTGATAGCAAAGAGCAAGAAGCTTTCTGAGAAACTTCCTTGTGTTCTGTGAAATCATCTCACAGAGTTACAGCTTTCCCCTCAAGAAGCCTTTCGCTAAGACAGTGCTTGTGGAATTGGCAAAATGATATTTGGAAGCCCATAGAGGGCTATGGTGAAAAAGGAAATATCCTCAGATGAAATCTGGAAAGAAGCTTCCTCAGAAACTGCTTAGTGCTCTGTTAATTCATCTCACAGAGTTACATCTGTATTTCGTGGATCTCCTTGCTAGCCTTATTTCTGTGGAATCTGAGAACAGATATTTCGGATCCCTTTGAAGACTATAGGGCCAAAGGAAATATCCTCCGATAACAAAGAGAAAGAAGCTTTCTGAGAAACTTCTTTGTGTTCTGTGAAATCATCTCACAGAGTTACAGCTTTCACCTCAAGAAGCCTTTTGCTAAGACAGTTCTTGTGGAATTGGCAAAGTGATATTTGGAAGCCCATAGAGGGCTACGATGAAAAAAGTAATATCCTCAGATGAAATCTGGAAAGAAGCTTTCTGAGAAACAGCTTAGTGTTCTGTTAATTCATCTCACAGAGTTACATCTGTATGTCGTGGATCTCTTTGCTAGCCTTATTTCTGTGGTATCTGAGAACAGATATTTCGGATCCCTTTGAAGACTATAGGGCCAAAGGAAATATCCTCCGATAACAAAGAGAAAGAAGCTTTCTGAGAATCTTCTTTGTGTTCTCTGAAATCATCTCACAGAGTTACATCTTTCCCCTCAAGAAGCCTTTCGCTAAGACAGTTCTTGTGGAATTGACAAAGTGATATTTGGAAGCCCATAGAGGGCTATGGTGAAAAAGGAAATATCCTTAGATGAAATCTAGAAAGAAGCTTCCTGAGATACTGCTTAGTGCTCTGTTAATTCATCTCACAGTGTTACATTTGTATTTTGTGGATCTCTTTGCTAGCCTTATTTCTGTGGAATCTGAGAACAGATATTTCGGATCCCTTTGAAGACTATAGGGCCAAAGGAAATATCCTCCGATAACTAAGAGAATGAAGGTTTCTGAGAAACTTCCTTGTGTTCTGTGAAATCATCTCACAGAGTTACATCTTTCCCCTCAATAGCCTTTTCCTAAGACAGTTCTTGTGGAATTGGCAAAGTAATATTTGGAAGCCCATAGAGGGCTATGGTGAAAAAGGAAATATCCTCAGATGAAATCTGGAAAGAAACTTCCTGAGAAACTGCTTAGTGTTCTGTTAATTCATCTCACAGAGTTACATCTGTATTTCGTGGATCTCTTTGCTAGCCTTATTTCTGTGGAATCTGAGAACAGATATTTCGGATCCCTTTGAAAACTATAGGGCCAAAGGAAATATCCTCTGATAACAAAGAGAAAGAAGCTTTCTGAGAAACTTCTTTGTGTTCTTTAAATCATCTCACAGAGTTACATCTTTCCCCTCAAGAAGCCTTTCCCTAAGACATTTCATGTGGAATTGGCAAAGTGATATTTGGAAGCCCATAGAGGGCTATGGTGAAAAAGGAAATATCCTCAGATGAAATCTAGAAAGAAGCTTCCTGAGAAACTGCTCAGTGCTGTGTTAATTCATCTCACAGAGTTACATCTGTATTTCGTGGATCTCTTTGCTAGCTTTATTTCTGTGGAATCTGAGAACAGATATTTCGGATCCCTTTGAAGACTATAGGGCCAAAGGAAATATCCTCTGATAACAAAGAGAAAGAAGCTTTCTGAGAAACTTCTTTGTGTTCTGTAATATCATCTCACAGAGTTACAGCTTTCACCTCAAGAAGCCTTTCGCCAAGACAGTTCTTGTGGAATGGGCATAGTGATATTTGGAAGCCCATAGAGGGCTATGGTGACAAAGGAAATATCCTCAGATAAAATCTGGAAAGAAGCTCCCTGAGAAACTGCTCTGTGATGTTTGACTTCCACTCACAGAGTTACATCTGTATTTCGTGGATCTCTTTGCTAGCCTTATTTCTGTGGAATCTGAGAACAGATATTTCGGATCCCTTTGAAGACTATAGGGCCAAAGGAAATATCCTCCGATAACAAAGAGAAAGAAGCTTTCTGAGAAACTTCTTTGTGTTCTGTGAAATCATCTCAGAGAGTTACAGCTTTCCCCTCAAGAAGCCTTTCGCTAAGACAGTTCTTGTGGAATTGGCAAAGTGATATTTGGAAGCCCATAGAGGGCTATGGTGACAAAGGAAATATCCTCAGATAAAATCTGGAAAGAAGCTTCCTGAGAAACTGCTCTGTGATGTGTGACTTCCACTCACAGAGTTACATCTGTATTTCGTGGATCTCTTTGCTAGCCTTATTTCTGTGGAATCTGAGAACAGATATTTCGGATCCCTTTGAAAACTATAGGGCCAAAGGAAATATCCTCTGATAACAAAGAGAAAGAAGCTTTCTGAGAAACTTCTTTGTGTTCTTTGAAATCATCTCACAGAGTTACAGCTTTCCCCTCAAGAAGCCTTTCCCTAAGACATTTCTTGTGGAATTGGCAAAGTGATATTTGGAAGCCCATACAGGGCTATGGTGACAAAGGAAATATCCTCAGATAAAATCTGGAAAGAAGCTTCCTGAGAAACTGCTCTGTGATGTGTGACTTCCACTCACAGAGTTACATCTGTGTTTCGTGGATCTCTTTGCTAGCCGTATTTCTGTGGAATCTGAGAACAGATATTTCGGATCCCGTTGAAGACTATATGGCCAAAGGAAGTATCCTCTGATAACAAAGAGCAAGAAGCTTTCTGAGAAACTTCCTTGTGTTTTGTGAAATCATCTCACAGAGTTACAGCTTTCCCCTCAAGAAGGCTTTCGCTAAGACAGTGCTTGTGGAATTGGCAAAGTGATATTTGGAAGCCCATAGAGGGCTATGGTGAAAAAGGAAATATCCTCAGATGAAATCTGGAAAGAAGCTACCTGAGAAAGTGCTTAGTGCTCTGTTAATTCATCTCAAAGAGTTACATCTGTATTTCCTGGATCTCTTTGCTCGCGTTATTTCTGTGGAATCTGAGAACAGATATTTCGGATCCCTTTGAAGACTATAGGGCCAAAGGAAATATCCTCCGATAACAAAGAGAAAGAAGCTTTCTGAGAAACTTCTTTGTGTTCTGTGAAATCATCTCACAGAGTTACAGCTTTCCCCTCAAGAAGCCTTTCGCTAAGACAGTTGTTGTGGAATTGGCAAAGTGATATTTGGAAGCCCATAGAGGGCTATGGTGAAAAAGGTAATATCCTCAGATGAAATCTGGAAAGAAGCTTCCTGAGAAACTGCTTAGTGTTCTGTTAATTCATCTCACAGAGTTACATCTGTATTTCGTGGATCTCTTTGCTAGCATTATTTCTGTGGAATCTGAGAACAGATATTTCGGATCCCTTTGAAGACTATATGGCCAAAGGAAATATCCTCTGATAACAAAGAGAAAGAAGCTTTCTGAGAAACTTCTTTCTGTTCTGTGAAATCATCTCACAGTGTTTCAGCTTTCCCCTCAAGAAGCCTTTCGCTAAGACTGTTCTTGTGGTATTGGCAAAGTGATATTTGGAAGCCCATAGAGGGCTATGGTGTAAAAGGAAACATCCTCAGAAGAAATCTAGAAAGAAGCTTCCTGAGAAACTGCTTAGTGCTCTGTTAATTCATCTCACAGAGTTACATCTGTGTTTCGTGGATCTCTTTGCTAGCCTTATTTCTGTGGAATCTGAGAACAGATATTTCGGATCCCTTTGAAGACTATAGGGCGAAAGGAAATATCCTCCGATAAGAAAGAGAATGAAGGTTTCTGAGAAACTTCCTTGTGTTCTGTGAAATCATCTCACAGAGTTACAGCTTTCCCCTCAAGAAGCCTTTCGCTATGACAGTTCTTGTGGAATTGGCAAAGTGATATGTGGAAGCCCATCGAGGGCTATTGTGAAAAAGGAAATATCCTCAGATGAAATCTGGAAAGAAGCTTCCTGAGAAACTGCTCTGTGATGTGTGACTTCCACTCGCAGAGTTACATCTGTATTTCGTGGATCTCTTTGCTAGCCTTATTTCTGTGGAATCTGAGAACAGATATTTCGGATCCCGTTGAAGACTATAGGGCCAAAGGAAGTATCCTCTGATAACAAAGAGCAAGAAGCTTTCTGAGAAACTTCTCTGTGTTCTTTGAAATCATCGCACAGAGTTACAGCTTTCCCCTCAAGAAGCCTTTCGCTAAGACAGTTCTTGTGGAATTGGCAAACTAATATTTGGAAGCCCATAGAGGGCTATTGGGAAAAAGGAAATATCCTCAGATGAAATTTGGAAAGAAGCTTCCTGAGAAACTGCTTAGTGTTCTGTTAATTCATCTCACAAAGTTACATCTGTATTTCGTGGATCTCTTTGCTAGCCTTATTTCTGTGGAATCTGAGAACAGATATTTCGGATCCCTTTGTAGACTATAGGGCCAAAGGAAATATCCTCCGATAACAAAGAGAAAGAAGCTTTCTGAGAACCTTCTTTGTGTTCTGTGAAATCATCTCACAGAGTTACAGCTTTCCCCTCAAGAAGCCTTTCGCTAAGACAGTTCTTGTGGAATTGGCAAAGTGATATTTGGAAGCCCATAGAGGGCTATTGTGAAAAAGGAAATATCCTCAGATGAAATCTAGAAAGAACCATTCTGAGAAACTTCTTAGTGCTCTGTTAATTCATCTCGCAGAGTTACATCTGTGTTTCGTGGATCTCTTTGCTAGCCTTATTTCTGTGGAATCTGAGAAGAGATATTTCGGATTCCTTTGAAGACTATAGGGCCAAAGGAAATATCCTCCGATAACAAAGAGAAAGAAGCTTTCTGAGAAACTTCTTTGTGTTCTGTGAAATCATCTCAAAGAGTTACAACTTTCCCCTCAAGAAGCCTTTCGCTAAGACAGTTCTTGTGGAATTGGCAAAGTGATATTCGGAAGCCCATAGAGGGCTAGGGTGACAAAGGAAATATCCTCAGATAAAATCTGGAAAGAAGCTTCCTGAGAAACTGCTCTGTGATGTGTGACTTCCACTCACAGAGTTACATCTGTATTTCGTGGATCTCTTTGCTAGCCTTATTTCTGTGGAATCTGAGAACAGATATTTCGGATCCCGTTGAAGACTATAGGGCCAAAGGAAGTATCCTATGATAACAAAGAGCAAGAAGCTTTCTGAGAAACTTCTTTGTGTTCTTTGAAATCATCTCACAGAGTTACAGCTTTCCCCTCAAGAAGCCTTTCGCTAAGACAGTTCTTGTGGAATTGGCAAAGTAATATTTGGAAGCCCATAGAGGGCTATTGGGAAACAGGAAATATCCTCAGATGAAATCTGGAAAGAAGCTTCATGAGAAACTGCTTAGTGTTCTGTTAATTCATCTCACAGAGTTACATCTGTATTTCGTGAATCTCTTTGCTAGCCTTATTTCTGTGGAATCTGAGAACAGATATTTCGGATCCCTTTGAAGACTATAGGGCCAAAGGAAATATCCTCCGATAACAAAGAGAAAGAAGCTTTCTGAGAAACTTCTTTGTGTTCTGTGAAATCGTCTCTCAGAGTTACAGCTTTACCTTCAAGAAGCCTTTCGCTAAGACAGTTCTTGTGGAATTGGCAAGGTGATATTTGGAAGCCCGTAGAGGGCTATTGTGAAAAAGGAAATATCTTCAGATGAAATCTCGAAAGAAGCTTCCTGAGAAACTGCTTAGTGTTCTGGTAATTCATCTCCAGGAGTTACATCTGTATTTCGTGGATCTCTTTGCTAGCCTTATTTCTATGGAATCTGAGAACAGATATTTCGGATCCCTTTGAAGAATATAGGGCCAAAGGAAATATCCTCCGGTAACAAAGAGAAAGAAGCTTTCTGAGAAACTTCTTTGTGTTCTGTGAAATCATCTCACAGAGTTACAGCTTTCCCCTAAAGAAGCCTTTTGCTAAGACAGTTCTTGTGGAATTGGCAAAATGATATTTGGAAGCCCATAGAGGGCTATTGCGAAAAAGGAAATATCCTCAGATGAAATCTGGAAAGAAGCTTCCTGAGAAACTGCTTAGCGTTCTGTTAATTCATCTCACAGAGTTACATCTGTATTTCGTGGATCTCTTTGCTAGCCTTATTTCTGTGGAATCTGAGAACAGATATTTCGGATCCCTTTGAAGACTATAGGGCCAAAGGAAATATCCTCCAATAACAAAGAGAATGAAGGTTTATGAGAAACTTCCTTGTGTTCTGTGAAATCATCTCACAGAGTTACAGCTTTCCCCTCAAGAAGCCTTTCGCTAAGACAGTTGTTGTGGAATTGGCAAAGTGATATTTGGAAGCCCATAGAGGGCTATGGTGAAAAAGGAAATATCCTCAGATGAAATCTAGAAAGAAGCTTCCTGAGAAACTGCTTAGTGCTCTGTTAATTCATCTCACAGTGTTACATCTGTATTTCGTGGATCTCTTTGCTAGCCTTATTTCTGTGGAATCTGAGAACAGATATTTCGGATCCCTTTGAAGACTATAGGGCCAAAGGAAATATCCTCCTTTAACAAAGAGAAAGAAGCTATCTGAGAAACTTCTTTGTGTTCTGTAAAATCATCTCACAGAGTTACAGCTTTCACCTCAAGAAGCCTTTTGCTAAGACAGTTCTTGTGGAATTTTCAAAGTGTTATTTGGAAGCCCATAGAGGGCTATGGTGAAAAAGGTAATATCCTCAGATGAAATCTGGAAAGAAGCTTTCTGAGAAAGAGCTTAGTGTTCTGTTAATTCATCTCACAGAGTTACATCGTTATGTCGTGGATCTCTTTGCTAGCCTTATTTCTGTGGAATCTGAGAACAGATATTTCGGATCCCTTTGAAGACTATAGGGCCAAAGGAAATATCCTCCGATAACAAAGAGAAAGAAGCTTTCTGAGAACCTTCTTGGTGTTCTGTGAAATCATCTCACAGAGTTACAGCTTTCCCATCAAGAAGCCTTTCGCTAAGACCGTTCTTGTGGAATTGGCAAGGTGATATTTGGAAGCCCATAGAGGGCTATTGTGAAAAAGGAAATATCCTCAGATGAAATCTAGAAAGAAGCTTCCTGAGAAACTTCTTAGTGCTCTGTTAATTCATCTCGCAGACTTACTTCTGTGTTTCGTGGATCTCTTTGCTAGCCTTATTTCTCTGGAATCTGAGAACAGATATTTCGGATTCCTTTGAAGACTATAGGGCCAATGGAAATATCCTCCGATAACAAAGAGAAAGAAGCTTTCTGAGAAACTTCTTTGTGTTCTGTGAAATCATCTCAAAGAGTTACAACTTTCCCCTCAAGAAGCCTTTTGCTAAGACAGTTCTTGTGGAATTGGCAAAGTGATATTTGGAAGCCCATAGAGGGCTATGGTGACAAAGGAAATATCCTCAGATAAAATCTGGAAAGAAGCTTCCTGAGAAACTGCTCTGTGATGTGTGACTTCCACTCACAGAGTTACATCTCTATTTCGTGGATCTCTTTGCTAGCCTTATTTCTGTGGAATCTGAGAACAGATATTTCGGATCCCGTTGAAGACTATAGGGCCAAAGGAAGTATCCTCTGATAACAAAGAGCAAGAAGCTTTCTGAGAAACTTCTTTGTGTTCTGTGAAATCATCTCACAGAGTTACAGCTTTCCCCTCAAGAAGCCTTTCGCAAAGACAGTTCTTGTGGAATTGGCAAGGTGATATTTGGAAGCCCATAGAGGGCTATTGTGAAAAAGGAAATATCTTCAGATGAAATCTCGAAAGAAGCTTCCTGAGAAACTGCTTAGTGTTCTGGTAATTCATCTCACAGAGTTACATCTGTATTTCGTGGATCTCTGTGCTAGCCTTATTTCTATGGAATCTGAGAACAGATATTTCGGATCCCTTTGAAGACTATAGGGCCAAAGGAAATATCCTCCGGTAACAAAGAGAAAGAAGCTTTCTGAGAAACTTCTTTGTGTTCTGTGAAATCATCTCACAGAGTTACAGCTTTCCCCTCAAGAAGCCTTTTACTAAGACAGTTCTTGTGGAATTGGCAAAGTGATATTTGGAAGCCCATAGAGGGCTATGGTGAAAAAGGTAATATCCTCAGATAAAATCTGCAAAGAAGCTTTCTGAGAAACAGCTTAGTGTTCTGTTAATTCATCTCACAAAGTTACATCTGTATTTCGTGGATCTCTTTGCTAGCCTTATTTCTGTGTAATCTGAGAACAGATATTTCGGATCCCTTTGAAGACAATAGGGCCAAAGGAAATATCATCCGATAACAAAGAGAAAGAAGCTTTCTGAGAAACTTCTTTGTGTTCTCTGAAATCATCTCAGAGAGATACAGCTTTCCCCTCAAGAAGCCTTTCGCTAAGACACTTCTTGTGGAATTGGCAAAGTGATATTTGGAAGCCCATAGAGGGCTATGGTGAAAAAGGAAATATCCTCAGATGAAATCTGGAAAGAAGCTTCCTGAGAAACTGCTTAGTGCTCTGTTAATTCATCTCACAGAGTTACATCTGTATTTCGTGGATCTCTTTGCTAGCCTTATTTCTGTGGAATCTGAGAACAGATATTTCGGATCCCTTTGAAGACTATAGGGCCAAAGGAAATATCCTCCGATAACAAAGAGAAAGAAGCTTTCTGAGAAACTTCTTAGTGTTCTGTGAAATCATCTCACAGAGTTACAGCTTTCCCCTCAAGAAGCCTTTCGCTAAGACAGTTCTTGTGGAATTGGCAAAGTGATATTTGGAAGCCCATAGAGGGCTATGGTGAAAAAGGAAATATCCTCAGATGAAATCTGGAAAGAAGCTTCCTGAGAAACTGCTTAGTGCTCTGTTAATTCATTTCACAGAGTTACCTCTGTATTTCGTGGATCTCTTTGCTAGCCTTATTTCTCTGGAATCTGAGAACAGATATTTCGGATCCCTTTGAAGACTATAGGGCCAAAGGAAATATCCTCCGATAACAAAGAGAAAGAAGCTTTCTGAGAAACTTCTTTGTGTTCTGTGAAATCATCTCACAGAGTTACAGCTTTCCCCTCAAGAAGCCTTTCGCTAAGACAGTTCTTGTGGAATTGGCAAAGTGATATTTGGAAGCCCATAGAGGGCTATTGTGAAAAAGGAAATATCTTCAGATGAAATCTGGAAAGAAGCTTCCTGAGAAACTGCTTAGTGTTCTGGTAATTCATCTCACAGAGTTACATCTGTATTTCGTGGATCTCTTTGCTAGCCTTATTTCTATGGAATCTGAGAACAGATATTTCCTATCCCTTTGAAGACTATAGGGCCAAAGGAAATATGCTCCGATAACAAAGAGAAAGAAGCTTTCTGAGATCCTTCTTTGTGTTCTGTGAAATCATCTCACAGAGTTACAGCTTTTCCCTAAAGAAGCCTTTCGCTAAGACAATTCTTGTGGAATTGGCAAAGTGATATTTGGAAGCCCACAGAGGGCTATTGTGAAAAAGGAAATATCCTCAGATGAAATCTAGAAAGAAGCTTCCTGAGAAACTGCTCTGTGATGTGTGACTTCCACTCACAGAGTTACATCTGTATTTCGTGGATCTCTTTGGTAGCCTTATTTCTGTGGAATCTGAGAACAGATATTTCGGATCCCGTTGAAGACTATAGGGCCAAAGGAAGTATCCTCTGATAACAAAGAGAAAGAAGCTTTCTGAGAAACTTCTTTGTGTTCTGTGAAATCATCTCACAGAGTTACAGCTTTCCCCTCAAGAAGCCTTTTGCTAAGACAGTTCTTGTGGAATTGGCAAAGTGATATTTGGAAGCCCATAGAGGGCTATGGTGAAAAAGGTAATATCCTCAGATGAAATCTGGAAAGAAGCTTTCTGAGAAACAGCTTAGTGTTCTGTTAATTCATCTCACAATGTTACATCTGTATGTCGTGGATCTCTTTGCTAGCCTTATTTCTGTGTAATCTGAGAACAGATATTTCGGATCCCTTTGAAGACAATAGGGCCAAAGGAAATATCATCCGATAAAAAAGAGAAAGAAGCATTCTGAGAAACTTCTTTGTGTTCTGTGAAATCATCTCAGAGAGATACAGCTTTCCCCTCAAGAAGCGTTTCGCTAAGACAGTTCTTGTGGAATTGGCAAAGTGATATTTGGAAGCCCATAGAGGGCTATGGTGAAAAAGGAAATATCCTCAGATGAAATCTGGAAAGAAGCTTCCTGAGAAACCGTTTAGTGCTCTGTTAATTCATCTCACAGAGTTACATCTGTATTTCGTGGATCTCCTTGCTAGCCTTATTTCGGTGGAATCTGAGAACAGATATTTCGGATCCCTTTGAAGACTATAGGGCCAAAGGAAATATCCTCTGATAACAAAGAGAAAGAAGCTTTCTGAGAAACTTCTTTGTGTTCTGTGAAATCATCTCACAGAGTTACAGCTTTCTCCTCAAGAAGCCTTTCGCTAAGACAGTTCTTGTGGAATTGGCAAAGAGATATTTGGAAGCCCATAGATTGCTCTGGTGAAAAAGGAAATATCCTCAGATGAAATCTGCAAAGAAGCTTCCTGAGAAACTGCTTAGTGCTCTGTTAATTCATCTCACAGAGTTACATCTGTATTTCGTGGTTCTCTTTGCTAGCCTTATTTCTGTGGAATCTGAGAACAGATATTTCGGATCCCTTTGAAGACTATAGGGCCGAAGGAAATATCCTCCGATAACAAAGAGAAAGAAGCTTTCTGAGAAACTTCTTTGTGTTCTGTGAAATCATCTCACAGAGTTACAGCTTTCCCCTCAAGAAGCCTTTCGCTATGACAGTTCTTGTGGAATTGGCAAAGTGATATTTGGAAGCCCATAGAGGGCTATTGTGAAAAAGGAAATATCTTCAGATGAAATCTCGAAAGAAGCTTCCTGAGAAACTACTTAGTGTTCTGGTAATTCATATTACAGAGTTACATCTGTATTTCGTGGATCTCTTTGCTAGCCTTATTTCTGTGAAATCTGAGAACAGATATTTCGGATCCCTTTGAAGACTATAGGACGAAAGGAAATATCCTCTGATAAAAAAGAGAAAGAAGCTTTCTGAGAAACTTCTTTGTGTTCTGTGAAATCATCTCACAGAGTTACAGCTTTCCCCTCAAGAAGCCTTTTGCTAAGACATTTCTTGTGGAATTGGCAAAGTGATATTTGGAAGCCCATAGAGGGCTATGGTGAAAAAGGAAATATCCTCAGATGAAATCTGGAAAGAAGCTTTCTGAGAAACAGCTTAGTGTTCTGTTAATTCATCTCACAAAGTTACATCTGTATGTCGTGGATCTCTTTGTTAGCCTTATTTCTGTGGAATCTGAGAACAGATATTTCGGATCCCTTTGAAGACAATAGAGACAAAGGAAATATCCTCCGATAACAAAGAGAAAGAAGCTTTCCTAGAAATTTCTTTGTGTTCTCTGAAATCATCTCACAGAGATACAGCTTTCCGCTCAAGAAGCCTTTCGCTAAGACAGTTCTTGTGGAATTGGCAAAGTGATATTTGGAAGCCCATAGAGGGCTATGGTGAAAAAGGAAGTATCCTCAGATGAAATCTGGAAAGAAGCTTCCTGAGAAACTGCTTAGTGCTCTGTTAATTTATCTCACAGAGTTACATCTGTATTTCGTGATTCTCTTTGCTAGCCTTATTTCTGTGGAATCTGAGAACAGATATTTCGGATCCCTTTGAAGACTATAGGGACAAAGCAAATATCCTCCGATAACAAAGAGAAAGAAGCTTTCTGAGAAACTTCTTTGTGTTCTGTGAAATCATCTCACAGAGTTACAGCTTTCCCCTCAAGAAGCCTTTCGTTAAGACAGTTCATGTGGAATTGGCAAAGTGATATTTGGAAGCCCATAGAGGGCTATGGTGAAAAATGAAATATCCTCAGATGAAATCTGGAAAGAAGCTTCCTGAGAAACTGCTTAGTGTTCTGTTAATTCATCTCACAGAGTTACATCTGTATTTCGTGGATCTCATTGCTAGCCTTTTTTCTGTGGAATCTGAGAACAGATATTTCGGATCCCTTTGAATACTATAGGGCCAAAGGAAATATCCTCCGATAACAAAGAGAAAGAAGATTTCTGAGAAACTTCTTTGTGTTCTGTGAAATCATCTCACAGAGTTACAGCTTTCGCCTCAAGAAGCCTTTCGCTAAGACAGTTCTTGTGAAATTGGCAAAGTGATATTTGGAAGCCCTTAGAGGTCTATGGTGAAAAAGGAAATATCCTCAGATGAAATCTGGAAAGAAGCTTCCTGAGAAACTGCTTAGTGTTCTGTTAATTCATCTCACAGAGTTATAACTGCTTTTCGTGGATCTCTTTGCTAGCCTTATTTCTGTGGAGTCTGAGAACAGATATTTCGGATCACTTTGAAGACTATAGGGCCAAAGGAAATATCCTCCGAAAACAAAGAGAAAGAAGCTTTCTGAGAAACTTCTTTGTATTCTGTGAAATCATCTCACAGAGTTACAGCTTTCCCCTCAAGAAGCCTTTCCAAAGACAGTTCTTGTGGAATTGGCTAAGTGATATTTGGAAGCCCATAGTGGGCTAGGGTGAAAAAGGAAATATCCTCAGATGAAATCTGGAAAGAAGCTTCCTGAGAAATTGCTTAGTGTTCTATTAATTCATCTCACAGAGTTACATCTGTATTTCGTGGATCTCTTTGCTAGCCTTATTTCTGTGGAATCTGAGAACAGATATTTCGAATCCCTTTGAAGACTATAGGGCCAAAGGAAATATCCTCTGATAACAAAGACAAAGAAGCTTTCTGAGAAACTTCTTTGTGTTCTGTGAAATCATCTCACAGCGTTACACTTTCCCCTCAAGAAACCTTTCGCTAAGACAGTTCTTGTGGAATTGGCAAAGTGATATTTGGAAGCCCATAGAGGGCTATGGTGAAAAAGAAAATATCCTCAGATGACATCTGGAAAGAAGCTTCCTGAGAAACTGCTTAGTGTTCTGTTAATTCATCTCACAGAGTTACATCTGTATTTCGTGGATCTCTTGGCTAGCCTTATTTCTGTGGCATCTGAGAACAGATATTTCGGATCCCTTTGAAGACTATTTGGCCAAAGGAAATATCCTCCGATAACAAAGAGAAAGAAGCTTTCTGAGAAACTTCTTTGTGTTCTGTGAAATCATCTCACAGAGTTACAGCTTTCCCCTCAAGAAGCCTTTCGCTAAGACAGTTCTTGTGGAATTGGCAAAGTGATATTTGGAAGCCCATAGAGGGCTACGGTGAAAAAGGAAATATCCTCAGAAGAAATCTGGAAAGAAGCTTCCTGAGAAACTGCTTAGTGTTCTGTTAATTCTTCTCAGAGAGTTACATCTGTATTTCGTGGAACTCTTTGCTAGCCTTATTTCTGTGGAATCTGAGAACAGATATTTCGGATCCCTTTGAAGACTGTAGGGCCAAAGGAAATATTCTCTGATAACAAAGAGAAAGAAGCTTTCTGAGAAACTTCTTTGTGTTCTGTGAAATCATCTCAAAGAGTTACAGCATTCCCCTAAAGAAGCCTTTTTCTAAGACAGTTCTTGTGGAATTGGCAAAGTGATATTTGGGAGCCCAAACAGGGCTATTGTGAAAAAGGATATATCGTCACATGAAATCTGGAAAGAAGCTTCCTGAGAAACTGCTTAGTGTTCTCTTAATTCATTTCACAGAGCTACATCTGTATTTCGTGGAACTCTTTGCTAGCCTTATTTCTGTGGAATCTGAGAACAGATATTTCGGATCCCTAGAAGACTATTTGGCCAAAGGAAATATCCTTCGATAACAAAGAGAAAGAATCTTTCTGAGATACTTTTTTGTGTTCTGTGAAATCATCTCACAGAGTTACAGTTTTCCCCTCAAGAAGCCTTTCGCTAAGACAGTTCTTGTGGAATTGGCAAAGTGATATTTGGAAGCCCTTAGAGGGCTATGGGGAAAAAGGAAATATCCTCAGAAGAAATCTGGAAAGAAGCCTCCTGGGAAACTGCTTAGTGTTCTGTTAATTCATCTCACAGAGTTACATCTGTATTTCGTGGATCTCTCTGCTAGCCTTATTTCTGTGGAATCTGAGAACACATATTTGGGATCCCTTTGAAGACTATAGGGCCAAAGGAAATATCCTCCGATAACAAAGAGAAAAAAGCTTTCTGAGAAACTTCTTTGTGTTCTGTGAAATCATCTCACAGAGTTACAGCTTTCCCCTCAAGAAGCCTTTCGCTAAGACAGTTCTTGTGTAATTGGCAAAGTGATATTTGGAAGCCCATAGAGGGCTATGGTGAAAAAGGAAATATCCTCAGATGAAATCTGGAAAGAAGCTTCCTGAGAAACTGCTTAGTGTTCTGTTAATTCATCTCACAGAGTTACATCTGTATTTCGTGGATCTCTTTGCTAGCCTTATTTCTGTGGAATCTGAGAACTGATATATCGGATCCCTTTGTAGACTATAGGGCCAAGGGAAATATCCTCCGATAACAAAGAGAAAGAAGCTTTCTGAGAAACTTCTTTGTGTTCTGTGAAATCATCTCAAAGAGTTACACCATTCCCCTAAAGAAGCCTTTTGCTAAGACAGTTCTTGTGGAATTGGCAAAGTGATATTTGGGAGCCCAAAGAGGGCTATTGTGAAAAAGGATATATCCTTAGATGAAATCTGGAAAGAAGCTTCCTGAGAAACTGCTTAGTGTTCTCTTAATTCATCTCACAGAGCTACATCTGTATTTCGTGGATCTCTTTGCTAGCCTTATTTCTGTGGAATCTGAGAACAGATATTTCGGATCCCTTTGAAGACTATTTGGCCAAAGGAAATATCCTTCGATAACAAAGAGAAAGAAGCTTTCTGAGAAACTTCTTTGTGTTCTGTGAAATCATCTCACAGAGTTACAGCTTTCCCCTCAAGAAGCCTTTCGCTAAGACAGTTCTTGTGGAATTGGCAAAGTGAAATTTGGAAGCCCTCAGAGGGCTATGGTGAAAATGGAAATATCCTCAGATGAAATCTGGAAAGAAGCCTCCTGGGAAACTGCTTAGTGTTCTGTTAATTCATCTCACAGAGTTACATCTGTATTTCGTGGATCTCTCTGCTAGCCTTATTTCTGTGGAATCTGAGAACATATATTTCGGATCCCTTTGAAGACTATAGGGCCAAAGGAAATATCCTCCGATAACAAAGAGAAAGAAGGTTTCTGAGAAACTTCTTTGTGTTCTGTGAAATCATCTCACAGAATTACAGCTTTCCCCTCAAGAAGCCTTTCGCTAAGACAGTTCTTGTGGAATTGGCAAAGTGATATTTGGAAGCCCTTAGAGGGCTATGGTGAAAAAGGAAATATCCTCAGAAGAAATCTGGAAAGAAGCTTCCTGAGAAACTACTTAGTGTTCTGTTAATTAATCTCACAGAGTTACATCTGTATTTCGTGGCTCTCTTTGCTAGCCTTATTTCTGCGGAATCTGAGAACAGATATTTCGGATACCTTGGAAGACTATATGGACAAAGGAAATATCCTCCAATAACAAAGAGAAAGAAGCTTTCTGAGAAACTTCTTTGTGTTCTGTGAAATCATCTCACAGAGTTACAGCTTTCCCCTCAAGAAGCCTTTCGCTAAGACAGTTCTTGTGAAATTGGCAAAGAGATATTTGGAAGCCCATAGAGGGCTATGGTGAAAAAGGAAATATCCTCAGAAGAAATCTGGAAAGAAGCTTCCTGAGAAACTGCTTAGTGTTCTGTTAATTCAACTCACCGAGTTACATCTGTATGTCGTGGATCTCTTTGCTAGCCTTATTTCTGTGAAATCTGAGAACTGATATTTCGGATCCCTTTGAAGACCATAGGGCCAAAGGAAATATCCTCCGATAACAAAGAGAAAGAAGCATTCTGAGAAACTTCTTTGTGTTCTGTGAAATCATCTCACAGAGTTACAGCTTTCCCCTCAAGAAGCCTTTCGCTAAGACAGTTCTTGTGGAATTGGCAAAGTGATATTTGGAAGCCCATAGAGGGCTATTGTGAAAAAGGAAATATCCTCAGATGAAATCTGGAAAGAAGCTTCCTGAGAAACTGCTTAGTGTTCTGTTAATTCATCTCACAGAGTTACATCTGTATTTCGTGGATCTCTTTGCTAGCCTTATTTCTGTGGAATCTGAGAACAGATATTTCGGATCACTTTGAAGACTATAGGGCCAAAGGAAATATCCTCCGATAACAAAGAGAAAGAAGCTTTCTGAGAAACTTCTTTGTGTTCTGTGAAATCATCTCAAAGAGTTACAGCATTACCCTAAAGAAGCCTTTTGCTAAGACAGTTCTTGTGGAATTGGCAAAGAGATATTTGGGAGCCCAAGGAGGGCTATTGTGAAAAAGGATATATCCTCACATGAAATCTGGAAAGAAGCTTCCTGAGAAACTGCTTAGTGTTCTCTTAATTCATTTCACAGTGTTACATCTGTATTTCGTCGATCTCTTTGCTAGCCTTATTTCTGTGGAATCTGAGAACATATATTTTGGATCCCTTTGAAGACTATTTGGCCAAAGGAAATATCCTTCGACAACAAAGAGAAAGAAGCTTTCTGAGAAACTTCTTTGTGTTCTGTGAAATCACCTCACAGAGTTACAGCTTTCCCCTCAAGAAGCCTTTCGCTAAGACAGTTCTTGTGGAATTGGCAAAGTGATATTTGGAAGCCCTTAGAGGGCTATGGTGAAAATGGAAATATCCTCAGATGAAATCTGGAAAGAAGCCTCTTGGGAAACTGCTTAGTGTTCTGTTAATTCATCTCATAGAGTTACATCTGTATTTCGTAGATCTCTTTGCTAGCCTTATTTCTGTGGAATCTGAGAACATATATTTCGGATCCATTTGAAGACTATAGGGCCAAGGAAATATCCTCCGATAACAAAGAGAAAGAAGCTTTTTGAGAAACTTCTTTGTGTTCTGTGAAATCATCTCACAGAGTTACAGCTTTCCCCTCCAGAAGCCTTTCGCTAAGACAGTTCTTGTGGAATTGGCAAAGTGATATTTGAAAGTCCATAGAGGGCTATGGTGAAAAAGGAAATATCCTCAGATGAAATCTGGAAAGAAGCTTCCTGAGAAACTTCTTAGTGTTCTGTTAATTCGTCTCACAGAGTTACATCTGTATTTCGTGGATCTCTTTGTTAGCCTTATTTCTGTGGAATCAGAGAACAGATATTTCGGATCCCTTTGAAGACCATAGGGCCAAAGGAAATATCCTCCGATAACAAAGAGAAAGAAGGTTTCTGAGAAACTTCTTTGTGTTCTGTGATATCATCTCACAGAATTACAGCTTTCCCCTCAAGAAGCCTTTCGCTAAGACAGTTCTTGTGGAATTGGCAAAGTGATATTTGGAAGCCCTTAGAGGGCTTTGGTGAAAAAGGAAATATCCTCAGAAGAAATCTGGAAAGAAGCTTCCTGAGAAACTGCTTAGTGATCTGTTAATTAATCTCACAGAGTTACATCTGTATATCGTGGCTCTCTTTGCTAGCCTTATTTCTGTGGAATCTGAGAACAGATATTTCGGATCCCTTGGAAGACCACAGCGCCAAAGGAAATATCCTCCGATAATAAAGAGAAAGAAGCTTTCTGAGAAACTTCTTTGTGTTCTGTGAAATCATCTCACAGAGTTACAGCTTTCCCCTCAAGAAGCCTTTCGCTAAGACAGTTCTTGTGGAATTGGCAAAGTGATATTTGGAAGCCCATAAAGGGCTTTGGTGAAAAATGAAATATCCTCAGAAGATATCTGGAAGGAAGCTTCCTGAGAAACTGCTCAGTGTTCTGTTAATTCATCTCACAGACTTACATCTGTATTTCGTGGATCTATTTGCTAGCCTTATTTCTGTGGTATCTGAGAACAGATATTTCGGATCCCTTTGAGTACCATAGGGCCAAAGGAAATATCCTCCGATAACAAAGAGAAAGAAGCTTTCTGAGAAACTTCTTTGTGTTCTGTGAAATCATCTCACAGAGTTACAGCTTTCCCCTCAAGAAGCCTTTCGCTAAGACAGTTCTTGTGGAATTGGCAAAGTGATAT
This sequence comes from Macaca nemestrina, assembly GCF_043159975.1. Taxonomy (NCBI): domain Eukaryota; kingdom Metazoa; phylum Chordata; class Mammalia; order Primates; family Cercopithecidae; genus Macaca; species Macaca nemestrina. The sequence continues at coordinate 99,517,780 of NC_092138.1, read as the reverse complement.
TTGGAAGCCCTTAGAGGGCTATGGTGAAAAAGGAAATATCCTCATATGAAATCTGGGAAGAAGCTTCCTGAGAAACTGCTTAGTGTTCTGGTAATTCATCTCAGAGAGTTACATTTGTATTTCGTGGATCTCTTTGCTAGCCTTATTTCTTTGGAATCTGAGAACAGATATTTCGGATCCCGTTGAAGACTATAGGGCCAAAGGAAATATCCTCCGATAACAAAAAGAAAGAAGCTTTCTGAGAAACTTCTTTGTGTTCTCTGAAATCATCTAATAGAGTTACAGCATTCCCCTATAGAAGCCTTTTGCTAAGACAGTTCTTGTGGAATTGGCAAAGTGATATTTGGAAGCCCACAGAGGGCTATTGTGAAAAAGGAAATATCCTCACATGAAATCTGGAAAGAAGATTCCTGAGAAACTGCTTAGTGTTTTCTTAATTCATCTCACAGAGTTACATCTGTATTTCGTGGATCTCTTTGCTAGCCTTGTTTCTGTGGAATCTGAGAACAGATATTTCGGATCCCTTTGAAGACTATAGGGCCAAAGGAAATATCCTCTGATAACAAAGACAAAGAAGCTTTCTGAGAAACTTCTTTGTGTTCTGTGAAATCATCTCACAGAGTTACAGCTTTCACCTCAAGAAACCTTTCGCTAAGACAGTTCTTGTGGAATTGGCAAAGTGATATTTGGAAGCCCGTAGAGGGCTATGTTGAAAAAGGAAATATCCTCAGATGAAATCTGGAAAGAAGCTTCCTGAGAAACTGCTTAGTGTTCTGTTAATTCATCTCACAGAGTTACATCTGTATTTCTTGGATCTCTTTGCTAGCCTTATTTCTGTGGAATCTGAGAACAGATATTTCGGAACCCTTTGAAGACTACAGGGCCAAAGGAAATATCCTCCGATAACAAAGAGAAAGAAGCTTTCTGAGAAACTTCTTTGTGTTCTGTGAAATCATCTCACAGCGTTACACTTTCCCCTCAAGAAACCTTTCGCTAAGACAGTTCTTGTGGAATTGGCAAAGTGATATTTGGAAGCCCATAGAGGGCTATGGTGAAAAAGGAAATATCCTCAGATGACATCTGGAAAGAAGCTTCCTGAGAAACTGCTTAGTGTTCTGTTAATTCATCTCACAGAGTTACATCTGTATTTCGTGGATCTCTTGGCTAGCCTTATTTCTGTGGCATCTGAGAACAGATATTTCGGATCCCTTTGAAGACTATTTGGCCAAAGGAAATATCCTCCGATAACAAAGAGAAAGAAGCTTTCTGAGAAACTTCTTTGTGTTCTGTGAAATCATCTCACAGAGTTACAGCTTTCCCCTCAAGAAGCCTTTCGCTAAGACAGTTCTTGTGGAATTGGCAAAGTGATATTTGGAAGCCCTTAGAGGGCTATGGTGAAAAAGGAAATATCCTCAGAAGAAATCTGGAAAGAAGCTTCCTGAGAAACTACTTAGTGTTCTGTTAATTAATCTCACAGAGTTACATCTGTATTTCGTGGCTCTCTTTGCTAGCCTTATTTCTGTGGAATCTGAGAACAGATATTTCGGATACCTTGGAAGACTATATGGACAAAGGAAATATCCTCCAATAACAAAGAGAAAGAAGCTTTCTGAGAAACTTCTTTGTGTTCTGTGAAATCATCTCACAGAGTTACAGCTTTCCCCTCAAGAAGCCTTTCGCTAAGACAGTTCTTGTGAAATTGGCAAAGAGATATTTGGAAGCCCATAGAGGGCTATGGTGAAAAAGGAAATATCCTCAGAAGAAATCTGGAAAGAAGCTTCCTGAGAAACTGCTTAGTGTTCTGTTAATTCATCTCACCGAGTTACATCTGTATGTCGTGGATCTCTTTGCTAGCCTTATTTCTGTGAAATCTGAGAACTGATATTTCGGATCCCTTTGAAGACCATAGGGCCAAAGGAAATATCCTCCGATAACAAAGAGAAAGAAGCATTCTGAGAAACTTCTTTGTGTTCTGTGAAATCATCTCACAGAGTTACAGCTTTCCCCTCAAGAAGCCTTTCGCTAAGACAGTTCTTGTGGAATTGGCAAAGTGATATTTGGAAGCCCATAGAGGGCTATTGTGAAAAAGGAAATATCCTCAGATGAAATCTGGAAAGAAGCTTCCTGAGAAACTGCTTAGTGTTCTGTTAATTCATCTCACAGAGTTACATCTGTATTTCGTGGATCTCTTTGCTAGCCTTATTTCTGTGGAATCTGAGAACAGATATTTCGGATCACTTTGAAGACTATAGGGCCAAAGGAAATATCCTCCGATAACAAAGAGAAAGAAGCTTTCTGAGAAACTTCTTTGTGTTCTGTGAAATCATCTCAAAGAGTTACAGCATTACCCTAAAGAAGCCTTTTGCTAAGACAGTTCTTGTGGAATTGGCAAAGAGATATTTGGGAGCCCAAGGAGGGCTATTGTGAAAAAGGATATATCCTCACATGAAATCTGGAAAGAAGCTTCCTGAGAAACTGCTTAGTGTTCTCTTAATTCATTTCACAGTGTTACATCTGTATTTCGTCGATCTCTTTGCTAGCCTTATTTCTGTGGAATCTGAGAACATATATTTTGGATCCCTTTGAAGACTATTTGGCCAAAGGAAATATCCTTCGACAACAAAGAGAAAGAAGCTTTCTGAGAAACTTCTTTGTGTTCTGTGAAATCACCTCACAGAGTTACAGCTTTCCCCTCAAGAAGCCTTTCGCTAAGACAGTTCTTGTGGAATTGGCAAAGTGATATTTGGAAGCCCTTAGAGGGCTATGGTGAAAATGGAAATATCCTCAGATGAAATCTGGAAAGAAGCCTCTTGGGAAACTGCTTAGTGTTCTGTTAATTCATCTCATAGAGTTACATCTGTATTTCGTAGATCTCTTTGCTAGCCTTATTTCTGTGGAATCTGAGAACATATATTTCGGATCCATTTGAAGACTATAGGGCCAAGGAAATATCCTCCGATAACAAAGAGAAAGAAGCTTTTTGAGAAACTTCTTTGTGTTCTGTGAAATCATCTCACAGAGTTACAGCTTTCCCCTCAAGAAGCCTTTCGCTAAGACAGTTCTTGTGGAATTGGCAAAGTGATATTTGAAAGTCCATAGAGGGCTATGGTGAAAAAGGAAATATCCTCAGATGAAATCTGGAAAGAAGCTTCCTGAGAAACTTCTTAGTGTTCTGTTAATTCGTCTCACAGAGTTACATCTGTATTTCGTGGATCTCTTTGTTAGCCTTATTTCTGTGGAATCAGAGAACAGATATTTCGGATCCCTTTGAAGACCATAGGGCCAAAGGAAATATCCTCCGATAACAAAGAGAAAGAAGGTTTCTGAGAAACTTCTTTGTGTTCTGTGATATCATCTCACAGAATTACAGCTTTCCCCTCAAGAAGCCTTTCGCTAAGACAGTTCTTGTGGAATTGGCAAAGTGATATTTGGAAGCCCTTAGAGGGCTTTGGTGAAAAAGGAAATATCCTCAGAAGAAATCTGGAAAGAAGCTTCCTGAGAAACTGCTTAGTGATCTGTTAATTAATCTCACAGAGTTACATCTGTATATCGTGGCTCTCTTTGCTAGCCTTATTTCTGTGGAATCTGAGAACAGATATTTCGGATCCCTTGGAAGACCACAGCGCCAAAGGAAATATCCTCCGATAATAAAGAGAAAGAAGCTTTCTGAGAAACTTCTTTGTATTCTGTGAAATCATCTCACAGAGTTACAGCTTTCCCCTCAAGAAGCCTTTCGCTAAGACAGTTCTTGTGGAATTGGCAAAGTGATATTTGGAAGCCCATAAAGGGCTTTGGTGAAAAATGAAATATCCTCAGAAGATATCTGGAAGGAAGCTTCCTGAGAAACTGCTCAGTGTTCTGTTAATTCATCTCACAGACTTACATTTGTATTTCGTGGATCTATTTGCTAGCCTTATTTCTGTGGTATCTGAGAACAGATATTTCGGATCCCTTTGAGTACCATAGGGCCAAAGGAAATATCCTCCGATAACAAAGAGAAAGAAGCTTTCTGAGAAACTTCTTTGTGTTCTGTGAAATCAACTCACAGAGTTACAGCTTTCCCCTCAAGAAGCCTTTCGCTAAGACAGTTCTTGTGGAATTGGCAAAGTGATATTTGGAAGCCCTTAGAGGGCTATGGTGAAAAAGGAAATATCCTCATATGAAATCTGGGAAGAAGCTTCCTGAGAAACTGCTTAGTTTTCTGGTAATTCATCTCAGAGAGTTACATTTGTATTTCGTGGATCTCTTTGCTAGCCTTATTTCTTTGGAATCTGAGAACAGATATTTCGGATCCCGTTGAAGACTATAGGGCCAAAGGAAATATCCTCCGATAACAAAAAGAAAGAAGCTTTCTGAGAAACTTCTTTGTGTTCTCTGAAATCATCTAATAGAGTTACAGCATTCCCCTATAGAAGCCTTTTGCTAAGACAGTTCTTGTGGAATTGGCAAAGTGATATTTGGAAGCCCACAGAGGGCTATTGTGAAAAAGGAAATATCCTCACATGAAATCTGGAAAGAAGATTCCTGAGAAACTGCTTAGTGTTCTCTTAATTCATCTCACAGAGTTACATCTGTATTTCGTGGATCTCTTTGCTAGCCTTGTTTCTGTGGAATCTGAGAACAGATATTTCGGATCCCTTTGAAGACTATAGGGCCAAAGGAAATATCCTCTGATAACAAAGACAAAGAAGCTTTCTGAGAAACTTCTTTGTGTTCTGTGAAATCATCTCACAGAGTTACAGCTTTCACCTCAAGAAACCTTTCGCTAAGACAGTTCTTGTGGAATTGGCAAAGTGATATTTGGAAGCCCGTAGAGGGCTATGGTGAAAAAGGAAATATCCTCAGATGAAATCTGGAAAGAAGCTTCCTGAGAAACTGCTTAGTGTTCTGTTAATTCATCTCACAGAGTTACATCTGTATTTCTTGGATCTCTTTGCTAGCCTTATTTCTGTGGAATCTGAGAACAGATATTTCGGAACCCTTTGAAGACTACAGGGCCAAAGGAAATATCCTCCGATAACAAAGAGAAAGAAGCTTTCTGAGAAACTTCTTTGTGTTCTGTGAAATCATCTCACAGCGTTACACTTTCCCCTCAAGAAACCTTTCGCTAAGACAGTTCTTGTGGAATTGGCAAAGTGATATTTGGAAGCCCATAGAGGGCTATGGTGAAAAAGGAAATATCCTCAGATGACATCTGGAAAGAAGCTTCCTGAGAAACTGCTTAGTGTTCTGTTAATTCATCTCACAGAGTTACATCTGTATTTCGTGGATCTCTTGGCTAGCCTTATTTCTGTGGCATCTGAGAACAGATATTTCGGATCCCTTTGAAGACTATTTGGCCAAAGGAAATATCCTCCGATAACAAAGAGAAAGAAGCTTTCTGAGAAACTTCTTTGTGTTCTGTGAAATCATCTCACAGAGTTACAGCTTTCCCCTCAAGAAGCCTTTCGCTAAGACAGTTCTTGTGGAATTGGTAAAGTGATATTTGGAAGCCCATAGAGGGCTACGGTGAAAAAGGAAATATCCTCAGAAGAAATCTGGAAAGAAGCTTCCTGAGAAACTGCTTAGTGTTCTGTTAATTCTTCTCAGAGAGTTACATCTGTATTTCGTGGAACTCTTTGCTAGCCTTATTTCTGTGGAATCTGAGAACAGATATTTCGGATCCCTTTGAAGACTGTAGGGCCAAAGGAAATATTCTCTGATAACAAAGAGAAAGAAGCTTTCTGAGAAACTTCTTTGTGTTCTGTGAAATCATCTCAAAGAGTTACAGCATTCCCCTAAAGAAGCCTTTTTCTAAGACAGTTCTTGTGGAATTGGCAAAGTGATATTTGGGAGCCCAAACAGGGCTATTGTGAAAAAGGATATATCGTCACATGAAATCTGGAAAGAAGCTTCCTGAGAAACTGCTTAGTGTTCTCTTAATTCATTTCACAGAGCTACATCTGTATTTCGTGGAACTCTTTGCTAGCCTTATTTCTGTGGAATCTGAGAACAGATATTTCGGATCCCTAGAAGACTATTTGGCCAAAGGAAATATCCTTCGATAACAAAGAGAAAGAATCTTTCTGAGATACTTTTTTGTGTTCTGTGAAATCATCTCACAGAGTTACAGCTTTCCCCTCAAGAAGCCTTTCGCTAAGACAGTTCTTGTGGAATTGGCAAAGTGATATTTGGAAGCCCTTAGAGGGCTATGGGGAAAAAGGAAATATCCTCAGAAGAAATCTGGAAAGAAGCCTCCTGGGAAACTGCTTAGTGTTCTGTTAATTCATCTCACAGAGTTACATCTGTATTTCGTGGATCTCTCTGCTAGCCTTATTTCTGTGGAATCTGAGAACACATATTTGGGATCCCTTTGAAGACTATAGGGCCAAAGGAAATATCCTCCGATAACAAAGAGAAAGAAGCTTTCTGAGAAACTTCTTTGTGTTCTGTGAAATCATCTCACAGAATTACAGCTTTCCCCTCAAGAAGCCTTTCGCTAAGACAGTTATTGTGGAATTGGCAAAGTGATATTTGGAAGCCCTTAGAGGGCTATGGTGAAAAAGGAAATATCCTCAGGAGAAATCTGGAAAGAAGCTTCCTGAGAAACTGCTTAGTGTTCTGTTAATTAATCTCACAGTTACATCTGTATTTCGTGGCTCTCTTTGCTAGCCTTATTTCTGTGGAATCTGAGAACAGATATTTCGGATCCCTTGGACGACCACAGGGCCAAAGGAATATCCTCCGATAACAAAGAGAAAGAAGCTTTCGGAGAAACTTATTTGTGTTCTGTGAAATCATCTCACAGAGTTACAGCTTTCCCCTCAAGAAGCCTTTCGCTAAGACAGTTCTTGTGGAATTGGCAAAGTGATATTTGGAAGCCCATAGAGGGCTATGGTAAAAAAGGAAATATCCTCAGATGAAATCTGGAAAGAAGCTTCCTGAGAAACTGCTTAGTGTTCTGTTAATTCATCTCACAGAGTTACATCTGTATTTCGTGGATCTCTTTGCTAGCCTTATTTCTGTGGAATCTGAGAACTGATATATCGGATCCCTTTGTAGACTATAGGGCCAAGGGAAATATCCTCCGATAACAAAGAGAAAGAAGCTTTCTGAGAAACTTCTTTGTGTTCTGTGAAATCATCTCAAAGAGTTACACCATTCCCCTAAAGAAGCCTTTTGCTAAGACAGTTCTTGTGGAATTGGCAAAGTGATATTTGGGAGCCCAAAGAGGGCTATTGTGAAAAAGGATATATCCTCAGATGAAATCTGGAAAGAAGCTTCCTGAGAAACTGCTTAGTGTTCTCTTAATTCATCTCACAGAGCTACATCTGTATTTCGTGGATCTCTTTGCTAGCCTTATTTCTGTGGAATCTGAGAACAGATATTTCGGATCCCTTTGAAGACTATTTGGCCAAAGGAAATATCCTTCGATAACAAAGAGAAAGAAGCTTTCTGAGAAACTTCTTTGTGTTCTGTGAAATCATCTCACAGAGTTACAGCTTTCCCCTCAAGAAGCCTTTCGCTAAGACAGTTCTTGTGGAATTGGCAAAGTGAAATTTGGAAGCCCTCAGAGGGCTATGGTGAAAATGGAAATATCCTCAGATGAAATCTGGAAAGAAGCCTCCTGGGAAACTGCTTAGTGTTCTGTTAATTCATCTCACAGAGTTACATCTGTATTTCGTGGATCTCTCTGCTAGCCTTATTTCTGTGGAATCTGAGAACATATATTTCGGATCCCTTTGAAGACTATAGGGCCAAAGGAAATATCCTCCGATAACAAAGAGAAAGAAGGTTTCTGAGAAACTTCTTTGTGTTCTGTGAAATCATCTCACAGAATTACAGCTTTCCCCTCAAGAAGCCTTTCGCTAAGACAGTTCTTGTGGAATTGGCAAAGTGATATTTGGAAGCCCTTAGAGGGCTATGGTGAAAAAGGAAATATCCTCAGAAGAAATCTGGAAAGAAGCTTCCTGAGAAACTACTTAGTGTTCTGTTAATTAATCTCACAGAGTTACATCTGTATTTCGTGGCTCTCTTTGCTAGCCTTATTTCTGTGGAATCTGAGAACAGATATTTCGGATACCTTGGAAGACTATATGGACAAAGGAAATATCCTCCAATAACAAAGAGAAAGAAGCTTTCTGAGAAACTTCTTTGTGTTCTGTGAAATCATCTCACAGAGTTACAGCTTTCCCCTCAAGAAGCCTTTCGCTAAGACAGTTCTTGTGGAATTGGCAAAGTGATATTTGGAAGCCCATAGAGGGCTATGGTGAAAAAGGAAATATCCTCAGAAGAAATCTGGAAAGAAGCTTCCTGAGAAACTGCTTAGTGTTCTGTTAATTCATCTCACCGAGTTACATCTGTATGTCGTGGATCTCTTTGCTAGCCTTATTTCTGTGAAATCTGAGAACTGATATTTCGGATCCCTTTGAAGACCATAGGGCCAAAGGAAATATCCTCCGATAACAAAGAGAAAGAAGCATTCTGAGAAACTTCTTTGTGTTCTGTGAAATCATCTCACAGAGTTACAGCTTTCCCCTCAAGAAGCCTTTCGCTAAGACAGTTCTTGTGGAATTGGCAAAGTGATATTTGGAAGCCCATAGAGGGCTATTGTGAAAAAGGAAATATCCTCAGATGAAATCTGGAAAGAAGCTTCCTGAGAAACTGCTTAGTGTTCTGTTAATTCATCTCACAGAGTTACATCTGTATTTCGTGGATCTCTTTGCTAGCCTTATTTCTGTGGAATCTGAGAACAGATATTTCGGATCACTTTGAAGACTATAGGACCAAAGGAAATATCCTCCGATAACAAAGAGAAAGAAGCTTTCTGAGAAACTTCTTTGTGTTCTGTGAAATCATCTCAAAGAGTTACAGCATTACCCTAAAGAAGCCTTTTGCTAAGACAGTTCTTGTGGAATTGGCAAAGAGATATTTGGGAGCCCAAGGAGGGCTATTGTGAAAAAGGATATATCCTCACATGAAATCTGGAAAGAAGCTTCCTGAGAAACTGCTTAGTGTTCTCTTAATTCATTTCACAGTGTTACATCTGTATTTCGTCGATCTCTTTGGTAGCCTTATTTCTGTGGAATCTGAGAACATATATTTTGGATCCCTTTGAAGACTATTTGGCCAAAGGAAATATCCTTCGACAACAAAGAGAAAGAAGCTTTCTGAGAAACTTCTTTGTGTTCTGTGAAATCACCTCACAGAGTTACAGCTTTCCCCTCAAGAAGCCTTTCGCTAAGACAGTTCTTGTGGAATTGGCAAAGTGATATTTGGAAGCCCTTAGAGGGCTATGGTGAAAATGGAAATATCCTCAGATGAAATCTGGAAAGAAGCCTCTTGGGAAACTGCTTAGTGTTCTGTTAATTCATCTCATAGAGTTACATCTGTATTTCGTAGATCTCTTTGCTAGCCTTATTTCTGTGGAATCTGAGAACATATATTTCGGATCCATTTGAAGACTATAGGGCCAAGGAAATATCCTCCGATAACAAAGAGAAAGAAGCTTTTTGAGAAACTTCTTTGTGTTCTGTGAAATCATCTCACAGAGTTACAGCTTTCCCCTCAAGAAGCCTTTCGCTAAGACAGTTCTTGTGGAATTGGCAAAGTGATATTTGAAAGTCCATAGAGGGCTATGGTGAAAAAGGAAATATCCTCAGATGAAATCTGGAAAGAAGCTTCCTGAGAAACTTCTTAGTGTTCTGTTAATTCGTCTCACAGAGTTACATCTGTATTTCGTGGATCTCTTTGTTAGCCTTATTTCTGTGGAATCAGAGAACAGATATTTCGGATCCCTTTGAAGACCATAGGGCCAAAGGAAATATCCTCCGATAACAAAGAGAAAGAAGGTTTCTGAGAAACTTCTTTGTGTTCTGTGATATCATCTCACAGAATTACAGCTTTCCCCTCAAGAAGCCTTTCGCTAAGACAGTTCTTGTGGAATTGGCAAAGTGATATTTGGAAGCCCTTAGAGGGCTTTGGTGAAAAAGGAAATATCCTCAGAAGAAATCTGGAAAGAAGCTTCCTGAGAAACTGCTTAGTGATCTGTTAATTAATCTCACAGAGTTACATCTGTATATCGTGGCTCTCTTTGCTAGCCTTATTTCTGTGGAATCTGAGAACAGATATTTCGGATCCCTTGGAAGACCACAGCGCCAAAGGAAATATCCTCCGATAATAAAGAGAAAGAAGCTTTCTGAGAAACTTCTTTGTGTTCTGTGAAATCATCTCACAGAGTTACAGCTTTCCCCTCAAGAAGCCTTTCGCTAAGACAGTTCTTGTGGAATTGGCAAAGTGATATTTGGAAGCCCATAAAGGGCTTTGGTGAAAAATGAAATATCCTCAGAAGATATCTGGAAGGAAGCTTCCTGAGAAACTGCTCAGTGTTCTGTTAATTCATCTCACAGACTTACATCTGTATTTCGTGGATCTATTTGCTAGCCTTATTTCTGTGGTATCTGAGAACAGATATTTCGGATCCCTTTGAGTACCATAGGGCCAAAGGAAATATCCTCCGATAACAAAGAGAAAGAAGCTTTCTGAGAAACTTCTTTGTGTTCTGTGAAATCATCTCACAGAGTTACAGCTTTCCCCTCAAGAAGCCTTTCGCTAAGACAGTTCTTGTGGAATTGGCAAAGTGATATTTGGAAGCCCTTAGAGGGCTATGGTGAAAAAGGAAATATCCTCATATGAAATCTGGGAAGAAGCTTCCTGAGAAACTGCTTAGTGTTCTGGTAATTCATCTCAGAGAGTTACATTTGTATTTCGTGGATCTCTTTGCTAGCCTTATTTCTTTGGAATCTGAGAACAGATATTTCGGATCCCGTTGAAGACTATAGGGCCAAAGGAAATATCCTCCGATAACAAAAAGAAAGAAGCTTTCTGAGAAACTTCTTTGTGTTCTCTGAAATCATCTAATAGAGTTACAGCATTCCCCTATAAGCCTTTTGCTAAGACAGTTCTTGTGGAATTGGCAAAGTGATATTTGGAAGCCCACAGAGGGCTATTGTGAAAAAGGAAATATCCTCACATGAAATCTGGAAAGAAGATTCCTGAGAAACTGCTTAGTGTTCTCTTAATTCATCTCACAGAGTTACATCTGTATTTCGTGGATCTCTTTGCTAGCCTTGTTTCTGTGGAATCTGAGAACAGATATTTCGGATCCCTTTGAAGACTATTTGGCCAAAGGAAATATCCTCCGATAACAAAGAGAAAGAAGCTTTCTGAGAAACTTCTTTGTGTTCTGTGAAATCATCTCACAGATTTACAGCTTTCCCCTCAAGAAGCCTTTCGCTAACACAGTTCTTGTGGAATTGGCAAAGTGATATTTGGAACACCTTAGTGGGCTATGGTGAAAATGGAAATATCCTCAGATGAAATCTGGAAAGAAGCCTCCTGGGAAACTGCTTAGTGTTCTGTTAATTCATCTCACAGAGTTACATCTGTATTTCGTGGATCTCTTTGCTAGCCTTATTTCTGTGGAATCTGAGAACATATATTTCGGATCCCTTTGAAGACTATAGGGCCAAGGAAATATCCTCCGATAACAAAGAGAAAGAACTTTTTGAGAAACTTCTTTGTGTTCTGTGAAATAATCTCACACAGTTACAGCTTTCCCCTCAAGAAGCCTTTCGCTAAGACAGTTCTTGTGGAATTGGCAAAGTGATATTTGGAAGCCCCTAGAGGGCTATGGTGAAAAAGGAAATATCCTCAGAAGAAATCTGGAAAGAAGCTTCCTGAGAAACTGCTTGGTGTTCTGTTAATTAATCTCACAGAGTTACATCTGTATATCGTGGCTCTCTTTGCTAGCCTTATTTCTGTGGAATCTGAGAACAGATATTTCGGATCCCTTGGAAGACCACAGGGCCAAAGGAAATATCCTCCGATAATAAAGAGAAAGAATCTTTCTGAGAAACTTCTTTGTGTTCTGTGAAATCATCTCACAGAGTTACAGCTTTCCCCTCAAGAAGCCTTACGCTAAGACAGTTCTTGTGGAATTGGCAAAGTGATATTTGGAAGCCCATACAGGGCTTTGGTGAAAAATGAAATATCCTCAGAAGAAATCTGGAAGGAATCTTCCTGAGAAACTGCTTAGTGTTCTGTTAATTCATCTCACAGAGTTACATCTGTATTTCGTGGATCTCTTTGCTTGCCTTATTTCTGTGGTATCTGAGAACAGATATTTCGAATCCCTTTGAAGACCATAGGGCCAAAGGAAATATCCTCCGATAACAAAGAGAAAGAAGCTTTCTGAGAAACTTCTTTGTGTTCTGTGAAATCATCTCACAGAGTTACAGCTTTCCCCTCAAGAAGCCTTTCGCTAAGACAGTTCTTGTGGAATTGGCAAAGTGATATTTGGAAGCCCATAGAGGGCTATGGTGACAAAGGAAATATCCTCAGATGAAATCTGGGAAGAAGCTTCCGGAGAAACTGCTTAGTGTTCTGTTAATTCATCTCAGAGAGTTACATCTGTATTTCGTGGATCTCTTTGCTAGCCTTATTTCTATGGAATCTGAGAACAGATATTTCGGATCCCGTTGAAGACTATAGGGCCAAAGGAAATATCCTCCGATAACAAAAAGAAAGAAGCTTTCTGAGAAACTTCTTTGTGTTCTCTGAAATCATTTAACAGAGTTACAGCATTCCCCTATAGAAGCCTTTTGCTAAGACAGTTCTTGTGGAATTGGCAAAGTGATATTTGGAAGCCCACAGAGGGCTTTTGTGAAAAAGGAAATATCCTAACATGAAATCTGGAAAGAAGATTCCTGAGAAACTGCTTAGTGTTCTCTTAATTCATCTCACAGAGTTACATCTGTATTTCGTGTATCTCTTTGCTAGCCTTTTTTCTGTGGAATCTGAGAACAGATATTTCGGATCCCTTTGAAGACTATTTGGCCAAAGGAAATATCCTCCGATAACAAAGAGAAAGAAGCTTTCTGAGAAACTTCTTTGTGTTCTGTGAAATCATCTCACAGAGTTACAGCTTTCCCCTCAAGAAGCCTTTCGCTAAGTCAGTTCTTGTGGAATTGGCAAAGTGATATTTGGAAGCCCAGAGAGGGCTATGGTGAAAAAGGAAATATCCTCAGAAGAAATCTGGAAAGAAGCTTCCTGAGAAACTGCTTAGTGTTCTGTTAATTAATCTCACAGAGTTACATCTGTATTTCGTGGATCTCTTTTCTAGACTTATTTCTGGGGAATCTGAGAACAGATATTTCGGATCCCTTTGAAGACTATAGGGCCGAGGAAATATTCTCCGATAACAAAGAGAAAGAACTTTTTGAGAAACTTCTTTGTGTTCTGTGAAATAATCTCACAGAGTTACAGCTTTCCCCTCAAGAAGCCTTTCGCTAAGACAGTTCTTGTGGAATTGGCAAAGGGATATTTGGAAGCCCCTAGAGGGCTATGGTGAAAAAGGAAATATCCTCAGATGAAATCTGGAAAGAAGCTTCCTGAGAAACTGCTTAGTGTTCTGTTAATTCATCTCAGAGAGTTACATCTGTATTTCGTGGATCTCTTTGCTAGCCTTATTTCTGTGGAATCTGAGAACAGATATTTCGGATCCCATTGAAGACTCCAGGGCCAAAGGAAATATCCTCCTATAACAAAGAGAAAGAAGCTTTCTGAGAAACTTCTTTGTGTTCTGTGAAATCGTCTCACAGAGTTACAGCATTCCCCCCAAGAAGCCTTTCGCTAAGACAGTTCTTGTGGAATTGGCAAAGTGATATTTGGAAGCCCATAGAGGGCTATGGTGAAAGAGGAATTATACCCAGATGAAATCTGCAAAGAATCTTTCTGAGAAACTGTTTATTGTTCTGTTAATTCATCTCACAGAGTTACATCTGTATTTCGTGGATCTCTCTACTAGCCTTATTTCTGTGGAATCTGAGAACAGATATTTTGGAACACCTTTGAAGACAACAGGGCCAAAGGAAATATCCTCCGATAACAAAGAGAAAGAAGCTTTCTGAGAAACTTCTTTGTGTTCTGTGAAATCATCTCACAGAGTTACAGCTTTCCACTCAAGAAGCCTTTCGCTAAGTCAGTTCTTGTGGAATTGGCAAAGTGATATTTGGAAGCCCATAGAGGGCTATGGTGAAAAAGGAAATATCCTCAGAAGAAATCTGGAAAGAAGCTTCCTGAGAAACTGCTTAGTGTTCTGTTAATTAATCTCACAGAGTTACATCTGTATTTCGTGGATCTATTTGCTAGCCTTATTTCTGTGGAATCTGAGAACAGATATTTCGGATCCCTTGGAAGGCCACAGGGCCAAAGGAAATATCCTCCGATAACAAAGAGAAATAAGCTTTCTGAGAAACTTCTTTGTGTTCTGTGAAATCATCTCACAGAGTTACAGCTTTCCCCTCAAGAAGCCTTTCGCTAAGACAGTTCTTGTGGAATTGGCAAAGTGATATTTGGAAGCCCATAGAGGGCTAAGGTGAAAAAGGAAATATCCTCAGAAGAAATCTGGAAGGAAGCTTCCTGAGAAACTGCTTAGTGTTCTGTTAATTCATCTCACAGAGTTACATCTGTATTTCGTCGATCTATTTGCTAGCCTTATTTCTGTGGAATCTGAGAACAGATATTTCGGATCCCTTTGAAGACCAAAGGGCCAAAGGAAATATCCTCCGATAACAAAGAGAAAGAAGCTTTCTGAGAAACTTCTTTGTGTTCTGTGAAATCATCTCACCGAGTTACAGCTTTCCCCTCAAGAAGCCTTTCGCTTAGACAGTTCTTGTGGAATTGGCAAAGTGATATATGGAAGCCCACAGAGGGCTATTGTGAAAAAGGAAATATCCTCAGATGAAATCTGGAAAGAAGATTCCTGAGAAACTGCTTAGTGTTCTCTTAATTAATCTCACAGAGTTACATCTGTATTTCGTGGATCTCTTTGCTAGCCTTACTTCTGTGGAATCTGAGAACAGATATTTCGGATCCCTTTGAAGACTATAGGGCCAAAGGAAATATCCTCCGATAACAAAGAGAAAGAAGCTTTCTGAGAACCTTCTTTGTGTTCTGTGAAATCATCTCAAAGAGTTACAGCATTCCCCTAAAGAAGCCTTTTGCTAAGACAGTTCTTGTGGAATTGGCAAAGTGATATTTGGGAGCCCACAGAGGGCTATTGTGAAAAAGGATATATCCTCACATGAAATCTGGAAAGAAACTTCCTGAGAAACTGCTTAGTGTTCTCTTAATTCATCTCACAGAGTTACATCTGTATGTCGTGGATCTCTTTGCTAGCCTTATTTCTGTGGAATCTGAGAACAGATATTTCGGAACATCTTTGAAGACAACAGGGCCAAAGGAAATATCCTCCGATAACAAAGATAAAGAAGCTTTCTGAGAAACATCTTTGTGTTCTGTGAAATCATCTCACAGAGTTACAGCTTTCCCCTCAAGAAGCCTTTCGCTAAGACAGTTCTTCTGGAATTGGCAAAGTGATATTTGGAAGCCCATAGAGGGCTATGGTGAAAAAGGAAATAACCTCAGATGAAATCTGGAAAGAAGCTTCCTGAGAAACTGCTCAGTGTTCTGTTAATTCATCTCACAGAGTTACATCTGTATTTCCTGGATCTCTTTGCTAGCCTTATTTCTGTGGAATCTGAGAACAGATATTTCGGACCCCTTTGAAGACTACAGGGCCAAAGGAAATATCCTCCGGTAACAAAGAGAAAGAAGCTTTCTGAGAAACTTCTTTGTGTTCTGTGAAATCATCTCACAGAGTTACAGCTTTCCCCTCAAGAAGCCTTTCGCTAACACAGTTCTTGTGGAATTGGCAAAGTGATATTTGGAAGCCCATAGAGGGCTATGCTGAAAAAGGAAATATCCTCAGATGAAATCTGGAAAGAAGCTTCCTGAGAAACTGCTTAGTGTTCCCTTAATTCATCTCACAGAGTTACATCTGTATTTCGTGGATCTCTTTGCTAGCCTTATTTCTGTGGAATCTGAGAACAGATATTTCGGATCCCTTTGAAGACTATAGGGCCAAAGGAAATATCCTCCGATAACAAAGAGAAAGAATCTTTCTGTGAAACTTCTTTGTGTTCTGTGAAATCATCTCACAGAGATACAGCTTTCCCTTCAAGAAGCCTTTCGCCAAGACAGTTATTGTGGAATTGGAAAAGTGATATTTGGAAGCCCATAGAGGGCTATGGTGACAAAGGAAATATCCCCAGATGAAATCTGGAAATAAGCTTCCTGAGAAACTGCTCTGTGATGTGTGACTTCCACTCACAATGTTACACCTGTATTTCGTGGATCTCTTTGGTAGCCTTATTTCTGTGGAATCTGAGAACAGATATTTCGGATCCCTTTGAAGAGTATACGGCCAAAGGAAATATCCTCCGATAACAAAGAGAAAGGAGCTTTATGAGAAACTTCTTTGTGTTCTGTGAAATCATCTCACAGCGTTACAGCTTTCCCCTCAAGAAGCCTTTCGCTAAGACAGTTCTTGTGGAATTGGCAAACTGATATTTGAAAGCCCATAGAGGGCTATGGTGAAAAAGGAAATATCCTCAGATGAAATCTGGAAAGAAGCTTCCTGAGAAACTGCTTAGTGTTCTGTTAATTCGTCTCACAGAGTTTCATCTGTATTTCGTGGATCTCTTTGTTAGCCTTATTTCTGTGGAATCTGAGAACAGATATTTGGGATCCCTTTGAAGACTATAGGGCCAAAGGAAATATCCTCCGATAACAAAGAGAAAGAAGCTTTCTGAGAAATTTCTTTGTGTTCTGTGAAATCATCTCACAGAATTACAGCTTTCCCCTCAAGAAGCCTTTCGCTAAGACAGTTCTTGTGGAATTGCAAAGTGATATTTGGAAGCCCATAGAGGGCTAAGGTGAAAAAGGAAATATCCTCAGAAGAAATCTGGAAGGAAGCTTCCTGAGAAACTGCTTAGTGTTCTGTTAATTCATCTCACAGAGTTACATCTGTATTTCGTCGATCTATTTGCTAGCCTTATTTCTGTGGAATCTGAGAACAGATATTTCGGATCCCTTTGAAGACCAAAGGGCCAAAGGAAATATCCTCCGATAACAAAGAGAAAGAAGCTTTCTGAGAAACTTCTTTGTGTTCTGTGAAATCATCTCACAGAGTTACTGCTTTCCCCTCAAGAAGCCTTTCGCTTAGACAGTTCTTGTGGAATTGGCAAAGTGATATATGGAAGCCCACAGAGGGCTATTGTGAAAAAGGAAATATCCTCAGATGAAATCTGGAAAGAAGATTCCTGAGAAACTGCTTAGTGTTCTATTAATTAATCTCACAGAGTTACATCTGTATTTCGTGGATCTCTTTGCTAGCCTTACTTCTGTGGAATCTGAGAACAGATATTTCGGATCCCTTTGAAGACTATAGGGCCAAAGGAAATATCCTCCGATAACAAAGAGAAAGAAGCTTTCTGAGAAACTTCTTTGTGTTCTGTGAAATCATCTCAAAGAGTTACAGCATTCCCCTAAAGAAGCCTTTTGCTAAGACAGTTCTTGTGGAATTGGCAAAGTGATATTTGGGAGCCCACAGAGGGCTATTGTGTAAAAGGATATATCCTCACATGAAATCTGGAAAGAAACTTCCTGAGAAACTGCTTAGTGTTCTCTTAATTCATCTCACAGAGTTACATCTGTATGTCGTGGATCTCTTTGCTAGCCTTATTTCTGTGGAATCTGAGAACAGATATTTCGGAACATCTTTGAAGACAACAGGGCCAAAGGAAATATCCTCCGATAACAAAGATAAAGAAGCTTTCTGAGAAACACCTTTGTGTTCTGTGAAATCATCTCACAGAGTTACAGCTTTCCCCTCAAGAAGCCTTTCGCTAAGACAGTTCTTGTGGAATTGGCAAAGTGATATTTGGAAGCCCATAGAGGGCTATGGTGAAAAAGGAAATAGCCTCAGAGGAAATCTGGAAAGAAGCTTCCTGAGAAACTGCTCAGTGTTCTGTTAATTCATCTCACAGAGTTACATCTGTATTTCCTGGATCTCTTTGCTAGCCTTATTTCTGTGGAATCTGAGAACAGATATTTCGGACCCCTTTGAAGACTACAGGGCCAAAGGAAATATCCTCCGGTAACAAAGAGAAAGAAGCTTTCTGAGAAACTTCTTTGTGTTCTGTGAAATCATCTCACAGAGTTACAGCTTTCCCCTCAAGAAGCCTTTCGCTAACACAGTTCTTGTGGAATTGGCAAAGTGATATTTGGAAGCCCATAGAGGGCTATGCTGAAAAAGGAAATATCCTCAGATGAAATCTGGAAAGAAGCTTCCTGAGAAACTGCTTAGTGTTCCCTTAATTCATCTCACAGAGTTACATCTGTATTTCGTGGATCTCTTTGCTAGCCTTATTTCTGTGGAATCTGAGAACAGATATTTCGGATCCCTTTGAAGACTATAGGGCCAAAGGAAATATCCTCCGATAACAAAGAGAAAGAATCTTTCTGTGAAACTTCTTTGTGTTCTCTGAAATCATCTCACAGAGATACAGCTTTCCCTTCAAGAAGCCTTTCGCCAAGACAGTTATTGTGGAATTGGCAAAGTGATATTTGGAAGCCCATAGAGGGCTATGGTGACAAAGGAAATATCCCCAGATGAAATCTGGAAATAAGCTTCCTGAGAAACTGCTCTGTGATGTGTGACTTCCACTCACAATGTTACACCTGTATTTCGTGGATCTCTTTGGTAGCCTTATTTCTGTGGAATCTGAGAACAGATATTTCGGATCCCTTTGAAGAGTATACGGCCAAAGGAAATATCCTCCGATAACAAAGAGAAAGGAGCTTTATGAGAAACTTCTTTGTGTTCTGTGAAATCATCTCACAGCGTTACAGCTTTCACCTCAAGAAGCCTTTCGCTAAGACAGTTCTTGTGGAATTGGCAAACTGATATTTGAAAGCCCATAGAGGGCTATGGTGAAAAAGGAAATATCCTCAGATGAAATCTGGAAAGAAGCTTCCTGAGAAACTGCTTAGTGTTCTGTTAATTCGTCTCACAGAGTTTCATCTGTATTTCGTGGATCTCTTTGTTAGCCTTATTTCTGTGGAATCTGAGAACAGATATTTGGGATCCCTTTGAAGACTATAGGGCCAAAGGAAATATCCTCCGATAACAAAGAGAAAGAAGCTTTCTGAGAAATTTCTTTGTGTTCTGTGAAATCATCTCACAGAATTACAGCTTTCCCCTCAAGAAGCCTTTCGCTAACACAGTTCTTGTGGAATTGCAAAGTGATATTTGGAAGCCCATAGAGGGCTAAGGTGAAAAAGGAAATATCCTCAGAAGAAATCTGGAAGGAAGCTTCCTGAGAAACTGCTTAGTGTTCTGTTAATTCATCTCACAGAGTTACATCTGTATTTCGTGGATCTATTTGCTAGCCTTATTTCTGTGGAATCTGAGAACAGATATTTCGGATCCCTTGGAAGACCAAAGGGCCAAAGGAAATATCCTCCGATAACAAAGAGAAAGAAGCTTTCTGAGAAACTTCTTTGTGTTCTGTGAAATCATCTCACAGAGTTACTGCTTTCCCCTCAAGAAGCCTTTCGCTTAGACAGTTCTTGTGGAATTGGCAAAGTGATATATGGAAGCCCACAGAGGGCTATTGTGAAAAAGGAAATATCCTCAGATGAAATCTGGAAAGAAGATTCCTGAGAAACTGCTTAGTGTTCTCTTAATTAATCTCACAGAGTTACATCTGTATTTCGTGGATCTCTTTGCTAGCCTTACTTCTGTGGAATCTGAGAACAGATATTTCGGATCCCTTTGAAGACTATAGGGCCAAAGGAAATATCCTCCGATAACAAAGAGAAAGAAGCTTTCTAAGAAACTTCTTTGTGTTCTGTGAAATCATCTCAAAGAGTTACAGCATTCCCCTCAAGAAGCCTTTCCCTAAGACAGTTCTTGTGGAATTGGCAAAGTGATATTTGGAAGCCCACAGAGGGCTATTGTGAAAAAGGATATATCCTCACATGAAATCTGGAAAGAAACTTCCTGAGAAACTGCTTTGTGTTCTCTTAATTCATCTCACAGAGTTACATCTGTATGTCGTGGATCTCTTTGCTAGCCTTATTTCTGTGGAATCTGAGAACAGATATTTCGGAACATCTTTGAAGACAACAGGGCCAAAGGAAATATCCTCCTATAACAAAGATAAAGAAGCTTTCTGAGAAACACCTTTGTGTTCTGTGAAATCATCTCACAGAGTTACAGCTTTCCCCTCAAGAAGCCTTTCGCTAAGACAGTTCTTGTGGAATTGGCAAAGTGATATTTGGAAGCCCATAGAGGGCTGTGGTGAAAAAGGAAATAGCCTCAGAGGAAATCTGGAAAGAAGCTTCCTGAGAAACTGCTCAGTGTCCTGTTAATTCATCTCACAGAGTTACATCTGTATTTCCTGGATCTCTTTGCTAGCCTTATTTCTGTGGAATCTGAGAACAGATATTTCGGACCCCTTTGAAGACTACAGGGCCAAAGGAAATATCCTCCGGTAACAAAGAGAAAGAAGCTTTCTGAGAAACTTCTTTGTGTTCTGTGAAATCATCTCACAGAGTTACAGCTTTCCCCTCAAGAAGCCTTTCGCTAACACAGTTCTTGTGGAATTGGCAAAGTGATATTTGGAAGCCCATAGAGGGCTATGCTGAAAAAGGAAATATCCTCAGATGAAATCTGGAAAGAAGCTTCCTGAGAAACTGCTTAGTGTTCCCTTAATTCATCTCACAGAGTTACATCTGTATTTCGTGGATCTCTTTGCTAGCCTTATTTCTGTGGAATCTGAGAACAGATATTTCGGATCCCTTTGAAGACTATAGGGCCAAAGGAAATATCCTCCGATAACAAAGAGAAAGAATCTTTCTGTGAAACTTTTTTGTGTTCTCTGAAATCATCTCACAGAGATACAGCTTTCCCTTCAAGAAGCCTTTCGCCAAGACAGTTATTGTGGAATTGGCAAAGTGATATTTGGAAGCCCACAGAGGGCTATGGTGAAAAAGGAAATATCCTCAGATGAAATCTAGAAAGAAGCTTCCTGAGAAACTGCTTAGTGCTCTGTTAATTCATCTCACAGTGTTACATCTGTATTTCATGGATCTCTTTGCTAGCCTTATTTCTGTGGAATCTGAGAACAGATATTTCGGATCCCTTTGAAGAATATAGGGCCAAAGGAAATATCCTCCGATAACAAAGAGAATGAAGGTTTCTGAGAAACTTCCTTGTGTTCTGTGAAATCATCTCACAGCGTTACAGCTTTCCCCTCAAGAAGCCTTTCGCTAAGACAGTTCTTGTGGAATTGGCAAACTGATATTTGAAAGCCCATAGAGGGCTATGGTGAAAAAGGAAATATCCTCAGATGAAATCTGGAAAGAAGCTTCCTGAGAAACTGCTTAGTGTTCTGTTAATTCGTCTCACAGAGTTTCATCTGTATTTCGTGGATCTCTTTGTTAGCCTTATTTCTGTGGAATCTGAGTACAGATATTTGGGATCCCTTTGAAGACTATAGGGCCAAAGGAAATATCCTCCGATAACAAAGAGAAAGAAGCTTTCTGAGAAATTTCTTTGTGTTCTGTGAAATCATCTCACAGAATTACAGCTTTCCTCTCAAGAAGCCTTTCGCTAACACAGTTCTTGTGGAATTGCAAAGTGATATTTGGAAGCCCATAGAGGGCTAAGGTGAAAAAGGAAATATCCTCAGAAGAAATCTGGAAGGAAGCTTCCTGAGAAACTGCTTAGTGTTCTGTTAATTCATCTCACAGAGTTACATCTGTATTTCGTGGATCTATTTGCTAGCCTTATTTCTGTGGAATCTGAGAACAGATATTTCGGATCCCTTTGAAGACCAAAGGGCCAAAGGAAATATCCTCCGATAACAAAGAGAAAGAAGCTTTCTGAGAAACTTCTTTGTGTTGTTTGAAATCATCTCACAGAGTTACTGCTTTCCCCTCAAGAAGCCTTTCGCTTAGACAGTTCTTGTGGAATTGGCAAAGTGATATATGGAAGCCCACAGAGGGCTATTGTGAAAAAGGAAATATCCTCAGATGAAATCTGGAAAGAAGATTCCTGAGAAACTGCTTATTGTTCTCTTAATTAATCTCACAGAGTTACATCTGTATTTCGTGGATCTCTTTGCTAGCCTTACTTCTGTGGAATCTGAGAACAGATATTTCGGATCCCTTTGAAGACTATAGGGCCAAAGGAAATATCCTCCGATAACAAAGAGAAAGAAGCTTTCTGAGAAACTTCTTTGTGTTCTGTGAAATCATCTCAAAGAGTTACAGCATTCCCCTCAAGAAGCCTTTCCCTAAGACAGTTCTTGTGGAATTGGCAAAGTGATATTTGGAAGCCCACAGAGGGCTATTGTGAAAAAGGATATATCCTCACATGAAATCTGGAAAGAAACTTCCTGAGAAACTGCTTTGTGTTCTCTTAATTCATCTCACAGTGTTACATCTGTATGTCGTGGATCTCTTTGCTAGCCTTATTTCTGTGGAATCTGAGAACAGATATTTCGGAACATCTTTGAAGACAACAGGGCCAAAGGAAATATCCTCCTATAACAAAGATAAAGAAGCTTTCTGAGAAACATCTTTGTGTTCTGTGAAATCATCTCACAGAGTTACAGCTTTGCCCTCAAGAAGCCTTTCGCTAAGACAGTTCTTGTGGAAATGGCAAAGTGATATTTGGAAGCCCATAGAGGGCTATGGTGAAAAAGGAAATAGCCTCAGATGAAATCTGGAAAGAAGCTTCCTGAGAAACTGCTCAGTGTTCTGTTAATTCATCTCACAGAGATACATCTGTATTTCCTGGATCTCTTTGCTAGCCTTATTTCTGTGGAATCTGAGAACAGATATTTCGGACCCCTTTGAAGACTACAGGGCCAAAGGAAATATCCTCCGATAACAAAGAGAAAGAAGCTTTCTGAGAAACTTCTTTGTGTTCTGTGAAATCATCTCACAGAGTTACAGCTTTCCCCTCAAGAAGCCTTTCGCTAACACAGTTCTTGTGGAATTGGCAAAGTGATATTTGGAAGCCCATAGAGGGCTATGGTGAAAAAGGAAATATCCTCAGATGAAATCTGGAAAGAAGCTTTCTGAGAAACTGCTTAGTGTTCTGTTACTTCATCTCACAGAGTTATATCTGTATTTCGTGGATCTCTTTGCTAGCCTTATTTCTGTGGAATCTGAGAACAGATATTTCGGATCCCTTTGAAGACTATAGGGCCAAAGGAAATATCCTCCGATAACAAAGAGAAAGAATCTTTCTGTGAAACTTCTTTGTGTTCTGTGAAATCACCTCACAGAGATACAGCTTTCCCTTCAAGAAGCCTTTCGCCAAGACAGTTATTGTGGAATTGGCCAAGTGATATTTGGAAGCCCATAGAGGGCTATGGTGACAAAGGAAATATCCCCAGATGAAATCTGGAAATAAGCTTCCTGAGAAACTGCTCTGTGATGTGTGACTTCCACTCACAATGTTACACCTGTATTTCGTGGATCTCTTTGGTAGCCTTATTTCTGTGGAATCTGAGAACAGATATTTCGGATCCCTTTGAAGAGTATACGGCCAAAGGAAATATCCTCCGATAACAAAGAGAAAGGAGCTTTATGAGAAACTTCTTTGTGTTCTGTGAAATCATCTCACAGCGTTACAGCTTTCCCCTCAAGAAGCCTTTCGCTAAGACAGTTCTTGTGGAATTGGCAAACTGATATTTGAAAGCCCATAGAGGGCTATGGTGAAAAAGGAAATATCCTCAGATGAAATCTGGAAAGAAGCTTCCTGAGAAACTGCTTAGTGTTCTGTTAATTCGTCTCACAGAGTTTCATCTGTATTTCGTGGATCTCTTTGTTAGCCTTATTTCTGTGGAATCTGAGAACAGATATTTGGGATCCCTTTGAAGACTATAGGGCCAAAGGAAATATCCTCCGATAACAAAGAGAAAGAAGCTTTCTGAGAAATTTCTTTGTGTTCTGTGAAATCATCTCACAGAATTACAGCTTTCCCCTCAAGAAGCCTTTCGCTAAGACAGTTCTTGTGGAATTGCAAAGTGATATTTGGAAGCCCTTAGAGGGCTATGGTGAAAAAGGAAATATCCTCAGAAGAAATCTGGAAAGAAGCTTCCTGAGAAACTGCTTAGTGTTATGTTAATTCATCTCACAGAGTTACATCTGTATTTCGTGGATCTATTTGCTAGCCTTATTTCTGTGGAATCTGAGAACAGATATTTCGGATCCCTTGGAAGACCACAGGGCCAAAGGAAATATCCTCCGATAACAAAGAGAAATAAGCTGTCTGAGAAACTTCTTTGTGTTCTGTGAAAACATCTCACAGAGTTACAGCTTTCCCCTCAAGAAGCCTTTCGCTAAGACAGTTCTTGTGGAATTGGCAAAGTGATATTTGGAAGCCCATAGAGGGCTAAGGTGAAAAAGGAAATATCCTCAGAAGAAATCTGGAAGGAAGCTTCCTGAGAAACTGCTTAGTGTTCTGTTAATTCATCTCACAGAGTTACATCTGTATTTCGTGGATCTATTTGCTAGCCTTATTTCTGTGGAATCTGAGAACAGATATTTCGGATCCCTTTAAAGACCAAAGGGCCAAAGGAAATATCCTCCGATAACAAAGAGAAAGAAGCTTTCTGAGAAACTTCTTTGTGTTCTGTGAAATCATCTCACAGAGTTACAGCTTTCCCCTCAAGAAGCCTTTCGCTTAGACAGTTCTTGTGGAATTGGCAAAGTGATATATGGAAGCCCACAGAGGGCTATTGTGAAAAAGGAAATATCCTCGGATGAAATCTGGAAAGAAGATTCCTGAGAAACTGCTTAGTGTTCTCTTAATTAATCTCACAGAGTTACATCTGTATTTCGTGGATCTCTTTGCTAGCCTTACTTCTGTGGAATCTGAGAACAGATATTTCGGATCCCTTTGAAGACTATAGGGCCAAAGGAAATATCCTCCGATAACCATGAGAAAGAAGCTTTCTGAGAAACTTCTTTGTGTTCTGTGAAATCATCTCAAAGAGTTGCAGCATTCCCCTAAAGAAGCCTTTTGCTAAGACAGTTCTTGTGGAATTGGCAAAGTGATATTTGGGAGCCCACAGAGGGCTATTGTGAAAAAGGATATATCCTCACATGAAATCTGGAAAGAAACTTCCTGAGAAACTGCTTAGTGTTCTCTTAATTCATCTCACAGAGTTACATCTGTATGTCGTGGATCTCTTTGCTAGCCTTATTTCTGTGGAATCTGAGAACAGATATTTCGGAACATCTTTGAAGACAACAGGGCCAAAGGAAATATCCTCCGATAACAAATATAAAGAAGCTTTCTGAGAAACATCTTTGTGTTCTGTGAAATCATCTCACAGAGTTACAGCTTTCCCCTCAAGAAGCCTTTCGCTAAGACAGTTCTTGTGGAATTGGCAAAGTGATATTTGGAAGCCCATAGAGGGCTATGGTGAAAAAGGAAATAGCCTCAGATGAAATCTGGAAAGAAGCTTCCTGAGAAACTGCTCAGTGTTCTGTTAATTCATCTCACAGAGTTACATCTGTATTTCCTGGATCTCTTTGCTAGCCTTATTTCTGTGGAATCTGAGAACAGATATTTCGGACCCCTTTGAAGACTACAGGGCCAAAGGAAATATCCTCCGATAACAAAGAGAAAGAAGCTTTCTGAGAAACTTCTTTGTGTTCTGTGAAATCATCTCACAGAGTTACAGCTTTCCCCTCAAGAAGCCTTTCGCTAACACAGTTCTTGTGGAATTGGCAAAGTGATATTTGGAAGCCCACAGAGGGCTATGCTGAAAAAGGAAATATCCTCAGATGAAATCTGGAAAGAAGCTTCCTGAGAAACTGCTTAGTGTTCCCTTAATTCATCTCACAGAGTTACATCTGTATTTCGTGGATCTCTTTGCTAGCCTTATTTCTGTGGAATCTGAGAACACATATTTCGGATCCCTTTGAAGACTATAGGGCCAAAGGAAATATCCTCCGATAACAAAGAGAAAGAATCTTTCTGTGAAACTTCTTTGTGTTCTGTGAAATCATCTCACAGAGATACAGCTTTCCCTTCAAGAAGCCTTTCGCCAAGACAGTTATTGTGGAATTGGCAAAGTGATATTTGGAAGCCCATAGAGGGCTATGGTGACAAAGGAAATATCCCCAGATGAAATCTGGAAATAAGCTTCCTGAGAAACTGCTCTGTGATGTGTGACTTCCACTCACAATGTTACACCTGTATTTCGTGGATCTCTTTGGTAGCCTTATTTCTGTGGAATCTGAGAACATATATTTTGGATCCCTTTGAAGACTATTTGGCCAAAGGAAATATCCTTCGACAACAAAGAGAAAGAAGCTTTCTGAGAAACTTCTTTGTGTTCTGTGAAATCACCTCACAGAGTTACAGCTTTCCCCTCAAGAAGCCTTTCGCTAAGACAGTTCTTGTGGAATTGGCAAAGTGATATTTGGAAGCCCTTAGAGGGCTATGGTGAAAATGGAAATATCCTCAGATGAAATCTGGAAAGAAGCCTCTTGGGAAACTGCTTAGTGTTCTGTTAATTCATCTCATAGAGTTACATCTGTATTTCGTAGATCTCTTTGCTAGCCTTATTTCTGTGGAATCTGAGAACATATATTTCGGATCCATTTGAAGACTATAGGGCCAAGGAAATATCCTCCGATAACAAAGAGAAAGAAGCTTTTTGAGAAACTTCTTTGTGTTCTGTGAAATCATCTCACAGAGTTACAGCTTTCCCCTCAAGAAGCCTTTCGCTAAGACAGTTCTTGTGGAATTAGCAAACTGATATTTGAAAGCCCATAGAGGGCTATGGTGAAAAAGGAAATATCCTCAGATGAAATCTGGAAAGAAGCTTCCTGAGAAACTTCTTAGTGTTCTGTTAATTCGTCTCACAGAGTTACATCTGTATTTCGTGGATATCTTTGTTAGCCTTATTTCTGTGGAATCAGAGAACAGATATTTCGGATCCCTTTGAAGACCATAGGGCCAATGGAAATATCCTCCGATAACAAAGAGAAAGAAGGTTTCTGAGAAACTTCTTTGTGTTCTGTGATATCATCTCACAGAATTACAGCTTTCCCCTCAAGAAGCCTTTCTCTAAGACAGTTCTTGTGGAATTGGCAAAGTGATATTTGGAAGCCCTTAGAGGGCTATGGTGAAAAAGGAAATATCCTCAGAAGAAATCTGGAAAGAAGCTTCCTGAGAAACTGCTTGGTGTTCTGTTAATTAATCTCACAGAGTTACATCTGTATATCGTGGCTCTCTTTGCTAGCCTTATTTCTGTGGAATCTGAGAACAGATATTTCGGATCCCTTGGAAGACCACAGGGCCAAAGGAAATATCCTCCGATAATAAAGAGAAAGAATCTTTCTGAGAAACTTCTTTGTGTTCTGTGAAATCATCTCACAGAGTTACAGCTTTCCCCTCAAGAAGCCTTTCGCTAAGACAGTTCTTGTGGAATTGGCAAAGTGATATTTGGAAGCCCATACAGGGCTTTGGTGAAAAATGAAATATCCTCAGAAGAAATCTGGAAGGAATCTTCCTGAGAAACTGCTTAGTGTTCTGTTAATTCATCTCACAGAGTTACATCTGTATTTCGTGGATCTATTTGCTTGCCTTATTTCTGTGGTATCTGAGAACAGATATTTCGAATCCCTTTGAAGACCATAGGGCCAAAGGAAATATCCTCCGATAACAAAGAAAAAGAAGCTTTCTGAGAAACTTCTTTGTGTTCTGTGAAATCATCTCACAGAGTTACAGCTTTCCCCTCAAGAAGCCTTTCGCTAAGACAGTTCTTGTGGAATTGGCAAAGTGATATTTGGAAGCCCATAGAGGGCTATGTTGACAAAGGAAATATCCTCAGATGAAATCTGGGAAGAAGCTTCCGGAGAAACTGCTTAGTGTTCTGTTAATTCATCTCAGAGAGTTACATCTGTATTTCGTGGATCTCTTTGCTAGCCTTATTTCTATGGAATCTGAGAACAGATATTTCGGATCCCGTCGAAGACTATAGGGCCAAAGGAAATATCCTCCGATAACAAAAAGAAAGATGCTTTCTGAGAAACTTCTTTGTGTTCTCTGAAATCATCTAACAGAGTTACCGCATTCCCCTATAGAAGCCTTTTGCTAAGACAGTTCTTGTGGAATTGGCAAAGTGATATTTGGAAGCCCACAGAGGGCTTTTGTGAAAAAGGAAGTATCCTAACATGAAATCTGGAAAGAAGATTCCTGAGAAACTGCTTAGTGTTCTCTTAATTCATCTCACAGATTTACATCTGTATTTCGTGTATCTCTTTGCTAGCCTTTTTTCTGTGGAATCTGAGAACAGATATTTCGGATCCCTTTGAAGACTATTTGGCCAAAGGAAATATCCTCCGATAACAAAGAGAAAGAAGCTTTCTGAGAAACTTCTTTGTGTTCTGTGAAATCATCTCACAGAGTTACAGCTTTCCCTTCAAGAAGCCTTTCGCTAACACAGTTCTTGTGGAATTGGCAAAGTGATATTTGGAAGACCTTAGAGGGCTATGGTGAAAATGGAAATATCCTCAGATGAAATCTGGAAAGAAGCCTCCTGGGAAACTGCTTAGTGTTCTGTTAATTCATCTCACAGAGTTACATCTGTATTTCGTGGATCTCTTTGCTAGCCTTATTTCTGTGGAATCTGAGAACATATACTTCGGATCCCTTTGAAGACTATAGGGCCAAGGAAATATTCTCCGAAAACAAAGAGAAAGAACTTTTTGAGAAACTTCTTTGTGTTCTGTGAAATAATCTCACAGAGTTACAGCTTTCCCCTCAAGAAGCCTTTCGCTAAGACAGTTCTTGTGGAATTGGCAAAGTGATATTTGGAAGCCCCTAGAGGGCTATGGTGAAAAAGGAAATATCCTCAGATGAAATCTGGAAAGAAGCTTCCTGAGAAACTGCTTAGTGTTCTGTTAATTCATCTCACAGAGTTACATCTGTATTTCGTGGATCTCTTTGCTAGCCTTATTTGTGTGGAATCTGAGAACAGATATTTCGGATCCCATTGAAGACTACAGGGCCAAAGGAAATATCCTCCTATAACAAAGAGAAAGAAGCTTTCTGAGAAACTTCTTTGTGTTCTGTGAAATCGTCTCACAGAGTTACAGCTTTCCCCCCAAGAAGCCTTTCGCTAAGACAGTTCTTGTGGAATTGGCAAAGTGATATTTGGAAGCCCATAGTGGGCTATGGTGAAAAAGGAATTATTCCCAGATGAAATCTGCAAAGAATCTTTCTGAGAAACTGTTTAGTGTTCTGTTAATTCATCTCACAGAGTTACATCTGTATTTCGTGTATCTCTCTGCTAGCCTTATTTCTGTGGAATCTGAGAACAGATATTTTGGAACACCTTTGAAGACAACAGGTCCAAAGGAAATATCCTCCGATAACAAAGAGAAAGAAGCTTTCTGAGAAACTTCTTTGTGTTCTGTGAAATCATCTCACAGAGTTACAGCTTTCCCCTCAAGAAGCCTTTCGCTAAGTCAGTTCTTGTGGAATTGGCAAAGTGATATTTGGAAGCCCATAGAGGTCTATGGTGAAAAAGGAAATATCCTCAGAAGAAATCTGGAAAGAAGCTTCCTGAGAAACTGCTTAGTGTTCTGTTAATTAATCTCATATAGTTACATCTGTATTTCGTGGATCTCTTTGCTAGACTTATTTCTGGGGAATC
This sequence comes from Macaca nemestrina, assembly GCF_043159975.1. NCBI lineage: Eukaryota > Metazoa > Chordata > Mammalia > Primates > Cercopithecidae > Macaca > Macaca nemestrina. The sequence continues at coordinate 99,488,138 of NC_092138.1, read as the reverse complement.
TGAGAACAGATATTTCGGATCCCTTTGAAGACTATAGGGCCAAGGAAATATTCTCCGATAACAAAGAGAAAGAACTTTTTGAGAAACTTCTTTGTGTTCTGTGAAATAATCTCACAGAGTTACAGCTTTCCCCTCAAGAAGCCTTTCGCTAAGACAGTTCTTGTGGAATTGGCAAAGGGATATTTGGAAGCCCCTAGAGGGCTATGGTGAAAAAGGAAATATCCTCAGATGAAATCTGGAAAGATGGTTCCTGAGAAACTGCTTAGTGTTCTGTTAATTCATCTCAGAGAGTTACATCTGTATTTCGTGGATCTCTTTGCTAGCCTTATTTCTGTGGAATCTGAGAACAGATATTTCGGATCCCATTGAAGACTCCAGGGCCAAAGGAAATATCCTCCTATAACAAAGAGAAAGAAGCTTTCTGAGAAACTTCTTTGTGTTCTGTGAAATCGTCTCACAGAGTTACAGCTTTCCCCCCAAGAAGCCTTTCGCTAAGACAGTTCTTGTGGAATTGGCAAAGTGATATTTGGAAGCCCATAGTGGGCTATGGTGAAAGAGGAATTATCCCCAGATGAAATCTGCAAAGAATCTTTCTGAGAAACTCTTTATTGTTCTGTTAATTCATCTCACAGAGTTACATCTGTATTTCGTGGATCTCTCTACTAGCCTTATTTCTGTGGAATCTGAGAACAGATATTTTGGAACACCTTTGAAGACAACAGGGCCAAAGGAAATATCCTCCTATAACAAAGAGAAAGAAGCTTTCTGAGAAACTTCTTTGTGTTCTGTGAAATCATCTCACAGAGTTACAGTTTCCACTCAAGAAGCCTTTCGCTAAGTCAGTTCTTGTGGAATTGGCAAAGTGATATTTGGAAGCCCATAGAGGGCTATGGTGAAAAAGGAAATATCCTCAGAAGAAATCTGGAAAGAAGCTTCCTGAGAAACTGCTTAGTGTTCTGTTAATTAATCTCACAGAGTTACATCTGTATTTCGTGGATCTCTTTGCTAGACTTATTTCTCGGGAATCTGAGAACAGATATTTGGGATCCCTTTGAAGACTATAGGGCCAGGGAAATATCCTCCGATAACAAAGAGAAAGAAGCTTTCTGAGAAATTTCTTTGTGTTCTGTGAAATCATCTCACAGAATTACAGCTTTCCCCTCAAGAAGCCTTTCGCTAAGACAGTTCTTGTGGAATTGCAAAGTGATATTTGGAAGCCCTTAGAGGGCTATGGTGAAAAAGGAAATATCCTCAGAAGAAATCTGGAAAGAAGCTTCCTGAGAAACTGCTTAGTGTTATGTTAATTCATCTCACAGAGTTACATCTGTATTTCGTGGATCTATTTGCTAGCCTTACTTCTGTGGAATCTGAGAACAGATATTTCGGATCCCTTTGAAGACTATAGGGCCAAAGGAAATATCCTCCGATAACAAAGAGAAAGAAGCTTTCTGAGAAACTTCTTTGTGTTCTGTGAAATCATCTCAAACAGTTACAGCATTCCCCTAAAGAAGCCTTTTGCTAAGACAGTTCTTGTGGAATTGGCAAAGTGATATTTGGGAGCCCACAGAGGGCTATTGTGAAAAAGGATATATCCTCACATGAAATCTGGAAAGAAACTTCCTGAGAAACTGCTTAGTGTTCTCTTAATTCATCTCACAGAGTTACATCTGTATGTCGTGGATCTCTTTGCTAGCCTTATTTCTGTGGAATCTGAGAACAGATATTTCGGAACATCTTTGAAGACAACAGGGCCAAAGGAAATATCCTCCGATAACAAAGATAAAGAAGCTTTCTGAGAAACATCTTTGTGTTCTGTGAAATCATCTCACAGAGTTACAGCTTTCCCCTCAAGAAGCCTTTCGCTAAGACAGTTCTTGTGGAATTGGCAAAGTGATATTTGGAAGCCCATAGAGGGCTATGGTGAAAAAGGAAATAGCCTCAGATGAAATCTGGAAAGAAGCTTCCTGAGAAACTGCTCAGTGTTCTGTTAATTCATCTCACAGAGTTACATCTGTATTTCCTGGATCTCTTTGCTAGCCTTATTTCTGTGGAATCTGAGAACAGATATTTCGGACCCCTTTGAAGACTACAGGGCCAAAGGAAATATCCTCCGGTAACAATGAGAAAGAAGCTTTCTGAGAAACTTCTTTGTGTTCTGTGAAATCATCTCACAGAGTTACAGCTTTCCCCTCAAGAAGCCTTTCGCTAACACAGTTCTTGTGGAATTGGCAAAGTGATATTTGGAAGCCCATAGAGGGCTATGCTGAAAAAGGAAATATCCTCAGATGAAATCTGGAAAGAAGCTTCCTGAGAAACTGCTTAGTGTTCCCTTAATTCATCTCACAGAGTTACATCTGTATTTCGTGGATCTCTTTGCTAGCCTTATTTCTGTGGAATCTGAGAACAGATATTTCGGATCCCTTTGAAGACTATAGGGCCAAAGGAAATATCCTCCGATAACAAAGAGAAAGAATCTTTCTGTGAAACTTCTTTGTGTTCTGTGAAATCATCTCACAGAGATACAGCTTTCCCTTCAAGAAGCCTTTCGCCAAGACAGTTACTGTGGAATTGGCAAAGTGATATTTGGAAGCCCATAGAGGGCTATGGTGACAAAGGAAATATCCCCAGATGAAATCTGGAAATAAGCTTCCTGAGAAACTGCTCTGTGATGTGTGACTTCCACTCACAATGTTACACCTGTATTTCGTGGATCTCTTTGGTAGCCTTATTTCTGTGGAATCTGAGAACAGATATTTCGGATCCCTTTGAAGAGTATACGGCCAAAGGAAATATCCTCCGATAACAAAGAGAAAGGTGCTTTATGAGAAACTTCTTTGTGTTCTGTGAAATCATCTCACAGCGTTACAGCTTTCCCCTCAAGAAGCCTTTCGCTAAGACAGTTCTTGTGGAATTGGCAAAGTGATATTTGAAAGCCCATAGAGGGCTATGGTGAAAAAGGAAATATCCTCAGATGAAATCTGGAAAGAAGCTTCCTGAGAAACTGCTTAGTGTTCTGTTAATTCGTCTCACAGAGTTTCATCTGTATTTCGTGGATCTCTTTGTTAGCCTTATTTCTGTGGAATCTGAGAACAGATATTTGGGATCCCTTTGAAGACTATAGGGCCAAAGGAAATATCCTCCGATAACAAAGAGAAAGAAGCTTTCTGAGAAATTTCTTTGTGTTCTGTGAAATCATCTCACAGAATTACAGCTTTCCCCTCAAGAAGCCTTTCGCTAAGACAGTTCTTGTGGAATTGCAAAGTGATATTTGGAAGCCCATAGAGGGCTAAGGTGAAAAAGGAAATATCCTCAGAAGAAATCTGGAAGGAAGCTTCCTGAGAAACTGCTTAGTGTTCTGTTAATTCATCTCACAGAGTTACATCTGTATTTCGTCGATCTATTTGCTAGCCTTATTTCTGTGGAATCTGAGAACAGATATTTCGGATCCCTTTGAAGACCAAAGGGCCAAAGGAAATATCCTCCGATAACAAAGAGAAAGAAGCTTTCTGAGAAACTTCTTTGTGTTCTGTGAAATCATCTCACAGAGTTACTGCTTTCCCCTCAAGAAGCCTTTCGCTTAGACAGTTCTTGTGGAATTGGCAAAGTGATATATGGAAGCCCACAGAGGGCTATTGTGAAAAAGGAAATATCCTCAGATGAAATCTGGAAAGAAGATTCCTGAGAAACTGCTTAGTGTTCTCTTAATTAATCTCACAGAGTTACATCTGTATTTCGTGGATCTCTTTGCTAGCCTTACTTCTGTGGAATCTGAGAACAGATATTTCGGATCCCTTTGAAGACTATAGGGCCAAAGGAAATATCCTCCGATAACAAAGAGAAAGAAGCTTTCTGAGAAACTTCTTTGTGTTCTGTGAAATCATCTCAAAGAGTTACAGCATTCCCCTAAAGAAGCCTTTTGCTAAGACAGTTCTTGTGGAATTGGCAAAGTGATATTTGGGAGCCCACAGAGGGCTATTGTGAAAAAGGATATATCTTCACATGAAATCTGGAAAGAATCTTCCTGAGAAACTGCTTAGTGTTCTCTTAATTCATCTCACAGAGTTACATCTGTATGTCGTGGATCTCTTTGCTAGCCTTATTTCTGTGGAATCTGAGAACAGATATTTCGGAACATCTTTGAAGTCAACAGGTCCAAAGGAAATATCCTCCGATAACAAAGATAAAGAAGCTTTCTGAGAAACATCTTTGTGTTCTGTGAAATCATCTCACAGAGTTACAGCTTTCCCCTCAAGAAGCCTTTCGCTAAGACAGTTCTTGTGGAATTGGCAAAGTGATATTTGGAAGCCCATAGAGGGCTATGGTGAAAAAGGAAATAGCCTCAGATGAAATCTGGAAAGAAGCTTCCTGAGAAACTGCTCAGTGTTCTGTTAATTCATCTCACAGAGTTACATCTGTATTTCCTGGATCTCTTTGCTAGCCTTATTTCTGTGGAATCTGAGAACAGATATTTCGGACCCCTTTGAAGACTACAGGGCCAAAGGAAATATCCTCCGGTAACAAAGAGAAAGAAGCTTTCTGAGAAACTTCATTGTGTTCTGTGAAATCATCTCACAGAGTTACAGCTTTCCCCTCAAGAAGCCTTTCGCTAACACAGTTCTTGTGGAATTGGCAAAGTGATATTTGGAAGCCCATAGAGGGCTATGCTGAAAAAGGAAATATCCTCAGATGAAATCTGGAAAGAAGCTTCCTGAGAAACTGCTTAGTGTTCCCTTAATTCATCTCACAGAGTTACATCTGTATTTCGTGGATCTCCTTGCTAGCCTTATTTCTGTGGAATCTGAGAACAGATATTTCGGATCCCTTTGAAGACAATAGGGCCAAAGGAAATATCCTCCGATAACAAAGAGAAAGAATCTTTCTGTGAAACTTCTTTGTGTTCTCTGAAATCATCTCACAGAGATACAGCTTTCCCTTCAAGAAGCCTTTCGCCAAGACAGTTATTGTGGAATTGGCAAAGTGATATTTGGAAGCCCATAGAGGGCTATGGTGACAAAGGAAATATCCCCAGATGAAATCTGGAAATAAGCTTCCTGAGAAACTGCTCTGTGATGTGTGACTTCCACTCACAATGTTACACCTGTATTTCGTGGATCTCTTTGGTAGCCTTATTTCTGTGGAATCTGAGAACAGATATTTCGGATCCCTTTGAAGAGTATACGGCCAAAGGAAATATCCTCCGATAACAAAGAGAAAGGAGCTTTATGAGAAACTTCTTTGTGTTCTGTGAAATCATCTCACAGCGTTACAGCTTTCCCCTCAAGAAGCCTTTGGCTAAGACAGTTCTTGTGGAATTGGCAAACTGATATTTGAAAGCGCATAGAGGGCTATGGTGAAAAAGGAAATATCCTCAGATGAAATCTGGAAAGAAGCTTCCTGAGAAACTGCTTAGTGTTCTGTTAATTCGTCTCACAGAGTTTCATCTGTATTTCGTGGATCTCTTTGTTAGCCTTATTTCTGTGGAATCTGAGAACAGATATTTGGGATCCCTTTGAAGACTATAGGGCCAAAGGAAATATCCTCTGATAACAAAGAGAAAGAAGCTTTCTGAGAAATTTCTTTGTGTTCTGTGAAATCATCTCACAGAATTACAGCTTTCCCCTCAAGAAGCCTTTCGCTAACACAGTTCTTGTGGAATTGCAAAGTGATATTTGGAAGCCCATAGAGGGCTAAGGTGAAAAAGGAAATATCCTCAGAAGAAATCTGGAAGGAAGCTTCCTGAGAAACTGCTTAGTGTTCTGTTAATTCATCTCACAGAGTTACATCTGTATTTCGTGGATCTATTTGCTAGCCTTATTTCTGTGGAATCTGAGAACAGATATTTCGGATCCCTTGGAAGACCAAAGGGCCAAAGGAAATATCCTCCGATAACAAAGAGAAAGAAGCTTTCTGAGAAACTTCTTTGTGTTCTGTGAAATCATCTCACAGAGTTACTGCTTTCCCCTCAAGAAGCCTTTCGCTTAGACAGTTCTTGTGGAATTGGCAAAGTGATATATGGAAGCCCACAGAGGGCTATTGTGAAAAAGGAAATATCCTCAGATGAAATCTGGAAAGAAGATTCCTGAGAAACTGCTTAGTGTTCTCTTAATTAATCTCACAGAGTTACATCTGTATTTCGTGGATCTCTTTGCTAGCCTTACTTCTGTGGAATCTGAGAACAGATATTTCGGATCCCTTTGAAGACTATAGGGCCAAAGGAAATATCCTCCGATAACAAAGAGAAAGAAGCTTTCTGAGAAACTTCTTTGTGTTCTGTGAAATCATCTCAAAGAGTTGCAGCATTCCCCTAAAGAAGCCTTTTGCTAAGACAGTTCTTGTGGAATTGGCAAAGTGATATTTGGGAGCCCACAGAGGGCTATTGTGAAAAAGGATATATCCTCACATGAAATCTGGAAAGAAACTTCCTGAGAAACTGCTTAGTGTTCTCTTAATTCATCTCACAGAGTTACATCTGTATGTCGTGGATCTCTTTGCTAGCCTTATTTCTGTGGAATCTGAGAACAGATATTTCGGAACATCTTTGAAGACAACAGGGCCAAAGGAAATATCCTCCGATAACAAATATAAAGAAGCTTTCTGAGAAACATCTTTGTGTTCTGTGAAATCATCTCACAGAGTTACAGCTTTCCCCTCAAGAAGCCTTTCGCTAAGACAGTTCTTGTGGAATTGGCAAAGTGATATTTGGAAGCCCATAGAGGGCTATGGTGAAAAAGGAAATAGCCTCAGATGAAATCTGGAAAGAAGCTTCCTGAGAAACTGCTCAGTGTTCTGTTAATTCATCTCACAGAGTTACATCTGTATTTCCTGGATCTCTTTGCTAGCCTTATTTCTGTGGAATCTGAGAACAGATATTTCGGACCCCTTTGAAGACTACAGGGCCAAAGGAAATATCCTCCGATAACAAAGAGAAAGAAGCTTTCTGAGAAACTTCTTTGTGTTCTGTGAAATCATCTCACAGAGTTACAGCTTTCCCCTCAAGAAGCCTTTCGCTAACACAGTTCTTGTGGAATTGGCAAAGTGATATTTGGAAGCCCACAGAGGGCTATGCTGAAAAAGGAAATATCCTCAGATGAAATCTGGAAAGAAGCTTCCTGAGAAACTGCTTAGTGTTCCCTTAATTCATCTCACAGAGTTACATCTGTATTTCGTGGATCTCTTTGCTAGCCTTATTTCTGTGGAATCTGAGAACACATATTTCGGATCCCTTTGAAGACTATAGGGCCAAAGGAAATATCCTCCGATAACAAAGAGAAAGAATCTTTCTGTGAAACTTCTTTGTGTTCTGTGAAATCATCTCACAGAGATACAGCTTTCCCTTCAAGAAGCCTTTCGCCAAGACAGTTATTGTGGAATTGGCAAAGTGATATTTGGAAGCCCATAGAGGGCTATGGTGACAAAGGAAATATCCCCAGATGAAATCTGGAAATAAGCTTCCTGAGAAACTGCTCTGTGATGTGTGACTTCCACTCACAATGTTACACCTGTATTTCGTGGATCTCTTTGGTAGCCTTATTTCTGTGGAATCTGAGAACATATATTTTGGATCCCTTTGAAGACTATTTGGCCAAAGGAAATATCCTTCGACAACAAAGAGAAAGAAGCTTTCTGAGAAACTTCTTTGTGTTCTGTGAAATCACCTCACAGAGTTACAGCTTTCCCCTCAAGAAGCCTTTCGCTAAGACAGTTCTTGTGGAATTGGCAAAGTGATATTTGGAAGCCCTTAGAGGGCTATGGTGAAAATGGAAATATCCTCAGATGAAATCTGGAAAGAAGCCTCTTGGGAAACTGCTTAGTGTTCTGTTAATTCATCTCATAGAGTTACATCTGTATTTCGTAGATCTCTTTGCTAGCCTTATTTCTGTGGAATCTGAGAACATATATTTCGGATCCATTTGAAGACTATAGGGCCAAGGAAATATCCTCCGATAACAAAGAGAAAGAAGCTTTTTGAGAAACTTCTTTGGGTTCTGTGAAATCATCTCACAGAGTTACAGCTTTCCCCTCAAGAAGCCTTTCGCTAAGACAGTTCTTGTGGAATTAGCAAACTGATATTTGAAAGCCCATAGAGGGCTATGGTGAAAAAGGAAATATCCTCAGATGAAATCTGGAAAGAAGCTTCCTGAGAAACTTCTTAGTGTTCTGTTAATTCGTCTCACAGAGTTACATCTGTATTTCGTGGATATCTTTGTTAGCCTTATTTCTGTGGAATCAGAGAACAGATATTTCGGATCCCTTTGAAGACCATAGGGCCAATGGAAATATCCTCCGATAACAAAGAGAAAGAAGGTTTCTGAGAAACTTCTTTGTGTTCTGTGATATCATCTCACAGAATTACAGCTTTCCCCTCAAGAAGCCTTTCTCTAAGACAGTTCTTGTGGAATTGGCAAAGTGATATTTGGAAGCCCTTAGAGGGCTATGGTGAAAAAGGAAATATCCTCAGAAGAAATCTGGAAAGAAGCTTCCTGAGAAACTGCTTGGTGTTCTGTTAATTAATCTCACAGAGTTACATCTGTATATCGTGGCTCTCTTTGCTAGCCTTATTTCTGTGGAATCTGAGAACAGATATTTCGGATCCCTTGGAAGACCACAGGGCCAAAGGAAATATCCTCCGATAATAAAGAGAAAGAATCTTTCTGAGAAACTTCTTTGTGTTCTGTGAAATCATCTCACAGAGTTACAGCTTTCCCCTCAAGAAGCCTTTCGCTAAGACAGTTCTTGTGGAATTGGCAAAGTGATATTTGGAAGCCCATACAGGGCTTTGGTGAAAAATGAAATATCCTCAGAAGAAATCTGGAAGGAATCTTCCTGAGAAACTGCTTAGTGTTCTGTTAATTCATCTCACAGAGTTACATCTGTATTTCGTGGATCTATTTGCTTGCCTTATTTCTGTGGTATCTGAGAACAGATATTTCGAATCCCTTTGAAGACCATAGGGCCAAAGGAAATATCCTCCGATAACAAAGAAAAAGAAGCTTTCTGAGAAACTTCTTTGTGTTCTGTGAAATCATCTCACAGAGTTACAGCTTTCCCCTCAAGAAGCCTTTCGCTAAGACAGTTCTTGTGGAATTGGCAAAGTGATATTTGGAAGCCCATAGAGGGCTATGTTGACAAAGGAAATATCCTCAGATGAAATCTGGGAAGAAGCTTCCGGAGAAACTGCTTAGTGTTCTGTTAATTCATCTCAGAGAGTTACATCTGTATTTCGTGGATCTCTTTGCTAGCCTTATTTCTATGGAATCTGAGAACAGATATTTCGGATCCCGTCGAAGACTATAGGGCCAAAGGAAATATCCTCCGATAACAAAAAGAAAGATGCTTTCTGAGAAACTTCTTTGTGTTCTCTGAAATCATCTAACAGAGTTACCGCATTCCCCTATAGAAGCCTTTTGCTAAGACAGTTCTTGTGGAATTGGCAAAGTGATATTTGGAAGCCCACAGAGGGCTTTTGTGAAAAAGGAAGTATCCTAACATGAAATCTGGAAAGAAGATTCCTGAGAAACTGCTTAGTGTTCTCTTAATTCATCTCACAGATTTACATCTGTATTTCGTGTATCTCTTTGCTAGCCTTTTTTCTGTGGAATCTGAGAACAGATATTTCGGATCCCTTTGAAGACTATTTGGCCAAAGGAAATATCCTCCGATAACAAAGAGAAAGAAGCTTTCTGAGAAACTTCTTTGTGTTCTGTGAAATCATCTCACAGAGTTACAGCTTTCCCTTCAAGAAGCCTTTCGCTAACACAGTTCTTGTGGAATTGGCAAAGTGATATTTGGAAGACCTTAGAGGGCTATGGTGAAAATGGAAATATCCTCAGATGAAATCTGGAAAGAAGCCTCCTGGGAAACTGCTTAGTGTTCTGTTAATTCATCTCACAGAGTTACATCTGTATTTCGTGGATCTCTTTGCTAGCCTTATTTCTGTGGAATCTGAGAACATATACTTCGGATCCCTTTGAAGACTATAGGGCCAAGGAAATATTCTCCGAAAACAAAGAGAAAGAACTTTTTGAGAAACTTCTTTGTGTTCTGTGAAATAATCTCACAGAGTTACAGCTTTCCCCTCAAGAAGCCTTTCGCTAAGACAGTTCTTGTGGAATTGGCAAAGTGATATTTGGAAGCCCCTAGAGGGCTATGGTGAAAAAGGAAATATCCTCAGATGAAATCTGGAAAGAAGCTTCCTGAGAAACTGCTTAGTGTTCTGTTAATTCATCTCACAGAGTTACATCTGTATTTCGTGGATCTCTTTGCTAGCCTTATTTGTGTGGAATCTGAGAACAGATATTTCGGATCCCATTGAAGACTACAGGGCCAAAGGAAATATCCTCCTATAACAAAGAGAAAGAAGCTTTCTGAGAAACTTCTTTGTGTTCTGTGAAATCGTCTCACAGAGTTACAGCTTTCCCCCCAAGAAGCCTTTCGCTAAGACAGTTCTTGTGGAATTGGCAAAGTGATATTTGGAAGCCCATAGTGGGCTATGGTGAAAAAGGAATTATTCCCAGATGAAATCTGCAAAGAATCTTTCTGAGAAACTGTTTAGTGTTCTGTTAATTCATCTCACAGAGTTACATCTGTATTTCGTGTATCTCTCTGCTAGCCTTATTTCTGTGGAATCTGAGAACAGATATTTTGGAACACCTTTGAAGACAACAGGGCCAAAGGAAATATCCTCCGATAACAAAGAGAAAGAAGCTTTCTGAGAAACTTCTTTGTGTTCTGTGAAATCATCTCACAGAGTTACAGCTTTCCCCTCAAGAAGCCTTTCGCTAAGTCAGTTCTTGTGGAATTGGCAAAGTGATATTTGGAAGCCCATAGAGGTCTATGGTGAAAAAGGAAATATCCTCAGAAGAAATCTGGAAAGAAGCTTCCTGAGAAACTGCTTAGTGTTCTGTTAATTAATCTCATATAGTTACATCTGTATTTCGTGGATCTCTTTGCTAGACTTATTTCTGGGGAATCTGAGAACAGATATTTCGGATCCCTTTGAAGACTATAGGGCCAAGGAAATATTCTCCGATAACAAAGAGAAAGAACTTTTTGAGAAACTTCTTTGTGTTCTGTGAAATAATCTCACAGAGTTACAGCTTTCCCCTCAAGAAGCCTTTCGCTAAGACAGTTCTTGTGGAATTGGCAAAGGGATATTTGGAAGCCCCTAGAGGGCTATGGTGAAAAAGGAAATATCCTCAGATGAAATCTGGAAAGATGGTTCCTGAGAAACTGCTTAGTGTTCTGTTAATTCATCTCAGAGAGTTACATCTGTATTTCGTGGATCTCTTTGCTAGCCTTATTTCTGTGGAATCTGAGAACAGATATTTCGGATCCCATTGAAGACTCCAGGGCCAAAGGAAATATCCTCCTATAACAAAGAGAAAGAAGCTTTCTGAGAAACTTCTTTGTGTTCTGTGAAATCGTCTCACAGAGTTACAGCTTTCCCCCCAAGAAGCCTTTCGCTAAGACAGTTCTTGTGGAATTGGCAAAGTGATATTTGGAAGCCCATAGTGGGCTATGGTGAAAGAGGAATTATCCCCAGATGAAATCTGCAAAGAATCTTTCTGAGAAACTCTTTATTGTTCTGTTAATTCATCTCACAGAGTTACATCTGTATTTCGTGGATCTCTCTACTAGCCTTATTTCTGTGGAATCTGAGAACAGATATTTTGGAACACCTTTGAAGACAACAGGGCCAAAGGAAATATCCTCCTATAACAAAGAGAAAGAAGCTTTCTGAGAAACTTCTTTGTGTTCTGTGAAATCATCTCACAGAGTTACAGTTTCCACTCAAGAAGCCTTTCGCTAAGTCAGTTCTTGTGGAATTGGCAAAGTGATATTTGGAAGCCCATAGAGGGCTATGGTGAAAAAGGAAATATCCTCAGAAGAAATCTGGAAAGAAGCTTCCTGAGAAACTGCTTAGTGTTCTGTTAATTAATCTCACAGAGTTACATCTGTATTTCGTGGATCTCTTTGCTAGACTTATTTCTCGGGAATCTGAGAACAGATATTTGGGATCCCTTTGAAGACTATAGGGCCAGGGAAATATCCTCCGATAACAAAGAGAAAGAAGCTTTCTGAGAAATTTCTTTGTGTTCTGTGAAATCATCTCACAGAATTACAGCTTTCCCCTCAAGAAGCCTTTCGCTAAGACAGTTCTTGTGGAATTGCAAAGTGATATTTGGAAGCCCTTAGAGGGCTATGGTGAAAAAGGAAATATCCTCAGAAGAAATCTGGAAAGAAGCTTCCTGAGAAACTGCTTAGTGTTATGTTAATTCATCTCACAGAGTTACATCTGTATTTCGTGGATCTATTTGCTAGCCTTACTTCTGTGGAATCTGAGAACAGATATTTCGGATCCCTTTGAAGACTATAGGGCCAAAGGAAATATCCTCCGATAACAAAGAGAAAGAAGCTTTCTGAGAAACTTCTTTGTGTTCTGTGAAATCATCTCAAACAGTTACAGCATTCCCCTAAAGAAGCCTTTTGCTAAGACAGTTCTTGTGGAATTGGCAAAGTGATATTTGGGAGCCCACAGAGGGCTATTGTGAAAAAGGATATATCCTCACATGAAATCTGGAAAGAAACTTCCTGAGAAACTGCTTAGTGTTCTCTTAATTCATCTCACAGAGTTACATCTGTATGTCGTGGATCTCTTTGCTAGCCTTATTTCTGTGGAATCTGAGAACAGATATTTCGGAACATCTTTGAAGACAACAGGGCCAAAGGAAATATCCTCCGATAACAAAGATAAAGAAGCTTTCTGAGAAACATCTTTGTGTTCTGTGAAATCATCTCACAGAGTTACAGCTTTCCCCTCAAGAAGCCTTTCGCTAAGACAGTTCTTGTGGAATTGGCAAAGTGATATTTGGAAGCCCATAGAGGGCTATGGTGAAAAAGGAAATAGCCTCAGATGAAATCTGGAAAGAAGCTTCCTGAGAAACTGCTCAGTGTTCTGTTAATTCATCTCACAGAGTTACATCTGTATTTCCTGGATCTCTTTGCTAGCCTTATTTCTGTGGAATCTGAGAACAGATATTTCGGACCCCTTTGAAGACTACAGGGCCAAAGGAAATATCCTCCGGTAACAAAGAGAAAGAAGCTTTCTGAGAAACTTCTTTGTGTTCTGTGAAATCATCTCACAGAGTTACAGCTTTCCCCTCAAGAAGCCTTTCGCTAACACAGTTCTTGTGGAATTGGCAAAGTGATATTTGGAAGCCCATAGAGGGCTATGCTGAAAAAGGAAATATCCTCAGATGAAATCTGGAAAGAAGCTTCCTGAGAAACTGCTTAGTGTTCCCTTAATTCATCTCACAGAGTTACATCTGTATTTCGTGGATCTCTTTGCTAGCCTTATTTCTGTGGAATCTGAGAACAGATATTTCGGATCCCTTTGAAGACTATAGGGCCAAAGGAAATATCCTCCGATAACAAAGAGAAAGAATCTTTCTGTGAAACTTCTTTGTGTTCTGTGAAATCATCTCACAGAGATACAGCTTTCCCTTCAAGAAGCCTTTCGCCAAGACAGTTACTGTGGAATTGGCAAAGTGATATTTGGAAGCCCATAGAGGGCTATGGTGACAAAGGAAATATCCCCAGATGAAATCTGGAAATAAGCTTCCTGAGAAACTGCTCTGTGATGTGTGACTTCCACTCACAATGTTACACCTGTATTTCGTGGATCTCTTTGGTAGCCTTATTTCTGTGGAATCTGAGAACAGATATTTCGGATCCCTTTGAAGAGTATACGGCCAAAGGAAATATCCTCCGATAACAAAGAGAAAGGTGCTTTATGAGAAACTTCTTTGTGTTCTGTGAAATCATCTCACAGCGTTACAGCTTTCCCCTCAAGAAGCCTTTCGCTAAGACAGTTCTTGTGGAATTGGCAAAGTGATATTTGAAAGCCCATAGAGGGCTATGGTGAAAAAGGAAATATCCTCAGATGAAATCTGGAAAGAAGCTTCCTGAGAAACTGCTTAGTGTTCTGTTAATTCGTCTCACAGAGTTTCATCTGTATTTCGTGGATCTCTTTGTTAGCCTTATTTCTGTGGAATCTGAGAACAGATATTTGGGATCCCTTTGAAGACTATAGGGCCAAAGGAAATATCCTCCGATAACAAAGAGAAAGAAGCTTTCTGAGAAATTTCTTTGTGTTCTGTGAAATCATCTCACAGAATTACAGCTTTCCCCTCAAGAAGCCTTTCGCTAAGACAGTTCTTGTGGAATTGCAAAGTGATATTTGGAAGCCCATAGAGGGCTAAGGTGAAAAAGGAAATATCCTCAGAAGAAATCTGGAAGGAAGCTTCCTGAGAAACTGCTTAGTGTTCTGTTAATTCATCTCACAGAGTTACATCTGTATTTCGTCGATCTATTTGCTAGCCTTATTTCTGTGGAATCTGAGAACAGATATTTCGGATCCCTTTGAAGACCAAAGGGCCAAAGGAAATATCCTCCGATAACAAAGAGAAAGAAGCTTTCTGAGAAACTTCTTTGTGTTCTGTGAAATCATCTCACAGAGTTACTGCTTTCCCCTCAAGAAGCCTTTCGCTTAGACAGTTCTTGTGGAATTGGCAAAGTGATATATGGAAGCCCACAGAGGGCTATTGTGAAAAAGGAAATATCCTCAGATGAAATCTGGAAAGAAGATTCCTGAGAAACTGCTTAGTGTTCTCTTAATTAATCTCACAGAGTTACATCTGTATTTCGTGGATCTCTTTGCTAGCCTTACTTCTGTGGAATCTGAGAACAGATATTTCGGATCCCTTTGAAGACTATAGGGCCAAAGGAAATATCCTCCGATAACAAAGAGAAAGAAGCTTTCTGAGAAACTTCTTTGTGTTCTGTGAAATCATCTCAAAGAGTTACAGCATTCCCCTAAAGAAGCCTTTTGCTAAGACAGTTCTTGTGGAATTGGCAAAGTGATATTTGGGAGCCCACAGAGGGCTATTGTGAAAAAGGATATATCTTCACATGAAATCTGGAAAGAATCTTCCTGAGAAACTGCTTAGTGTTCTCTTAATTCATCTCACAGAGTTACATCTGTATGTCGTGGATCTCTTTGCTAGCCTTATTTCTGTGGAATCTGAGAACAGATATTTCGGAACATCTTTGAAGTCAACAGGTCCAAAGGAAATATCCTCCGATAACAAAGATAAAGAAGCTTTCTGAGAAACATCTTTGTGTTCTGTGAAATCATCTCACAGAGTTACAGCTTTCCCCTCAAGAAGCCTTTCGCTAAGACAGTTCTTGTGGAATTGGCAAAGTGATATTTGGAAGCCCATAGAGGGCTATGGTGAAAAAGGAAATAGCCTCAGATGAAATCTGGAAAGAAGCTTCCTGAGAAACTGCTCAGTGTTCTGTTAATTCATCTCACAGAGTTACATCTGTATTTCCTGGATCTCTTTGCTAGCCTTATTTCTGTGGAATCTGAGAACAGATATTTCGGACCCCTTTGAAGACTACAGGGCCAAAGGAAATATCCTCCGGTAACAAAGAGAAAGAAGCTTTCTGAGAAACTTCATTGTGTTCTGTGAAATCATCTCACAGAGTTACAGCTTTCCCCTCAAGAAGCCTTTCGCTAACACAGTTCTTGTGGAATTGGCAAAGTGATATTTGGAAGCCCATAGAGGGCTATGCTGAAAAAGGAAATATCCTCAGATGAAATCTGGAAAGAAGCTTCCTGAGAAACTGCTTAGTGTTCCCTTAATTCATCTCACAGAGTTACATCTGTATTTCGTGGATCTCCTTGCTAGCCTTATTTCTGTGGAATCTGAGAACAGATATTTCGGATCCCTTTGAAGACAATAGGGCCAAAGGAAATATCCTCCGATAACAAAGAGAAAGAATCTTTCTGTGAAACTTCTTTGTGTTCTCTGAAATCATCTCACAGAGATACAGCTTTCCCTTCAAGAAGCCTTTCGCCAAGACAGTTATTGTGGAATTGGCAAAGTGATATTTGGAAGCCCATAGAGGGCTATGGTGACAAAGGAAATATCCCCAGATGAAATCTGGAAATAAGCTTCCTGAGAAACTGCTCTGTGATGTGTGACTTCCACTCACAATGTTACACCTGTATTTCGTGGATCTCTTTGGTAGCCTTATTTCTGTGGAATCTGAGAACAGATATTTCGGATCCCTTTGAAGAGTATACGGCCAAAGGAAATATCCTCCGATAACAAAGAGAAAGGAGCTTTATGAGAAACTTCTTTGTGTTCTGTGAAATCATCTCACAGCGTTACAGCTTTCCCCTCAAGAAGCCTTTGGCTAAGACAGTTCTTGTGGAATTGGCAAACTGATATTTGAAAGCCCATAGAGGGCTATGGTGAAAAAGGAAATATCCTCAGATGAAATCTGGAAAGAAGCTTCCTGAGAAACTGCTTAGTGTTCTGTTAATTCGTCTCACAGAGTTTCATCTGTATTTCGTGGATCTCTTTGTTAGCCTTATTTCTGTGGAATCTGAGAACAGATATTTGGGATCCCTTTGAAGACTATAGGGCCAAAGGAAATATCCTCCGATAACAAAGAGAAAGAAGCTTTCTGAGAAATTTCTTTGTGTTCTGTGAAATCATCTCACAGAATTACAGCTTTCCCCTCAAGAAGCCTTTCGCTAACACAGTTCTTGTGGAATTGCAAAGTGATATTTGGAAGCCCATAGAGGGCTAAGGTGAAAAAGGAAATATCCTCAGAAGAAATCTGGAAGGAAGCTTCCTGAGAAACTGCTTAGTGTTCTGTTAATTCATCTCACAGAGTTACATCTGTATTTCGTGGATCTATTTGCTAGCCTTATTTCTGTGGAATCTGAGAACAGATATTTCGGATCCCTTGGAAGACCAAAGGGCCAAAGGAAATATCCTCCGATAACAAAGAGAAAGAAGCTTTCTGAGAAACTTCTTTGTGTTCTGTGAAATCATCTCACAGAGTTACTGCTTTCCCCTCAAGAAGCCTTTCGCTTAGACAGTTCTTGTGGAATTGGCAAAGTGATATATGGAAGCCCACAGAGGGCTATTGTGAAAAAGGAAATATCCTCAGATGAAATCTGGAAAGAAGATTCCTGAGAAACTGCTTAGTGTTCTCTTAATTAATCTCACAGAGTTACATCTGTATTTCGTGGATCTCTTTGCTAGCCTTACTTCTGTGGAATCTGAGAACAGATATTTCGGATCCCTTTGAAGACTATAGGGCCAAAGGAAATATCCTCCGATAACAAAGAGAAAGAAGCTTTCTGAGAAACTTCTTTGTGTTCTGTGAAATCATCTCAAAGAGTTACAGCATTCCCCTCAAGAAGCCTTTCCCTAAGACAGTTCTTGGGGAATTGGCAAAGTGATATTTGGAAGCCCACAGAGGGCTATTGTGAAAAAGGATATATCCTCACATGAAATCTGGAAAGAAACTTCCTGAGAAACTGCTTAGTGTTCTCTTAATTCATCTCACAGAGTTACATCTGTATGTCGTGGATCTCTTTGCTAGCCTTATTTCTGTGGAATCTGAGAACAGATATTTCGGAACATCCTTGAAGACAACAGGGCCAAAGGAAATATCCTCCTATAACAAAGATAAAGAAGCTTTCTGAGAAACATCTTTGTGTTCTGTGAAATCATCTCACAGAGTTACAGCTTTCCCCTCAAGAAGCCTTTCGCTAAGACAGTTCTTGTGGAATTGGCAAAGTGATATTTGGAAGCCCATAGAGGGCTATGGTGAAAAAGGAAATAGCCTCAGATGAAATCTGGAAAGAAGCTTCCTGAGAAACTGCTCAGTGTTCTGTTAATTCATCTCACAGAGTTACATCTGTATTTCCTGGATCTCTTTGCTAGCCTTATTTCTGTGGAATCTGAGAACAGATATTTCGGACCCCTTTGAAGACTACAGGGCCAAAGGAAATATCCTCCGATAACAAAGAGAAAGAAGCTTTCTGAGAAACTTCTTTGTGTTCTGTGAAATCATCTCACAGAGTTACAGCTTTCCCCTCAAGAAGCCTTTCGCTAACACAGTTCTTGTGGAATTGGCAAAGTGATATTTGGAAGCCCATAGAGGGCTATGGTGAAAAAGGATATATCCTTAGATGAAATCTGGAAAGAAGCTTCCTGAGAAACTGCTTAGTGTTCCCTTAATTCATCTCACAGAGTTACATCTGTATTTCGTGGATCTCTTTGCTAGCCTTATTTCTGTGGAATCTGAGAACAGATATTTCGGATCCCTTTGAAGACTATAGGGCCAAAGGAAATATCCTCCGATAACAAAGAGAAAGAATCTTTCTGTGAAACTTCTTTGTGTTCTGTGAAATCATCTCACAGAGATACAGCTTTCCCTTCAAGAAGCCTTTCGCCAAGACAGTTATTGTGGAATTGGCAAAGTGATATTTGGAAGCCCATAGAGGGCTATGGTGACAAAGGAAATATCCCCAGATGAAATCTGGAAATAAGCTTCCTGAGAAACTGCTCTGTGATGTGTGACTTCCACTCACAATGTTACACCTGTATTTCGTGGATCTCTTTGGTAGCCTTATTTCTGTGGAATCTGAGAACAAATATTTCGGATCCCTTTGAAGAGTATACGGCCAAAGGAAATATCCTCCGATAACAAAGAGAAAGGAGCTTTATGAGAAACTTCTTTGTGTTCTGTGAAATCATCTCACAGCGTTACAGCTTTCCCCTCAAGAAGCCTTTCGCTAAGACAGTTCTTGTGGAATTGGCAAAGTGATATTTGAAAGCCCATAGAGGGCTATGGTGAAAAAGGAAATATCCTCAGATGAAATCTGGAAAGAAGCTTCCTGAGAAACTGCTTAGTGTTCTGTTAATTCGTCTCACAGAGTTTCATCTGTATTTCGTGGATCTCTTTGTTAGCCTTATTTCTGTGGAATCTGAGAACAGATATTTGGGATCCCTTTGAAGACTATAGGGCCAAAGGAAATATCCTCCGATAACAAAGAGAAAGAAGCTTTCTGAGAAATTTCTTTGTGTTCTGTGAAATCATCTCACAGAATTACAGCTTTCCCCTCAAGAAGCCTTTCGCTAAGACAGTTCTTGTGGAATTGCAAAGTGATATTTGTAAGCCCTTAGAGGGCTATGGTGAAAAAGGAAATATCCTCAGAAGAAATCTGGAAAGAAGCTTCCTGAGAAACTGCTTAGTGTTATGTTAATTCATCTCACAGAGTTACATCTGTATTTCGTGGATCTATTTGCTAGCCTTATTTCTGTGGAATCTGAGAACAGATATTTCGGATCCCTTGGAAGACCACAGGGCCAAAGGAAATATCCTCCGATAACAAAGAGAAATAAGCTTTCTGAGAAACTTCTTTGTGTTCTGTGAAAACATCTCACAGAGTTACAGCTTTCCCCTCAAGAAGCCTTTCGCTAAGACAGTTCTTGTGGAATTGGCAAAGTGATATTTGGAAGCCCATAGAGGGCTAAGGTGAAAAAGGAAATATCCTCAGAAGAAATCTGGAAGGAAGCTTCCTGAGAAACTGCTTAGTGTTCTGTTAATTCATCTCACAGAGTTACATCTGTATTTCGTGGATCTATTTGCTAGCCTTATTTCTGTGGAATCTGAGAACAGATATTTCGGATCCCTTTAAAGACCAAAGGGCCAAAGGAAATATCCTCCGATAACAAAGAGAAAGAAGCTTTCTGAGAAACTTCTTTGTGTTCTGTGAAATCATCTCACAGAGTTACAGCTTTCCCCTCAAGAAGCCTTTCGCTTAGACAGTTCTTGTGGAATTGGCAAAGTGATATATGGAAGCCCACAGAGGGCTATTGTGAAAAAGGAAATATCCTCAGATGAAATCTGGAAAGAAGATTCCTGAGAAACTGCTTAGTGTTCTCTTAATTAATCTCACAGAGTTACATCTGTATTTCGTGGATCTCTTTGCTAGCCTTACTTCTGTGGAATCTGAGAACAGATATTTCGGATCCCTTTGAAGACTATAGGGCCAAAGGAAATATCCTCCGATAACAAAGAGAAAGAAGCTTTCTGAGAAACTTCTTTGTGTTCTGTGAAATCATCTCAAAGAGTTACAGCATTCACCTAAAGAAGCCTTTTGCTAAGACAGTTCTTGTGGAATTGGCAAAGTGATATTTGGGAGCCCACAGAGGGCTATTGTGAAAAAGGATATATCCTCACATGAAATCTGGAAAGAAACTTCCTGAGAAACTGCTTAGTGTTCTCTTAATTCATCTCACAGAGTTACATCTGTATGTCGTGGATCTCTTTGCTAGCCTTATTTCTGTGGAATCTGAGAACAGATATTTCGGAACATCTTTGAAGACAACAGGGCCAAAGGAAATATCCTCCTATAACAAAGATAAAGAAGCTTTCTGAGAAACATCTTTGTGTTCTGTGAAATCATCTCACAGAGTTACAGCTTTCCCCTCAAGAAGCCTTTCGCGAAGACAGTTCTTGTGGAATTGGCAAAGTGATATTTGGAAGCCCATAGAGGGCTATGGTGAAAAAGGAAATAGCCTCAGATGAAATCTGGAAAGAAGCTTCCTGAGAAACTGCTCAGTGTTCTGTTAATTCATCTCACAGAGTTACATCTGTATTTCCTGGATCTCTTTGCTAGCCTTATTTCTGTGGAATCTGAGAACAGATATTTCGGACCCCTTTGAAGACTACAGGGCCAAAGGAAATATCCTCCGATAACAAAGAGAAAGAAGCTTTCTGAGAAACTTCTTTGTGTTCTGTGAAATCATCTCACAGAGTTACAGCTTTCCCCTCAAGAAGCCTTTCGCTAACACAGTTCTTGTGGAATTGGCAAAGTGATATTTGGAAGCCCATAGAGGGCTATGGTGACAAAGGAAATATCCCCAGATGAAATCTGGAAATAAGCTTCCTGAGAAACTGCTCTGTGATGTGTGACTTCCACTCACAATGTTACACCTGTATTTCGTGGATCTCTTTGGTAGCCTTATTTCTGTGGAATCTGAGAACAGATATTTCGGATCCCTTTGAAGAGTATACGGCCAAAGGAAATATCCTCCGTTAACAAAGAGAAAGGAGCTTTATGAGAAACTTCTTTGTGTTCTGTGAAATCATCTCACAGCGTTACAGCTTTCCCCTCAAGAAGACTTTCGCTAAGACAGTTCTTGTGGAATTGGCAAACTGATATTTGAAAGCCCATAGAGGGCTATGGTGAAAAAGGAAATATCCTCAGATGAAATCTGGAAAGAAGCTTCCTGAGAAACTGCTTAGTGTTCTGTTAATTCGTCTCACAGAGTTTCATCTGTATTTCGTGGATCTCTTTGTTAGCCTTATTTCTGTGGAATCTGAGAACAGATATTTGGGATCCCTTTGAAGACTATAGGGCCAAAGGAAATATCCTCCGATAACAAAGAGAAAGAAGCTTTCTGAGAAATTTCTTTGTGTTCTGTGAAATCATCTCACAGAATTACAGCTTTCCCCTCAAGAAGCCTTTCCCTAAGACAGTTCTTGTGGAATTGCAAAGTGATATTTGGAAGCCCTTAGAGGGCTATGGTGAAAAAGGAAATATCCTCAGAAGAAATCTGGAAAGAAGCTTCCTGAGAAACTGCTTAGTGTTATGTTAATTCATCTCACAGAGTTACATCTGTATTTCGTGGATCTATTTGCTAGCCTTATTTCTGTGGAATCTGAGAACAGATATTTCGGATCCCTTGGAAGACCACAGGGCCAAAGGAAATATCCTCCGATAACAAAGAGAAATAAGCTTTCTGAGAAACTTCTTTGTGTTCTGTGAAATCATCTCACAGAGTTACAGCTTTCCCCTCAAGAAGCCTTTCGCTAAGACAGTTCTTGTGGAATTGGCAAAGTGATATTTGGAAGCCCATAGAGGGCTAAGGTGAAAAAGGAAATATCCTCAGAAGAAATCTGGAAGGAAGCTTCTTGAGAAACTGCTTAGTGTTCTGTTAATTCATCTCACAGAGTTACATCTGTATTTCGTGGATCTCTTTGCTAGCCTTATTTCTGTGGTATCTGAGAACATATATTTCGGATCCCTTTGAAGACTATAGGGCCAAGGAAATATCCTCCGATAACAAAGAGAAAGAAACTTTTTGAGAAACTTCTTTGTGTTCTGTGAATTCATCTCACAGAGTTACAGCTTTCCCCTCAAGAAGCCTTTCGCTAAGACAGTTCTTGTGGAATTGGCAAACTGATATTTGAAAGCCCATAGAGGGCTATGGTGAAAAAGGAAATATCCTCAGATGAAATCTGAAAAGAAGCTTCCTGAGAAACTGCTTAGTGTTCTGTTAATTCGTCTCACAGAGTTACATCTGTATTTCGTGGATCTCTTTGTTAGCCTTATTTCTGTGGAATCAGAGAACAGATATTTCGGATCCCCTTGAAGACCATAGGGCTAAAGGAAATATCCTCCGATAACAAAGAGAAAGAAGGTTTCTGAGAAACTTCTTTGTGTTCTGTGATATCATCTCACAGAATTACAGCTTTTCCCTCAAGAAGCCTTTCGCTAAGACAGTTCTTGAGGAATTGGCAAAGTGATATTTGGAAGCCCTTAGAGGGCTATGGTGAAAAAGGAAATATCCTCAGAAGAAATCTGGAAAGAAGCTTCCTGAGAAACTGCTTAGTGTTCTGTTAATTAATCTCACAGAGTTACATCTGTGTATCGTGGCTCTCTTTGCTAGCCTTATTTCTGTGGAATCTGAGAACAGATATTCCGGATCCCTTGGAAGACCACAGGGCCAAAGGAAATATCCTCCGATAATAAAGAGAAAGAAGCTTTCTGAGAAACTTCTTTGTATTCTGTGAAATCATCTCACAGAGTTACAGCTTTCCCCTCAAGAAGCCTTTCGTTAAAACAGTTGTTGTGGAATTGGCAAAGTGATATTTGGAAGCCCTTACAGGGCTTTGGTGAAAAATGAAATATCCTCAGAAGAAATCTGGAAGGAAGCTTCCTGAGAAACTGCTTAGTGTTCTGTTAATTCATCTCAGAGAGTTACATCTGTATTTCGTGGATCTCTTTGCTAGCCTAATTTCTGTGGAATCTGAGAACAGATATTTCGGATCCCGTTGAAGACGATAGGGCCAAAGGAAATATCCTCCGATAACAAAAAGAAAGAAGCTTTCTGAGAAACTTCTTTGTGTTCTCTGAAATCATCTAACAGAGTTACAGCATTCCCCTATAGAAGCCTTTTGCTAAGACAGTTCTTTTGGAATTGGCAAAGTGATGTTTGGATGCCCACAGAGGGCTATTGTGAAAAAGGAAATATACTCACATGAAATCTGGAAAGAAGATTCCTGAGAAACTGCTTAGTGTTCTGTTTATTCATCTCACACAGTTACATCTGTATTTCGTGGATCTCTTTGCTAGCCTTGTTTCTGTGGAATCTGAGAACAGATATTTCGGATCCCTTTGAAGACTATTTGGCCAAAGGAAATATCCTCCGATAACAAAGAGAAAGAAGCTTTCTGAGAAACTTCTTTGTGTTCTGTGAAATCATCTCACTGAGTTACAGCTTTCCCCTCAAGAAGCCTTTCCTAACACAGTTCTTGTGGAATTGGCAAAGTGATATTTGGAAGCCCATAGTGGGCTATGGTGAAAAAGGAATTATCCTCAGATGAAATCTGCAAAGAATCTTTCTGAGAAACTGTTTAGTGTTCTGTTAATTCATCTCACAGAGTTACATCTGTATTTCGTGGATCTCTCTGTTAGCCTTATTTCTGTGGAATCTGAGAACAGATATTTCGGATCCCTTTGAAGACCATAGGGCCAAAGGAAATATCCTCCGATAACAAAGAGAAAGAAGCTTTCTGAGAACTTCTTTGTGTTCTGTGAAATCATCTCACAGAGTTACAGCTTTCCCCTCAAGAAGACTTTCGCTAAGACAGTTCTTGTGGTATTGGCAAAGTGGTATTTGGAAGCCCATAGAGGGCTGTGGTGTAAAAGGAAATATCCTCAGTTGAAATCTGGAAAGAAGCTTCCTGAGAAACTGCTTAGTGTTCTGTTAATTCATCTCACAGAGTTACATCTGTATTTCGTGGATCTCTTTGCTAGCCTTATTTCTGTGGAATCTGAGAACAGATATTTCGGATCCCTTTGAAGAGTATACGGCCAAAGGAAATATCCTCCCATAACAAAGAGAAAGAAGCTTTCTGAGAAACTTCTTTGTGTTCTCTGAAATCATCTCACAGACTTACAGCTTTCCCATCAATAAGCCTTTCGCTAACAGAGTTCTTGTGGAATTGGCAAAGTGATATTTGGAAGCCTATAGAGGGCTATGGTGAAAAAGGAAATATCCTCAGATGAAATCTGGAAAGAAGCTTCCTGAGAAACTGCTTAGTGTTCTGTTAATTCATCTCACAGAGTTACATCTGTATTTCGTAGATCTCTTTGCTAGCCTTATTTCTCTGGAATCTGAGAACAGATATTTCGGATCCCTTTTAAGACTATTGGGCCAAAGGAAATATCCTCCGATAACAAAGAGAAAGAAGCTTTCTGAGAAACTTCTTTGTGTTCTGTGAAATCATCTCACAGAGTTACAGCTTTCCCCTCAAGAAGCCTTTCGCTAAGACAGTTCTTGTGGAATTGGCAAAGTGATATTTGGAAGCCCCTAGAGGGCTATGGTGAAAAAGGATATATCCTCAGATGAAATCTGGAAAGAGGCTTCCTGAGAAACTGCTTTGTGTTCTGTTAATTCATCTCACAGTGTTACATCTGTATTTCGTGGATCTATTTGCTAGCCTTATTTCTGTGGAATCTGAGAACAGATATTTCGGATCCCTTTGAACACTATAGGGCCAAAGGAAATATCCTCCGATAACAAAGAGAAAGAAGCTTTCTGAGAAACTTCTTTGTGTTCTGTGAAATCATCTCACAGAGTTACAGCTTTCCCCTCAAGAAGCTTTTCGCTAAGACAGTTCTTGTGGAATTGGCAAGTGATATTTGGAGGCCCATAGGGGCCAACGTGAAAAAGGAAATATCCTCAGATGAAATCTGGAAAGAAGCTTCCTGAGAAACTGCTCTGTGATGTTTGACTTCCACTCACAGTGTTACATCTGTATTTCGTGTATCTCTTTGCTAGCCTTATTTCTGTGGAATCTGAGAACAGATATTTCGGAACACTTTGAAGACAACAGGGCCAAAGGAAATATCCTCCTATAACAAAGAGAAAGAAGCTTTCTGAGAAACTTCTTTGTGTTCTGTGAAATCATCTCACAGAGTTACAGCTTTCCCCTCAAGAAGCCTTTCGCTAAGACAGTTTTTGTGGAATTGGCAAAGTGATATTTGGAAGCCCAAAGAGGGCTATGGTGAAAAAGGAATTACCCTCAGATGGAATCTGGAAAGAATCTTTCTGAGAAACTGCTTAGTGTTCTCTTAATTCATCACACAGTGTTACATCTGTATTTCGTGGATCTCTTTGCTAGCCTTATTTCTGTGGAATCTTAGAACAGATATTTCGGATCCCTTTGAAGACTAATGGGCCAAAGGAAATATCCTCCGATAACAAAGAGAAAGAAGCTTTCTGAGAACTTCTTTGTGTTCTGTGAAATCATTTCAAAGAGTTACAGCTTTCCCCTCAAGAAGACTTTCGCTAAGACAGTTCTTGTGGTATTGGCAAAGTGATATTTGGAAGCCCATAGAGGGCTATGGTGAAAAAGGAAATATCCTCAGATGAAATCTGGAAAGAAGCTTCCTGAGAAACTGCTTAGTGTTCTGTTAATTCATCTCACAGAGTTACATCTGTATTTCGTGGATCTCTTTGCTAGCCTTATTTCTGTGGAATCTGCGAGCAGATATTTCGGATCCCTTTGAAGACTATAAGGCCAAAGGAAATATCCTCTGATAACAAAGAGAAAGAAGCTTTCTGAGAAACTTCTTTGTGTTCTGTGAAATCATCACACAGCGTTACAGCTTTCCCCTCAAGAAGCCTTTCGCTAATACAGTTCTTGTGGAATTGGCAAAGTGATATTTGGAAGCCCATAGTGGGCTATGGTGAAAAAGGAAATATCCTCAGATGAAATCTGGAAAGAAGCTTCCTGAGAAACTCTTAGTGTTCTGTTACTTCATTTCACAGAGTTACATCTGTATTTCTTGGATCTCTTTGCTAGCCTTTTTTCTGTGGAATCTGAGAACACATATTTCGGATCCCTTTGAGGACTATAGGGCCAAAGGAAATATCCTCCGATAACAAAGAGAAAGAAGCTTTGTGAGAAACTTCTTTGTGTTCTGTGAAATCATCTCACAGAGTTACAGCTTTACTCTCAAGAAGCCTGTTGCTAAGACAGTTATTGTAGAATTGGCAAAGTGATATTTAGAAGCCCATAGAGGGCTATGATGAAAAAGGAAATATCCTCAGTATAAATCTGGAAAGAAGTATCCTGAGAAACTGCTCTGTGATGTGTGAATTCCACTCACAGTGTTACATCTGTATTTCGTGGATCTCTTTGCTAGCCTTATTTCTGTGGAATCTGAGAACAGATATTTTGGAACACCTTTGAAGACAACAGGGCCAAAGGAAATATCCGCCTATAACAAAAGAAAGAAGCTTTCTGAGAAACTTCTATGTGTTCTGTGAAATCATCTCACAGAGTTACAGCTTTCCCCTCAAGAAGCCTTTCGCTAAGTCAGTTCTTGTGCAATTGGCAAACTGATATTTGGAAGCCCATAGAGGGCTATGGTGAATAAGGAAATATCCTCAGAAGAAATCTGGAAAGAAGCTTCCTGAGAAACTGCTTAGTGTTCTGTTAATTAATCTCACAGAGTTACAGCTGTATTTCGTGGATCTCTTTGCTAGACTTATTTCTGGGGAATCTGAGAACAGATATTTCGGATCCCTTTGAAGACCACAGGGCCAAAGGAAATATCCTCTGATAACAAAGAGAAGAAGCTTTCTGAGAAACTTCTTTGTGTTCTGTGAAATAATCTCACAGAGTTTCAGCTTTCCCCTGAAGAAACCTTTCACTAAGACAGTTCTTGTGGAATTGGCAAAGTGATATTTGGAGCCCCTATAGGACTATGGTGAAAAAGGATATATCCTCAGATGAAATCTGGAAAGAAGCTTCCTGAGAAACTGCTTAGTGTTCTGTTAATTCATCTGAGAGAGTTACATCTGTATTTCGTGGATCTCTTTGCTAGCCTTATTTCTGTGGAATCTGAGTACAGATATTTCGGATCCCTTTGAAGACTATAGGGCCAAAGGAAATATCCTCCGATAACAAAGAGAAAGAAGCTTTCTGAGAAACTTCTTTTTGTTCTGTGAAATAATCTCACAGAGTTACAGCTTTCCCCTCAAGAAGTCTTTCGCTAAGACAGTTCTTGTGGAATTGGCAAAGTGATATTTGGAAGCCCCTAGAGGGCTATGGTGAAAAAGGATATATCCTCAGATGAAATCTGGAAAGAAGCTTCCTGAGAAACTGCTTAGTGTTCTGTTAATTCATCTCACAGTGTTACATCTGTATTTCGTGGATCTATTTGCTAGCCTTATTTCTGTGGAATCTGAGAACAGATATTTCGGATCCCTTTGAACACTATAGGGCCAAAGGAAATATCCTCCGATAACAAAGAGAAAGAAGCTTTCTGAGAAACTTCTTTGTGTTCTGTGAAATCATCTCACAGAGTTACAGCTTTCCCATCAATAAGCCTTTTGCTAAGACAGTTCTTGTAGAATTGGCAAAGTGATATTTAGAAGCCCATAGAGTGCTACGGTGAAAAAGGAAATATCCTCAGTATAAATCTGGAAAGAAGCTTCCTGAGAAACTGCTCTGTGATGTGTGACTTCCACTCACAGTGTTACATCTGTATTTCGTGGATCTCTTTGCTAGCCTTATTTCTGTGGAATCTGAGAACAGATATTTTGGAACACCTTTGAAGACAACAGGGGCAAAGGCAATATCCTCCTATAACAAAGAGAAAGAAGCTTTCTGAGAAACTTCTTTGTGTTCTGTGAAATCATCTCACAGAGTTACAGCTTTCCCCTCAAGAAGCCTTTCGCTAAGACAGTTTTTGTGGAATTGGAAAAGTGATATTTGGAAGCCCAAAGAGGGCTATTGTGAAAAAGGAAATATCCTCACATGAAATCTGGAAAGAAGATTCCTGAGAAACTGCTTAGTGTTCTCTTAATTCATCTCACAGAGTTACATATGTATTTCGTGGATCTCTTTGCAAGCCTTATTTCTCTGGAATCTGAGAACAGATATTTCGGATCCCTTTGAAGACTATTGGGCCAAAGGAAATATCCTCCGATAACAAAGAGAAAGAAGCTTTCAGAGGAACTTCTTTGTGTTCTGTGAAATAATCTCACAGAGTTACAGCTTTCCCCTCAAGAAGCCTTTCGCTGAGACATTTCTTCTGGAATTGGCAAAGTGATATTTGGAAGCCCCTAGAGGTCTACGGTGAAAAAGGATATATCCTCAGATGAAATGTGGAAAGAAGCTTCCAGAGAAACTGCTTAGTGTTCTGTTAATTCATCTCACAGAGTTACATCTGTATTTCGTGGATCTCTTTGCTAGCCTTATTTCTGTGGAATCTGAGAACAAATATTTCGGATCCCTTTGAAGACTATAGGGCCAAGGGAATATCCTCCTATAACAAAGAGAAAACAGCTTTCTGGGAAACTTCTTTGTGTTCTGGGAAATCATCTCACAGAGTTACAGCTTTCCCCTCAAGAAGCCTTTCGCTAAGACAGTTTTTGTGGAATTGGCAAAGTGATATTTGGAAGCCCAAAGAGGGCTATGGTGAAAAAGGAATTACCCTCAGATGGAATCTGGAAAGAATCTTTCTGAGAAACTGCTTAGTGTTCTCTTAATTCATCTCACAGTGTTACATCTGTATTTCGTGGATCTCTTTGCTAGCCTTATTTCTGTGGAATCTGAGAAAAGATATTTCGGATCCCTTTGAAGACTAATGGGCCAAAGGAAATATCCTCCGATAACAAAGAGAAAGAAGCTTTCTGAGAAACTTCTTTGTGTTCTGTGAAAGCATCTCACAGAGTTACAGCCTTCCCCTCAAGAAGCCTTTCATTAAGACAGTTCTTGTGGAATTGGCAGAGTGGTATTTGGAAGCCCATAGAGGGCTATGGTGAAAAAGGAAATATCCTCAGATGAAATCTTGAAAGAAGCTTCTTGAGAAACTGCTTAGTGTTCTGTTAATTCAGCTCACAGAGTTACATCTGTATTTCGTGGATCTCTTTGCTAGCCTTATTTCTGTGGAATCTGAGAACAGATATTTCGGATCCCTTTGAAGACTATAGGGCCAAAGGAAATATCCTCCGATAACAAAGAGAAAGAAGCTTTCTGAGAAACTTCTTTGTGTTCTCTGAAATCATCTCAGAGAGATACAGCTTTCCCCTCAAGAAGCCTTTCGCTAAGACACTTCTTGTGGAATTGGCAAAGTGATATTTGGAAGCCCATAGAGGGCTATGGTGAAAAAGGAAATATCCTCAGATGAAATCTGGAAAGAAGCTTCCTGAGAAACTGCTTAGTGCTCTGTTAATTCATCTCACAGAGTTACATCTGTATTTCGTGGATCTCTTTGCTAGCCTTATTTCTGTGGAATCTGAGAACAGATATTTCGGATCCCTTTGAAGACTATAGGGCCAAAGGAAATATCCTCCGATAAAAAAGAGAAAGAAGCTTTCTGAGAAACTTCTTAGTGTTCTGTGAAATCATCTCACAGAGTTACAGCTTTCCCCTCAAGAAGCCTTTCGCTAAGACAGTTCTTGTGGAATTGGGAAAGTGATATTTGGAAGCCCCTAGAGGGCTATGGTGAAAAAGGGTATATCCTCAGATGAAATCTGGAAAGAAGCTTCCTGAGAAACTGCTTAGTGTTCTGTTAATTCATCTGAGAGTTACATCTGTAATTCGTTGATCTCTTTGCTAGCCTTATTACTGTGGAATCTGAGAACAGATATTTCGGATCCCTTTGAAGAATATTGGGCCAAGGAAATATCCTCCGATAACAAAGAGAAAGAAGCTTTTTAGAAACTTCTTTGTGTTCTGTGAAATCATCTCACAGAGTTACAGCTTTCCCCTCAAGAAGCCTTTCGCTTAGACAGTTCTTGTGGAATTGGCAAAGTGATATTTGGAAGCCCCTAGAGGACTATGGTGAAAAAGGAAATATCCTCAGTTGAAATCTGGAAAGAAGCTTCCTGAGAAACTGCTGAGTGTTCTGTTAATACATCCCGCAGAGTTACATCTGTATTTCGTGGATCTCTTTGCTAGGTTATTTCTCTGGAATCTGAGAACAGATATTTCGGATCCCTTTGAAGACTATTGGGCCAAAGGAAATATCCTCCGATAACAAAGAGAAAGAAGCTTTCTGAGAAACTTCTTTGTGTTCTGTGAAATCATCTCACAGAGTTACAGCTTTGCCCTCAAGAAGCCTTTCGCTAAGACAGTTCTTGTGGAATTGGCAAAGTGATATTTAGAAGCCCATAGAGGGCTATGCTGAAAAAGGAAATATCCTCAGATGAAATCTGGAAAGAAACTTCCTGAGAAACTGCTCTGTGATGTGTGACTTCCCCTCACAGTGTTACATCTGTATTTCGTGGAACTCTTTGCTAGCCTTATTTCTGTGGAATCTGAGAACAGATATTTTGGAACACCTTTGAAGACAACAGGGCCAAAGGAAATATCCTCCTATAACAGAGAGAAAGAAGCTTTCTGAGAAACTTCTTTGTGTTCTCTGAAATCGTCTCACAGACTTACAGCTTTCCCCTCAATAAGCCTTTCGCTAACACAGTTCTTGTGGAATTGGCAAAGTGATATTTGGAAGCCCATAGAGGGCTAAGGTGAAAAAGGAAATATCCTCAGAAGAAATCTGGAAGGAAGCTTCCTGAGAAACTGCTTAGTGTTCTGTTAATTCATCTCACAGAGTTACAACTGTATTTCGTGGATCTTTTTGCTAGCCTTATTTCTGTGGAATCTGAGAACAGATATTTCGGATCCCTTTGAAGACCATAGGGCCAATGGAAATATCCTCTGATAACAAAGAGAAAGAAGCTTTCTGAGAAACTTCTTTGTGTTCTGTGAAAGCATCTCACAGAGTTACAGCTTTCCCCTCAAGAAGCCTTTCACTAAGACAGTTCTTGTAGAATTGGCAGAGTGATATTTGGAAGCCCTTAGAGGGCTATGGTGAAAAAGGAAATATCCTCAGATGAAATCTGGAAAGAAGCTTCTTGAGAAACTGCTTAGTGTTCTGTTAATTCATCTGACAGAGTTACATCTGTATTTCATGGATCTCTTTGCTAGCCTTATTTCTGTGGAATCTGAGAACAGATATTTCGGATCCCTTTGCAGACTATTGGGCCAAAGGAAATATCCTCCGATAACAAAGAGAAAGAAGCTTTCTGAGAAACTTCTTTGTGTTCTGTGAAATCATCTCACAGTGTTACAACTTTCCCCTCAAGAAGCTTTTCGCTAAGACAGTTCTTGTGGAATTGGCAAGTGATATTTGGAAGCCCATAGGGGCCAATGGTGAAAAAGGAAATATCCTCAGAAGAAATCTGGAAAGAAGCTTCCTGAGAAACTGCTCTGTGATGTTTGACTTCCACTCACAGTGTTACATCTGTATTTCGTGTATCTCTTTGCTAGCCTTATTTCTGTCTAATCTGAGAACAGATATTTCGGAACACCTTTGAAGACAACAGGGCCAAAGGAAATATCCTCCTATAACAAAGAGAAAGGAGCTTTCTGAGAAACTTCTTTGTGTTCTGTGAAATCATTTCACAGAGATACAGCTTTCCCCTCAAGAAGCCTTTCGCTAAGACAGTTTTTGTGGAATTGGCAAAGTGATATTTGGAAGCCCAAAGAGGGCTATGGTGAAAAAGGAATTACCCTCAGATGGAATCTGGAAAGAATCTTTCTGAGAAACTGCTTAGTGTTCTCTTAATTCATCACACAGTGTTACATCTGTATTTCGTGGATCTCTTTGCTAGCCTTATTTCTGTGGAATCTTAGAACAGATATTTCGGATCCCTTTGAAGACTAATGGGCCAAAGGAAATATCCTCCGATAACAAAGAGAAAGAAGCTTTCTGAGAACTTCTTTGTGTTCTGTGAAATCATTTGAAAGAGTTACAGCTTTCCCCTCAAGAAGACTTTCGCTAAGACAGTTCTTGTGGTATTGGCAAGGTGATATTTGGAAGCCCATAGAGGGCTATGGTGAAAAAGGAAATATCCTCAGTTGAAATCTGGAAAGAAGCTTCCTGAGAAACTGCTGAGTGTCCTGTTAATTCATCTCGCAGAGTTACATCTGTATTTCGTGGATCTCTTTGCTAGGTTATTTCTGTGGAATCTGAGAACAGATATTTCGGATCCCTTTGAAGAGGAAACGGCCAAAGGAAATATCCTCCGATAACCAAGGGAAAGAAGCTTTCTGAGAAACTTCTTTGTGTTCTCTGAAATCGTCTCACAGACTTACAGCTTTCCCCTCAATAAGCCTTTCGCTAACACAGTTCTTGTGGAATTGGCAAAGTGATATTTGGAAGCCCATAGTGGGCTATTGTGAAAAAGGAAATATCCTCAGATGAAATCTGGAAAGAAGCTTCCTGAGAAACTGCTTAGTGTTCTGTTAATTCATCTCACAGAGTTACATCTGTATTTCGTGGATCTCTTTGCTAGCCTTATTTCTGTGGAATCTGAGAACAGATATTTCGGATCCCTTTGGAGACCATAGGGCCAATGGAAATATCCTCTGATAACAAAGAGAAAGAAGCTTTCTGAGAAACTTCTTTGTGTTCTGTGAAAGCATCTCACAGAGTTACAGCTTTCCCCTCAAGAAGCCTTTCACTAAGACAGTTCTTGTAGAATTGGCAGAGTGATATTTGGAAGCCCTTAGAGGGCTATGGTGAAAAAGGAAATATCCTCAGATGAAATCTGGAAAGAAGCTTCTTGAGAAACTGCGTAGTGTTCTGTTAATTCATCTGACAGAGTTACATCTGTATTTCATGGATCTCTTTGCTAGCCTTATTTCTGTGGAATCTGAGAACAGATATTTCGGATCCCTTTGCAGACTATTGGGCCAAAGGAAATATCCTCCGATAACAAAGAGAAAGAAGCTTTCAGAGAAACTTCTTTGTGTTCTGTGAAATCATCTCACAGAGTTACAGGTTTCCCCTCAAGAAGCCTTTGGCTAAGACAGTTCTTGTGGAATTGGCAAAGTGATATTTGGAAGCCCATAGAGGGCTTTGGTGAAAAAGGATATATCCTCAGATGAAATCTGGAAAGAAGCTTCCTGAGAAACTGCTTAGTGTTCTGTTAATTCATCTCACAGTGTTACATCTGTATTTCGTTTATCTATTTGCTAGCCTTATTTCTGTGGAATCTGAGAAAAGATATTTCGGATCCCTTTGAACACTATAGGGTCAAAGGAAATATCCTCCGATAACAAAGAGAAAGAAACTTTCTGAGAAACTTCTTTGTGTTCTGTGAAATCATCTCACAGAGTTACAGCTTTCCCCTCAAGAAGCTTTTCGCTAAGACAGTTCTTGTGGAATTGGCAAGTGATATTTGGAAGCCCATAGTGGCCAATGGTGAAAAAGGAAATATCCTCAGAAGAAATCTGGAAAGAAGCTTCCTGAGAAACTGCTCTGTGATGTTTGACTTCCACTCACAGTGTTACATCTGTATTTCGTGTATCTCTTTGCTAGCCTTATTTCTGTCTAATCTGAGAACAGATATTTCGGATCCCTTTGAAGAGGAAACGGCCAAAGGAAATATCCTCCGATAATAAAGAGAAAGAAGCTTTCTGAGAAACTTCTTTGTGTTCTCTGAAATCGTCTCACAGACTTACAGCTTTCCCCTCAATAAGCCTTTCGCTAACACAGTTCTTGTGGAATTGGCAAAGTGATATTTGGAAGCCCATAGTGGGCTATGGTGAAAAAGGAAATATCCTCAGATGAAATCTGGAAAGAAGCTTCCTGAGAAACTGCTTAGTGTTCCGTTAATTCATCTCACAGAGTTACATCTGTATTTCGTGGATCTCTTTGCTAGCCTTATTTTTCTGGAATCTGAGAACAGATATTTCGGATCCCTTTGAAGACTATAGGGCCAAAGGAAATATCCTCCGATAACAAAGAGAAAGAAGCTTTCTGAGAAACTTCTTGGTTTTCTGTGAAATCATCTCACAGAGTTACAGCTTTCCCCTCAAGAAGCCTTTCGCTAAGACAGTTCTCGTGGAATTGGCAAAGTGATATTTGGAAGCCCATAGAGGGCTAAGGTGAAAAAGGAAATATCCTCAGAAGAAATCTGGAAGGAAGCTTCCTGAGAAACTGCTTAGTGTTCTGTTAATTCATCTCACAGAGTTACATCTGTATTTCGTGGATCTCTTTGCTAGCCTTATTTCTGTGGAATCTGAGAACAGATATTTCGGA
Organism: Macaca nemestrina; assembly: GCF_043159975.1. Taxonomy (NCBI): domain Eukaryota; kingdom Metazoa; phylum Chordata; class Mammalia; order Primates; family Cercopithecidae; genus Macaca; species Macaca nemestrina. The sequence goes on along the minus strand of NC_092138.1, from coordinate 99,453,844 downwards.
TCCCTTTGAAGACAATAGGTCCAATGGAAATATCCTCTGATAACAAAGAGAAAGAAGCTTTCTGAGAAACTTCTTTGTGTTCTGTGAAAGCATCTCACAGAGTTACAGCTTTCCCCTCAAGAAGCCTTTCACTAAGACAGTTCTTGTGGAATTGGCAGAGTGATATTTGGAAGCCCTTAGAGGGCTATGGTGAAAAAGGAAATATCCTCAGAAAAAATCTGGAAAGAAGCTTCTTGAGAAACTGCTTAGTGTTCTGTTAATTCATCTGACAGAGTTACATCTGTATTTCATGGATCTCTTTGCTAGCCTTATTTCTGTGGAATCTGAGAACAGATATTTCGGATCCCTTTGCAGACTATTGGGCCAAAGGAAATATCCTCCGATATCAAAGAGAAAGAAGCTTTCTGAGAAACTTCTTTATGTTCTGTGAAATCATCTCACAGAGTTACAGCTTTCCCCTCAAGAAGCCTTTGGCTAAGACAGTTCTTGTGGAATTGGCAAAGTGATATTTGGAAGCCCATAGAGAGCTTTGGTGAAAAATGAAATATATTCAGAAAAAATCTGGAAGGAAGCTTCCTGAGAAAATGCTTAGTATTCTGTTAATTCATCTCACAGAGTTACATCAGTATTTCCTGGATCTATTTGCTAGCCTTATTTCTGTGGAATCTGAGAACAGATATTTCGGATCCCTTTGAAGACCATAGGGCCAAAGGAAATATCCTCCGCTAACAAAGAGAAAGAAGCTATCTGAGAAACTTCTTTGTGTTCTGTGAAATCATCTCACAGAGTTACAGCTTTCCCCTCAAGAAGCCTTTCGCTTAGACAGTTCTTGTGGAATTGGCAAAGTGATATTTGGAAGCCCACAGATGGCTATTGTGAAAAAGGAAATATCCTCAGAAGAAATCTGGAAAGAAGCTTCCTGAGAAACTGCTTAGTGTTCTGCTAATTCATCTCACAGAGTTACATCTGTATTTCGTGGATCTCTTTGCTAGCCTTATTTCTGTGGAATCTGAGATCTGATATTTCGGATCCCTTTGAAGACCATAGGGCCAAAGGAAATATCCTCCGATAACAAAGAGAAAGAAGCTTTCTGAGAAATTTCTTTGTGTTCTGTGAAATCATCTCACAGAGTTACAGCTTTCCCCTCAAGAAGCCTTTCGCTAAGACAGTTCTTGTGGAATTGGCAAAGTGATATTTGGAAGCCCTTAGAGGTCTATGGTGAAAAAGGAAATATCCTCAGATGAAATCTGGAAAGAAGCTTCCTGAGAAACTGCTTAGTGTTCTGTTAATTCATCTCACAGAGTTACATCTGTATTTCGTGGATCTCTTTGCTAGCCTTATTTCTGTGGAATCTGAGAACAGATATTTCGGATCCCTTTGAAGACTATAGGGCCAAAGGAAATATCCTCCGATAACAAAGAGAAAGAAGCTTTCTGAGAAACTTCTTTGTGTTCTGTGAAATCATCTCAAACAGTTACAGCATTCCCCTAAAGAAGCCTTTTGCTAAGACAGTTCTTGTGGAATTGGCAAAGTGATATTTGGGAGCCCACAGAGGGCTATTGTGAAAAAGGATATATCCTCACATGAAATCTGGAAAGAAGCTTCCTGAGAAACTGCTTAGTGTTCTCTTAATTCATCTCACAGAGTTACATCTGTATTTCGTGGATCTCTTTGCTAGCCTTATTTCTGTGGAATCTGAGAACAGATATTTCGGATCCCTTTGAAGGCCATAGGGCCAATGGAAATATCCTCAGATAACAAAGAGAAAGAAGCTTTCTGAGAAACTTCTTTGTGTTCTGTGAAAGCATCTCACAGAGTTACAGCTTTCCCCTCAAGAAGCCTTTCACTAAGACAGTTCTTGTAGAATTGGCAGAGTGATATTTGGAAGCCCTTAGAGGGCTATGGTGAAAAAGGAAATATCCTCAGATGAAATCTGGAAAGAAGCTTCTTGAGAAACTGCTTAGTGTTCTGTTAATTCATCTGACAGAGTTACATCTGTATTTCATGGATCTCTTTGCTAGCCTTATTTCTGTGGAATCTGAGAACAGATATTTCGGATCCCTTTGCAGACTATTGGGCCAAAGGAAATATCCTCCGATAACAAAGAGAAAGAAGCTTTCTGAGAAACTTCTTTGTGTTCTGTGAAATCATCTCACAGAGTTACAGGTTTCCCCTCAAGAAGCCTTTGGCTAAGACAGTTCTTGTGGAATTGGCAAAGTGATATTTGGAAGCCCATAGAGGGCTTTGGTGAAAAAGGATATATCCTCAGATGAAATCTGGAAAGAAGCTTCCTGAGAAACTGCTTAGTGTTCTGTTAATTCATCTCACAGTGTTACATCTGTATTTCGTGGATCTATTTGCTAGCCTTATTTCTGTGGAATCTGAGAAAAGATATTTCGGATCCCTTTGAACACTATAGGGCCAAAGGAAATATCCTCCGATAACAAAGAGAAAGAAACTTTCTGAGAAACTTCTTTGTGTTCTGTGAAATCATCTCACAGAGTTACAGCTTTCCCCTCAAGAAGCTTTTCGCTAAGACAGTTCTTGTGGAATTGGCAAGTGATATTTGGAAGCCCATAGGGGCCAATGGTGAAAAAGGAAATATCCTCAGAAGAAATCTGGAAAGAAGCTTCCTGAGAAACTGCTCTGTGATGTTTGACTTCCACTCACAGTGTTACATCTGTATTTCGTGTATCTCTTTGCTAGCCTTATTTCTGTCTAATCTGAGAACAGATATTTCGGAACACCTTTGAAGACAACAGGGCCAAAGGAAATATCCTCCTATAACAAAGAGAAAGGAGCTTTCTGAGAAACTTCTTTGTGTTCTGTGAAATCATTTCACAGAGATACAGCTTTCCCCTCAAGAAGCCTTTCGCTAAGACAGTTTTTGTGGAATTGGCAAAGTGATATTTGGAAGCCCAAAGAGGGCTATGGTGAAAAAGGAATTACCCTCAGATGGAATCTGGAAAGAATCTTTCTGAGAAACTGCTTAGTGTTCTCTTAATTCATCACACAGTGTTACATCTGTATTTCATGGATCTCTTTGCTAGCCTTATTTCTGTGGAATCTTAGAACAGATATTTCGGATCCCTTTGAAGACTAATGGGCCAAAGGAAATATCCTCCGATAACAAAGAGAAAGAAGCTTTCTGAGAACTTCTTTGTGTTCTGTGAAATCATTTCAAAGAGTTACAGCTTTCCCCTCAAGAAGACTTTCGCTAAGACAGTTCTTGTGGTATTGGCAAAGTGATATTTGGAAGCCCATAGAGGGCTATGGTGAAAAAGGAAATATCCTCAGTTGAAATCTGGAAAGAAGCTTCCTGAGAAACTGCTGAGTGTCCTGTTAATTCATCTCGCAGAGTTACATCTGTATTTCGTGGATCTCTTTGCTAGGTTATTTCTGTGGAATCTGAGAACAGATATTTCGGATCCCTTTGAAGAGGAAACGGCCAAAGGAAATATCCTCCGATAACCAAGGGAAAGAAGCTTTCTGAGAAACTTCTTTGTGTTCTCTGAAATCGTCTCACAGACTTACAGCTTTCCCCTCAATAAGCCTTTCGCTAACACAGTTCTTGTGGAATTGGCAAAGTGATATTTGGAAGCCCATAGTGGGCTATGGTGAAAAAGGAAATATCCTCAGATGAAATCTGGAAAGAAGCTTCCTGAGAAACTGCTTAGTGTTCTGTTAATTCATCTCACAGAGTTACATCTGTATTTCGTGGATCTCTTTGCTAGCCTTATTTCTGTGGAATCTGAGAACAGATATTTCGGATCCCTTTGAAGACCATAGGGCCAATGGAAATATCCTCTGATACCAAAGAGAAAGAAGCTTTCTGAGAAACTTCTTTGTGTTCTGTGAAAGCATCTCACAGAGTTACAGCTTTCCCCTCAAGAAGCCTTTCACTAAGACAGTTCTTGTTGAATTGGCAGAGTGATATTTGGAAGCCCATAGAGGGCTTTGGTGAAAAAGGATATATCCTCAGATGAAATCTGGAAAGAAGCTTCCTGAGAAACTGCTTAGTGTTCTGTTAATTCATCTCACAGTGTTACATCTGTATTTCGTGGATCTATTTGCTAGCCTTATTTCTGTGGAATCTGAGAGAAGATATTTCGGATCCCTTTGAACACTATAGGGCCAAAGGAAATATCCTCCGATAACAAAGAGAAAGAAACTTTCTGAGAAACTTCTTTGTGTTCTGTGAAATCATCTCACAGAGTTACAGCTTTCCCCTCAAGAAGCTTTTCGCTAAGACAGTTCTTGTGGAATTGGCAAGTGATATTTGGAAGCCCATAGGGGCCAATGGTGAAAAAGGAAATATCCTCAGAAGAAATCTGGAAAGAAGCTTCCTGAGAAACTGCTCTGTGATGTTTGACTTCCACTCACAGTGTTACATCTGTATTTCGTGTATCTCTTTGCTAGCCTTATTTCTGTCTAATCTGAGAACAGATATTTCGGAACACCTTTGAAGACAACAGGGCCAAAGGAAATATCCTCCTATAACAAAGAGAAAGGAGCTTTCTGAGAAACTTCTTTGTGTTCTGTGAAATCATTTCACAGAGATACAGCTTTCCCCTCAAGAAGCCTTTCGCTAAGACAGTTTTTGTGGAATTGGCAAAGTGATATTTGGAAGCCCAAAGAGGGCTATGGTGAAAAAGGAATTACCCTCAGATGGAATCTGGAAAGAATCTTTCTGAGAAACTGCTTAGTGTTCTCTTAATTCATCACACAGTGTTACAACTGTATTTCGTGGATCTCTTTGCTAGCCTTATTTCTGTGGAATCTTAGAACAGATATTTCGGATCCCTTTGAAGACTAATGGGCCAAAGTAAATATCCTCCGATAACAAAGAGAAAGAAGCTTTCTGAGAACTTCTTTGTGTTCTGTGAAATCATTTCAAAGAGTTACAGCTTTCCCCTCAAGAAGACTTTCGCTAAGACAGTTCTTGTGGTATTGGCAAAGTGATATTTGGAAGCCCATAGAGGGCTATGGTGAAAAAGGAAATATCCTCAGTTGAAATCTGGAAAGAAGCTTCCTGAGAAACTGCTGAGTGTCCTGTTAATTCATCTCGCAGAGTTACATCTGTATTTCGTGGATCTCTTTGCTAGCCTTATTTCTGTGGAATCTGAGAACAGATATTTCGGATCCCTTTGAAGACGATAGGGCCAAAGGAAATATCCTCCGATAACAAAGAGAAAGATGCTTTCTGAGAAACTTCTTTGTGTTCTGTGAAATCATCTCACAGAGTTACAGCTTTCCCCTCAAGAAGCCTTTCGCTAAGACAGTTCTTGTGGCATTGGCAAAGTGATATTTGGAATCCCATAGAGGGCTATGGTGACAAAGGAAATATCCTCAGAGGAAATCTGGAAAGAAGCTTCCTGAGAAACTGCTTAGTGTTCTGTTAATTCGTCTCACAGAGTTTCATCTGTATTTCGTGGATCTCTTTGCTAGCCTTATTTCTGTGGAATCTGAGAACAGATATTTCGGATCCCTTTGAAGACTATAGGGCCAAAGGAAATATCCTCCGATAACAAAGAGAAAGAAGCTTTCTGAGAAACTTCTTTGTGTTCTGTGAAATCATCTCAAACAGTTACAGCATTCCCCTAAAGAAGCCTTTTGCTAAGACAGTTCTTGTGGAATTGGCAAAGTGATATTTGGAAGCCCTTAGAGGGCTATGGTGAAAAAGGAAATATCCTCAGATGAAATCTGGAAAGAAGCCTCCTGGGAAACTGCTTAGTGTTCTGTTAATTCATCTCACAGAGTTACATCTGTATTTCGTGGATCTCTTTGCTAGCCTTATTTCTGTGGAATTTGAGAACAGATATTTCGGATCCCTTTGAAGACTATAGGGCCAAAGGAAATATCCTCCGATAACAAAGAGAAAGAAGCTTTCTGAGAAACTTCTTTGTGTTCTGTGAAATCATCTCACAGAGTTACAGCTTTCCCCTCAAGAAGCCTTTCGCTAAGACAGTTCTTGTGGAATTGGCAAAGTGATATTTGGAAGCCCCTAGAGGGCTATGGTGAAAAAGGATATATTCTCAGATGAAATCTGGAAAGAAGCTTCCTGAGAAACTGCTTAGTGTTCTGTAAATTCATCTCACAGTGTTACATCTGTATTTCGTGGATCTCTTTGCTAGCCTTATTTCTGTGGAATCTGAGAACAGATATTTCGGATCCCTTTGAAGACTACAGGGCCAAAGGAAATATCCTCTGATAACAAAGAGAAAGAAGCTTTCTGAGAAACTTCCTTGTGTTCTGTGAAATCATCTCACAGAGTTTCAGCTTTCCCCTGAAGAAGCCTTTCGCTAAGACAGTTCTTGTGGAATTGTCAAAGTGATATTTTCAATCCCTTAGAGGCCTATGGTGAAAAAGGAAATATCCTCAGATGAAATCTGGAAAGAAGCTTCCTGAGAAAGTGCTCTGTGATGTGTGACTTCCACTCACAGTGTTAAATCTGTATTTCGTGGATCTCTTTGCTGGCCTTATTTCTGTGGAATCTGAGAACAGATATTTCGGAACATCTTTGAAGACAACAGGGCCAAAGGAAATATCCTCCTATAACAAAGAGAAAGAAGCTTTCTGAGAAACTTCTTTGTGTTCTGTGAAATCATCTCACAGAGTTACAGCTTTCCCCTCAAGAACCCTTTCGCTAAGACAGTTCTTGTGGAATTGGCAAAGTGATATTTGGAAGACCATAGAGGGCTATGGTGAAAAAGGAAATAGCCTCAGATGAAATCTGGAAAGAAGCTTCCTGAGAAACTGCTCAGTGTTCTGTTAATTCATCTCACAGAGTTACATCTGTATTTCCTGGATCTCTATGCTCGCCATATTTCTGTGGAATCTGAGAACCGATATTCGGACCCCTTTGAAGACTACAGGGCCAAAGGAAATATCCTCCGATAACAAAGAGAACGAAGCTTTCTGAGAAACTTCTTTGTGTTCTGTGAAATCATCTCACAGTGTTACAGCTTTCCCCTCAAGTAGCCTTTCGCTAACACAGTTCTTGTGGAATTGGCAAAGTGATATTTGGAAGCCCATAGAGGGCTATGCTGAAAAAGGAAATATCCTCAGATGAAATCTGGAAAGAAGCTTCCTGAGAAACAGCTTAGTGTTCTGTTAATTCATCTCACAGAGTTACATCTGTATTTCGTGGATCTCTTTGCTAGCCTTATTTCTGTGGAATCTGAGAACAGATATTTCGGATCCCTTTGAAGACTATAGGGAAAAAGGAAATATCCTCCGATAACAAAGAGAAAGAATCTTTCTGAGAAACTTCTTTGTGTTCTGTGACATCATCTCACAGAGATACAGCTTTCCCCTCAAGAAGCCTTTCGCCAAGACAGTTATTGTGGAATTGGCAAAGTGATATTTGGAAGCCCATAGAGGGCTATGGTGACAAAGGAAATATCCTCAGATGAAAACTGGAAATAAGCTTCCTGAGAAAGTGCTCTGTGATGTGTGACTTCCACTCACAATGTTACATCTGTATTTCGTGGATCTCTTTGGTAGCCTTATTTCTGTGGAATCTGAGAACAGATATTTCGGATCCCTTTGAAGACTATTGGGCCAAAGGAAATATCCTCCGATAACAAAGAGAAAGAAGCTTTCAGAGGAACTTCTTTGTGTTCTGTGAAATCATCTCACAGAGTTACAGCTTTCCCCTCAAGAAGCCTTTCGCTAAGACAGTTCTTGTGGAATTGGAAAAGTGATATTTGGAAGCCCCTAGAGGTCTACGGTGAAAAAGGATATATCCTCAGATGAAATGTGGAAAGAAGCTTCCAGAGAAACTGCTTAGTGTTCTGTTAATTCATCTCACAGAGTTACATCTGTATTTCGTGGATCTCTTTGCTAGCCTTATTTCTGTGGAATCTGAGAACAGATATTTCGGATCCCTTTGAAGACTATAGGGCCAAGGAAATATCCTCCTATAAAAAAGAGAAAACAGCTTTCTGAGAAACTTCTTTGTGTTCTGGGAAATCATCTCACAGAGTTACAGCTTTCCCCTCAAGAAGCCTTTCGCTAAGACAGTTTTTGTGGAATTGGCAAAGTGATATTTGGAAGCCCAAAGAGGGCTATGGTGAAAAAGGAATTACCCTCAGATGGAATCTGGAAAGAATCTTTCTGAGAAACTGCTTAGTGTTCTCTTAATTCATCTCACAGTGTTACATCTGTATTTCGTGGATCTCTTTGCTAGCCATATTTCTGTGGAATCTGAGAAAAGATATTTCGGATCCCTTTGAAGACTAATGGGCCAAAGGAAATATCCTCCGATAACAAAGAGAAAGAAGCTTTCTGAGAAACTTCTTTGTGTTCTGTGAAAGCATCTCACAGAGTTACAGCCTTCCCCTCAAGAAGCCTTTCATTAAGACAGTTCTTGTGGAATTGGCAGAGTGGTATTTGGAAGCCCATAGAGGGCTATGGTGAAAAAGGAAATATCCTCAGATGAAATCTTGAAAGAAGCTTCTTGAGAAACTGCTTAGTGTTCTGTTAATTCAGCTCACAGAGTTACATCTGTATTTCGTGGATCTCTTTGCTAGGTTATTTCTGTGGAATCTGAGAACAGATATTTCGGATCCCTTTGAAGAAGATACGGCCAAAGGAAATATCCTCCGATAACAAAGAGAAAGAAGCTTTCTGAGAAACTTCTTTGTGTTCTCTGAAATCGTCTCACAGACTTACAGCTTTCCCCCCAATAAGCCTTTCACTAAGAGAGTTCTTGTGGAATTGGCAAAGTGATATTTGGAAGCCCATAGTGGGCTATGGTGAAAATGGAAATATCCTCAGATGAAATCTGGAAAGAAGATTCCTGAGAAACTGCTTAGTGTTCTGTTAATTCATCTTCCAGAGTTACATCTGTATTTCGTGGATCTCTTTGCTAGCCTTATTTCTCTGGAATCTGAGAACAGATATTTCGGATCCCTTTGAAGACTATTGGGCCAAAGGAAATATCCTCCGATAAGAAAGAGAAAGAAGCTTTCTGAGAAACTTCTTTGTGTTCTGTGAAATCATCTCACAGAGTTACAGCTTTCCCCTCAAGAAGCCTTTCGCTAAGACAGTTCTTGTGGAATTGGCAAAGTGATATTTGGAAGCCCATAGAGGGCTAAGGTGAAAAAGGAAATATCCTCAGAAGAGATCTGGAAGGAAGCTTCCTGAGAAACTGCTTAGTGTTCTGTTAATTCATCTCACAGAGTTACATCTGTATTTCGTGGATCTCTTTGCTAGCCTTATTTCTGTGGAATCTGAGAACAGATATTTCGTATCCCTTTGAAGACTATAGGGCCAAAGGTAATATCCTCCGATAACAAAGAGAAAGAAGCTTTCTGAGAAACTTCTTTGTGTTCTGTGAAATAATCTCACAGAGTTACACCTTTCCCCTCAAGAAACCTTTCGCTAAGACAGTTCTTGTGGAATTGGCAAAGTGATATTTGGAACACCCTAGAGGGCTATGGTGAAAAAGGGTATATCCTCAGATGAAATCTGGAAAGAAGCTTCCTGAGAAATTGCTTAGTGTTCTGTTAATTCATCTCAGAGAGTTACATCTGTATTTCGTGGATCTCTTTGCTAGCCTTATTACTGTGGAATCTGAGAACAGATATTTCGGATCCCTTTGAAGACTATAGGGCCAAGGAAATATCCTCCGATAACAAAGAGAAAGAAGCTTTTTGAGAAACTTCTTTTTGTTCTGTGAAATCGTCTCACAGAGATACAGCTTTCCCCCCAAGAAGCCTTTCGCTAAGACAGTTCTTGTGGAATTGGCAAAGTGATATCTGGAAGCCCAAGGTGGGCTATGGTGAAAAAGGAATTATCCTCAGATGAAATCTGCAAAGAATCTTTCTGAGAAACTGTTTAGTGTTCTGTTAATTCATCTCACAGAGTTACATCTGTATTTCGTGGATCTCTTTGCTAGCCTTATTTCTGTGGAATCTGAGAACAGATATTTCGTATCCCTTTGAAGACCATAGGGCCAAAGGAAATATCCTCCGATAACAAAGAGAAGGAAGCTTTCTGAGAACTTCTCTGTGTTCTGTGAAATCATCTCACAGAGTTACAGCTTTCCCCTCAAGAAGACTTTCGCTAAGACAGTTCTTGTGGAATTGGCAAAGTGGTATTTGGAAGCCCCTAGAGTGCTATGGTGAAAAAGGATATATTCTCAGACGAAATCTGTTAAGAAGCTTCCTGAGAAACTGCTTAGTGTTCTGTTAATTCATCTCACAGAGTTACATCTGTATTTCGTGGATCTCTTTGCTAGCCTTATTTCTGTGGAATCTGCGAACAGATATTTCGGATCCCTTTGAAGACTATAGGGCCAAAGGAAATATCCTCCGATAACAAAGAGAAATAAGCTTTCTGAGAAACTTCTTTGTGTTCTGTGAAATCATCACACAGCGTTACAGCTTTCCCCTCAAGAAGCCTTTCGCTAACACAGTTCTTGTGGAATTGGCAAAGTGATATTTGGAAGCCCATAGAGGGCTATGGTGAAAAAGGAAATATCCTCAGATGAAATCTGGAAAGAAGCTTCCTGAGAAACTCTTAGTGCTCTGTTAATTCATTTCACAGAGTTACATCTGTATTTCGTGGATCTCTTTGCTAGCCTTTTTTCTGTGGAATCTGAGAACAGATATTTCGGATCGCTTTGAAGACTATAGGGCCAAAGGAAATATCCTCCTATAACAAAGAGAAAGAAGGTTTCTGAGAAACTTCTTTGTGTTCTGTGAAATCCTCTCACAGAGTTACAGCTTTCCCCTCAAGAAGCCTTTCGCTAAGTCAGTTCTTGTGGAATTGGCAAAGTGATATTTGGAAGCCCTTAGAGGGCGATGGTGATAAAGGATATATCCTCAGAAGAAATCTGGAAAGAAGCTTCCTGAGAAACTGCTTAGTGTTCTGTTAATTAATCTCACAGAGTTACATCTGTATTTCGTGGATCTCTTTGCTAGACTTATTTCTGGGGAATCTGAGAACAGATATTTCGGATCCCTTTGAAGACCACAGGGCCAAAGGAAATATCCTCCGATAACAAAGAGAAAGAAGCTTTCTGAGAAATTTCTTTGTGTTCTGTGAAATCATCTCACAGAGTTACAGCTTTCCCCTCAAGAAGCCTTTCGCTAAGACAGTTCTTGTGGAATTGGCAAAGTGATATTTGGAAGCCCTTAGAGGTCTATGGTGAAAAAGGAAATATCCTCAGATGAAATCTGGAAAGAAGCTTCCTGAGAAACTGCTTAGTGTTCTGTTAATTCATCTCACAGAGTTACATCTGTATTTCGTGGATCTCTTTGCTAGCCTTATTTCTGTGGAATCTGAGAACAGATATTTCGGATCCCTTTGAAGACTATAGGGCCAAAGGAAATATCCTCCGATAACAAAGAGAAAGAAGCTTTCTGAGAAACTTCTTTGTGTTCTGTGAAATCATCTCAAACAGTTACAGCATTCCCCTAAAGAAGCCTTTTGCTAAGACAGTTCTTGTGGAATTGGCAAAGTGATATTTGGGAGCCCACAGAGGGCTATTGTGAAAAAGGATATATCCTCACATGAAATCTGGAAAGAAGCTTCCTGAGAAACTGCTTAGTGTTCTCTTAATTCATCTCACAGAGTTACATCTGTATTTCGTGGATCTCTTTGCTATCCTTATTTCTGTGGAATCTGAGAACAGATATTTCGGATCCCTTTGAAGACCATAGGGCCAATGGAAATATCCTCTGATAACAAAGAGAAAGAAGCTTTCTGAGAAACTTCTTTGTGTTCTGTGAAAGCATCTCACAGAGTTACAGCTTTCCCCTCAAGAAGCCTTTCACTAAGACAGTTCTTGTAGAATTGGCAGAGTGATATTTGGAAGCCCTTAGAGGGCTATGGTGAAAAAGGAAATATCCTCAGATGAAATCTGGAAAGAAGCTTCTTGAGAAACTGCTTAGTGTTCTGTTAATTCATCTGACAGAGTTACATCTGTATTTCATGGATCTCTTTGCTAGCCTTATTTCTGTGGAATCTGAGAACAGATATTTCGGATCCCTTTGCAGACTATTGGGCCAAAGGAAATATCCTCCGATAACAAAGAGAAAGAAGCTTTCTGAGAAACTTCTTTGTGTTCTGTGAAATCATCTCACAGAGTTACAGGTTTCCCCTCAAGAAGCCTTTGGCTAAGACAGTTCTTGTGGAATTGGCAAAGTGATATTTGGAAGCCCATAGAGGGCTTTGGTGAAAAAGGATATATCCTCAGATGAAATCTGGAAAGAAGCTTCCTGAGAAACTGCTTAGTGTTCTGTTAATTCATCTCACAGTGTTACATCTGTATTTCGTGGATCTATTTGCTAGCCTTATTTCTGTGGAATCTGAGAAAAGATATTTCGGATCCCTTTGAACACTATAGGGTCAATGGAAATATCCTCCGATAACAAAGAGAAAGAAACTTTCTGAGAAACTTCTTTGTGTTCTGTGAAATCATCTCACAGAGTTACAGCTTTCCCCTCAAGAAGCTTTTCGCTAAGACAGTTCTTGTGGAATTGGCAAGTGATATTTGGAAGCCCATAGGGGCCAATGGTGAAAAAGGAAATATCCTCAGAAGAAATCTGGAAAGAAGCTTCCTGAGAAACTGCTCTGTGATGTTTGACTTCCACTCACAGTGTTACATCTGTATTTCGTGTATCTCTTTGCTAGCCTTATTTCTGTCTAATCTGAGAACAGATATTTCGGAACACCTTTGAAGACAACAGGGCCAAAGGAAATATCCTCCTATAACAAAGAGAAAGGAGCTTTCTGAGAAACTTCTTTGTGTTCTGTGAAATCATTTCACAGAGATACAGCTTTCCCCTCAAGAAGCCTTTCGCTAAGACAGTTTTTGTGGAATTGGCAAAGTGATATTTGGAAGCCCAAAGAGGGCTATGGTGAAAAAGGAATTACCCTCAGATGGAATCTGGAAAGAATCTTTCTGAGAAACTGCTTAGTGTTCTCTTAATTCATCACACAGTGTTACATCTGTATTTCGTGGATCTCTTTGCTAGCCTTATTTCTGTGGAATCTTAGAACAGATATTTCGGATCCCTTTGAAGACTAATGGGCCAAAGGAAATATCCTCCGATAACAAAGAGAAAGAAGCTTTCTGAGAACTTCTTTGTGTTCTGTGAAATCATTTCAAAGAGTTACAGCTTTCCCCTCAAGAAGCCTTTCGCTAAGACAGTTCTTGTGGTATTGGCAAAGTGATATTTGGAAGCCCATAGAGGGCTATGGTGAAAAAGGAAATATCCTCAGTTGAAATCTGGAAAGAAGCTTCCTGAGAAACTGCTGAGTGTCCTGTTAATTCATCTCGCAGAGTTACATCTGTATTTCGTGGATCTCTTTGCTAGGTTATTTCTGTGGAATCTGAGAACAGATATTTCGGATCCCTTTGAAGAGGAAACGGCCAAAGGAAATATCCTCCGATAACAAAGAGAAAGAAGCTTTCTGAGAAACTTCTTTGTGTTCTCTGAAATCGTCTCACAGACTTACAGCTTTCCCCTCAATAAGCCTTTCGCTAAGACAGTTCTTGTGGAATTGGCAAAGTGATATTTGGAAGCCCATAGTGGGTTATGGTGAAAAAGGAAATATCCTCAGATGAAATCTGGAAAGAAGCTTCCTGAGAAACTGCTTAGTGTTCTGTTAATTCATCTCACAGAGTTACATCTGTATTTCGTGGATCTCTTTGCTAGCCTTATTTCTGTGGAATCTGAGAACAGATATTTCGGATCCCTTTGAAGACCATAGGGCCAATGGAAATATCCTCTGATAACAAAGAGAAAGAAGCTTTCTGAGAAACTTCTTTGTGTTCTGTGAAAGCATCTCACAGAGTTACAGCTTTCCCCTCAAGAAGCCTTTCACTAAGACAGTTCTTGTAGAATTGGCAGAGTGATATTTGGAAGCCCTTAGAGGGCTATGGTGAAAAAGGAAATATCCTCAGATGAAATCTGGAAAGAAGCTTCTTGAGAAACTGCGTAGTGTTCTGTTAATTCATCTGACAGAGTTACATCTGTATTTCATGGATCTCTTTGCTAGCCTTATTTCTGTGGAATCTGAGAACAGATATTTCGGATCCCTTTGCAGACTATTGGGCCAAAGGAAATATCCTCCGATAACAAAGAGAAAGAAGCTTTCTGAGAAACTTCTTTGTGTTCTGTGAAATCATCTCACAGAGTTACAGGTTTCCCCTCAAGAAGCCTTTGGCTAAGACAGTTCTTGTGGAATTGGCAAAGTGATATTTGGAAGCCCATAGAGGGCTTTGGTGAAAAATGAAATATATTCAGAAAAAATCTGGAAGGAAGCTTCCTGAGAAAATTCTTAGTATTCTGTTAATTCATCTCACAGAGTTACATCAGTATTTCCTGGATCTATTTGCTAGCCTTATTTCTGTGGAATCTGAGAACAGATATTTCGGATCCCTTTGAAGACCATAGGGCCAAAGGAAATATCCTCCGCTAACAAAGAGAAAGAAGCTATCTGAGAAACTTCTTTGTGTTCTGTGAAATCATCTCACAGAGTTACAGCTTTCCCCTCAAGAAGCCTTTCGCTTAGACAGTTCTTGTGGAATTGGCAAAGTGATATTTGGAAGCCCACAGATGGCTATTGTGAAAAAGGAAATATCCTCACATGAAATCTGGAAAGAAGATTCCTGAGAAACTGCTTAGTGTTCTCTTAATTCATCTCACAGAGTTACATCTGTGTTTCGTGGATCTCTTTGCTAGCCTTATTTCTCTGGAATCTGAGAACAGATATTTCGGATCCCTTTGAAGACTATAGGGCCAAAGGAAATATCCTCCGATAACAAAGAGAAAGATGCTTTCTGAGAAACTTCTTTGTGTTCTGTGAAATCATCTCACAGAGTTACAGCTTTCCCCTCAAGAAGCCTTTCGCTAAGACAGTTCTTGTGGCATTGGCAAAGTGATATTTGGAATCCCATAGAGGGCTATGGTGACAAAGGAAATATCCTCAGAGGAAATCTGGAAAGAAGCTTCCTGAGAAACTGCTTAGTGTTCTGTTAATTCAGCTCACAGAGTTACATCTGTATTTCGTGGATCTCTTTGCTAGCCTTATTTCTGTGGAATCTGAGAACAGATATTTCGGATCCCTTTGAAGACTATAGGGCCAAAGGAAATATCCTCCGATAACAAAGAGAAAGAAGCTTTCTGAGAAACTTCTTTGTGTTCTGTGAAATCATCTCAAACAGTTACAGCATTCCCCTAAAGAAGCCTTTTGCTAAGACAGTTCTTGTGGAATTGGCAAAGTGATATTTGGGAGCCCACAGAGGGCTATTGTGAAAAAGGATATATCCTCACATGAAATCTGGAAAGAAGCTTCCTGAGAAACTGCTTAGTGTTCTCTTAATTCATCTCACAGAGTTACATCTGTATTTCGTCGATCTCTTTGCTAGCCTTATTTCTGTGGAATCTGAGAACAGATATTTCGGATCCCTTTGAAGACTATTTGGCCAAAGGAAATATCCTTCGATAACAAAGAGAAAGAAGCTTTCTGAGAAACTTCTTTGTGTTCTGTGAAATCATCTCACAGAGTTACAGCTTTCCCCTCAAGAAGCCTTTCGCAAAGACAGTTCTTGTGGAATTGGTAAAGTGATATTTGGAAGCCCTTAGAGGGCTATGGTGAAAAAGGAAATATCCTCAGATGAAATCTGGAAAGAAGCCTCCTGGGAAACTGCTTAGTGTTCTGTTAATTCATCTCACAGAGTTACATCTGTATTTCGTGGATCTCTTTGCTAGCCTTATTTCTGTGGAATCTGAGAACAGATATTTCGGATCCCTTTGAAGACTACAGGGCCAAAGGAAATATCCTCTGATAACAAAGAGAAAGAAGCTTTCTGAGAAACTTCCTTGTGTTCTGTGAAATCATCTCACAGAGTTTCAGCTTTCCCCTGAAGAAGCCTTTCGCTAAGACAGTTCTTGTGGAATTGTCAAAGTGATATTTTCAATCCCTTAGAGGCCTATGGTGAAAAAGGAAATATCCTCAGATGAAATCTGGAAAGAAGCTTCCTGAGAAAGTGCTCTGTGATGTGTGACTTCCACTCACAGTGTTAAATCTGTATTTCGTGGATCTCTTTGCTGGCCTTATTTCTGTGGAATCTGAGAACAGATATTTCGGAACATCTTTGAAGACAACAGGGCCAAAGGAAATATCCTCCTATAACAAAGAGAAAGAAGCTTTATGAGAAACTTCTTTGTGTTCTGTGAAATCATCTCACAGAGTTACAGCTTTCCCCTCAAGAACCCTTTCGCTAAGACAGTTCTTGTGGAATTGGCAAAGTGATATTTGGAAGCCCATAGAGGGCTATGGTGAAAAAGGAAATAGCCTCAGATGAAATCTGGAAAGAAGCTTCCTGAGAAACTGCTCAGTGTTCTGTTAATTCATCTCACAGAGTTACATCTGTATTTCCTGGATCTCTTTGCTAGCCATATTTCTGTGGAATCTGAGAACCGATATTCGGACCCCTTTGAAGACTACAGGGCCAAAGGAAATATCCTCCGATAACAAAGAGAACGAAGCTTTCTGAGAAACTTCTTTGTGTTCTGTGAAATCATCTCACAGTGTTACAGCTTTCCCCTCAAGAAGCCTTTCGCTAACACAGTTCTTGTGGAATTGGCAAAGTGATATTTGGAAGCCCATAGAGGGCTATGCTGAAAAAGGAAATATCCTCAGATGAAATCTGGAAAGAAGCTTCCTGAGAAACAGCTTAGTGTTCTGTTAATTCATCTCACAGAGTTACATCTGTATTTCGTGGATCTCTTTGCTAGCCTTATTTCTGTGGAATCTGAGAACAGATATTTCGGATCCCTTTGAAGACTATAGGGAAAAAGGAAATATCCTCCGATAACAAAGAGAAAGAATCTTTCTGAGAAACTTCTTTGTGTTCTGTGACATCATCTCACAGAGATACAGCTTTCACCTCAAGAAGCCTTTCGCCAAGACAGTTATTGTGGAATTGGCAAAGTGATATTTGGAAGCCCATAGAGGGCTATGGTGACAAAGGAAATATCCTCAGATGAAAACTGGAAATAAGCTTCCTGAGAAAGTGCTCTGTGATGTGTGACTTCCACTCACAATGTTACATCTGTATTTCGTGGATCTCTTTGGTAGCCTTATTTCTGTGGAATCTGAGAACAGATATTTCGGATCCCTTTGAAGACTATTGGGCCAAAGGAAATATCCTCCGATAACAAAGAGAAAGAAGCTTTCAGAGGAACTTCTTTGTGTTCTGTGAAATAATCTCACAGAGTTACAGCTTTCCCCTCAAGAAGCCTTTCGCTAAGACAGTTCTTGTGGAATTGGCAAAGTGATATTTGGAAGCCCCTAGAGGTCTACGGTGAAAAAGGATATATCCTCAGATGAAATGTGGAAAGAAGCTTCCAGAGAAACTGCTTAGTGTTCTGTTAATTCATCTCACAGAGTTACATCTGTATTTCGTGGATCTCTTTGCTAGCCTTATTTCTGTGGAATCTGAGAACAGATATTTCGGATCCCTTTGAAGACTATAGGGCCAAGGAAATATCCTCCTATAACAAAGAGAAAACAGCTTTCTGAGAAACTTCTTTGTGTTCTGGGAAATCATCTCACAGAGTTACAGCTTTCCCCTCAAGAAGCCTTTCGCTAAGACAGTTTTTGTGGAATTGGCAAAGTGATATTTGGAAGCCCAAAGAGGGCTATGGTGAAAAAGGAATTACCCTCAGATGGAATCTGGAAAGAATCTTTCTGAGAAACTGCATAGTGTTCTCTTAATTCATCTCACAGTGTTACATCTGTATTTCGTGGATCTCTTTGCTAGCCTTATTTCTGTGGAATCTGAGAAAAGATATTTCGGATCCCTTTGAAGACTAATGGGCCAAAGGAAATATCCTCCGATAACAAAGAGAAAGAAGCTTTCTGAGAAACTTCTTTGTGTTCTGTGAAAGCATCTCACAGAGTTACAGCCTTCCCCTCAAGAAGCCTTTCATTAAGACAGTTCTTGTGGAATTGGCAGAGTGGTATTTGGAAGCCCATAGAGGGCTATGGTGAAAAAGGAAATATCCTCAGATGAAATCTTGAAAGAAGCTTCTTGAGAAACTGCTTAGTGTTCTGTTAATTCAGCTCACAGAGTTACATCTGTATTTCGTGGATCTCTTTGCTAGCCTTATTTCTGTGGAATCTGAGAACAGATATTTCGGATCCCTTTGAAGACTATAGGGCCAAAGGAAATATCCTCCGATAACAAAGAGAAAGAAGCTTTCTGAGAAACTTCTTTGTGTTCTGTGAAATAATCTCACAGAGTTACAGCTTTTCCCTCAAGAAACCTTTCACTAAGACAGTTCTTGTGGAATTGGCAAAGTGATATTTGGAAGCCCCTAGAGGGCTATGGTGAAAAAGGGTATATCCTCAGATGAAATCTGGAAAGAAGCTTCCTGAGAAACTGCTTAGTGTTCTGTTAATTCATCTCAGAGAGTTACATCTGTATTTCGTGGATCTCTTTGCTAGCCTTATTACTGTGGAATCTGAGAACAGATATTTCGGATCCCTTTGAAGAATATTGGGCCAAGGAAATATCCTCCGATAACAAAGAGAAAGAAGCTTTTTGAGAAACTTCTTTGTGTTCTGTGAAATAATCTCACACAGTTACAGCTTTCCCCTCAAGAAGCCTTTCGCTAAGACAGTTCTTGTGGAATTGGCAAAGTGATATTTGGAAGCCCCTAGAGGACTATGGCGAAAAAGGAAATATCCTCAGTTGAAATCTGGAAAGAAGCTTCCTGAGAAACTGCTGAGTGTTCTGTTAATTCATCCCGCAGAGTTACATCTGTATTTCGTGGATCTCTTTGCTAGGTTATTTCTGTGGAATCTGAGAACAGATATTTCGGATCATTTTGAAGAGGATACGGCCAAAGGAAATATCCTCCGATAACAAAGAGAAAGAAGCTTTCTGAGAAACTTCTTTGTGTTCTGTGAAATAATCTCACAGAGTTACAGCTTTCCCCTCAAGAAACCTTTCACTAAGAGAGTTCTTGTGGAATTGGCAAAGTGATATTTGGAAGCCCCTAGAGGGCTATGGTGAAAAAGGGTATATCCTCAGATGAATTCTGGAAAGAAGCTTCCTGAGAAACTGCTTAGTGTTCTGTTAATTCATCTCAGAGAGTTACATCTGTATTTCGTGGATCTCTTTGCTAGCCTTATTACTGTGGAATCTGAGAACAGATATTTCGGATCCCTTTGAAGAATATAGGGCCAAGGAAATATCCTCCGATAACAAAGAGAAAGAAGCTTTTTGAGAAACTTCTTTGTGTTCTGTGAAATAATCTCACACAGTTACAGCTTTCCCCTCAAGAAGCCTTTCGCTAAGACAGTTCTTGTGGAATTGGCAAAGTGATATTTGGAAGCCCCTAGAGGACTATGGTGAAAAAGGAAATATCCTCAGATGAAATCTGGAAAGAAGCTTCCTGAGAAACTGCTGAGTGTTCTGTTAATTCATCCCGCAGAGTTACATCTGTATTTCGTGGATCTCTTTGCTAGGTTATTTCTGTGGAATCTGAGAACAGATATTTCGGATCCCTTTGAAGAGGATACGGCCAAAGGAAATATCCTCCGATAACAAAGAGAAAGAAGCTTTCTGAGAAACTTCTTTGTGTTCTCTGAAATCGTCTCACAGACTTACAGCTTTCCCCCCAATAAGCCTTTCACTAAGAGAGTTCTTGTGGAATTGGCAAAGTGATATTTGGAAGCCCATAGTGGGCTATGGTGAAAATGGAAATATCCTCAGATGAAATCTGGAAAGAAGATTCCTGAGAAACTGCTTAGTGTTCTGTTAATTCATCTTCCAGAGTTACATCTGTATTTCGTGGATCTCTTTGCTAGCCTTATTTCTCTGGAATCTGAGAACAGATATTTCGGATCCCTTTGAAGACTATTGGGCCAAAGGAAATATCCTCCGATAAGAAAGAGAAAGAAGCTTTCTGAGAAACTTCTTTGTGTTCTGTGAAATCATCTCACAGAGTTACAGCTTTCCCCTCAAGAAGCCTTTCGCTAAGACAGTTCTTGTGGAATTGGCAAAGTGATATTTGGAAGCCCATAGAGGGCTAAGGTGAAAAAGGAAATATCCTCAGAAGAAATCTGGAAGGAAGCTTCCTGAGAAACTGCTTAGTGTTCTGTTAATTCATCTCACAGAGTTACATCTGTATTTCGTGGATCTCTTTGCTAGCCTTATTTCTGTGGAATCTGAGAACAGATATTTCGTATCCCTTTGAAGACTATAGGGCCAAAGGTAATATCCTCCGATAACAAAGAGAAAGAAGCTTTCTGAGAAACTTCTTTGTGTTCTGTGAAATAATCTCACAGAGTTACACCTTTCCCCTCAAGAAACCTTTCGCTAAGACAGTTCTTGTGGAATTGGCAAAGTGATATTTGGAACACCCTAGAGGGCTATGGTGAAAAAGGGTATATCCTCAGATGAAATCTGGAAAGAAGCTTCCTGAGAAATTGCTTAGTGTTCTGTTAATTCATCTCAGAGAGTTACATCTGTATTTCGTGGATCTCTTTGCTAGCCACATTTCTGTGGAATCTGAGAACAGATATTTCGGATCCCTTTGAAGACTATAGGGCCAAGGAAATATCCTCCGATAACAAAGAGAAAGAAGCTTTTTGAGAAACTTCTTTGTGTTCTGTGAAATCGTCTCACAGAGATACAGCTTTCCCCCCAAGAAGCCTTTCGCTAAGACAGTTCTTGTGGAATTGGCAAAGTGATATCTGGAAGCCCAAGGTGGGCTATGGTGAAAAAGGAATTATCCTCAGATGAAATCTGCAAAGAATCTTTCTGAGAAACTGTTTAGTGTTCTGTTAATTCATCTCACAGAGTTACATCTGTATTTCGTGGATCTCTTTGCTAGCCTTATTTCTGTGGAATCTGAGAACAGATATTTCGTATCCCTTTGAAAACCATAGGGCCAAAGGAAATATCCTCCGATAACAAAGAGAAGGAAGCTTTCTGAGAACTTCTTTGTGTTCTGTGAAATCATCTCACAGAGTTACAGCTTTCCCCTCAAGAAGACTTTCGCTAAGACAGTTCTTGTGTAATTGGCAAAGTGGTATTTGGAAGCCCATAGAGTGCTATGGTGAAAAAGGATATATTCTCAGACGAAATCTGTTAAGAAGCTTCCTGAGAAACTGCTTAGTGTTCTGTTAATTCATCTCACAGAGTTACATCTGTATTTCGTGGATCTCTTTGCTAGCCTTATTTCTGTGGAATCTGCGAACAGATATTTCGGATCCCTTTGAAGACTATAGGGCCAAAGTAAATATCCTCCGATAACAAAGAGAAATAAGCTTTCTGAGAAACTTCTTTGTGTTCTGTGAAATCATCACACAGCGTTACAGCTTTCCCCTCAAGAAGCCTTTCGCTAACACAGTTCTTGTGGAATTGGCAAAGTGATATTTGGAAGCCCATAGAGGGCTATGGTGAAAAAGGAAATATCCTCAGATGAAATCTGGAAAGAAGCTTCCTGAGAAACTCTTATTGCTCTGTTAATTCATTTCACAGAGTTACATCTGTATTTCGTGGATCTCTTTGATAGCCTTTTTTCTGTGGAATCTGAGAACAGATATTTCGGATCGCTTTGAAGACTATAGGGCCAAAGGAAATATCCTCCTATAACAAAGAGAAAGAAGCTTTCTGAGAAACTTCTTTGTGTTCTGTGAAATCCTCTCACAGAGTTACAGCTTTCCCCTCAAGAAGCCGTTCGCTAAGTCAGTTCTTGTGGAATTGGCAAAGTGATATTTGGAAGCCCTTAGAGGGCGATGGTGATAAAGGATATATCCTCAGAAGAAATCTGGAAAGAAGCTTCCTGAGAAACTGCTTAGTGTTCTGTTAATTAATCTCACAGAGTTACATCTGTATTTCGTGGATCTCTTTGCTAGACTTATTTCTGGGGAATCTGAGAACAGATATTTCGGATCCCTTTGAAGACCACAGGGCCAAAGGAAATATCCTCTGATAACAAAGAGAAAGAAACTTTCTGAGAAACTTCTTTGTGTTCTGTGAAATAATCTCACAGAGTTACAGCTTTCCCCTCAAGAAACCTTTCCCTAAGACAGTTCTTGTGTAATTGGCAAAGTTATATTGGAAGCCCCTATAGGACTATTGTGAAAAAGGATATATCCTCAGATGAAATCTGGAAAGAAGCTTCCTGAGAAACTGCTTAGTGTTCTGTTAATTCATCTCACAGAGTTACATCTGTATTTCGTGGATCTCTTTGCTAGCCTTATTTCTGTGGAATCTGAGAACAGATATTTCGGATCCCTTTGAAGACTATTGGGCCAAAGGAAATATCCTCCGATAACAAAGAGAAAGAAGCTTTCTGAGAAACTTCTTTGTGTTCTGTGAAATCATCTCACAGAGTTACAGCTTTCCCCTCAAGAAGCCTTTCGCTAAGACAGTTCTTGTGGAATTGGCAAAGTGATATTTGGAAGCCCATAGAGGGCTAAGGTGAAAAAGGAAATATCCTCAGAAGAAATCTGGAAGGAAGCTTCCTGAGAAACTGCTTAGTGTTCTGTTAATTCATCTCACAGAGTTACATCTGTATTTCGTGGATCTCTTTGCTAGCCTTATTTCTGTGGAATCTGAGAACAGATATTTCGGATCCCTTTGAACACCATAGGGCCAATGGAAATATCCTCTGATACCAAAGAGAAAGAAGCTTTCTGAGAAACTTCTTTGTGTTCTGTGAAAGCATCTCACAGAGTTACAGCTTTGCCCTCAAGAAACCTTTCACTAAGACAGTTCTTGTGGAATTGGCAGAGTGATATTTGGAAGCCCATAGAGGGCTATGGTGAAAAAGGAAATATCCTCAGATGAAATCTGGAAAGAAGCTTCTTGAGAAACTGCTTAGTGTTCTGTTAATTCATCTGACAGAGTTACATCTGTATTTCGTGGATCTCTTTGCTAGCCTTATTTCTGTGGAATCTGAGAACAGATATTTCGGATCCCTTTGAAGACTATAGGGCCAAAGGAAATATCCTCCGATAACAAAGAGAAAGAAGCTTTCTGAGAAACTTCTTTGTGTTCTGTGAAATCATCTCACAGAGTTACAGCTTTCCCCTCAAGAAACCTTTCGCTAAGACAGTTCTTGTGGCATTGGCAAAGTGATATTTGGAAGCCCCTAGAGGGCTATGGTGAAAAAGGATATATCCTCAGATGAAATCTGGAAAGAAGCTTCCTAAGAAACTGCTTAGTGTTCTGTTAATTCATCTCACAGAGTTACATCTGTATTTCGTGGATCTCTTTGCTAGCCTTATTTCTGTGGAATCTGAGAACAGATATTTCGGATCCCTTTGAAGACTATTGGGCCAAAGGAAATATCCTCCGATAACAAAGAGAAAGAAGCTTTCTGAGAAACTTCTTTGTGTTCTGTGAAATCATCTCACAGAGTTACAGCTTTCCCCTCAAGAAGCGTTTCGCTAAGACAGTTCTTGTGGAATTGGCAAAGTGATATTTGGAAGCCCATAGAGGGCTAAGGTGAAAAAGGAAATATCCTCAGAAGAAATCTGGAAGGAAGCTTCCTGAGAAACTGCTTAGTGTTCTGTTAATTCATCTCACAGAGTTACATCTGTATTTCGTGGATCTCTTTGCTAGCCTTATTTCTGTGGAATCTGAGAACAGATATTTCGGATCCCTTTGAAGACCATAGGGCCAATGGAAATATCCTCTGATACCAAAGAGAAAGAAGCTTTCTGAGAAACTTCTTTGTGTTCTGTGAAAGCATCTCACAGAGTTACAGCTTTGCCCTCAAGAAGCCTTTCACTAAGACAGTTCTTGTGGAATTGGCAGAGTGATATTTGGAAGCCCATAGAGGGCTATGGTGAAAAAGGAAATATCCTCAGATGAAATCTGGAAAGAAGCTTCTTGAGAAACTGCTTAGTGTTCTGTTAATTCATCTGACAGAGTTACATCTGTATTTCGTGGATCTCTTTGCTAGCCTTATTTCTGTGGAATCTGAGAACAGATATTTCGGATCCCTTTGAAGACTATAGGGCCAAAGGAAATATCCTCCGATAACAAAGAGAAAGAAGCTTTCTGAGAAACTTCTTTGTGTTCTGTGAAATCATCTCACAGAGTTAGAGCTTTTCCCTCAAGAAACCTTTCACTAAGACAGTTCTTGTGGAATTGGCAAAGTGATATTTGGAAGCCCCTAGAGGGCTATGGTGAAAAAGGGTATATCCTCAGATGAAATCTGGAAAGAAGCTTCCTGAGAAACTGCTTAGTGTTCTGTTAATTCATCTCAGAGAGTTACATCTGTATTTCGTGGATCTCTTTGCTAGCCTTATTATTGTGGAATCTGAGAACAGATATTTCGGATCCCTTTGAAGAATATTGGGCCAAGGAAATATCCTCCGATAACAAAGAGAAAGAAGCTTTTTGAGAAACTTCTTTGTGTTCTGTGAAATAATCTCACACAGTTACAGCTTTCCCCTCAAGAAGCCTTTCGCTAAGACAGTTCTTGTGGAATTGGCAAAGTGATATTTGGAAGCCCCTAGAGGACTATGGTGAAAAAGGAAATATCCTCAGTTGAAATCTGGAAAGAAGCTTCCTGAGAAACTGCTGAGTGTTCTGTTAATTCATCCCGCAGAGTTACATCTGTATTTCGTGGATCTCTTTGCTAGGTTATTTCTGTGGAATCTGAGAACAGATATTTCGGATCATTTTGAAGAGGATACGGCCAAAGGAAATATCCTCCGATAGCAAAGAGAAAGAAGCTTTCTGAGAAACTTCTTTGTGTTCTGTGAAATAATCTCACAGAGTTACAGCTTTCCCCTCAAGAAACCT
This sequence comes from Macaca nemestrina, assembly GCF_043159975.1. Classification (NCBI taxonomy): domain Eukaryota; kingdom Metazoa; phylum Chordata; class Mammalia; order Primates; family Cercopithecidae; genus Macaca; species Macaca nemestrina. The sequence continues at coordinate 99,429,042 of NC_092138.1, read as the reverse complement.
TTCACTAAGAGAGTTCTTGTGGAATTGGCAAAGTGATATTTGGAAGCCCCTAGAGGGCTATGGTGAAAAAGGGTATATCCTCAGATGAATTCTGGAAAGAAGCTTCCTGAGAAACTGCTTAGTGTTCTGTTAATTCATTTCAGAGAGTTACATCTGTATTTCGTGGATCTCTTTGCTAGCCTTATTACTGTGGAATCTGAGAACAGATATTTCGGATCCCTTTGAAGAATATAGGGCCAAGGAAATATCCTCCGATAACAAAGAGAAAGAAGCTTTTTGAGAAACTTCTTTGTGTTCTGTGAAATAATCTCACACAGTTACAGCTTTCCCCTCAAGAAGCCTTTCGCTAAGACAGTTCTTGTGGAATTGGCAAAGTGATATTTGGAAGCCCCTAGAGGACTATGGTGAAAAAGGAAATATCCTCAGATGAAATCTGGAAAGAAGCTTCCTGAGAAACTGCTGAGTGTTCTGTTAATTCATCCCGCAGAGTTACATCTGTATTTCGTGGATCTCTTTGCTAGGTTATTTCTGTGGAATCTGAGAACAGATATTTCGGATCCCTTTGAAGAGGATACGGCCAAAGGAAATATCCTCCGATAACAAAGAGAAAGAAGCTTTCTGAGAAACTTCTTTGTGTTCTGTGAAATCATCTCACAGAGTTACAGCTTTCCCCTCAAGAAGCCTTTCGCTAAGACAGTTCTTGTGGAATTGGCAAAGTGATATTTGGAAGCCCATAGAGGGCTAAGGTGAAAAAGGAAATATCCTCAGAAGAAATCTGGAAGGAAGCTTCCTGAGAAACTGCTTAGTGTTCTGTTAATTCATCTCACAGAGTTACATCTGTATTTCGTGGATCTCTTTGCTAGCCTTATTTCTGTGGAATCCGAGAACAGATATTTCGTATCCCTTTGAAGACTATAGGGCCAAAGGTAATATCCTCCGATAACAAAGAGAAAGAAGCTTTCTGAGAAACTTCTTTGTGTTCTGTGAAATAATCTCACAGAGTTACACCTTTCCCCTCAAGAAACCTTTCGCTAAGACAGTTCTTGTGGAATTGGCAAAGTGATATTTGGAACACCCTAGAGGGCTATGGTGAAAAAGGGTATATCCTCAGATGAAATCTGGAAAGAAGCTTCCTGAGAAATTGCTTAGTGTTCTGTTAATTCATCTCAGAGAGTTACATCTGTATTTCGTGGATCTCTTTGCTAGCCACATTTCTGTGGAATCTGAGAACAGATATTTCGGATCCCTTTGAAGACTATAGGGCCAAGGAAATATCCTCCGATAACAAAGAGAAAGAAGCTTTTTGAGAAACTTCTTTGTGTTCTGTGAAATCGTCTCACAGAGATACAGCTTTCCCCCCAAGAAGCCTTTCGCTAAGACAGTTCTTGTGGAATTGGCAAAGTGATATCTGGAAGCCCAAGGTGGGCTATGGTGAAAAAGGAATTATCCTCAGATGAAATCTGCAAAGAATCTTTCTGAGAAACTGTTTAGTGTTCTGTTAATTCATCTCACAGAGTTACATCTGTATTTCGTGGATCTCTTTGCTAGCCTTATTTCTGTGGAATCTGAGAACAGATATTTCGTATCCCTTTGAAAACCATAGGGCCAAAGGAAATATCCTCCGATAACAAAGAGAAGGAAGCTTTCTGAGAACTTCTTTGTGTTCTGTGAAATCATCTCACAGAGTTACAGCTTTCCCCTCAAGAAGACTTTCGATAAGACAGTTCTTGTGGAATTGGCAAAGTGGTATTTGGAAGCCCATAGAGTGCTATGGTGAAAAAGGATATATTCTCAGACGAAATCTGTTAAGAAGCTTCCTGAGAAACTGCTTAGTGTTCTGTTAATTCATCTCACAGAGTTACATCTGTATTTCGTGGATCTCTTTGCTAGCCTTATTTCTGTGGAATCTGCGAACAGATATTTCGGATCCCTTTGAAGACTATAGGGCCAAAGTAAATATCCTCCGATAACAAAGAGAAATAAGATTTCTGAGAAACTTCTTTGTGTTCTGTGAAATCATCACACAGCGTTACAGCTTTCCCCTCAAGAAGCCTTTCGCTAACACAGTTCTTGTGGAATTGGCAAAGTGATATTTGGAAGCCCATAGAGGGCTATGGTGAAAAAGGAAATATCCTCAGATGAAATCTGGAAAGAAGCTTCCTGAGAAACTCTTATTGCTCTGTTAATTCATTTCACAGAGTTACATCTGTATTTCGTGGATCTCTTTGATAGCCTTTTTTCTGTGGAATCTGAGAACAGATATTTCGGATCGCTTTGAAGACTATAGGGCCAAAGGAAATATCCTCCTATAACAAAGAGAAAGAAGCTTTCTGAGAAACTTCTTTGTGTTCTGTGAAATCCTCTCACAGAGTTACAGCTTTCCCCTCAAGAAGCCGTTCGCTAAGTCAGTTCTTGTGGAATTGGCAAAGTGATATTTGGAAGCCCTTAGAGGGCGATGGTGATAAAGGATATATCCTCAGAAGAAATCTGGAAAGAAGCTTCCTGAGAAACTGCTTAGTGTTCTGTTAATTAATCTCACAGAGTTACATCTGTATTTCGTGGATCTCTTTGCTAGACTTATTTCTGGGGAATCTGAGAACAGATATTTCGGATCCCTTTGAAGACCACAGGGCCAAAGGAAATATCCTCTGATAACAAAGAGAAAGAAACTTTCTGAGAAACTTCTTTGTGTTCTGTGAAATAATCTCACAGAGTTACAGCTTTCCCCTCAAGAAACCTTTCCCTAAGACAGTTCTTGTGTAATTGGCAAAGTTATATTGGAAGCCCCTATAGGACTATTGTGAAAAAGGATATATCCTCAGATGAAATCTGGAAAGAAGCTTCCTGAGAAACTGCTTAGTGTTCTGTTAATTCATCTCACAGAGTTACATCTGTATTTCGTGGATCTCTTTGCTAGCCTTATTTCTGTGGAATCTGAGAACAGATATTTCGGATCCCTTTGAAGACTATTGGGCCAAAGGAAATATCCTCCGATAACAAAGAGAAAGAAGCTTTCTGAGAAACTTCTTTGTGTTCTGTGAAATCATCTCACAGAGTTACAGCTTTCCCCTCAAGAAGCCTTTCGCTAAGACAGTTCTTGTGGAATTGGCAAAGTGATATTTGGAAGCCCATAGAGGGCTAAGGTGAAAAAGGAAATATCCTCAGAAGAAATCTGGAAGGAAGCTTCCTGAGAAACTGCTTAGTGTTCTGTTAATTCATCTCACAGAGTTACATCTGTATTTCGTGGATCTCTTTGCTAGCCTTATTTCTGTGGAATCTGAGAACAGATATTTCGGATCCCTTTGAACACCATAGGGCCAATGGAAATATCCTCTGATACCAAAGAGAAAGAAGCTTTCTGAGAAACTTCTTTGTGTTCTGTGAAAGCATCTCACAGAGTTACAGCTTTGCCCTCAAGAAACCTTTCACTAAGACAGTTCTTGTGGAATTGGCAGAGTGATATTTGGAAGCCCATAGAGGGCTATGGTGAAAAAGGAAATATCCTCAGATGAAATCTGGAAAGAAGCTTCTTGAGAAACTGCTTAGTGTTCTGTTAATTCATCTGACAGAGTTACATCTGTATTTCGTGGATCTCTTTGCTAGCCTTATTTCTGTGGAATCTGAGAACAGATATTTCGGATCCCTTTGAAGACTATAGGGCCAAAGGAAATATCCTCCGATAACAAAGAGAAAGAAGCTTTCTGAGAAACTTCTTTGTGTTCTGTGAAATCATCTCACAGAGTTACAGCTTTCCCCTCAAGAAACCTTTCGCTAAGACAGTTCTTGTGGCATTGGCAAAGTGATATTTGGAAGCCCCTAGAGGGCTATGGTGAAAAAGGATATATCCTCAGATGAAATCTGGAAAGAAGCTTCCTAAGAAACTGCTTAGTGTTCTGTTAATTCATCTCACAGAGTTACATCTGTATTTCGTGGATCTCTTTGCTAGCCTTATTTCTGTGGAATCTGAGAACAGATATTTCGGATCCCTTTGAAGACTATTGGGCCAAAGGAAATATCCTCCGATAACAAAGAGAAAGAAGCTTTCTGAGAAACTTCTTTGTGTTCTGTGAAATCATCTCACAGAGTTACAGCTTTCCCCTCAAGAAGCGTTTCGCTAAGACAGTTCTTGTGGAATTGGCAAAGTGATATTTGGAAGCCCATAGAGGGCTAAGGTGAAAAAGGAAATATCCTCAGAAGAAATCTGGAAGGAAGCTTCCTGAGAAACTGCTTAGTGTTCTGTTAATTCATCTCACAGAGTTACATCTGTATTTCGTGGATCTCTTTGCTAGCCTTATTTCTGTGGAATCTGAGAACAGATATTTCGGATCCCTTTGAAGACCATAGGGCCAATGGAAATATCCTCTGATACCAAAGAGAAAGAAGCTTTCTGAGAAACTTCTTTGTGTTCTGTGAAAGCATCTCACAGAGTTACAGCTTTGCCCTCAAGAAGCCTTTCACTAAGACAGTTCTTGTGGAATTGGCAGAGTGATATTTGGAAGCCCATAGTGGGCTATGGTGAAAAAGGAAATATCCTCAGATGAAATCTGGAAAGAAGCTTCTTGAGAAACTGCTTAGTGTTCTGTTAATTCATCTGACAGAGTTACATCTGTATTTCGTGGATCTCTTTGCTAGCCTTATTTCTGTGGAATCTGAGAACAGATATTTCGGATCCCTTTGAAGACTATAGGGCCAAAGGAAATATCCTCCGATAACAAAGAGAAAGAAGCTTTCTGAGAAACTTCTTTGTGTTCTGTGAAATCATCTCACAGAGTTACAGCTTTTCCCTCAAGAAACCTTTCACTAAGACAGTTCTTGTGGAATTGGCAAAGTGATATTTGGAAGCCCCTAGAGGGCTATGGTGAAAAAGGGTATATCCTCAGATGAAATCTGGAAAGAAGCTTCCTGAGAAACTGCTTAGTGTTCTGTTAATTCATCTCAGAGAGTTACATCTGTATTTCGTGGATCTCTTTGCTAGCCTTATTACTGTGGAATCTGAGAACAGATATTTCGGATCCCTTTGAAGAATATTGGGCCAAGGAAATATCCTCCGATAACAAAGAGAAAGAAGCTTTTTGAGAAACTTCTTTGTGTTCTGTGAAATAATCTCACACAGTTACAGCTTTCCCCTCAAGAAGCCTTTCGCTAAGACAGTTCTTGTGGAATTGGCAAAGTGATATTTGGAAGCCCCTAGAGGACTATGGTGAAAAAGGAAATATCCTCAGTTGAAATCTGGAAAGAAGCTTCCTGAGAAACTGCTGAGTGTTCTGTTAATTCATCCCGCAGAGTTACATCTGTATTTCGTGGATCTCTTTGCTAGGTTATTTCTGTGGAATCTGAGAACAGATATTTCGGATAATTTTGAAGAGGATACGGCCAAAGGAAATATCCTCCGATAGCAAAGAGAAAGAAGCTTTCTGAGAAACTTCTTTGTGTTCTGTGAAATAATCTCACAGAGTTACAGCTTTCCCCTCAAGAAACCTTTCACTAAGAGAGTTCTTGTGGAATTGGCAAAGTGATATTTGGAAGCCCCTAGAGGGCTATGGTGAAAAAGGGTATATCCTCAGATGAATTCTGGAAAGAAGCTTCCTGAGAAACTGCTTAGTGTTCTGTTAATTCATCTCAGAGAGTTACATCTGTATTTCGTGGATCTCTTTGCTAGCCTTATTACTGTGGAATCTGAGAACAGATATTTCGGATCCCTTTGAAGAATATAGGGCCAAGGAAATATCCTCCGATAACAAAGAGAAAGAAGCTTTTTGAGAAACTTCTTTGTGTTCTGTGAAATAATCTCACACAGTTACAGCTTTCCCCTCAAGAAGCCTTTCGCTAAGACAGTTCTTGTGGAATTGGCAAAGTGATATTTGGAAGCCCCTAGAGGACTATGGTGAAAAAGGAAATATCCTCAGATGAAATCTGGAAAGAAGCTTCCTGAGAAACTGCTGAGTGTTCTGTTAATTCATCCCGCAGAGTTACATCTGTATTTCGTGGATCTCTTTGCTAGGTTATTTCTGTGGAATCTGAGAACAGATATTTCGGATCCCTTTGAAGAGGATACGGCCAAAGGAAATATCCTCCGATAACAAAGAGAAAGAAGCTTTCTGAGAAACTTCTTTGTGTTCTCTGAAATCGTCTCACAGACTTACAGCTTTCCCCCCAATAAGCCTTTCACTAAGAGAGTTCTTGTGGAATTGGCAAAGTGATATTTGGAAGCCCATAGTGGGCTATGGTGAAAATGGAAATATCCTCAGATGAAATCTGGAAAGAAGATTCCTGAGAAACTGCTTAGTGTTCTGTTAATTCATCTTCCAGAGTTACATCTGTATTTCGTGGATCTCTTTGCTAGCCTTATTTCTCTGGAATCTGAGAACAGATATTTCGGATCCCTTTGAAGACTATTGGGCCAAAGGAAATATCCTCCGATAAGAAAGAGAAAGAAGCTTTCTGAGAAACTTCTTTGTGTTCTGTGAAATCATCTCACAGAGTTACAGCTTTCCCCTCAAGAAGCCTTTCGCTAAGACAGTTCTTGTGGAATTGGGAAAGTGATATTTGGAAGCCCATAGAGGGCTAAGGTGAAAAAGGAAATATCCTCAGAAGAAATCTGGAAGGAAGCTTCCTGAGAAACTGCTTAGTGTTCTGTTAATTCATCTCACAGAGTTACATCTGTATTTCGTGGATCTCTTTGCTAGCCTTATTTCTGTGGAATCCGAGAACAGATATTTCGTATCCCTTTGAAGACTATAGGGGAAAAGGTAATATCCTCCGATAACAAAGAGAAAGAAGCTTTCTGAGAAACTTCTTTGTGTTCTGTGAAATAATCTCACAGAGTTACACCTTTCCCCTCAAGAAACCTTTCGCTAAGACAGTTCTTGTGGAATTGGCAAAGTGATATTTGGAACACCCTAGAGGGCTATGGTGAAAAAGGGTATATCCTCAGATGAAATCTGGAAAGAAGCTTCCTGAGAAATTGCTTAGTGTTCTGTTAATTCATCTCAGAGAGTTACATCTGTATTTCGTGGATCTCTTTGCTAGCCACATTTCTGTGGAATCTGAGAACAGATATTTCGGATCCCTTTGAAGACTATAGGGCCAAAGGAAATATCCTCCGATAACAAAGAGAAAGAAGCTTTCTGAGAAACTTCTTTGTGTTCTGTGAAATCATCTCACAGAGTTACAGCTTTCCCCTCAAGAAACCTTTCGCTAAGACAGTTCTTGTGGCATTGGCAAAGTGATATTTGGAAGCCCCTAGAGGGCTATGGTGAAAAAGGATATATCCTCAGATGAAATCTGGAAAGAAGCTTCCTAAGAAACTGCTTAGTGTTCTCTTAATTCATCTCACAGAGTTACATCTGTATTTCGTGGATCTCTTTGCTAGCCTTATTTCTGTGGAATCTGAGAACAGATATTTCGGATCCCTTTGAAGACTATTGGGCCAAAGGAAATATCCTCCGATAACAAAGAGAAAGAAGCTTTCTGAGAAACTTCTTTGTGTTCTGTGAAATCATCTCACAGAGTTACAGCTTTCCCCTCAAGAAGCGTTTCGCTAAGACAGTTCTTGTGGAATTGGCAAAGTGATATTTGGAAGCCCATAGAGGGCTAAGGTGAAAAAGGAAATATCCTCAGAAGAAATCTGGAAGGAAGCTTCCTGAGAAACTGCTTAGTGTTCTCTTAATTCATCTCACAGAGTTACATCTGTATTTCGTGGATCTCTTTGCTAGCCTTATTTCTGTGGAATCTGAGAACAGATATTTCGGATCCCTTTGAAGACCATAGGGCCAATGGAAATATCCTCTGATACCAAAGAGAAAGAAGCTTTCTGAGAAACTTCTTTGTGTTCTGTGAAAGCATCTCACAGAGTTACAGCTTTGCCCTCAAGAAGCCTTTCACTAAGACAGTTCTTGTGGAATTGGCAGAGTGATATTTGGAAGCCCCTAGAGGGCTATGGTGAAAAAGTGTATATCCTCAGATGAAATCTGGAAAGAAGCTTCCTGAGAAACTGCTTAGTGTTCTGTTAATTCATCTCAGAGAGTTACATCTGTATCTCGTGGATCTCTTTGCTAGCCTTATTACTGTGGAATCTGAGAACAGATATTTCGGATCCCTTTGAAGACTATAGGGCCAAAGGAAATATCCTCCGATAACAAAGAGAAAGAAGCTTTCTGAGAAACTTCTTTGTGTTCTGTGAAATCATCTCACAGAGTTACAGCTTTCCCCTCAAGAAGCCTTTCGCTAAGACAGTTCTTGTGGAATTGGCAAAGTGATATTTGGAAGCCCCTAGAGGGCTATGGTGAAAAAGGATATATTCTCAGATGAAATCTGGAAAGAAGCTTCCTGAGAAACTGCTTAGTGTTCTGTTAATTCATCTCACAGTGTTACATCTGTATTTCGTGGATCTCTTTGCTAGCCTTATTTCTGTGGAATCTGAGAACAGATATTTCGGATCCCTTTGAAGACTATAGGGCCAAAGGAAATATCCTCCGATAACAAAGAGAAAGAAGCTTTCTGAGAAACTTCCTTGTGTTCTGTGAAATCATCTCACAGAGTTTCAGCTTTCCCCTGAAGAAGCCTTTCGCTAAGACAGTTCTTGTGGAATTGGCAAAGTGATATTTTCAATTCCATAGAGGCCTATGGTGAAAAAGGAAATATCCTCAGATGAAATCTGGAAAGAAGCTTCCTGAGAAACTGCTCTGTGATGTGTGACTTCCACTCACAGTGTTACATCTGTATTTCGTGGATCTCTTTGCTAGCCTTATTTCTGTGGAATCTGAGAACAGATATTTCGGAACATCTTTGAAGACAACAGGGCCAAAGGAAATATCCTCCTATAACAAAGAGAAAGAAGCTTTCTGAGAAACTTCTTTGTGTTCTGTGAAATCATCTCACAGAGTTACAGCTTTCCCCTCAAGAAGTCTTTCGCTAACACAGTTCTTGTGGAATTGGCAAAGTGATATTTGGAAGCCCATAGAGGGCTATGGTGAAAAAGGAAATATCCTCAGATGAAATCTGGAAAGAAGCTTCCTGAGAAACTGCTTAGTGTTCTGTTAATTCATCTGACAGAGTTACATCTGTATTTCGTGGATCTCTTTGCTAGCCTTATTTCTGTGGAATCTGAGAACAGATATTTCGGATCCCTTTGAAGACTATAGGGCCAAAGGAAATATCCTCCGATAACAAAGAGAAAGAATCTTTCTGAGAAACTTCTTTGTGTTCTGTGAAATCATCTCACAGAGATACAGCTTTCCCCTCAAGAAGCCTTTCGCCAAGACAGTTATTGTGGAATTGGCAAAGTGATATTTGGAAGCCCATAGAGGGCTATGGTGACAAAGGAAATATCCTCAGATGAAATCTGGAAATAAGCTTCCTGAGAAACTGCTCTGTGATGTGTGACTTCCACTCAAAATGTTATATCTGTATTTCGTGCATCTCTTTGGTAGCCTTATTTCTGTGGAATCTGAGAACAGATATTTCGGATCCCTTTGAAGAGTATACGGCCAAAGGAAATATCCTCCGATAACAAAGAGAAAGAAGCTTTCTGAGAAACTTCTTTCTGTTCTCTGAAATCATCTCACAGAATTACAGCTTTCCCATGAAGAAGCCTTTCACTAAGACAGTTATTGTGGAATTGGCAAAGTGATATTTGGAAGCCCCTAGAGGGCTACGGTGAAAAAGGATATATCCTCAGATGAAATCTGGAAAGAAGCTTCCTGAGAAACTGCTTAGTGTTCTGTTAATTCATCTCACAGAGTTACATCTGTATTTCGGGGATCTCTTTGCTAGCCTTATTTCTGTGGAATCTGAGAACAGATATTTCGGATCCCTTTGAAGACTATAGGGCCAAGGAAATATCCTCCTATAACAAAGAGAAAGAAGCTTTCTGAGAAACTTCTTTGTGTTCTGGGATATCATCTCACAGAGTTACAGCTTTCCCCTCAAGAAGCCTTTCGCTAAGACAGTTCTTGTGAAATTGGCAAAGAGATATTTGGAAGCCCATTGAGGGCTATGGTGAAAAAGGAAATATCCTCAGATGAAATCTGGAAAGAAGCTTCCTGAGAAACTGCTTAGTATTCTCTTAATTCATTTCACAGAGTTACATCTGTATTTCGTGGATCTCTTTGCTAGCCTGATTTCTGTGAAATCTGAGAACAGATATTCCGGATCCCATTGAAGACTACAGGGTCAAAGGAAATATCCTCCGATAACAAAGAGAAAGAAGCTTTCTGAGAAACTTCTTTGTGTTCTCTGAAATCATCTCACAGAGTTACAGCTTTCCCCTCAAGAAGCCTTTCGCTTAGACAGTTCTTGTGGAATTGGCAAAGTGATATTTGGAAGCCCACAGAGGGCTATTGTGAAAAAGGAAATATCCTCACATGAAATCTGGAAAGAAGATTCCTGAGAAACTGCTTAGTGTTCTCTTAATTCATCTCACAGAGTTACATCTGTATTTCGTGGATCTCTTTGCTAGCCTTATTTCTGTGGAATCTGAGAACAGATATTTCGGATCCCTTTGAAGACGATAGGGCCAAAGGAAATATCCTCCGATAACAAAGAGAAAGAAGCTTTCTGAGAAACTTCTTTGTGTTCTGTGAAATCATCTCACAGAGTTACATCTTTCCCGTCAAGAAGCCTTTCGCTAAGACAGTTCTTGTTGAATTGGCAAAGTGATATTTGGAATCCCATAGAGGGCTATGGTGAAAAAGGAAATATCCTCAGATGAAATCTGGAAAGAAGCTTCCTGAGAAACTGCTTAGTGTTCTGTTAATTCGTCTCACAGAGTTTCATCTGTTTTTCGTGGATCTCTTTGCTAGCCTTATTTCTGTGGAATCCGAGAACAGATGTTTCGGATCCCTTTGAAGACTATAGGGCCAAAGGAAATATCCTCCGATAACAAAGAGAAAGAAGGTTTCTGAGAAACTTCTTTGTGTTCTGTGAAATCATCTCCCAGAGTTACAGGTTTCCCCTCAAGAAGCCTTTCGCTAAGACAGTTCTTGTGGAATTGGCAAAGTGATATTTGGAAGCCCTTAGAGGGCTATGGTGAAAATGGAAATATCCTCAGATGAAGTCTGGAAAGAAGCCTCCTGGGAAACTGCTTAGTGTTCTGTTAATTCATCTCACAGAGTTACATCTGTATTTCGTGGATCTCTTTGCTAGCCTTATTTCTGTGGAATCTGAGAACATATATTTCGGATCCCTTTGAAGACTATAGGGCCAAGGAAATATCCTCCGATAACAAAGAGAAAGAAGCTTTTTGAGAAACTTCTTTGTGTTCTGTGAAATCATCTCACAGAGTTACAGCTTTCCCCTCAAGAAGCCTTTCACTAAGACAGTTCTTGTGGAATTGGCAAACTGATATTTGAAAGCCCATAGAGGGCTATGGTGAAAAAGGAAATATCCTCAGATGAAATCTGGAAAGAAGCTTCCTGAGAAACTGCTTAGTGTTCTGTTAATTCGTCTCACAGAGTTTCATCTGTATTTCGTGGATCTCTTTGTTAGCCTTATTTCTGTGGAATCTGAGAACAGATATTTCGGATCCCTTTGAAGACCATAGGGCCAAAGGAAATATCCTCCGATAACAAAGAGAAAGAAGGTTTCTGAGAAACTTCTTTGTGTTCTGTGATATCATCTCACAGAATTACAGCTTTCCCCTCAAGAAGCCTTTCGCTAAGACAGTTCTTGTGGAATTGGCAAAGTGATATTTGGAAGCCCTTAGAGGGCTATGGTGAAAAAGGAAATATCCTCAGAAGAAGTCTGGAAAGAAGCTTCCTGAGAAACAGCTTAGTGTTCTGTTAATTCATCTCACAGAGTTACATCTGTATATCGTGGCTCTCTTTGCTAGCTTTATTTCTGTAGAATCTGAGAACATATATTTCGGATCCCTTGGAAGACCACAGGGCCAAAGGAAATATCCTCCGATAATAAAGAGAAAGAAGCTTTCTGAGAAACTTCTTTGTGTTCTGTGAAATTATCTCAAAGAGTTACAGCTTTCCCCTCAAGAAGCCTTTCGCTAAGAAAGTTCTTGTGGAATTGGCAAAGTGATATTTGGAAGCCCATACAGGGTTTTGGTGAAAAATGAAATATCCTCAGAAGAAATCTGGAAGGAAGCTTCCTGAGAAACTGCTTAGTGTTCTGTTAATTCAACTCACAGAGTTACATCTGTATTTCGTAGATCTCTTTGCTAGCCTTATTTCTCTGGAATCTGAGAACAGATATTTCGGATCCCTTTGAAGACTATTGGGCCAAAGGAAATATCCTCCGATAACAAAGAGAAAGAAGCTTTCTGAGAAACTTCTTTGTGTTCTGTGAAATCATCTCACAGAGTTACAGCTTTCCCCTCAAGAAGCCTTTCGCTAAGACAGTTCTTGTGGAATTGGCAAAGTGATATTTGGAAGCCCATAGAGGGCTAAGGTGAAAAAGGATATATTCTCAGACGAAATCTGTTAAGAAGCTTCCTGAGAAACTGCTTAGTGTTCTGTTAATTCATCTCACAGAGTTACATCTGAATTTCGTGGATCTCTTTGCTAGCCTTATTTCTGTGGAATCTGCGAACAGATATTTCGGATCCCTTTGAAGACTATAGGGCCATAGGAAATATCCTCCGATAACAAAGAGACAGAAGCTTTCTGAGAAACTTCTTTGTGTTCTGTGAAATCATCACACAGCGTTACAGCTTTCCCCTCAAGAAGCCTTTCGCTAACACAGTTCTTGTGGAATTGGCAAAGTGATATTTGGAAGCCCATAGAGGGCTATGGTGAAAAAGGAAATATCCTCAGATGAAATCTGGAAAGAAGCTTCCTGAGAAACTCTTAGTGTTCTGTTAATTCATTTCACAGAGTTACATCTGTATTTCATGGATCTCTTTGCTAGCCTTTTTTCTGTGGAATCTGAGAACAGATATTTCGGATCCCTTTGAAGACTATAGGGCCAAAGGAAATATCCTCCGATAACAAAGAGAAAGAAGCTTTCTGAGAATCTTCTTTGTGTTCTGTGAAATCATCTCACAGAGTTACAGCTTTCCCCTCAAGGAGCGTTTTGCTAAGACAGTTCCTGTAGAATTGGCAAAGTGATATTTAGAAGCCCATAGAGGGCTATGGTGAAAAAGGAAATATCCTCAGTATAAATCTGGAAAGAAGCTTCCTGAGAAACAGCTCTGTGATGTGTGACTTCCACTCACAGTGTTACATCTGTATGTCGTGGATCTCTTTGCTAGACTTATTTCTGTGGAATCTGAGAACAGATATTTTGGAACACATTTGAAGACAACAAGCCAAAGGAAATATCCTCCTATAACAAAGAGAAAGAAGCTTTCTGAGAAACTTCTTTGTGTTCTCTGAAATCATCTCACAGAGATACAGCTTTCCCCTCAAGAAGCGTTTCACTATGTCAGTTCTTGTGGAATTGGCAAAGTGATATTTGGAAGCCCATAGAGGGTTATGGTGAAAAAGGAATTACCCTCAAATGGAATCTGGAAAGAATCTTTCTGTGAAACTGCTTAGTGTTCTCTTAATTCATCTCACAGTGTTACATCTGTATTTCGTGGATCTCTTTGCTAGCCTTATTTCTGTGGAATCTGAGAACAGATATTTCGGATCCCTTTGAAGACTAATGGGCCAAAGGAAATATCCTCCAATAACAAAGAGAAAGAAGCTTTCTGAGAACTTCTTTGTGTTCTGTGAAATCATTTCAAAGAGTTACAGCTTTCCCCTCAAGAAGACTTTCGCTAAGACAGTTCTTGTGGTATTGGCAAAGTGATATTTGGAAGCCCATAGAGGGCTATGGTGAAAAAGGAAATATCCTCAGTTGAAATCTGGAAAGAAGCTTCCTGAGAAACGGCTGAGTGTTCTGTTAATTCAATCCGCAGTGTTACATCTGTATTTCGTGGATCTCTTTGCTAGGTTATTTCTGTGGAATCTGAGAACAGATATTTCGGATCCCTTTGAAGAGGATACGGCCAAAAGAAATATCCTCCGATAACAAAGAGAAAGAAGCTTTCTGAGAAACTTCTTTGTGTTCTCTGAAATCGTCTCACAGACTTACAGCTTTCCCCTCAATAAGCCTTTCGGTAACACAGTTCTTGTGGAATTGGCAAACTGATATTTGGAAGCCCATAGTGGGCTATGGTGAAAAAGGAAATATCCTCAGATGAAATCTGGAAAGAAACTTCCTGAGAAACTGTTTAGTGTTCTGTTAATTCATCTCACAGAGTTACATCTGTATTTCGTGGATCTCTTTGCTAGCCTTATTTCTCTGGAATCTGAGAACAGATATTTCGGATCCCTTTGAAGACTATTGGGCCAAAGGAAATATCCTCCGATAACAAAGAGAAAGAAGCTTTCTGAGAAACTTCTTTGTGTTCTGTGAAATCATCTCACAGAGTTACAGCTTTCCCCTCAAGAAGCCTTTCGCTAAGACAGTACTTCTGGAATTGGCAAAGTGATATTTGGAAGCCCCTAGAGAGCTAAGGTGAAAAAGGAAATATCCTCAGAAGAAATCTGGAAGGAAGCTTCCTGAGAAACTCTTAGTGTTCTGTTAATTCATCTCACAGAGTTACATCTGTATTTCGTGGATCTCTTTGCTAGCCTTATTTCTGTGGAATCTGAGAACAGATATTTCGGATCCCTTTGAAGACCACAGGGCCAATGGAAATATCCTCTGATAACAAAGAGAAAGAAGCTTTCTGAGAAACTTCTTTGTGTTCTGGGATATCATCTCACAGAGTTACAGCTTTCCCCTCAAGAAGCCTTTCGCTAAGACAGTTCTTGTGAAATTGGCAAAGAGATATTTGGAAGCCCATTGAGGGCTATGGTGAAAAAGGAAATATCCTCAGATGAAATCTGGAAAGAAGCTTCCTGAGAAACTGCTTAGTATTCTCTTAATTCATTTCACAGAGTTACATCTGTATTTCGTGGATCTCTTTGCTAGCCTGATTTCTGTGAAATCTGAGAACAGATATTCCGGATCCCATTGAAGACTACAGGGACAAAGGAAATATCCTCCGATAACAAAGAGAAAGAAGCTTTCTGAGAAACTTCTTTGTGTTCTCTGAAATCATCTCACAGAGTTACAGCTTTCCCCTCAAGAAGCCTTTCGCTTAGACAGTTCTTGTGGAATTGGCAAAGTGATATTTGGAAGCCCACAGAGGGCTATTGTGAAAAAGGAAATATCCTCACATGAAATCTGGAAAGAAGATTCCTGAGAAACTGCTTAGTGTTCTCTTAATTCATCTCACAGAGTTACATCTGTATTTCGTGGATCTCTTTGCTAGCCTTATTTCTGTGGAATCTGAGAACAGATATTTCGGATCCCTTTGAAGACGATAGGGCCAAAGGAAATATCCTCCGATAACAAAGAGAAAGAAGCTTTCTGAGAAACTTCTTTGTGTTCTGTGAAATCATCTCACAGAGTTACATCTTTCCCGTCAAGAAGCCTTTCGCTAAGACAGTTCTTGTTGAATTGGCAAAGTGATATTTGGAATCCCATAGAGGGCTATGGTGAAAAAGGAAATATCCTCAGATGAAATCTGGAAAGAAGCTTCCTGAGAAACTGCTTAGTGTTCTGTTAATTCGTCTCACAGAGTTTCATCTGTTTTTCGTGGATCTCTTTGCTAGCCTTATTTCTGTGGAATCCGAGAACAGATGTTTCGGATCCCTTTGAAGACTATAGGGCCAAAGGAAATATCCTCCGATAACAAAGAGAAAGAAGGTTTCTGAGAAACTTCTTTGTGTTCTGTGAAATCATCTCCCAGAGTTACAGGTTTCCCCTCAAGAAGCCTTTCGCTAAGACAGTTCTTGTGGAATTGGCAAAGTGATATTTGGAAGCCCTTAGAGGGCTATGGTGAAAATGGAAATATCCTCAGATGAAGTCTGGAAAGAAGCCTCCTGGGAAACTGCTTAGTGTTCTGTTAATTCATCTCACAGAGTTACATCTGTATTTCGTGGATCTCTTTGCTAGCCTTATTTCTGTGGAATCTGAGAACATATATTTCAGATCACTTTGAAGACTATAGGGCCAAGGAAATATCCTCCGATAACAAAGAGAAAGAAGCTTTTTGAGAAACTTCTTTGTGTTCTGTGAAATCACCTCACAGAGTTACAGCTTTCCCCTCAAGAAGCCTTTCACTAAGACAGTTCTTGTGGAATTGGTAAACTGATATTTGAAAGCCCATAGAGGGCTATGGTGAAAAAGGAAATATCCTCAGATGAAATCTGGAAAGAAGCTTCCTGAGAAACTGCTTAGTGTTCTGTTAATTCGTCTCACAGAGTTTCATCTGTATTTCGTGGATCTCTTTGTTAGCCTTATTTCTGTGGAATCTGAGAACAGATATTTCGGATCCCTTTGAAGACCATAGGGCCAAAGGAAATATCCTCCGATAACAAAGAGATAGAAGGTTTCTGAGAAACTTCGTTGTGTTCTGTGATATCATCTCACAGAATTACAGCTTTCCCCTCAAGAAGCCTTTCGCTAAGACAGTTCTTGTGGAATTGGCAAAGTGATATTTGGAAGCCCTTAGAGGGCTATGGTGAAAAAGGAAATATCCTCAGAAGCAGTCTGGAAAGAAGCTTCCTGAGAAACTGCTTAGTGTTCTGTTAATTCATCTCACAGAGTTACATCTGTATATCGTGGCTCTCTTTGTTAGCTTTATTTCTGTAGAATCTGAGAATAGATATTTCGGATCCCTTGGAAGACCACAGGGCCAAAGGAAATATCCTCCGATAATAAAGAGAAAGAAGCTTTCTGAGAAACTTCTTTGTGTTCTGTGAAATCATCTCACAGAGTTACAGCTTTCCCCTCAAGAAGCCTTTCGCTAAGACAGTTCTTGTGGAATTGGCAAAGTGATATTTGGAAGCCCATAGAGGGCTAAGGTGAAAAAGGATATATTCTCAGACGAAATCTGTTAAGAAGCTTCCTGAGAAACTGCTTAGTGTTCTGTTAATTCATCTCACAGAGTTACATCTGAATTTCGTGGATCTCTTTGCTAGCCTTATTTCTGTGGAATCTGCGAACAGATATTTCGGATCCCTTTGAAGACTATAGGGCCATAGGAAATATCCTCCGATAACAAAGAGAAAGAAGCTTTCTGAGAAACTTCTTTGTGTTCTGTGAAATCATCACACAGCGTTACAGCTTTCCCCTCAAGAAGCCTTTCGCTAACACAGTTCTTGTGGAATTGGCAAAGTGATATTTGGAAGCCCATAGAGGGCTATGGTGAAAAAGGAAATATCCTCAGATGAAATGTGGAAAGAAGCTTCCTGAGAAACTCTTAGTGTTCTGTTAATTCATTTCACAGAGTTACATCTGTATTTCATGGATCTCTTTGCTAGCCTTTTTTCTGTGGAATCTGAGAACAGATATTTCGGATCCCTTTGAAGACAATAGGGCCAAAGGAAATATCCTCCGATAACAAAGAGAAAGAAGCTTTCTGAGAATCTTCTTTGTGTTCTGTGAAATCATCTCACAGAGTTACAGCTTTCCCCTCAAGGAGCGTTTTGCTAAGACAGTTCCTGTAGAATTGGCAAAGTGATAGTTAGAAGCCCATAGAGGGCTATGGTGAAAAAGGAAATATCCTCAGTATAAATCTGGAAAGAAGCTTCCTGAGAAACAGCTCTGTGATGTGTGACTTCCACTCACAGTGTTACATCTGTATTTCGTGGATCTCTTTGCTAGCCTTATTTCTGTGGAATCTGAGAACAGATATTTTGGAACACATTTGAAGACAACAGGGCCAAAGGAAATATCCTCCTATAACAAAGAGAAAGAAGCTTTCTGAGAAACTTCTTTGTGTTCTCTGAAATCATCTCACAGAGATACAGCTTTCCCCTCAAGAAGCCTTTCACTATGTCAGTTCTTGTGGAATTGGCAAAGTGATATTTGGAAGCCCATAGAGGGTTATGGTGAAAAAGGAATTACCCTCAAATGGAATCTGGAAAGAATCTTTCTGAGAAACTGCTTAGTGTTCTCTTAATTCATCTCACAGTGTTACATCTGTATTTCGTGGATCTCTTTGCTAGCCTTATTTCTGTGGAATCTGAGAACAGATATTTCGGATCCCTTTGAAGACTAATGGGCCAAAGGAAATATCCTCCAATAACAAAGAGAAAGAAGCTTTCTGAGAACTTCTTTGTGTTCTGTGAAATCATTTCAAAGAGTTACAGCTTTCCCCTCAAGAAGACTTTCGCTAAGACAGTTCTTGTGGTATTGGCAAAGTGATATTTGGAAGCCCATAGAGGGCTATGGTGAAAAAGGAAATATCCTCAGTTGAAATCTGGAAAGAAGCTTCCTGAGAAACGGCTGAGTGTTCTGTTAATTCAATCCGCTGTGTTACATCTGTATTTCGTGGATCTCTTTGCTAGGTTATTTCTTTGGAATCTGAGAACAGATATTTCGGATCCCTTTGAAGAGGATACGGCCAAAAGAAATATCCTCCGATAACAAAGAGAAAGAATCTTTCTGAGAAACTTCTTTGTGTTCTCTGAAATCGTCTCACAGACTTACAGCTTTCCCCTCAATAAGCCTTTCGGTAACACAGTTCTTGTGGAATTGGCAAAGTGATATTTGGAAGCCCATAGTGGGCTATGGTGAAAAAGGAAATATCCTCAGATGAAATCTGGAAAGAAACTTCCTGAGAAACTGTTTAGTGTTCTGTTAATTCACCTCACAGAGTTACATCTGTATTTCGTGGATCTCTTTGCTAGCCTTATTTCGCTGGAATCTGAGAACAGATATTTCGGATCCCTTTGAAGACTATTGGGCCAAAGGAAATATCCTCCGATAACAAAGAGAAAGAAGCTTTCTGAGAAACTTCTTTGTGTTCTGTGAAATCATCTCACAGAGTTACAGCTTTCCCCTCAAGAAGCCTTTCGCTAAGACAGTACTTGTGGAATTGGCAAAGTGATATTTGGAAGCCCCTAGAGAGCTAAGGTGAAAAAGGAAATATCCTCAGAAGAAATCTGGAAGGAAGCTTCCTGAGAAACTCTTAGTGTTCTGTTAATTCATCTCACAGAGTTACATCTGTATTTCGTGGATCTCTTTGCTAGCCTTATTTCTGTGGAATCTGAGAACAGATATTTCCTATCCCTTTGAAGACCACAGGGCCAATGGAAATATCCTCTGATAACAAAGAGAAAGAAGCTTTCTGAGAAACTTCTTTGGATTCTGTGAAATCATCTCACAGAGTTACAGCTTTCCCCTCATGAAGCCTTTCACTAAGACAGTTCTTCTGGAATTGGCAGAGTGATATTTGGAAGCCCATAGAGGGCTATGGTGAAAAAAGAAATATCCTCAGATGAAATCTTGAAAGAAGCTTCTTGAGAAACTGCTTAGTGTTCTGTTAATTCATCTCACAGAGTTACATCTGTATTTCGTGGATCTCTTTGCTAGCCTTATTTCTGTGGAATCTGAGAACAGATATTTCGGATCCCTTTGAAGACTATAGGGCCAAAGGAAATATCCTCCGATAACAAAGAGAAAGAAGCTTTCTGAGAAGCTTCTTTGGGTTCTGTGAAATAATCTCACAGTGTTACAGCTTTCCCCTCAAGAAACCTTTCGCTGAGACAGTTCTTGTGGAATTGGCAAAGTGATATTTGGAAGCCCCTAGAGGGCTATGGTGAAAAAGGGTATATCCTCAGATGAAATCTGGAAAGAGCTTCCTGAGAAACTGCTTAGTGTTCTGTTAGTTCATCTCAGAGAGTTACATCTGTATTTCGTGGATCTCTTTGCTAGCCTTATTACTGTGGAATCTGAGAACAGATATTTCGGATCCCTTTGAAGACTATAGGGCCAAGGAAATATCCTCCGATAACAAAGAGAAAGAAGCTTTTTGAGAAACTTCATTGTGTTCTGTGAAATAATCTCACACAGTTACAGCTTTCCCCTCAAGAAGCCTTTCGCTAAGACAGTTCTTGTGGAATTGGAAAAGTGATATTTGGAAGCCCCTAGAGTGCTATGGTGAAAAAGGAAATATCCTCAGTTGAAATCTGGAAAGAAGCTTCCTGAGAAACTGCTGAGTGTTCTGTTAATTCATCCCGCAGAGTTACATCTGTATTTCGTCGATCTCTTTGCTAGGTTATTTCTGTGGAATCTGAGAACAGATATTTCGGATCCCTTTGAAGAGGATACGGCCAAAGGAAATATCCTCCGATAACAAAGAGAAAGAAGCTTTCTGAGAAACTTCTTTGTTTTCTCTGAAATCGTCTCACAGACTTACAGCTTTCCCCTCAATAAGCCTTTCGCTAACACAGTTCTTGTGGAATTGGTAAAGTGATATTTGGAAGCCCATAGTGGGCTATGGTGAAAAAGGAAATATCTTCAGATGAAATCTGGAAAGAAGCTTCCTGAGAAACTGCTTAGTGTTCTGTTAATTCATCTCACAGTGTTACATCTGTATTTCGTGGATCTCTTTGCTAGCCTTATTTCTGTGGATTCTGAGAAGAGATATTTCGGATCCCTTTGAAGACTATAGGGCCAAAGGAAATATCCTCCGATAACAAAGAGAAAGAAGCTTTCTGAGAAACTTCTTTGTGTTCTGTGAAATCATCTCACAGAGTTACAGCTTTCCCCTCAAGAAGCCTTTCGCTAAGACAGTTCTTGTGGAATTGGCAAAGTGATATTTGGAAGCCCATAGAGGGCTATGGTGAAAAAGGAAATATCCTCAGATGAAATCTGGAAAGAAGCTTCCTGAGAAACTGCTTAGTGTTCTGTTAATTCATCTCACAGTGTTACATTTGTATTTCGTGGATCTCTTTGCTAGCCTTATTTCTGTGGATTCTGAGAAGAGATATTTCGGATCCCTTTGAAGACTATAGGGCCAAAGGAAATATCCTCCGATAACAAAGAGAAAGAAGCTTTCTGAGAAACTTCTTTTTGTTCTGTGAAATCATCTCACAGAGTTACAGCTTTCCCCTCAAGAAGCCTTTCGCTAAGACAGTTTTTGTGGAATTGGCAAAGTGATATTTGGAAGCCCAGAGAGGGCTATGGTGAAAAAGGAATTACCCTCAGATGGAATCTGGAAAGAATGTTTCTGCGAAACTGCTTAGTGTTCTCTTAATTCATCTCACAGTGTTACATCTGTATTTCGTGGATCTCTTTGCTAGCCTTATTTCTGTGGAATCTGCGAACAGATATTTCGGATCCCTTTGAAGACCATAGGGCCAAAGGAAATATCCTCCGATAACAAAGAGAAAGAAACTTTCTGAGAAACTTCTTTGTGTTTTGTGAAATCATCTCACAGAGTTACAGTTTTCTCCTCAAGAAGCCTTTTGCTAAGACAGTTATTGTTGAATTTGCAAAGTGATATTTGGAAGCCCTTAGTGGGCTATGGTGAAAAAGGAAATATCCTCAGTTGAAATCTGGAAAGAAGCTTCCTGAGAAACTGCTGAGTGTTCTGTTAATTCATCCCGCAGAGTTACATCTGTATTTCGTGGATCTCTTTGCTAGGTTATTTCTCTGGAATCTGAGAACAGATATTTCGGATCCCTTTGAAGACTATTGGGCCAAAGGAAATATCCTCCGATAACAAAGAGACAGAAGCTTTCTGAGAAACTTCTTTGTGTTCTGTGAAATCATCTCACAGAGTTACAGCTTTGCCCTCAAGAAGCCTTTCGCTAAGACAGTTCTTGTGGAATTGGCAAAGTGATATTTAGAAGCCCATAGAGGGCTATGCTGAAAAAGGAAATATCCTCAGATGAAATCTGGAAAGAAGCTTCCTGAGAAACTGCTCTGTGATGTGTGACTTCCCCTCACAGTGTTACATCTGTATTTCGTGGAACTCTTTGCTAGCCTTATTTCTGTGGAATCTGAGAACAGATATTTTGGAACACCTTTGAAGACAACAGGGCCAAAGGAAATATCCTCCTATAACAGAGAGAAAGAAGCTTTCTGAGAAACTTCTTTGTGTTCTCTGAAATCGTCTCACAGACTTACAGCTTTCCCCTCAATAAGCCTTTCGGTAACACAGTTCTTGTGGAATTGGCAAAGTGATATTTGGAAGCCCATAGTGGGCTATGGTGAAAAAGGAAATATCCTCAGATGAAATCTGGAAAGAAACTTCCTGAGAAACTGTTTAGTGTTCTGTTAATTCACCTCACAGAGTTACATCTGTATTTCGTGGATCTCTTTGCTAGCCTTATTTCTCTGGAATCTGAGAACAGATATTTCGGATCCCTTTGAAGACTATTGGGCCAAAGGAAATATCCTCCGATAACAAAGAGAAAGAAGCTTTCTGAGAAACTTCTTTGTGTTCTGTGAAATCATCTCACAGAGTTACAGCTTTCCCCTCAAGAAGCCTTTCGCTAAGACAGTACTTGTGGAATTGGCAAAGTGATATTTGGAAGCCCCTAGAGAGCTAAGGTGAAAAAGGAAATATCCTCAGAAGAAATCTGGAAGGAAGCTTCCTGAGAAACTCTTAGTGTTCTGTTAATTCATCTCACAGAGTTACATCTGTATTT
This sequence comes from Macaca nemestrina, assembly GCF_043159975.1. NCBI lineage: Eukaryota > Metazoa > Chordata > Mammalia > Primates > Cercopithecidae > Macaca > Macaca nemestrina. Next base: position 99,406,609 of record NC_092138.1, on the reverse strand, counting down.
CGTGGATCTCTTTGCTAGCCTTATTTCTGTGGAATCTGAGAACAGATATTTCGGATCCCTTTGAAGACCACAGGGCCAATGGAAATATCCTCTGATAACAAAGAGAAAGAAGCTTTCTGAGAAACTTCTTTGGATTCTGTGAAATCATCTCACAGAGTTACAGCTTTCCCCTCATGAAGCCTTTCACTAAGACAGTTCTTCTGGAATTGGCAGAGTGATATTTGGAAGCCCATAGAGGGCTATGGTGAAAAAAGAAATATCCTCAGATGAAATCTTGAAAGAAGCTTCTTGAGAAACTGCTTAGTGTTCTGTTAATTCATCTCACAGAGTTACATCTGTATTTCGTGGATCTCTTTGCTAGCCTTATTTCTGTGGAATCTGAGAACAGATATTTCGGATCCCTTTGAAGACTATAGGGCCAAAGGAAATATCCTCCGATAACAAAGAGAAAGAAGCTTTCTGAGAAGCTTCTTTGGGTTCTGTGAAATAATCTCACAGTGTTACAGCTTTCCCCTCAAGAAACCTTTCGCTGAGACAGTTCTTGTGGAATTGGCAAAGTGATATTTGGAAGCCCCTAGAGGGCTATGGTGAAAAAGGGTATATCCTCAGATGAAATCTGGAAAGAGCTTCCTGAGAAACTGCTTAGTGTTCTGTTAGTTCATCTCAGAGAGTTACATCTGTATTTCGTGGATCTCTTTGCTAGCCTTATTACTGTGGAATCTGAGAACAGATATTTCGGATCCCTTTGAAGACTATAGGGCCAAGGAAATATCCTCCGATAACAAAGAGAAAGAAGCTTTTTGAGAAACTTCATTGTGTTCTGTGAAATAATCTCACACAGTTACAGCTTTCCCCTCAAGAAGCCTTTCGCTAAGACAGTTCTTGTGGAATTGGAAAAGTGATATTTGGAAGCCCCTAGAGTGCTATGGTGAAAAAGGAAATATCCTCAGTTGAAATCTGGAAAGAAGCTTCCTGAGAAACTGCTGAGTGTTCTGTTAATTCATCCCGCAGAGTTACATCTGTATTTCGTCGATCTCTTTGCTAGGTTATTTCTGTGGAATCTGAGAACAGATATTTCGGATCCCTTTGAAGAGGATACGGCCAAAGGAAATATCCTCCGATAACAAAGAGAAAGAAGCTTTCTGAGAAACTTCTTTGTTTTCTCTGAAATCGTCTCACAGACTTACAGCTTTCCCCTCAATAAGCCTTTCGCTAACACAGTTCTTGTGGAATTGGTAAAGTGATATTTGGAAGCCCATAGTGGGCTATGGTGAAAAAGGAAATATCTTCAGATGAAATCTGGAAAGAAGCTTCCTGAGAAACTGCTTAGTGTTCTGTTAATTCATCTCAGAGTGTTACATCTGTATTTCGTGGATCTCTTTGCTAGCCTTATTTCTGTGGATTCTGAGAAGAGATATTTCGGATCCCTTTGAAGACTATAGGGCCAAAGGAAATATCCTCCGATAACAAAGAGAAAGAAGCTTTCTGAGAAACTTCTTTGTGTTCTGTGAAATCATCTCACAGAGTTACAGCTTTCCCCTCAAGAAGCCTTTCGCTAAGACAGTTCTTGTGGAATTGGCAAAGTGATATTTGGAAGCCCATAGAGGGCTATGGTGAAAAAGGAAATATCCTCAGATGAAATCTGGAAAGAAGCTTCCTGAGAAACTGCTTAGTGTTCTGTTAATTCATCTCACAGTGTTACATTTGTATTTCGTGGATCTCTTTGCTAGCCTTATTTCTGTGGATTCTGAGAAGAGATATTTCCGATCCCTTTGAAGACTATAGGGCCAAAGGAAATATCCTCCGATAACAAAGAGAAAGAAGCTTTCTGAGAAACTTCTTTTTGTTCTGTGAAATCATCTCACAGAGTTACAGCTTTCCCCTCAAGAAGCCTTTCGCTGAGACAGTTTTTGTGGAATTGGCAAAGTGATATTTGGAAGCCCAGAGAGGGCTATGGTGAAAAAGGAATTACCCTCAGATGGAATCTGGAAAGAATGTTTCTGCGAAACTGCTTAGTGTTCTCTTAATTCATCTCACAGTGTTACATCTGTATTTCGTGGATCTCTTTGCTAGCCTTATTTCTGTGGAATCTGCGAACAGATATTTCGGATCCCTTTGAAGACCATAGGGCCAAAGGAAATATCCTCCGATAACAAAGAGAAAGAAACATTCTGAGAAACTTCTTTGTGTTTTGTGAAATCATCTCACAGAGTTACAGTTTTCTCCTCAAGAAGCCTTTTGCTAAGACAGTTATTGTTGAATTTGCAAAGTGATATTTGGAAGCCCTTAGTGGGCTATGGTGAAAAAGGAAATATCCTCAGTTGAAATCTGGAAAGAAGCTTCCTGAGAAACTGCTGAGTGTTCTGTTAATTCATCCCGCAGAGTTACATCTGTATTTCGTGGATCTCTTTGCTAGGTTATTTCTCTGGAATCTGAGAACAGATATTTCGGATCCCTTTGAAGACTATTGGGCCAAAGGAAATATCCTCCGATAACAAAGAGACAGAAGCTTTCTGAGAAACTTCTTTGTGTTCTGTGAAATCATCTCACAGAGTTACAGCTTTGCCCTCAAGAAGCCTTTCGCTAAGACAGTTCTTGTGGAATTGGCAAAGTGATATTTAGAAGCCCATAGAGGGCTATGCTGAAAAAGGAAATATCCTCAGATGAAATCTGGAAAGAAGCTTCCTGAGAAACTGCTCTGTGATGTGTGACTTCCCCTCACAGTGTTACATCTGTATTTCGTGGAACTCTTTGCTAGCCTTATTTCTGTGGAATCTGAGAACAGATATTTTGGAACACCTTTGAAGACAACAGGGCCAAAGGAAATATCCTGCTATAACAGAGAGAAAGAAGCTTTCTGAGAAACTTCTTTGTGTTCTCTGAAATCGTCTCACAGACTTACAGCTTTCCCCTCAATAAGCCTTTCGCTAACACAGTTCTTGTGGAATTGGCAAAGTGATATTTGGAAGCCCATAGAGGGCTAAGGTGAAAAAGGAAATATCCTCAGAAGAAATCTGGAAGGAAGCTTCCTGAGAAACTGCTTAGTGTACTGTTAATTCATCTCACAGAGTTACATCTGTATTTCGTGGATCTCTTTGCTAGCCTTATTTCTGTGGAATCTGAGAACAGATATTTCGGATCCCTTTGAAGACCATAGGGCCAATGGAAATATCCTCTGATAACAAAGAGAAAGAAGCTTTCTGAGAAACTTCTTTGTGTTCTGTGAAAGCATCTCACAGAGTTACAGCTTTCCCCTCAAGAAGCCTTTCACTAAGACAGTTCTTGTAGAGTTGGCAGAGTGATATTTGGAAGCCCTTAGAGGGCTATGGTGAAAAAGGAAATATCCTCAGATGAAATCTGGAAAGAAGCTTCTTGAGAAACTGCTTAGTGTTCTGTTAATTCATCTGACAGAGTTACATCTGTATTTCATGGATCTCTTTGCTAGCCTTATTTCTGTGGAATCTGAGAACAGATATTTCGGATCCCTTTGCAGACTATTGGGCCAAAGGAAATATCCTCCGATAACAAAGAGAAAGAAGCTTTCTGAGAAACTTCTTTGTGTTGTGTGAAATCATCTCACAGTGTTACAACTTTCCCCTCAAGAAGCTTTTCGCTAAGACAGTTCTTGTGGAATTGGCAAGTGATATTTGGAAGCCCATAGGGGCCAATGGTGAAAAAGGAAATATCCTCAAAAGAAATCTGGAAAGAAGCTTCCTGAGAAACTGCTCTGTGATGTTTGACTTCCACTCACAGTGTTACATCTGTATTTCGTGTATCTCTTTGCTAGCCTTATTTCTGTCTAATCTGAGAACAGATATTTCGGAACACCTTTGAAGACAACAGGGCCAAAGGAAATATCCTCCTATAACAAAGAGAAAGGAGCTTTCTGAGAAACTTCTTTGTGTTCTGTGAAATCATTTCACAGAGATACAGCTTTCCCCTCAAGAAGCCTTTCGCTAAGACAGTTTTTGTGGAATTGGCAAAGTGATATTTGGAAGCCCAAAGAGGGCTATGGTGAAAAAGGAATTACCCTCAGATGGAATCTGGAAAGAATCTTTCTGAGAAACTGCTTAGTGTTCTCTTAATTCATCACACAGTGTTACATCTGTATTTCGTGGATCTCTTTGCTAGCCTTATTTCTGTGGAATCTTAGAACAGATATTTCGGATCCCTTTGAAGACTAATGGGCCAAAGGAAATATCCTCCGATAACAAAGAGAAAGAAGCTTTCTGAGAACTTCTTTGTGTTCTGTGAAATCATTTCAAAGAGTTACAGCTTTCCCTTCAAGAAGACTTTCGCTAAGACAGTTCTTGTGGTATTGGCAAGGTGATATTTGCAAGCCCATAGAGGGCTATGGTGAAAAAGGAAATATCCTCAGTTGAAATCTGGAAAGAAGCTTCCTGAGAAACTGCTGAGTGTCCTGTTAATTCATCTCGCAGAGTTACATCTGTATTTCGTGGATCTCTTTGCTAGGTTATTTCTGTGGAATCTGAGAACAGATATTTCGGATCCCTTTGAAGAGGAAACGGCCAAAGGAAATATCCTCCGATAACAAAGAGAAAGAAGCTTTCTGAGAAACTTCTTTGTGTTCTCTGAAATCGTCTCACAGACTTACAGCTTTCCCCTCAATAAGCCTTTCGCTAACACAGTTCTTGTGGAATTGGCAAAGTGATATTTGGAAGCCCATAGTGGGCTATGGTGAAAAAGGAAATATCCTCAGATGAAATCTGGAAAGAAGCTTCCTGAGAAACTGCTTAGTGTTCTGTTAATTCATCTCACAGAGTTACATCTGTATTTCATGGATCTCTTTGCTAGCCTTATTTCTGTGGAATCTGAGAACAGATATTTCGGATCCCTTTGCAGACTATTAGGCCAAAGGAAATATCCTCCGATAACAAAGAGAAAGAAGCTTTCTGAGAAACTTCTTTGTGTTCTGTGAAATCATCTCACAGAGTTACAGGTTTCCCCTCAAGAAGCCTTTGGCTAAGACAGTTCTTGTGGAATTGGCAAAGTGATATTTGGAAGCCCATAGAGGGCTTTGGTGAAAAAGGATATATCCTCAGATGAAATCTGGAAAGAAGCTACCTGAGAAACTGCTTAGTGTTCTGTTAATTCATCTCACAGTGTTACATCTGTGTTTCGTGGATCTATTTGCTAGCCTTATTTCTGTGGAATCTGAGAAAAGATATTTCGGATCCCTTTGAACACTATAGGGCCAAAGGAAATATCCTCCGATAACAAAGAGAAAGAAACTTTCTGAGAAACTTCTTTGTGTTCTGTGAAATCATCTCACAGAGTTACAGCTTTCCCCTCAAGAAGCTTTTCGCTAAGACAGTTCTTGTGGAATTGGCAAGTGATATTTGGAAGCCCATAGGGGCCAATGGTGAAAAAGGAAATATCCTCAGAAGAAATCTGGAAAGAAGCTTCCTGAGAAACTGCTCTGTGATGTTTGACTTCCACTCACAGTGTTACATCTGTATTTCGTGTATCTCTTTGCTAGCCTTATTTCTGTCTAATCTGAGAACAGATATTTCGGAACACCTTTGAAGACAACAGGGCCAAAGGAAATATCCTCCTATAACAAAGAGAAAGGAGCTTTCTGAGAAACTTCTTTGTGTTCTGTGAAATCATTTCACAGAGATACAGCTTTCCCCTCAAGAAGCCTTTCGCTAAGACAGTTTTTGTGGAATTGGCAAAGTGATATTTGGAAGCCCAAAGAGGGCTATGGTGAAAAAGGAATTACCCTCAGATGGAATCTGGAAAGAATCTTTCTGAGAAACTGCTTAGTGTTCTCTTAATTCATCACACAGTGTTACATCTGTATTTCGTGGATCTCTTTGCTAGCCTTATTTCTGTGGAATCTTAGAACAGATATTTCGGATCCCTTTGAAGACTAATGGGCCAAAGGAAATATCCTCCGATAACAAAGAGAAAGAAGCTTTCTGAGAACTTCTTTGTGTTCTGTGAAATCATTTCAAAGAGTTACAGCTTTCCCCTCAAGAAGACTTTCGCTAAGACAGTTCTTGTGGTATTGGCAAAGTGATATTTGGAAGCCCTTAGAGGGCTATGGTGAAAAAGGAAATATCCTCAGAAAAAATCTGGAAAGAAGCTTATTGAGAAACTGCTTAGTGTTCTGTTAATTCATCTGACAGAGTTACATCTGTATTTCATGGATCTCTTTGCTAGCCTTATTTCTGTTGAATCTGAGAACAGATATTTCGGATCCCTTTGCAGACTATTGGGCCAAAGGAAATATCCTCCGATAACAAAGAGAAAGAAGCTTTCTGAGAAACTTCTTTGTGTTCTGTGAAATCATCTCACAGAGTTACAGATTTCCCCTCAAGAAGCCTTTGGCTAAGACAGTTCTTGTGGAATTGGCAAAGTGATATTTGGAAGCCCATAGAGGGCTTTGGTGAAAAATGAAATATATTCAGAAAAAATCTGGAAGGAAGCTTCCTGAGAAAATGCTTAGTATTCTGTTAATTCATCTCACAGAGTTACATCAGTATTTCCTGGATCTATTTGCTAGCCTTATTTCTGTGGAATCTGAGAACAGATATTTCGGATCCCTTTGAAGACCATAGGGCCAAAGGAAATATCCTCCGCTAACAAAGAGAAAGAAGCTATCTGAGAAACTTCTTTGTGTTCTGTGAAATCATCTCACAGAGTTACAGCTTTCCCCTCAAGAAGCCTTTCGCTTAGACAGTTCTTGTGGAATTGGCAAAGTGATATTTGGAAGCCCACAGATGGCTATTGTGAAAAAGGAAATATCCTCACATGAAATCTGGAAAGAAGATTCCTGAGAAACTGCTTAGTGTTCTCTTAATTCATCTCACAGAGTTACATCTGTGTTTCGTGGATCTCTTTGCTAGCCTTATTTCTGTGGAATCTGAGAACAGATATTTCGGATCCCTTTGAAGACTATAGGGCCAAAGGAAATATCCTCCGATAACAAAGAGAAAGATGCTTTCTGAGAAACTTCTTTGTGTTCTGTGAAATCATCTCACAGAGTTACAGCTTTCCCCTCAAGAAGCCTTTCGCTAAGACAGTTCTTGTGGCATTGGCAAAGTGATATTTGGAATCCCATAGAGGGCTATAGTGACAAAGGAAATATCCTCAGAGGAAATCTGGAAAGAAGCTTCCTGAGAAACTGCTTAGTGTTCTGTTAATTCGTCTCACAGAGTTTCATCTGTATTTCGTGGATCTCTTTGCTAGCCTTATTTCTGTGGAATCCGAGAACAGATGTTTCGGATCCCTTTGAAGACTATAGGGCCAAAGGAAATATCCTCCGATAACAAAGAGAAGGAAGCTTTCTGAGAAACTTCTTTGTGTTCTGTGAAATCATCTCACAGAGTTACAGCATTCCCCTCAAGAAGCCTTTCCCTAAGACAGTTCTTGTGGAATTGGCAAAGTGATATATGGAAGCCCATAGAGGGCTATGGTGAAAAAGGAATTATCCTCAGATGAAATCTGGAAAGAAGCTTCCTGAGAAACTGCTTAGTGTTCTCTTAATTCATCTCACAGAGTTACATCTGTATTTCGTGGATCTCTTTGCTAGCCTTATTTCTGTGGAATCTGAGAACAGATATTTCGGATCCCTTTGAAGGCCATAGGGCCAATGGAAATATCCTCTGATAACAAAGAGAAAGAAGCTTTCTGAGAAACTTCTTTGTGTTCTGTGAAAGCATCTCACAGAGTTACAGCTTTCCCCTCAAGAAGCCTTTCACTAAGACAGTTCTTGTAGAATTGGCAGAGTGATATTTGGAAGCCCTTAGAGGGCTATGGTGAAAAAGGAAATATCCTCAGATGAAATCTGGAAAGAAGCTTCTTGAGAAACTGCTTAGTGTTCTGTTAATTCATCTGACAGAGTTACATCTGTATTTCATGGATCTCTTTGCTAGCCTTATTTCTGTGGAATCTGAGAACAGATATTTCGGATCCCTTTGCAGACTATTGGGCCAAAGGAAATATCCTCCGATAACAAAGAGAAAGAAGCTTTCTGAGAAACTTCTTTGTGTTCTGTGAAATCATCTCACAGAGATACAGGTTTCCCCTCAAGAAGCCTTTGGCTAAGACAGTTCTTGTGGAATTGGCAAAGTGATATTTGGAAGCCCATAGAGGGCTTTGGTGAAAAAGGATATATCCTCAGATGAAATCTGGAAAGAAGCTTCCTGAGAAACTGCTTAGTGTTCTGTTAATTCATCTCACAGTGCTACATCTGTATTTCGTGGATCTATTTGCTAGCCTTATTTCTGTGGAATCTGAGAAAAGATATTTCGGATCCCTTTGAACACTATAGGGCCAAATGAAATATCCTCCGATAACAAAGAGAAAGAAACTTTCTGAGAAACTTCTTTGTGTTCTGTGAAATCATCTCACAGAGTTACAGCTTTCCCCTCAAGAAGCTTTTCGCTAAGACAGTTCTTGTGGAATTGGCAAGTGATATTTGGAAGCCCATAGGGGCCAATGGTGAAAAAGGAAATATCCTCAGAAGAAATCTGGAAAGAAGCTTCCTGAGAAACTGCTCTGTGATGTTTGACTTCCACTCACAGTGTTACATCTGTACTTCGTGTATCTCTTTCCTAGCCTTATTTCTGTCTAATCTGAGAACAGATATTTCGGAACACCTTTGAAGACAACAGGGCCAAAGGAAATATCCTCCTATAACAAAGAGAAAGGAGCTTTCTGAGAAACTTCTTTGGGTTCTGTGAAATCATTTCACAGAGATACAGCTTTCCCCTCAAGAAGCCTTTTGCTAAGACAGTTTTTGTGGAATTGGCAAAGTGATATTTGGAAGCCCAAAGAGGGCTATGGTGAAAAAGGAATTACCCTCAGATGGAATCTGGAAAGAATCTTTCTGAGAAACTGCTTAGTGTTCTCTTAATTCATCATACAGTGTTACATCTGTATTTCGTGGATCTCTTTGCTAGCCTTATTTCTGTGGAATCTTAGAACAGATATTTCGGATCCCTTTGAAGACTAATGGGCCAAAGGAAATATCCTCCGATAACAAAGAGAAAGAAGCTTTCTGAGAACTTCTTTGTGTTCTGTGAAATCATTTCAAAGAGTTACAGCTTTCCCCTCAAGAAGACTTTCGCTAAGACAGTTCTTGTGGTATTGGCAAAGTGATATTTGGAAGCCCATAGAGGGCTATGGTGAAAAAGGAAATATCCTCAGTTGAAATCTGGAAAGAAGCTTCCTGAGAAACTGCTGAGTGTCCTGTTAATTCATCTCGCAGAGTTACATCTGTATTTCGTGGATCTCTTTGCTAGGTTATTTCTGTGGAATCTGAGAACAGATATTTCGGATCCCTTTGAAGAGGAAACGGCCAAAGGAAATATCCTCCGATAACAAAGAGAAAGAAGCTTTCTGAGAAACTTCTTTGTGTTCTCTGAAATCGTCTCACAGACTTACAGCTTTCCCCTCAATAAGCCTTTCGCTAACACAGTTCTTGTGGAATTGGCAAAGTGATATTTGGAAGCCCATAGTGGGCTATGGTGAAAAAGGAAATATCCTCAGATGAAATCTGGAAAGAAGCTTCCTGAGAAACTGCTTAGTGTTCTGTTAATTCATCTCACAGAGTTACATCTGTATTTCGTGGATCTCTTTGCTAGCCTTATTTCTGTGGAATCTGAGAACAGATATTTCGGATCCCTTTGAAGACCATAGGGCCAATGGAAATATCCTCTGATAACAAAGAGAAAGAAGCTTTCTTAGAAACTTCTTTGTGTTCTGTGAAAGCATCTCACAGAGTTACAGCTTTCCCCTCAAGAAGCCTTTCACTAAGACAGTTCTTGTAGAATTGGCAGAGTGATATTTGGAAGCCCTTAGAGGGCTATGGTGAAAAAGGAAATATCCTCAGATGAAATCTGGAAAGAAGCTTCTTGAGAAACTGCGTAGTGTTCTGTTAATTCATCTGACAGAGTTACATCTGTATTTCATGGATCTCTTTGCTAGCCTTATTTCTGTGGAATCTGAGAACAGATATTTCGGATCCCTTTGCAGACTATTGGGCCAAAAGAAATATCCTCCGATAACAAAGAGAAAGAAGCTTTCTGAGAAACTTCTTTGTGTTCTGTGAAATCATCTCACAGAGTTACAGGTTTCCCCTCAAGAAGCCTTTGGCTAAGACAGTTCTTGTGGAATTGGCAAAGTGATATTTGGAAGCCCATAGAGGGCTTTGGTGAAAAATGAAATATATTCAGAAAAAATCTGGAAGGAAGCTTCCTGAGAAAATGCTTAGTATTCTGTTAATTCATCTCACAGAGTTACATCAGTATTTCCTGGATCTATTTGCTAGCCTTATTTCTGTGGAATCTGAGAACAGATATTTCGGATCCCTTTGAAGATCATAGGGCCAAAGGAAATATCCTCCGCTAACAAAGAGAAAGAAGCTATCTGAGAAACTTCTTTGTGTTCTGTGAAATCATCTCACAGAGTTACAGCTTTCCCCTCAAGAAGCCTTTCGCTTAGACAGTTCTTGTGGAATTGGCAAAGTGATATTTGGAAGCCCACAGATGGCTATTGTGAAAAAGGAAATATCCTCACATGAAATCTGGAAAGAAGATTCCTGAGAAACTGCTTAGTGTTCTCTTAATTCATCTCACAGAGTTACATCTGTGTTTCGTGGATCTCTTTGCTAGCCTTATTTCTGTGGAATCTGAGAACAGATATTTCGGATCCCTTTGAAGACGATAGGGCCAAAGGAAATATCCTCCGATAACAAAGAGAAAGATGCTTTCTGAGAAACTTCTTTGTGTTCTGTGAAATCATCTCACAGAGTTACAGCTTTCCCCTCAAGAAGCCTTTCGCTAAGACAGTTCTTGTGGCATTGGCAAAGTGATATTTGGAATCCCATAGAGGGCTATGGTGACAAAGGAAATATCCTCAGAGGAAATCTGGAAAGAAGCTTCCTGAGAAACTGCTTAGTGTTCTGTTAATTCGTCTCACAGAGTTTCATCTGTATTTCGTGGATCTCTTTGCTAGCCTTATTTCTGTGGAATCTGAGAACAGATATTTCGGATCCCTTTGAAGACTATAGGGCCAAAGGAAATATCCTCCGATAACAAAGAGAAAGAAGCTTTCTGAGAAACTTCTTTGTGTTCTGTGAAATCATCTCAAACAGTTACAGCATTCCCCTAAAGAAGCCTTTTGCTAAGACAGTTCTTGTGGAATTGGCAAAGTGATATTTGGAAGCCCTTAGAGGGCTATGGTGAAAAAGGAAATATCCTCAGATGAAATCTGGAAAGAAGCCTCCTGGGAAACTGCTTAGTGTTCTGTTAATTCATCTCACAGAGTTACATCTGTATTTCGTGGATCTCTTTGCTAGCCTTATTTCTGTGGAATTTGAGAACAGATATTTCGGATCCCTTTGAAGACTATAGGGCCAAAGGAAATATCCTCCGATAACAAAGAGAAAGAAGCTTTCTGAGAAACTTCTTTGTGTTCTGTGAAATCATCTCACAGAGTTACAGCTTTCCCCTCAAGAAGCCTTTCGCTAAGACAGTTCTTGTGGAATTGGCAAAGTGATATTTGGAAGCCCCTAGAGGGCTATGGTGAAAAAGGATATATTCTCAGATGAAATCTGGAAAGAAGCTTCCTGAGAAACTGCTTAGTGTTCTGTAAATTCATCTCACAGTGTTACATCTGTATTTCGTGGATCTCTTTGCTAGCCTTATTTCTGTGGAATCTGAGAACAGATATTTCGGATCCCTTTGAAGACTACAGGGCCAAAGGAAATATCCTCTGATAACAAAGAGAAAGAAGCTTTCTAAGAAACTTTCTTGTGTTCTGTGAAATCATCTCACAGAGTTTCAGCTTTCCCCTGAAGAAGCCTTTCGCTAAGACAGTTCTTGTGGAATTGTCAAAGTGATATTTTCAATCCCTTAGAGGCCTATGGTGAAAAAGGAAATATCCTCAGATGAAATCTGGAAAGAAGCTTCCTGAGAAAGTGCTCTGTGATGTGTGACTTCCACTCACAGTGTTAAATCTGTATTTCGTGGATCTCTTTGCTGGCCTTATTTCTGTGGAATCTGAGAACAGATATTTCGGAACATCTTTGAAGACAACAGGGCCAAAGGAAATATCCTCCTATAACAAAGAGAAAGAAGCTTTCTGAGAAACTTCTTTGTGTTCTGTGAAATCATCTCACAGAGTTACAGCTTTCCCCTCAAGAACCCTTTCGCTAAGACAGTTCTTGTGGAATTGGCAAAGTGATATTTGGAAGCCCATAGAGGGCTATGGTGAAAAAGGAAATAGCCTCAGATGAAATCTGGAAAGAAGCTTCCTGAGAAACTTCTCAGTGTTCTGTTAATTCATCTCACAGAGTTACATCTGTATTTCCTGGATCTCTTTGCTAGCCATATTTCTGTGGAATCTGAGAACCGATATTCGGACCCCTTTGAAGACTACAGGGCCAAAGGAAATATCCTCCGATAACAAAGAGAACGAAGCTTTCTGAGAAACTTCTTTGTGTTCTGTGAAATCATCTCACAGTGTTACAGCTTTCCCCTCAAGAAGCCTTTCGCTAACACAGTTCTTGTGGAATTGGCAAAGTGATATTTGGAAGCCCATAGAGGGCTATGCTGAAAAAGGAAATATCCTCAGATGAAATCTGGAAAGAAGCTTCCTGAGAAACAGCTTAGTGTTCTGTTAATTCATCTCACAGAGTTACATCTGTATTTCGTGGATCTCTTTGCTAGCCTTATTTCTGTGGAATCTGAGAACAGATATTTCGGATCCCTTTGAAGACTATAGGGAAAAAGGAAATATCCTCCGATAACAAAGAGAAAGAATCTTTCTGAGAAACTTCTTTGTGTTCTGTGACATCATCTCACAGAGATACAGCTTTCCCCTCAAGAAGCCTTTCGCCAAGACAGTTATTGTGGAATTGGCAAAGTGATATTTGGAAGCCCATAGAGGGCTATGGTGACAAAGGAAATATCCTCAGATGAAAACTGGAAATAAGCTTCCTGAGAAAGTGCTCTGTGATGTGTGACTTCCACTCACAATGTTACATCTCTATTTCGTGGATCTCTTTGGTAGCCTTATTTCTGTGGAATCTGAGAACAGATATTTCGGATCCCTTTGAAGACTATTGGGCCAAAGGAAATATCCTCCGATAACAAAGAGAAAGAAGCTTTCAGAGGAACTTCTTTGTGTTCTGTGAAATAATCTCACAGAGTTACAGCTTTCCCCTCAAGAAGCCTTTCGCTAAGACAGTTCTTGTGGAATTGGAAAAGTGATGTTTGGAAGCCCCTAGAGGTCTACGGTGAAAAAGGATATATCCTCAGATGAAATGTGGAAAGAAGCTTCCAGAGAAACTGCTTAGTGTTCTGTTAATTCATCTCACAGAGTTACATCTGTATTTCGTGGATCTCTTTGCTAGCCTTATTTCTGTGGAATCTGAGAACAGATATTTCGGATCCCTTTGAAGACTATAGGGCCAAGGAAATATCCTCCTATAACAAAGAGAAAACAGCTTTCTGAGAAACTTCTTTGTGTTCTGGGAAATCATCTCACAGAGTTACAGCTTTCCCCTCAAGAAGCCTTTCGCTAAGACAGTTTTTGTGGAATTGGCAAAGTGATATTTGGAAGCCCAAAGAGGGCTATGGTGAAAAAGGAATTACCCTCAGATGGAATCTGGAAAGAATCTTTCTGAGAAACTGCTTAGTGTTCTCTTAATTCATCTCACAGTGTTACATCTGTATTTCGTGGATCTCTTTGCTAGCCTTATTTCTGTGGAATCTGAGAAAAGATATTTCGGATCCCTTTGAAGACTAATGGGCCAAAGGAAATATCCTCCGATAACAAAGAGAAAGAAGCTTTCTGAGAAACTTCTTTGTGTTCTGTGAAAGCATCTCACAGAGTTACAGCCTTCCCCTCAAGAAGCCTTTCATTAAGACAGTTCTTGTGGAATTGGCAGAGTGGTATTTGGAAGCCCATAGAGGGCTATGGTGAAAAAGGAAATATCCTCAGATGAAATCTTGAAAGAAGCTTCTTGAGAAAATGCTTAGTGTTCTGTTAATTCAGCTCACAGAGTTACATCTGTATTTCGTGGATCTCTTTGCTAGCCTTATTTCTGTGAAATCTGAGAACAGATATTTCGGATCCCTTTGAAGACTATAGGGCCAAAGGAAATATCCTCCGATAACAAAGAGAAAGAAGCTTTTTGAGAAACTTCTTTGTGTTCTGTGAAATAATCTCACACAGTTACAGCTTTCCCCTCAAGAAGCCTTTCGCTAAGACAGTTCTTGTGGAATTGGCAAAGTGATATTTGGAAGCCCCTAGAGGACTATGGTGAAAAAGGAAATATCCTCAGATGAAATCTGGAAAGAAGCTTCCTGAGAAACTGCTGAGTGTTCTGTTAATTCATCCCGCAGAGTTACATCTGTATTTCGTGGATCTCTTTGCTAGGTTATTTCTGTGGAATCTGAGAACAGATATTTCGGATCCCTTTGAAGAGGATACGGCCAAAGGAAATATCCTCCGATAACAAAGAGAAAGAAGCTTTCTGAGAAACTTCTTTGTGTTCTCTGAAATCGTCTCACAGACTTACAGCTTTCCCCCCAATAAGCCTTTCACTAAGAGAGTTCTTGTGGAATTGGCAAAGTGATATTTGGAAGCCCATAGTGGGCTATGGTGAAAATGGAAATATCCTCAGATGAAATCTGGAAAGAAGATTCCTGAGAAACTGCTTAGTGTTCTGTTAATTCATCTTCCAGAGTTACATCTGTATTTCGTGGATCTCTTTGCTAGCCTTATTTCTCTGGAATCTGAGAACAGATATTTCGGATCCCTTTGAAGACTATTGGGCCAAAGGAAATATCCTCCGATAAGAAAGAGAAAGAAGCTTTCTGAGAAACTTCTTTGTGTTCTGTGAAATCATCTCACAGAGTTACAGCTTTCCCCTCAAGAAGCCTTTCGCTAAGACAGTTCTTGTGGAATTGGCAAAGTGATATTTGGAAGCCCATAGAGGGCTAAGGTGAAAAAGGAAATATCCTCAGAAGAAATCTGGAAGGAAGCTTCCTGAGAAACTGCTTAGTGTTCTGTTAATTCATCTCACAGAGTTACATCTGTATTTCGTGGATCTCTTTGCTAGCCTTATTTCTGTGGAATCTGAGAACAGATATTTCGTATCCCTTTGAAGACTATAGGGCCAAAGGTAATATCCTCCGATAACAAAGAGAAAGAAGCTTTCTGAGAAACTTCTTTGTGTTCTGTGAAATAATCTCACAGAGTTACACCTTTCCCCTCAAGAAACCTTTCGTTAAGACAGTTCTTGTGGAATTGGCAAAGTGATATTTGGAACACCCTAGAGGGCTATGGTGAAAAAGGGTATATCCTCAGATGAAATCTGGAAAGAAGCTTCCTGAGAAATTGCTTAGTGTTCTGTTAATTCATCTCAGAGAGTTACATCTGTATTTCGTGGATCTCTTTGCTAGCCTTATTACTGTGGAATCTGAGAACAGATATTTCGGATCCCTTTGAAGACTTTAGGGCCAAGGAAATATCCTCCGATAACAAAGAGAAAGAAGCTTTTTGAGAAACTTCTTTGTGTTCTGTGAAATCGTCTCAGAGAGATACAGCTTTCCCCCCAAGAAGCCTTTCGCTAAGACAGTTCTTGTGGAATTGGCAAAGTGATATCTGGAAGCCCAAGGTGGGCTATGGTGAAAAAGGAATTATCCTCAGATGAAATCTGCAAAGAATCTTTCTGAGAAAGTGTTTAGTGTTCTGTTAATTCATCTCACAGAGTTACATCTGTATTTCGTGGATCTCTTTGCTAACCTTATTTCTGTGGAATCTGAGAACAGATATTTCGTATCCCTTTGAAGAACATAGGGCCAAAGGAAATATCCTCCGATAACAAAGAGAAATAAGCTTTCTGAGAAACTTCTTTGTGTTCTGTGAAATCATCACACAGCGTTACAGCTTTCCCCTCAAGAAGCCTTTCGCTAACACAGTTCTTGTGGAATTGGCAAAGTGATATTTGGAAGCCCATAGAGGGCTATGGTGAAAAAGGAAATATCCTCAGATGAAATCTGGAAAGAAGCTTCCTGAGAAACTCTTAGTGCTCTGTTAATTCATTTCACAGAGTTACATCTGTATTTCGTGGATCTCTTTGCTAGCCTTTTTTCTGTGAATCTGAGAACAGATATTTCGGATCGCTTTGAAGACTATAGGGCCAAAGGAAATATCCTCCTATAACAAAGAGAAAGAAGCTTTCTGAGAAACTTCTTTGTGTTCTGTGAAATCCTCTCACAGAGTTACAGCTTTCCCCTCAAGAAGCCTTTCGCTAAGTCAGTTCTTGTGGAATTGGCAAAGTGATATTTGGAAGCCCTTAGAGGGCGATGGTGATAAAGGATATATCCTCAGAAGAAATCTGGAAAGAAGCTTCCTGAGAAACTGCTTAGTGTTCTGTTAATTAATCTCACAGAGTTACATCTGTATTTCGTGGATCTCTTTGCTAGACTTATTTCTGGGGAATCTGAGAACAGATATTTCGGATCCCTTTGAAGACCACAGGGCCAAAGGAAATATCCTCCGATAACAAAGAGAAAGAAGCTTTCTGAGAAATTTCTTTGTGTTCTGTGAAATCATCTCACAGAGTTACAGCTTTCCCCTCAAGAAGCCTTTCGCTAAGACAGTTCTTGTGGAATTGGCAAAGTGATATTTGGAAGCCCTTAGAGGTCTATGGTGAAAAAGGAAATATCCTCAGATGAAATCTGGAAAGAAGCTTCCTGAGAAACTGCTTAGTGTTCTGTTAATTCATCTCACAGAGTTACATCTGTATTTCGTGGATCTCTTTGCTAGCCTTATTTCTGTGGAATCTGAGAACAGATATTTCGGATCCCTTTGAAGACTATAGGGCCAAAGGAAATATCCTCCGATAACAAAGAGAAAGAAGCTTTCTGAGAAACTTCTTTGTGTTCTGTGAAATCATCTCAAACAGTTACAGCATTCCCCTAAAGAAGCCTTTTGCTAAGACAGTTCTTGTGGAATTGGCAAAGTGATATTTGGGAGCCCACAGAGGGCTATTGTGAAAAAGGATATATCCTCACATGAAATCTGGAAAGAAGCTTCCTGAGAAACTGCTTAGTGTTCTCTTAATTCATCTCACAGAGTTACATCTGTATTTCGTGGATCTCTTTGCTAGCCTTATTTCTGTGGAATCTGAGAACAGATATTTCTGATCCCTTTGAAGACCATAGGGCCAATGGAAATATCCTCTGATAACAAAGAGAAAGAAGCTTTCTGAGAAACTTCTTTGTGTTCTGTGAAAGCATCTCACAGAGTTACAGCTTTCCCCTCAAGAAGCCTTTCACTAAGACAGTTCTTGTAGAATTGGCAGAGTGATATTTGGAAGCCCTTAGAGGGCTATGGTGAAAAAGGAAATATCCTCAGATGAAATCTGGAAAGAAGCTTCTTGAGAAACTGCTTAGTGTTCTGTTAATTCATCTGACAGAGTTACATCTGTATTTCATGGATCTCTTTGCTAGCCTTATTTCTGTGGAATCTGAGAACAGATATTTCGGATCCCTTTGCAGACTATTGGGCCAAAGGAAATATCCTCCGATAACAAAGAGAAAGAAGCTTTCTGAGAAACTTCTTTGTGTTCTGTGAAATCATCTCACAGAGTTACAGGTTTCCCCTCAAGAAGCCTTTGGCTAAGACAGTTCTTGTGGAATTGGCAAAGTGATATTTGGAAGCCCCTAGAGGGCTATGGTGAAAAAGGATATATTCTCAGATGAAATCTGGAAAGAAGCTTCCTGAGAAACTGCTTAGTGTTCTGTAAATTCATCTCACAGTGTTACATCTGTATTTCGTGGATCTCTTTGCTAGCCTTATTTCTGTGGAATCTGAGAACAGATATTTCGGATCCCTTTGAAGACTACAGGGCCAAAGGAAATATCCTCTGATAACAAAGAGAAAGAAGCTTTCTAAGAAACTTTCTTGTGTTCTGTGAAATCATCTCACAGAGTTTCAGCTTTCCCCTGAAGAAGCCTTTCGCTAAGACAGTTCTTGTGGAATTGTCAAAGTGATATTTTCAATCCCTTAGAGGCCTATGGTGAAAAAGGAAATATCCTCAGATGAAATCTGGAAAGAAGCTTCCTGAGAAAGTGCTCTGTGATGTGTGACTTCCACTCACAGTGTTAAATCTGTATTTCGTGGATCTCTTTGCTGGCCTTATTTCTGTGGAATCTGAGAACAGATATTTCGGAACATCTTTGAAGACAACAGGGCCAAAGGAAATATCCTCCTATAACAAAGAGAAAGAAGCTTTCTGAGAAACTTCTTTGTGTTCTGTGAAATCATCTCACAGAGTTACAGCTTTCCCCTCAAGAACCCTTTCGCTAAGACAGTTCTTGTGGAATTGGCAAAGTGATATTTGGAAGCCCATAGAGGGCTATGGTGAAAAAGGAAATAGCCTCAGATGAAATCTGGAAAGAAGCTTCCTGAGAAACTTCTCAGTGTTCTGTTAATTCATCTCACAGAGTTACATCTGTATTTCCTGGATCTCTTTGCTAGCCATATTTCTGTGGAATCTGAGAACCGATATTCGGACCCCTTTGAAGACTACAGGGCCAAAGGAAATATCCTCCGATAACAAAAAGAACGAAGCTTTCTGAGAAACTTCTTTGTGTTCTGTGAAATCATCTCACAGTGTTACAGCTTTCCCCTCAAGAAGCCTTTCGCTAACACAGTTCTTGTGGAATTGGCAAAGTGATATTTGGAAGCCCATAGAGGGCTATGCTGAAAAAGGAAATATCCTCAGATGAAATCTGGAAAGAAGCTTCCTGAGAAACAGCTTAGTGTTCTGTTAATTCATCTCACAGAGTTACATCTGTATTTCGTGGATCTCTTTGCTAGCCTTATTTCTGTGGAATCTGAGAACAGATATTTCGGATCCCTTTGAAGACTATAGGGAAAAAGGAAATATCCTCCGATAACAAAGAGAAAGAATCTTTCTGAGAAACTTCTTTGTGTTCTGTGACATCATCTCACAGAGATACAGCTTTCCCCTCAAGAAGCCTTTCGCCAAGACAGTTATTGTGGAATTGGCAAAGTGATATTTGGAAGCCCATAGAGGGCTATGGTGACAAAGGAAATATCCTCAGATGAAAACTGGAAATAAGCTTCCTGAGAAAGTGCTCTGTGATGTGTGACTTCCACTCACAATGTTACATCTGTATTTCGTGGATCTCTTTGGTAGCCTTATTTCTGTGGAATCTGAGAACAGATATTTCGGATCCCTTTGAAGACTATTGGGCCAAAGGAAATATCCTCCGATAACAAAGAGAAAGAAGCTTTCAGAGGAACTTCTTTGTGTTCTGTGAAATAATCTCACAGAGTTACAGCTTTCCCCTCAAGAAGCCTTTCGCTAAGACAGTTCTTGTGGAATTGGAAAAGTGATATTTGGAAGCCCCTAGAGGTCTACGGTGAAAAAGGATATATCCTCAGATGAAATGTGGAAAGAAGCTTCCAGAGAAACTGCTTAGTGTTCTCTTAATTCATCTCACAGAGTTACATCTGTATTTCGTGGATCTCTTTGCTAGCCTTATTTCTGTGGAATCTGAGAACAGATATTTCGGATCCCTTTGAAGACTATAGGGCCAAGGAAATATCCTCCTATAACAAAGAGAAAACAGCTTTCTGAGAAACTTCTTTGTGTTCTGGGAAATCATCTCACAGAGTTACAGCTTTCCCCTCAAGAAGCCTTTCGCTAAGACAGTTTTTGTGGAATTGGCAAAGTGATATTTGGAAGCCCAAAGAGGGCTATGGTGAAAAAGGAATTACCCTCAGATGGAATCTGGAAAGAATCTTTCTGAGAAACTGCTTAGTGTTCTCTTAATTCATCTCACAGTGTTACATCTGCATTTCGTGGATCTCTTTGCTAGCCTTATTTCTGTGGAATCTGAGAAAAGATATTTCGGATCCCTTTGAAGACTAATGGGCCAAAGGAAATATCCTCCGATAACAAAGAGAAAGAAGCTTTCTGAGAAACTTCTTTGTGTTCTGTGAAAGCATCTCACAGAGTTACAGCCTTCCCCTCAAGAAGCCTTTCATTAAGACAGTTCTTGTGGAATTGGCAGAGTGGTATTTGGAAGCCCATAGAGGGCTATGGTGAAAAAGGAAATATCCTCAGATGAAATCTTGAAAGAAGCTTCTTGAGAAAATGCTTAGTGTTCTGTTAATTCAGCTCACAGAGTTACATCTGTATTTCGTGGATCTCTTTGCTAGCCTTATTTCTGTGAAATCTGAGAACAGATATTTCGGATCCCTTTGAAGACTATAGGGCCAAAGGAAATATCCTCCGATAACAAAGAGAAAGAAGCTTTTTGAGAAACTTCTTTGTGTTCTGTGAAATAATCTCACACAGTTACAGCTTTCCCCTCAAGAAGCCTTTCGCTAAGACAGTTCTTGTGGAATTGGCAAAGTGATATTTGGAAGCCCCTAGAGGACTATGGTGAAAAAGGAAATATCCTCAGATGAAATCTGGAAAGAAGCTTCCTGAGAAACTGCTGAGTGTTCTGTTAATTCATCCCGCAGAGTTACATCTGTATTTCGTGGATCTCTTTGCTAGGTTATTTCTGTGGAATCTGAGAACAGATATTTCGGATCCCTTTGAAGAGGATACGGCCAAAGGAAATATCCTCCGATAACAAAGAGAAAGAAGCTTTCTGAGAAACTTCTTTGTGTTCTCTGAAATCGTCTCACAGACTTACAGCTTTCCCCCCAATAAGCCTTTCACTAAGAGAGTTCTTGTGGAATTGGCAAAGTGATATTTGGAAGCCCATAGTGGGCTATGGTGAAAATGGAAATATCCTCAGATGAAATCTGGAAAGAAGATTCCTGAGAAACTGCTTAGTGTTCTGTTAATTCATCTTCCAGAGTTACATCTGTATTTCGTGGATCTCTTTGCTAGCCTTATTTCTCTGGAATCTGAGAACAGATATTTCGGATCCCTTTGAAGACTATTGGGCCAAAGGAAATATCCTCCGATAAGAAAGAGAAAGAAGCTTTCTGAGAAACTTCTTTGTGTTCTGTGAAATCATCTCACAGAGTTACAGCTTTCCCCTCAAGAAGCCTTTCGCTAAGACAGTTCTTGTGGAATTGGCAAAGTGATATTTGGAAGCCCATAGAGGGCTAAGGTGAAAAAGGAAATATCCTCAGAAGAAATCTGGAAGGAAGCTTCCTGAGAAACTGCTTAGTGTTCTGTTAATTCATCTCACAGAGTTACATCTGTATTTCGTGGATCTCTTTGCTAGCCTTATTTCTGTGGAATCTGAGAACAGATATTTCGTATCCCTTTGAAGACTATAGGGCCAAAGGTAATATCCTCCGATAACAAAGAGAAAGAAGCTTTCTGAGAAACTTCTTTGTGTTCTGTGAAATAATCTCACAGAGTTACACCTTTCCCCTCAAGAAACCTTTCGTTAAGACAGTTCTTGTGGAATTGGCAAAGTGATATTTGGAACACCCTAGAGGGCTATGGTGAAAAAGGGTATATCCTCAGATGAAATCTGGAAAGAAGCATCCTGAGAAATTGCTTAGTGTTCTGTTAATTCATCTCAGAGAGTTACATCTGTATTTCGTGGATCTCTTTGCTAGCCTTATTACTGTGGAATCTGAGAACAGATATTTCGGATCCCTTTGAAGACTTTAGGGCCAAGGAAATATCCTCCGATAACAAAGAGAAAGAAGCTTTTTGAGAAACTTCTTTGTGTTCTGTGAAATCGTCTCAGAGAGATACAGCTTTCCCCCCAAGAAGCCTTTCGCTAAGACAGTTCTTGTGGAATTGGCAAAGTGATATCTGGAAGCCCAAGGTGGGCTATGGTGAAAAAGGAATTATCCTCAGATGAAATCTGCAAAGAATCTTTCTGAGAAACTGTTTAGTGTTCTGTTAATTCATCTCACAGAGTTACATCTGTATTTCGTGGATCTCTTTGCTAGCCTTATTTCTGTGGAATCTGAGAACAGATATTTCGTATCCCTTTGAAGAACATAGGGCCAAAGGAAATATCCTCCGATAACAAAGAGAAATAAGCTTTCTGAGAAACTTCTTTGTGTTCTGTGAAATCATCACACAGCGTTACAGCTTTCCCCTCAAGAAGCCTTTCGCTAACACAGTTCTTGTGGAATTGGCAAAGTGATATTTGGAAGCCCATAGAGGGCTATGGTGAAAAAGGAAATATCCTCAGATGAAATCTGGAAAGAAGCTTCCTGAGAAACTCTTAGTGCTCTGTTAATTCATTTCACAGAGTTACATCTGTATTTCGTGGATCTCTTTGCTAGCCTTTTTTCTGTGGAATCTGAGAACAGATATTTCGGATCGCTTTGAAGACTATAGGGCCAAAGGAAATATCCTCCTATAACAAAGAGAAAGAAGCTTTCTGAGAAACTTCTTTGTGTTCTGTGAAATCCTCTCACAGAGTTACAGCTTTCCCCTCAAGAAGCCTTTCGCTAAGTCAGTTCTTGTGGAATTGGCAAAGTGATATTTGGAAGCCCTTAGAGGGCGATGGTGATAAAGGATATATCCTCAGAAGAAATCTGGAAAGAAGCTTCCTGAGAAACTGCTTAGTGTTCTGTTAATTAATCTCACAGAGTTACATCTGTATTTCGTGGATCTCTTTGCTAGACTTATTTCTGGGGAATCTGAGAACAGATATTTCGGATCCCTTTGAAGACCACAGGGCCAAAGGAAATATCCTCCGATAACAAAGAGAAAGAAGCTTTCTGAGAAATTTCTTTGTGTTCTGTGAAATCATCTCACAGAGTTACAGCTTTCCCCTCAAGAAGCCTTTCGCTAAGACAGTTCTTGTGGAATTGGCAAAGTGATATTTGGAAGCCCTTAGAGGTCTATGGTGAAAAAGGAAATATCCTCAGATGAAATCTGGAAAGAAGCTTCCTGAGAAACTGCTTAGTGTTCTGTTAATTCATCTCACAGAGTTACATCTGTATTTCGTGGATCTCTTTGCTAGCCTTATTTCTGTGGAATCTGAGAACAGATATTTCGGATCCCTTTGAAGACTATAGGGCCAAAGGAAATATCCTCCGATAACAAAGAGAAAGAAGCTTTCTGAGAAACTTCTTTGTGTTCTGTGAAATCATCTCAAACAGTTACAGCATTCCCCTAAAGAAGCCTTTTGCTAAGACAGTTCTTGTGGAATTGGCAAAGTGATATTTGGGAGCCCACAGAGGGCTATTGTGAAAAAGGATATATCCTCACATGAAATCTGGAAAGAAGCTTCCTGAGAAACTGCTTAGTGTTCTCTTAATTCATCTCACAGAGTTACATCTGTATTTCGTGGATCTCTTTGCTAGCCTTATTTCTGTGGAATCTGAGAACAGATATTTCGGATCCCTTTGAAGACCATAGGGCCAATGGAAATATCCTCTGATAACAAAGAGAAAGAAGCTTTCTGAGAAACTTCTTTGTGTTCTGTGAAAGCATCTCACAGAGTTACAGCTTTCCCCTCAAGAAGCCTTTCACTAAGACAGTTCTTGTAGAATTGGCAGAGTGATATTTGGAAGCCCTTGGAGGGCTATGGTGAAAAAGGAAATATCCTCAGATGAAATCTGGAAAGAAGCTTCTTGAGAAACTGCTTAGTGTTCTGTTAATTCATCTGACAGAGTTACATCTGTATTTCATGGATCTCTTTGCTAGCCTTATTTCTGTGGAATCTGAGAACAGATATTTCGGATCCCTTTGCAGACTATTGGGCCAAAGGAAATATCCTCCGACAACAAAGAGAAAGAAGCTTTCTGAGAAACTTCTTTGTGTTCTGTGAAATCATCTCACAGAGTTACAGGTTTCCCCTCAAGAAGCCTTTGGCTAAGACAGTTCTTGTGGAATTGGCAAAGTGATATTTGGAAGCCCATAGAGGGCTTTGGTGAAAAAGGATATATCCTCAGATGAAATCTGGAAAGAAGCTTCCTGAGAAACTGCTTAGTGTTCTGTTAATTCATCTCACAGTGTTACATCTGTATTTCGTGGATCTATTTGCTAGCCTTATTTCTGTGGAATCTGAGAAAAGATATTTCGGATCCCTTTGAACACTATAGGGCCAAAGGAAATATCCTCCGATAACAAAGAGAAAGAAACTTTCTGAGAAACTTCTTTGTGTTCTGTGAAATCATCTCACAGAGTTACAGCTTTCCCCTCAAGAAGCTTTTCGCTAAGACAGTTCTTGTGGAATTGGCAAGTGATATTTGGAAGCCCATAGGGGCCAATGGTGAAAAAGGAAATATCCTCAGAAGAAATCTGGAAAGAAGCTTCCTGAGAAACTGCTCTGTGATGTTTGACTTCCACTCACAGTGTTACATCTGTATTTCGTGTATCTCTTTGCTAGCCTTATTTCTGTCTAATCTGAGAACAGATATTTCGGAACACCTTTGAAGACAACAGGGCCAAAGGAAATATCCTCCTATAACAAAGAGAAAGGAGCTTTCTGAGAAACTTCTTTGTGTTCTGTGAAATCATTTCACAGAGATACAGCTTTCCCCTCAAGAAGCCTTTCGCTAAGACAGTTTTTGTGGAATTGGCAAAGTGATATTTGGAAGCCCAAAGAGGGCTATGGTGAAAAAGGAATTACCCTCAGATGGAATCTGGAAAGAATCTTTCTGAGAAACTGCTTAGTGTTCTCTTAATTCATCACACAGTGTTACATCTGTATTTCGTGGATCTCTTTGCTAGCCTTATTTCTGTGGAATCTTAGAACAGATATTTCGGATCCCTTTGAAGACTAATGGGCCAAAGGAAATATCCTCCGATAACAAAGAGAAAGAAGCTTTCTGAGAACTTCTTTGTGTTCTGTGAAATCATTTCAAAGAGTTACAGCTTTCCCCTCAAGAAGACTTTCGCTAAGACAGTTCTTGTGGTATTGGCAAAGTGATATTTGGAAGCCCATAGAGGGCTATGGTGAAAAAGGAAATATCCTCAGTTGAAATCTGGAAAGAAGCTTCCTGAGAAACTGCTGAGTGTCCTGTTAATTCATCTCGCAGAGTTACATCTGTATTTCGTGGATCTCTTTGCTAGGTTATTTCTGTGGAATCTGAGAACAGATATTTCGGATCCCTTTGAAGAGGAAACGGCCAAAGGAAATATCCTCCGATAACAAAGAGAAAGAAGCTTTCTGAGAAACTTCTTTGTGTTCTCTGAAATTGTCTCACAGACTTACAGCTTTCCCCTCAATAAGCCTTTCGCTAACACAGTTCTTGTGGAATTGGCAAAGTGATATTTGGAAGCCCATAGTGGGCTATGGTGAAAAAGGAAATATCCTCAGATGAAATCTGGAAAGAAGCTTCCTGAGAAACTGCTTAGTGTTCTGTTAATTCATCTCACAGAGTTACATCTGTATTTCGTGGATCTCTTTGCTAGCCTTATTTCTGTGGAATCTGAGAACAGATATTTCGGATCCCTTTGAAGACCATAGGGCCAATGGAAATATCCTCTGATAACAAAGAGAAAGAAGCTTTCTGAGAAACTTCTTTGTGTTCTGTGAAATCATCTCACAGAGTTACAGGTTTCCCCTCAAGAAGCCTTTGGCTAAGACAGTTCTTGTGGAATTGGCAAAGTGATATTTGGAAGCCCATAGAGGGCTTTGGTGAAAAAGGAAATATCCTCAGATGAAATCTGGAAAGAAGCTTCCTGAGAAACTGCTTAGTGTTCTGTTAATTCATCTCACAGTGTTACATCTGTATTTCGTGGATCTATTTGCTAGCCTTATTTCTGTGGAATCTGAGAAAAGATATTTCGGATCCCTTTGAACACTATAGGGCCAAAGGAAATATCCTCCGATAACAAAGAGAAAGAAACTTTCTGAGAAACTTCTTTGTGTTCTGTGAAATCATCTCACAGAGTTACAGCTTTCCCCTCAAGAAGCTTTTCGCTAAGACAGTTCTTGTGGAATTGGCAAGTGATATTTGGAAGCCCATAGGGGCCAATGGTGAAAAAGGAAATATCCTCAGAAGAAATCTGGAAAGAAGCTTCCTGAGAAACTGCTCTGTGATGTTTGACTTCCACTCACAGTGTTACATCTGTATTTCGTGTATCTCTTTGCTAGCCTTATTTCTGTCTAATCTGAGAACAGATATTTCGGAACACCTTTGAAGACAACAGGGCCAAAGGAAATATCCTCCTATAACAAAGAGAAAGGAGCTTTCTGAGAAACTTCTTTGTGTTCTGTGAAATCATTTCACAGAGATACAGCTTTCCCCTCAAGAAGCCTTTCGCTAAGACAGTTTTTGTGGAATTGGCAAAGTGATATTTGGAAGCCCAAAGAGGGCTATGGTGAAAAAGGAATTACCCTCAGATGGAATCTGGAAAGAATCTTTCTGAGAAACTGCTTAGTGTTCTCTTAATTCATCACACAGTGTTACATCTGTATTTCGTGGATCTCTTTGCTAGCCTTATTTCTGTGGAATCTTAGAACAGATATTTCGGATCCCTTTGAAGACTAATGGGCCAAAGGAAATATCCTCCGATAACAAAGAGAAAGAAGCTTTCTGAGAACTTCTTTGTGTTCTGTGAAATCATTTCAAAGAGTTACAGCTTTCCCCTCAAGAAGACTTTCGCTAAGACAGTTCTTGTGGTATTGGCAAAGTGATATTTGGAAGCCCATAGAGGGCTATGGTGAAAAAGGAAATATCCTCAGTTGAAATCTGGAAAGAAGCTTCCTGAGAAACTGCTGAGTGTCCTGTTAATTCATCTCGCAGAGTTACATCTGTATTTCGTGGATCTCTTTGCTAGGTTATTTCTGTGGAATCTGAGAACAGATATTTCGGAACATCTTTGAAGACAACAGGGCCAAAGGAAATATCCTCCTATAACAAAGAGAAAGAAGCTTTCTGAGAAACTTCTTTGTGTTCTGTGAAATCATCTCACAGAGTTACAGCTTTCCCCTCAAGAAGCCTTTCGCTAAGACAGTTCTTGTGGAATTGGCAAAGTGATATTTGGAAGCCCCTAGAGGTCTACGGTGAAAAAGGATATATCCTCAGATGAAATGTGGAAAGAAGCTTCCAGAGAAACTGCTTAGTGTTCTGTTAATTCATCTCACAGAGTTACATCTGTATTTCGTGGATCTCTTTGCTAGCCTTATTTCTGTGGAATCTGAGAACAGATATTTCGGATCCCTTTGAACACTATAGGGCCAAGGAAATATCCTCCTATAACAAAGAGAAAACAGCTTTCTGAGAAACTTCTTTGTGTTCTGGGAAATCATCTCACAGAGTTACAGCTTTCCCCTCAAGAAGCCTTTCGCTAAGACAGTTTTTGTGGAATTGGCAAAGTGATATTTGGAAGCCCAAAGAGGGCTACGGTGAAAAAGGAATTACCCTCAGATGGAATCTGGAAAGAATCTTTCTGAGAAACTGCATAGTGTTCTCTTAATTCATCTCACAGTGTTACATCTGTATTTCGTGGATCTCTTTGCTAGCCTTATTTCTGTGGAATCTGAGAAAAGATATTTCGGATCCCTTTGAAGACTAATGGGCCAAAGGAAATATCCTCCGATAACAAAGAGAAAGAAGCTTTCTGAGAAGCTTCTTTGTGTTCTGTGAAAGCATCTCACAGAGTTACAGCCTTCCCCTCAAGAAGCCTTTCATTAAGACAGTTCTTGTGGAATTGGCAGAGTGGTATTTGGAAGCCCATAGAGGGCTATGGTGAAAAAGGAAATATCCTCAGATGAAATCTTGAAAGAAGCTTCTTGAGAAACTGCTTAGTGTTCTGTTAATTCAGCTCACAGAGTTACATCTGTATTTCGTGGATCTCTTTGCTAGCCTTATTTCTGTGGAATCTGAGAACAGATATTTCGGATCCCTTTGAAGACTATAGGGCCAAAGGAAATATCCTCCGATAACAAAGAGAAAGAAGCTTTCTGAGAAACTTCTTTGTGTTCTGTGAAATAATCTCACAGAGTTACAGCGTTTCCCTCAAGAAACCTTTCACTAAGACAGTTCTTGTGGAATTGGCAAAGTGATATTTGGAAGCCCCTAGAGGGCTATGGTGAAAAAGGGTATATCCTCAGATGAAATCTGGAAAGAAGCTTCCTGAGAAACTGCTTAGTGTTCTGTTAATTCATCTCAGAGAGTTACATCTGTATTTCGTGGATCTCTTTGCTAGCCTTATTACTGTGGAATCTGAGAACAGATATTTCGGATCCCTTTGAAGAATATTGGGCCAAGGAAATATCCTCCGATAACAAAGAGAAAGAAGCTTTTTGAGAAACTTCTTTGTGTTCTGTGAAATAATCTCACACAGTTACAGCTTTCCCCTCAAGAAGCCTTTCGCTAAGACAGTTCTTCTGGAATTGGCAAAGTGATATTTGGAAGCCCCTTGAGGACTATGGTGAAAAAGGAAATATCCTCAGTTGAAATCTGGAAAGAAGCTTCCTGAGAAACTGCTGAGTGTTCTGTTAATTCATCCCGCAGAGTTACATCTGTATTTCGTGGATCTCTTTGCTAGGTTATTTCTGTGGAATCTGAGAACAGATATTTCGGATCATTTTGAAGAGGATACGGCCAAAGGAAATATCCTCCGATAACAAAGAGAAAGAAGCTTTCTGAGAAACTTCTTTGTGTTCTGTGAAATAATCTCACAGAGTTACAGCTTTCCCCTCAAGAAACCTTTCACTAAGAGAGTTCTTGTGGAATTGGCAAAGTGATATTTGGAAGCCCCTAGAGGGCTATGGTGAAAAAGGGTATATCCTCAGATGAATTCTGGAAAGAAGCTTCCTGAGAAACTGCTAAGTGTTCTGTTAATTCATCTCAGAGAGTTACATCTGTATTTCGTGGATCTCTTTGCTAGCCTTATTACTGTGGAATCTGAGAACAGATATTTCGGATCCCTTTGAAGAATATAGGGCCAAGGAAATATCCTCCGATAACAAAGAGAAAGAAGCTTTTTGAGAAACTTCTTTGTGTTCTGTGAAATAATCTCACACAGTTACAGCTTTCCCCTCAAGAAGCCTTTCGCTAAGACAGTTCTTGTGGAATTGGCAAAGTGATATTTGGAAGCCCCTAGAGGACTATGGTGAAAAAGGAAATATCCTCAGATGAAATCTGGAAAGAAGCTTCCTGAGAAACTGCTGAGTGTTCTGTTAATTCATCCCGCAGAGTTACATCTGTATTTCGTGGATCTCTTTGCTAGGTTATTTCTGTGGAATCTGAGAACAGATATTTCGGATCCCTTTGAAGAGGATACGGCCAAAGGAAATATCCTCCGATAACAAAGAGAAAGAAGCTTTCTGAGAAACTTCTTTGTGTTCTCTGAAATCGTCTCACAGACTTACAGCTTTCCCCCCAATAAGCCTTTCACTAAGAGAGTTCTTGTGGAATTGGCAAAGTGATATTTGGAAGCCCATAGTGGGCTATGGTGAAAATGGAAATATCCTCAGATGAAATCTGGAAAGAAGATTCCTGAGAAACTGCTTAGTGTTCTGTTAATTCATCTTCCAGAGTTACATCTGTATTTCGTGGATCTCTTTGCTAGCCTTATTTCTCTGGAATCTGAGAACAGATATTTCGGATCCCTTTGAAGACTATTGGGCCAAAGGAAATATCCTCCGATAAGAAAGAGAAAGAAGCTTTCTGAGAAACTTCTTTGTGTTCTGTGAAATCATCTCACAGAGTTACAGCTTTCCCCTCAAGAAGCCTTTCGCTAAGACAGTTCTTGTGGAATTGGCAAAGTGATATTTGGAAGCCCATAGAGGGCTAAGGTGAAAAAGGAAATATCCTCAGAAGAAATCTGGAAGGAAGCTTCCTGAGAAACTGCTTAGTGTTCTGTTAATTCATCTCACAGAGTTACATCTGTATTTCGTGGATCTCTTTGCTAGCCTTATTTCTGTGGAATCTGAGAACAGATATTTCGTATCCCTTTGAAGACTATAGGGCCAAAGGTAATATCCTCCGATAACAAAGAGAAAGAAGCTTTCTGAGAAACTTCTTTGTGTTCTGTGAAATAATCTCACACAGTTACAGCTTTCCCCTCAAGAAGCCTTTCGCTAAGACAGTTCTTCTGGAATTGGCAAAGTGATATTTGGAAGCCCCTAGAGGACTATGGTGAAAAAGGAAATATCCTCAGTTGAAATCTGGAAAGAAGCTTCCTGAGAAACTGCTGAGTGTTCTGTTAATTCATCCCGCAGAGTTACATCTGTATTTCGTGGATCTCTTTGCTAGGTTATTTCTGTGGAATCTGAGAACAGATATTTCGGATCATTTTGAAGAGGATACGGCCAAAGGAAATATCCTCCGATAACAAAGAGAAAGAAGCTTTCTGAGAAACTTCTTTGTGTTCTGTGAAATCATCTCACAGAGTTACAGCTTTCCCCTCAAGAAACCTTTCACTAAGAGAGTTCTTGTGGAATTGGCAAAGTGATATTTGGAAGCCCCTAGAGGGCTATGGTGAAAAAGGGTATATCCTCAGATGAATTCTGGAAAGAAGCTTCCTGAGAAACTGCTAAGTGTTCTGTTAATTCATCTCAGAGAGTTACATCTGTATTTCGTGGATCTCTTTGCTAGCCTTATTACTGTGGAATCTGAGAACAGATATTTCGGATCCCTTTGAAGAATATAGGGCCAAGGAAATATCCTCCGATAACAAAGAGAAAGAAGCTTTTTGAGAAACTTCTTTGTGTTCTGTGAAATAATCTCACACAGTTACAGCTTTCCCCTCAAGAAGCCTTTCGCTAAGACAGTTCTTGTGGAATTGGCAAAGTGATATTTGGAAGCCCCTAGAGGACTATGGTGAAAAAGGAAATATCCTCAGATGAAATCTGGAAAGAAGCTTCCTGAGAAACTGCTGAGTGTTCTGTTAATTCATCCCGCAGAGTTACATCTGTATTTCGTGGATCTCTTTGCTAGGTTATTTCTGTGGAATCTGAGAACAGATATTTCGGATCCCTTTGAAGAGGATACGGCCAAAGGAAATATCCTCCGATAACAAAGAGAAAGAAGCTTTCTGAGAAACTTCTTTGTGTTCTCTGAAATCGTCTCACAGACTTACAGCTTTCCCCCCAATAAGCCTTTCACTAAGAGAGTTCTTGTGGAATTGGCAAAGTGATATTTGGAAGCCCATAGTGGGCTATGGTGAAAATGGAAATATCCTCAGATGAAATCTGGAAAGAAGATTCCTGAGAAACTGCTTAGTGTTCTGTTAATTCATCTTCCAGAGTTACATCTGTATTTCGTGGATCTCTTTGCTAGCCTTATTTCTCTGGAATCTGAGAACAGATATTTCGGATCCCTTTGAAGACTATTGGGCCAAAGGAAATATCCTCCGATAAGAAAGAGAAAGAAGCTTTCTGAGAAACTTCTTTGTGTTCTGTGAAATCATCTCACAGAGTTACAGCTTTCCCCTCAAGAAGCCTTTCGCTAAGACAGTTCTTGTGGAATTGGCAAAGTGATATTTGGAAGCCCATAGAGGGCTAAGGTGAAAAAGGAAATATCCTCAGAAGAAATCTGGAAGGAAGCTTCCTGAGAAACTGCTTAGTGTTCTGTTAATTCATCTCACAGAGTTACATCTGTATTTCGTGGATCTCTTTGCTAGCCTTATTTCTGTGGAATCTGAGAACAGATATTTCGTATCCCTTTGAAGACTATAGGGCCAAAGGTAATATCCTCCGATAACAAAGAGAAAGAAGCTTTCTGAGAAACTTCTTTGTGTTCTGTGAAATAATCTCACAGAGTTACAGCTTTGCCCTCAAGAAACCTTTCGCTAAGACAGTTCTTGTGGAATTGGCAAAGTGATATTTGGAACACCCTAGAGGGCTATGGTGAAAAAGGGTATATCCTCAGATGAAATCTGGAAAGAAGCTTCCTGAGAAATTGCTTAGTGTTCTGTTAATTCATCTCAGAGAGTTACATCTGTATTTCGTGGATCTCTTTGCTAGCCTTATTACTGTGGAATCTGAGAACAGATATTTCGGATCCCTTTGAAGACTATAGGGCCAAGGAAATATCCTCCGATAACAAAGAGAAAGAAGCTTTTTGAGAAACTTCTTTGTGTTCTGTGAAATCGTCTCACAGAGATACAGCTTTCCCCCCAAGAAGCCGTTCGCTAAGACAGTTCTTGTGGAATTGGCAAAGTGATATCTGGAAGCCCAAGGTGGGCTACGGTGAAAAAGGAATTATCCTCAGATGAAATCTGCAAAGAATCTTTCTGAGAAACTGTTTAGTGTTCTGTTAATTCATCTCACAGAGTTACATCTGTATTTCGTGGATCTCTTTGCTAGCCTTATTTCTGTGGAATCTGAGAACAGATATTTCGGATCCCTTTGAAGACCATAGGGCCAAAGGAAATATCCTCCGATAACAAAGAGAAGGAAGCTTTCTGAGAACTTCTTTGTGTTCTGTGAAATAATCTCACAGAGTTACAGCTTTTCCCTCAAGAAGACTTTCGCTAAGACAGTTCTTGTGGAATTGGCAAAGTGGTATTTGGAAGCCCATAGAGTGCTATGGTGAAAAAGGATATATTCTCAGACGAAATCTGTTAAGAAGCTTCCTGAGAAACTGCTTAGTGTTCTGTTAATTCATCTCACAGAGTTACATCTGTATTTCGTGGATCTCTTTGCTAGCCTTATTTCTGTGGAATCTGCGAACAGATATTTCGGATCCCTTTGAAGACTATAGGGCCAAAGTAAATATCCTCCGATAACAAAGAGAAATAAGCTTTCTGAGAAACTTCTTTGTGTTCTGTGAAATCATCACACAGCGTTACAGCTTTCCCCTCAAGAAGCCTTTCGCTAACACAGTTCTTGTGGAATTGGCAAAGTGATATTTGGAAGCCCTTAGAGGGCTATGGTGAAAAAGGAAATATCCTCAGATGAAATCTGGAAAGAAGCTTCCTGAGAAACTCTTAGTGCTCTGTTAATTCATTTCACAGAGTTACATCTGTATTTCGTGGATCTCTTTGATAGCCTTTTTTTGTGGAATCTGAGAACAGATATTTCGGATCGCTTTGAAGACTATAGGGCCAAAGGAAATATCCTCCTATAACAAAGAGAAAGAAGCTTTCTGAGAAACTTCTTTGTGTTCTGTGAAATCCTCTCACAGAGTTACAGCTTTCCCCTCAAGAAGCCTTTCGCTAAGTCAGTTCTTGTGGAATTGGCAAAGTGATATTTGGAAGCCCTTAGAGGGCGATGGTGATAAAGGATATATCCTCAGAAGAAATCTGGAAAGAAGCTTCCTGAGAAACTGCTTAGTGTTCTGTTAATTAATCTCACAGAGTTACATCTGTATTTCGTGGATCTCTTTGCTAGACTTATTTCTGGGGAATCTGAGAACAGATATTTCGGATCCCTTTGAAGACCACAGGGCCAAAGGAAATATCCTCTGATAACAAAGAGAAAGAAACTTTCTGAGAAACTTCTTTGTGTTCTGTGAAATAATCTCACAGAGTTACAGCTTTCCCCTCAAGAAACCTTTCCCTAAGACAGTTCTTGTGTAATTGGCAAAGTTATATTGGAAGCCCCTATAGGACTATTGTGAAAAAGGATATATCCTCAGATGAAATCTGGAAAGAAGCTTCCTGAGAAACTGCTTAGTGTTCTGTTAATTCATCTCACAGAGTTACATCTGTATTTCGTGGATCTCTTTGCTAGCCTTATTTCTGTGGAATCTGAGAACAGATATTTCGGATCCCTTTGAAGACTATTGGGCCAAAGGAAATATCCTCCGATAACAAAGAGAAAGAAGCTTTCTGAGAAACTTCTTTGTGTTCTGTGAAATCATCTCACAGAGTTACAGCTTTCCCCTCAAGAAGCGTTTCGCTAAGACAGTTCTTGTGGAATTGGCAAAGTGATATTTGGAAGCCCATAGAGGGCTAAGGTGAAAAAGGAAATATCCTCAGAAGAAATCTGGAAGGAAGCTTCCTGAGAAACTGCTTAGTGTTCTGTTAATTCATCTCACAGAGTTACATCTGTATTTCGTGGATCTCTTTGCTAGCCTTATTTCTGTGGAATCTGAGAACAGATATTTCGGATCCCTTTGAAGACCATAGGGCCAATGGAAATATCCTCTGATACCAAAGAGAAAGAAGCTTTCTGAGAAACTTCTTTGTGTTCTGTGAAAGCATCTCACAGAGTTACAGCTTTGCCCTCAAGAAGCCTTTCACTAAGACAGTTCTTGTGGAATTGGCAGAGTGATATTTGGAAGCCCATAGAGGGCTATGGTGAAAAAGGAAATATCCTCAGATGAAATCTGGAAAGAAGCTTCTTGAGAAACTGCTTAGTGTTCTGTTAATTCATCTGACAGAGTTACATCTGTATTTCGTGGATCTCTTTGCTAGCCTTATTTCTGTGGAATCTGAGAACAGATATTTCGGATCCCTTTGAAGACTATAGGGCCAAAGGAAATATCCTCCGATAACAAAGAGAAAGAAGCTTTCTGAGAAACTTCTTTGTGTTCTGTGAAATCATCTCACAGAGTTACAGTTTTCCCCTCAAGAAACCTTTCGCTAAGACAGTTCTTGTGGCATTGGCAAAGTGATATTTGGAAGCCCCTAGAGGGCTATGGTGAAAAAGGATATATCCTCAGATGAAATCTAGAAAGAAGCTTCCTAAGAAACTGCTTAGTGTTCTGTTAATTCATCTCACAGAGTTACATCTGTATGTCGTGGATCTCTTTGCTAGCCTTATTTCTGTGGAATCTGAGAACAGATATTTCGGATCCCTTTGAAGACTATTGGGCCAAAGGAAATATCCTCCGATAACAAAGAGAAAGAAGCTTTCTGAGAAACTTCTTTGTGTTCTGTGAAATCATCTCACAGAGTTACAGCTTTCCCCTCAAGAAACCTTTCACTAAGAGAGTTCTTGTGGAATTGGCAAAGTGATATTTGGAAGCCCCTAGAGGGCTATGGTGAAAAAGGGTATATCCTCAGATGAATTCTGGAAAGAAGCTTCCTGAGAAACTGCTAAGTGTTCTGTTAATTCATCTCAGAGAGTTACATCTGTATTTCGTGGATCTCTTTGCTAGCCTTATTACTGTGGAATCTGAGAACAGATATTTCGGATCCCTTTGAAGAATATAGGGCCAAGGAAATATCCTCCGATAACAAAGAGAAAGAAGCTTTTTGAGAAACTTCTTTGTGTTCTGTGAAATAATCTCACACAGTTACAGCTTTCCCCTCAAGAAGCCTTTCGCTAAGACAGTTCTTGTGGAATTGGCAAAGTGATATTTGGAAGCCCCTAGAGGACTATGGTGAAAAAGGAAATATCCTCAGATGAAATCTGGAAAGAAGCTTCCTGAGAAACTGCTGAGTGTTCTGTTAATTCATCCCGCAGAGTTACATCTGTATTTCGTGGATCTCTTTGCTAGGTTATTTCTGTGGAATCTGAGAACAGATATTTCGGATCCCTTTGAAGAGGATACGGCCAAAGGAAATATCCTCCGATAACAAAGAGAAAGAAGCTTTCTGAGAAACTTCTTTGTGTTCTCTGAAATCGTCTCACAGACTTACAGCTTTCCCCCCAATAAGCCTTTCACTAAGAGAGTTCTTGTGGAATTGGCAAAGTGATATTTGGAAGCCCATAGTGGGCTATGGTGAAAATGGAAATATCCTCAGATGAAATCTGGAAAGAAGATTCCTGAGAAACTGCTTAGTGTTCTGTTAATTCATCTTCCAGAGTTACATCTGTATTTCGTGGATCTCTTTGCTAGCCTTATTTCTCTGGAATCTGAGAACAGATATTTCGGATCCCTTTGAAGACTATTGGGCCAAAGGAAATATCCTCCGATAAGAAAGAGAAAGAAGCTTTCTGAGAAACTTCTTTGTGTTCTGTGAAATCATCTCACAGAGTTACAGCTTTCCCCTCAAGAAGCCTTTCGCTAAGACAGTTCTTGTGGAATTGGCAAAGTGATATTTGGAAGCCCATAGAGGGCTAAGGTGAAAAAGGAAATATCCTCAGAAGAAATCTGGAAGGAAGCTTCCTGAGAAACTGCTTAGTGTTCTGTTAATTCATCTCACAGAGTTACATCTGTATTTCGTGGATCTCTTTGCTAGCCTTATTTCTGTGGAATCTGAGAACAGATATTTCGTATCCCTTTGAAGACTATAGGGCCAAAGGTAATATCCTCCGATAACAAAGAGAAAGAAGCTTTCTGAGAAACTTCTTTGTGTTCTGTGAAATAATCTCACACAGTTACAGCTTTCCCCTCAAGAAGCCTTTCGCTAAGACAGTTCTTCTGGAATTGGCAAAGTGATATTTGGAAGCCCCTAGAGGACTATGGTGAAAAAGGAAATATCCTCAGTTGAAATCTGGAAAGAAGCTTCCTGAGAAACTGCTGAGTGTTCTGTTAATTCATCCCGCAGAGTTACATCTGTATTTCGTGGATCTCTTTGCTAGGTTATTTCTGTGGAATCTGAGAACAGATATTTCGGATCATTTTGAAGAGGATACGGCCAAAGGAAATATCCTCCGATAACAAAGAGAAAGAAGCTTTCTGAGAAACTTCTTTGTGTTCTGTGAAATCATCTCACAGAGTTACAGCTTTCCCCTCAAGAAACCTTTCACTAAGAGAGTTCTTGTGGAATTGGCAAAGTGATATTTGGAAGCCCCTAGAGGGCTATGGTGAAAAAGGGTATATCCTCAGATGAATTCTGGAAAGAAGCTTCCTGAGAAACTGCTAAGTGTTCTGTTAATTCATCTCAGAGAGTTACATCTGTATTTCGTGGATCTCTTTGCTAGCCTTATTACTGTGGAATCTGAGAACAGATATTTCGGATCCCTTTGAAGAATATAGGGCCAAGGAAATATCCTCCGATAACAAAGAGAAAGAAGCTTTTTGAGAAACTTCTTTGTGTTCTGTGAAATAATCTCACACAGTTACAGCTTTCCCCTCAAGAAGCCTTTCGCTAAGACAGTTCTTGTGGAATTGGCAAAGTGATATTTGGAAGCCCCTAGAGGACTATGGTGAAAAAGGAAATATCCTCAGATGAAATCTGGAAAGAAGCTTCCTGAGAAACTGCTGAGTGTTCTGTTAATTCATCCCGCAGAGTTACATCTGTATTTCGTGGATCTCTTTGCTAGGTTATTTCTGTGGAATCTGAGAACAGATATTTCGGATCCCTTTGAAGAGGATACGGCCAAAGGAAATATCCTCCGATAACAAAGAGAAAGAAGCTTTCTGAGAAACTTCTTTGTGTTCTCTGAAATCGTCTCACAGACTTACAGCTTTCCCCCCAATAAGCCTTTCACTAAGAGAGTTCTTGTGGAATTGGCAAAGTGATATTTGGAAGCCCATAGTGGGCTATGGTGAAAATGGAAATATCCTCAGATGAAATCTGGAAAGAAGATTCCTGAGAAACTGCTTAGTGTTCTGTTAATTCATCTTCCAGAGTTACATCTGTATTTCGTGGATCTCTTTGCTAGCCTTATTTCTCTGGAATCTGAGAACAGATATTTCGGATCCCTTTGAAGACTATTGGGCCAAAGGAAATATCCTCCGATAAGAAAGAGAAAGAAGCTTTCTGAGAAACTTCTTTGTGTTCTGTGAAATCATCTCACAGAGTTACAGCTTTCCCCTCAAGAAGCCTTTCGCTAAGACAGTTCTTGTGGAATTGGCAAAGTGATATTTGGAAGCCCATAGAGGGCTAAGGTGAAAAAGGAAATATCCTCAGAAGAAATCTGGAAGGAAGCTTCCTGAGAAACTGCTTAGTGTTCTGTTAATTCATCTCACAGAGTTACATCTGTATTTCGTGGATCTCTTTGCTAGCCTTATTTCTGTGGAATCTGAGAACAGATATTTCGTATCCCTTTGAAGACTATAGGGCCAAAGGTAATATCCTCCGATAACAAAGAGAAAGAAGCTTTCTGAGAAACTTCTTTGTGTTCTGTGAAATAATCTCACAGAGTTACAGCTTTGCCCTCAAGAAACCTTTCGCTAAGACAGTTCTTGTGGAATTGGCAAAGTGATATTTGGAACACCCTAGAGGGCTATGGTGAAAAAGGGTATATCCTCAGATGAAATCTGGAAAGAAGCTTCCTGAGAAATTGCTTAGTGTTCTGTTAATTCATCTCAGAGAGTTACATCTGTATTTCGTGGATCTCTTTGCTAGCCTTATTACTGTGGAATCTGAGAACAGATATTTCGGATCCCTTTGAAGACTATAGGGCCAAGGAAATATCCTCCGATAACAAAGAGAAAGAAGCTTTTTGAGAAACTTCTTTGTGTTCTGTGAAATCGTCTCACAGAGATACAGCTTTCCCCCCAAGAAGCCGTTCGCTAAGACAGTTCTTGTGGAATTGGCAAAGTGATATCTGGAAGCCCAAGGTGGGCTACGGTGAAAAAGGAATTATCCTCAGATGAAATCTGCAAAGAATCTTTCTGAGAAACTGTTTAGTGTTCTGTTAATTCATCTCACAGAGTTACATCTGTATTTCGTGGATCTCTTTGCTAGCCTTATTTCTGTGGAATCTGAGAACAGATATTTCGGATCCCTTTGAAGACCATAGGGCCAAAGGAAATATCCTCCGATAACAAAGAGAAGGAAGCTTTCTGAGAACTTCTTTGTGTTCTGTGAAATAATCTCACAGAGTTACAGCTTTTCCCTCAAGAAGACTTTCGCTAAGACAGTTCTTGTGGAATTGGCAAAGTGGTATTTGGAAGCCCATAGAGTGCTATGGTGAAAAAGGATATATTCTCAGACGAAATCTGTTAAGAAGCTTCCTGAGAAACTGCTTAGTGTTCTGTTAATTCATCTCACAGAGTTACATCTGTATTTCGTGGATCTCTTTGCTAGCCTTATTTCTGTGGAATCTGCGAACAGATATTTCGGATCCCTTTGAAGACTATAGGGCCAAAGTAAATATCCTCCGATAACAAAGAGAAATAAGCTTTCTGAGAAACTTCTTTGTGTTCTGTGAAATCATCACACAGCGTTACAGCTTTCCCCTCAAGAAGCCTTTCGCTAACACAGTTCTTGTGGAATTGGCAAAGTGATATTTGGAAGCCCTTAGAGGGCTATGGTGAAAAAGGAAATATCCTCAGATGAAATCTGGAAAGAAGCTTCCTGAGAAACTCTTAGTGCTCTGTTAATTCATTTCACAGAGTTACATCTGTATTTCGTGGATCTCTTTGATAGCCTTTTTTTGTGGAATCTGAGAACAGATATTTCGGATCGCTTTGAAGACTATAGGGCCAAAGGAAATATCCTCCTATAACAAAGAGAAAGAAGCTTTCTGAGAAACTTCTTTGTGTTCTGTGAAATCCTCTCACAGAGTTACAGCTTTCCCCTCAAGAAGCCTTTCGCTAAGTCAGTTCTTGTGGAATTGGCAAAGTGATATTTGGAAGCCCTTAGAGGGCGATGGTGATAAAGGATATATCCTCAGAAGAAATCTGGAAAGAAGCTTCCTGAGAAACTGCTTAGTGTTCTGTTAATTAATCTCACAGAGTTACATCTGTATTTCGTGGATCTCTTTGCTAGACTTATTTCTGGGGAATCTGAGAACAGATATTTCGGATCCCTTTGAAGACCACAGGGCCAAAGGAAATATCCTCTGATAACAAAGAGAAAGAAACTTTCTGAGAAACTTCTTTGTGTTCTGTGAAATAATCTCACAGAGTTACAGCTTTCCCCTCAAGAAACCTTTCCCTAAGACAGTTCTTGTGTAATTGGCAAAGTTATATTGGAAGCCCCTATAGGACTATTGTGAAAAAGGATATATCCTCAGATGAAATCTGGAAAGAAGCTTCCTGAGAAACTGCTTAGTGTTCTGTTAATTCATCTCACAGAGTTACATCTGTATTTCGTGGATCTCTTTGCTAGCCTTATTTCTGTGGAATCTGAGAACAGATATTTCGGATCCCTTTGAAGACTATTGGGCCAAAGGAAATATCCTCCGATAACAAAGAGAAAGAAGCTTTCTGAGAAACTTCTTTGTGTTCTGTGAAATCATCTCACAGAGTTACAGCTTTCCCCTCAAGAAGCGTTTCGCTAAGACAGTTCTTGTGGAATTGGCAAAGTGATATTTGGAAGCCCATAGAGGGCTAAGGTGAAAAAGGAAATATCCTCAGAAGAAATCTGGAAGGAAGCTTCCTGAGAAACTGCTTAGTGTTCTGTTAATTCATCTCACAGAGTTACATCTGTATTTCGTGGATCTCTTTGCTAGCCTTATTTCTGTGGAATCTGAGAACAGATATTTCGGATCCCTTTGAAGACCATAGGGCCAATGGAAATATCCTCTGATACCAAAGAGAAAGAAGCTTTCTGAGAAACTTCTTTGTGTTCTGTGAAAGCATCTCACAGAGTTACAGCTTTGCCCTCAAGAAGCCTTTCACTAAGACAGTTCTTGTGGAATTGGCAGAGTGATATTTGGAAGCCCATAGAGGGCTATGGTGAAAAAGGAAATATCCTCAGATGAAATCTGGAAAGAAGCTTCTTGAGAAACTGCTTAGTGTTCTGTTAATTCATCTGACAGAGTTACATCTGTATTTCGTGGATCTCTTTGCTAGCCTTATTTCTGTGGAATCTGAGAACAGATATTTCGGATCCCTTTGAAGACTATAGGGCCAAAGGAAATATCCTCCGATAACAAAGAGAAAGAAGCTTTCTGAGAAACTTCTTTGTGTTCTGTGAAATCATCTCACAGAGTTACAGTTTTCCCCTCAAGAAACCTTTCGCTAAGACAGTTCTTGTGGCATTGGCAAAGTGATATTTGGAAGCCCCTAGAGGGCTATGGTGAAAAAGGATATATCCTCAGATGAAATCTAGAAAGAAGCTTCCTAAGAAACTGCTTAGTGTTCTGTTAATTCATCTCACAGAGTTACATCTGTATGTCGTGGATCTCTTTGCTAGCCTTATTTCTGTGGAATCTGAGAACAGATATTTCGGATCCCTTTGAAGACTATTGGGCCAAAGGAAATATCCTCCGATAACAAAGAGAAAGAAGCTTTCTGAGAAACTTCTTTGTGTTCTGTGAAATCATCTCACAGAGTTACAGCTTTCCCCTCAAGAAGCGTTTCGCAAAGACAGTTCTTGTGGAATTGGCAAAGTGATATTTGGAAGCCCATAGAGGGCTAAGGTGAAAAAGGAAATATCCTCAGAAGAAATCTGGAAGGAAGCTTCCTGAGAAACTGCTTAGTGTTCTGTTAATTCATCTCACAGAGTTACATCTGTATTTCGTGGATCTCTTTGCTAGCCTTATTTCTGTGGAATCTGAGAACAGATATTTCGGATCCCTTTGAAGACCATAGGGCCAATGGAAATATCCTCTGATACCAAAGAGAAAGAAGCTTTCTGAGAAACTTCTTTGTGTTCTGTGAAAGCATCTCACAGAGTTACAGCTTTGCCCTCAAGAAGCCTTTCACTAAGACAGTTCTTGTGGAATTGGCAGAGTGATATTTGGAAGCCCATAGAGGGCTATGGTGAAAAAGGAAATATCCTCAGATGAAATCTGGAAAGAAGCTTCTTGAGAAACTGCTTAGTGTTCTGTTAATTCATCTGACAGAGTTACATCTGTATTTCGTGGATCTCTTTGCTAGCCTTATTTCTGTGGAATCTGAGAACAGATATTTCAGATCCCTTTGAAGACTATAGGGCCAAAGGAAATATCCTCTGATAACAAAGAGAAAGAAGCTTTCTGAGAAACTTCTTTGTGTTCTGTGAAATCATCTCACAGAGTTACAGCTTTCCCCTCAAGAAACCTTTCGCTAAGACAGTTCTTGTGGCATTGGCAAAGTGATATTTGGAAGCCCCTAGAGGGCTATGGTGAAAAAGTGTATATCCTCAGATGAAATCTGGAAAGAAGCTTCCTGAGAAACTGCTTAGTGTTCTGTTAATTCATCTCAGAGAGTTACATCTGTATCTCGTGGATCTCTTTGCTAGCCTTATTACTGTGGAATCTGAGAACAGATATTTCGGATCCCTTTGAAGACTATAGGGCCAAAGGAAATATCCTCCGATAACAAAGAGAAAGAAGCTTTCTGAGAAACTTCTTTGTGTTCTGTGAAATCATCTCACAGAGTTACAGCTTTCCCCTCAAGAAGCCTTTCGCTAAGAC
The DNA here is from genome assembly GCF_043159975.1 of Macaca nemestrina. Lineage (NCBI taxonomy): Eukaryota > Metazoa > Chordata > Mammalia > Primates > Cercopithecidae > Macaca > Macaca nemestrina. The sequence continues at coordinate 99,364,613 of NC_092138.1, read as the reverse complement.
AGTTCTTGTGGAATTGGCAAAGTGATATTTGGAAGCCCCTAGAGGGCTATGGTGAAAAAGGATATATTCTCAGATGAAATCTGGAAAGAAGCTTCCTGAGAAACTGCTTAGTGTTCTGTTAATTCATCTCACAGTGTTACATCTGTATTTCGTGGATCTCTTTGCTAGCCTTATTTCTGTGGAATCTGAGAACAGATATTTCGGATCCCTTTGAAGACTATAGGGCCAAAGGAAATATCCTCTGATAACAAAGAGAAAGAAGCTTTCTGAGAAACTTCCTTGTGTTCTGTGAAATCATCTCACAGAGTTTCAGCTTTCCCCTGAAGAAGCCTTTCGCTAAGACAGTTCTTGTGGAATTGGCAAAGTGATATTTTCAATTCCATAGAGGCCTATGGTGAAAAAGGAAATATCCTCAGATGAAATCTGGAAAGAAGCTTCCTGAGAAACTGCTCTGTGATGTGTGACTTCCACTCACAGTGTTACATCTGTATTTCGTGGATCTCTTTGCTAGCCTTATTTCTGTGGAATCTGAGAACAGATATTTCGGAACATCTTTGAAGACAACAGGGCCAAAGGAAATATCCTCCTATAACAAAGAGAAAGAAGCTTTCTGAGAAACTTCTTTGTGTTCTGTGAAATCATCTCACAGAGTTACAGCTTTCCCCTCAAGAAGCCTTTCCCTAAGACAGTTCTTGTGGAATTGGCAAAGTGATAATTGGAAGCCCATAGAGGGCTATGGTGAAAAAGGAAATAGCCTCAGATGAAATCTGGAAAGAAGCTTCCTGAGAAACTGCTCAGTGTTCTGTTATTTCATCTCAGAGAGTTACATCTGTATTTCCTGGATCTCTTTGCTAGCCACATTTCTGTGGAATCTGAGAACAGATATTTCGGATCCCTTGGAAGACTACAGGTCCAAAGGAAATGTCCTCCGATAACAAAGAGAACGAAGCTTTCTGAGAAACTTCTTTGTGTTCTGTGAAATCATCTCACAGAGTTACAGCTTTCCCCTCAAGAAGTCTTTCGCTAACACAGTTCTTGTGGAATTGGCAAAGTGATATTTGGAAGCCCATAGAGGGCTATGGTGAAAAAGGAAATATCCTCAGATGAAATCTGGAAAGAAGCTTCCTGAGAAACTGCTTAGTGTTCTGTTAATTCATCTCAGAGAGTTACATCTGTATCTCGTGGATCTCTTTGCTAGCCTTATTACTGTGGAATCTGAGAACAGATATTTCGGATCCCTTTGAAGACTATAGGGCCAAAGGAAATATCCTCCGATAACAAAGAGAAAGAAGCTTTCTGAGAAACTTCTTTGTGTTCTGTGAAATCATCTCACAGGGTTACAGCTTTCCCCTCAAGAAGCCTTTCGCTAAGACAGTTCTTGTGGAATTGGCAAAGTGATATTTGGAAGCCCCTAGAGGGCTATGGTGAAAAAGGATATATTCTCAGATGAAATCTGGAAAGAAGCTTCCTGAGAAACTGCTTAGTGTTCTGTTAATTCATCTCACAGTGTTACATCTGTATTTCGTGGATCTCTTTGCTAGCCTTATTTCTGTGGAATCTGAGAACAGATATTTCGGATCCCTTTGAAGACTATAGGGCCAAAGGAAATATCCTCTGATAACAAAGAGAAAGAAGCTTTCTGAGAAACTTCCTTGTGTTCTGTGAAATCATCTCACAGAGTTTCAGCTTTCCCCTGAAGAAGCCTTTCGCTAAGACAGTTCTTGTGGAATTGGCAAAGTGATATTTTCAATTCCATAGAGGCCTATGGTGAAAAAGGAAATATCCTCAGATGAAATCTGGAAAGAAGCTTCCTGAGAAACTGCTCTGTGATGTGTGACTTCCACTCACAGTGTTACATCTGTATTTCGTGGATCTCTTTGCTAGCCTTATTTCTGTGGAATCTGAGAACAGATATTTCGGAACATCTTTGAAGACAACAGGGCCAAAGGAAATATCCTCCTATAACAAAGAGAAAGAAGCTTTCTGAGAAACTTCTTTGTGTTCTGTGAAATCATCTCACAGAGTTACAGCTTTCCCCTCAAGAAGCCTTTCCCTAAGACACTTCTTGTGGAATTGGCAAAGTGATATTTGGAAGCCCATAGAGGGCTATGGTGAAAAAGGAAATAGCCTCAGATGAAATCTGGAAAGAAGCTTCCTGAGAAACTGCTCAGTGTTCTGTTATTTCATCTCAGAGAGTTACATCTGTATTTCCTGGATCTCTTTGCTAGCCACATTTCTGTGGAATCTGAGAACAGATATTTCGGACCTCTTTGAAGACTACAGGTCCAAAGGAAATGTCCTCCGATAACAAAGAGAACGAAGCTTTCTGAGAAACTTCTTTGTGTTCTGTGAAATCATCTCACAGAGTTACAGCTTTCCCCTCAAGAAGTCTTTCGCTAACACAGTTCTTGTGGAATTGGCAAAGTGATATTTGGAAGCCCATAGAGGGCTATGGTGAAAAAGGAAATATCCTCAGATGAAATCTGGAAAGAAGCTTCCTGAGAAACTGCTTAGTGTTCTGTTAATTCATCTCACAGAGTTACATCTGTATTTCGTGGATCTCTTTGCTAGCCTTATTTCTGTGGAATCTGAGAACAGATATTTCGGATCCCTTTGAAGACTATAGGGCCAAAGGAAATATCCTCCGATAACAAAGAGAAAGAATCTTTCTGAGAAACTTCTTTGTGTTCTGTGAAATCATCTCACAGAGATACAGCTTTCCCCTCAAGAAGCCTTTCGCCAAGACAGTTATTGTGGAATTGGCAAAGTGATATTTGGAAGCCCATAGAGGGCTATGGTGACAAAGGAAATATCCTCAGATGAAATCTGGAAATAAGCTTCCTGAGAAACTGCTCTGTGATGTGTGACTTCCACTCAAAATGTTATATCTGTATTTCGTGCATCTCTTTGGTAGCCTTATTTCTGTGGAATCTGAGAACAGATATTTCGGATCCCTTTGAAGAGTATACGGCCAAAGGAAATATCCTCCGATAACAAAGAGAAAGAAGCTTTCTGAGAAACTTCTTTCTGTTCTCTGAAATCATCTCACAGACTTACAGCTTTCCCATGAAGAAGCCTTTCACTAAGACAGTTATTGTGGAATTGGCAAAGTGATATTTGGAAGCCCCTAGAGGGCTACGGTGAAAAAGGATATATCCTCAGATGAAATCTGGAAAGAAGCTTCCTGAGAAACTGCTTAGTGTTCTGTTAATTCATCTCACAGAGTTACATCTGTATTTCGGGGATCTCTTTGCTAGCCTTATTTCTGTGGAATCTGAGAACAGATATTTCGGATCCCTTTGAAGACTATAGGGCCAAGGAAATATCATCCTATAACAAAGAGAAAGAAGCTTTCTGAGAAACTTCTTTGTGTTCTGGGATATCATCTCACAGAGTTACAGCTTTCCCCTCAAGAAGCCTTTCGCTAAGACAGTTCTTGTGAAATTGGCAAAGAGATATTTGGAAGCCCATTGAGGGCTATGGTGAATAAGGAAATATCCTCAGATGAAATCTGGAAAGAAGCTTCCTGAGAAACTGCTTAGTATTCTCTTAATTCATTTCACAGAGTTACATCTGTATTTCGTGGATCTCTTTGCTAGCCTGATTTCTATGAAATCTGAGAACAGATATTCCGGATCCCATTGAAGACTACAGGGACAAAGGAAATATCCTCCGATAACAAAGAGAAAGAAGCTTTCTGAGAAACTTCTTTGTGTTCTCTGAAATCATCTCACAGAGTTACAGCTTTCCCCTCAAGAAGCCTTTCGCTTAGACAGTTCTTGTGGAATTGGCAAAGTGATATTTTCAAGCCCACAGAGGGCTATTGTGAAAAAGGAAATATCCTCACATGAAATCTGGAAAGAAGATTCCTGAGAAACTGCTTAGTGTTCTCTTAATTCATCTCACAGAGTTACATCTGTATTTCGTGGATCTCTTTGCTAGCCTTATTTCTGTGGAATCTGAGAACAGATATTTCGGATCCCTTTGAAGACGATAGGGCCAAAGGAAATATCCTCCGATAACAAAGAGAAAGAAGCTTTCTGAGAAACTTCTTTGTGTTCTGTGAAATCATCTCACAGAGTTACATCTTTCCCGTCAAGAAGCCTTTCGCTAAGACAGTTCTTGTTGAATTGGCAAAGTGATATTTGGAATCCCATAGAGGGCTATGGTGAAAAAGGAAATATCCTCAGATGAAATCTGGAAAGAAGCTTCCTGAGAAACTGCTTAGTGTTCTGTTAATTCGTCTCACAGAGTTTCATCTGTTTTTCGTGGATCTCTTTGCTAGCCTTATTTCTGTGGAATCCGAGAACAGATGTTTCGGATCCCTTTGAAGACTATAGGGCCAAAGGAAATATCCTCCGATAACAAAGAGAAAGAAGCTTTCTGAGAAACTTCTTTGTGTTCTGTGAAATCATCTCCCAGAGTTACAGGTTTCCCCTCAAGAAGACTTTCGCTAAGACAGTTCTTGTGGAATTGGCAAAGTGATATTTGGAAGCCCTTAGAGGGCTATGGTGAAAATGGAAATATCCTCAGATGAAGTCTGGAAAGAAGCCTCCTGGGAAACTGCTTAGTGTTCTGTTAATTCATCTCACAGAGTTACATCTGTATTTCGTGGATCTCTTTGCTAGCCTTATTTCTGTGGAATCTGAGAACAGATATTTCGGATCCCTTTGAAGACTATAGGGCCAAAGGAAATATCCTCCGATAACAAAGAGAAAGAAGCTTTCTGAGAAACTTCTTTGTGTTCTGTGAAATCATCTCACAGAGTTACAGTTTTCCCCTCAAGAAACCTTTCGCTAAGACAGTTCTTGTGGCATTGGCAAAGTGATATTTGGAAGCCCCTAGAGGGCTATGGTGAAAAAGGATATATCCTCAGATGAAATCTGGAAAGAAGCTTCCTAAGAAACTGCTTAGTGTTCTGTTAATTCATCTCACAGAGTTACATCTGTATTTCGTGGATCTCTTTGCTAGCCATATTTCTGTGGAATCTGAGAACAGATATTTCGGATCCCTTTGAAGACTATTGGGCCAAAGGAAATATCCTCCGATAACAAAGAGAAAGAAGCTTTCTGAGAAACTTCTTTGTGTTCTGTGAAATCATCTCACAGAGTTACAGCTTTCCCCTCAAGAAGCGTTTCGCAAAGACAGTTCTTGTGGAATTGGCAAAGTGATATTTGGAAGCCCATAGAGGGCTATGGTGAAAAAGGATATATCCTCAGATGAAATCTGGAAAGAAGCTTCCTGAGAAACTGCTTAGTGTTCTGTTAATTCATCTCAGAGAGTTACATCTGTATCTCGTGGATCTCTTTGCTAGCCTTATTACTGTGGAATCTGAGAACAGATATTTCGGATCCCTTTGAAGACGATAGGGCCAAAGGAAATATCCTCCGATAACAAAGAGAAAGAAGCTTTCTGAGAAACTTCTTTGTGTTCTGTGAAATCATCTCACAGAGTTACAGCTTTCCCCTCAAGAAGCCTTTCGCTAAGACAGTTCTTGTGGAATTGGCAAAGTGATATTTGGAAGCCCCTAGAGGGCTATGGTGAAAAAGGATATATTCTCAGATGAAATCTGGAAAGAAGCTTCCTGAGAAACTGCTTAGTGTTCTGTTAATTCATCTCACAGTGTTACATCTGTATTTCGTGGATCTCTTTGCTAGCCTTATTTCTGTGGAATCTGAGAACAGATATTTCGGATCCCTTTGAAGACTATAGGGCCAAAGGAAATATCCTCTGATAACAAAGAGAAAGAAGCTTTCTGAGAAACTTCCTTGTGTTCTGTGAAATCATCTCACAGAGTTTCAGCTTTCCCCTGAAGAAGCCTTTCGCTAAGACAGTTCTTGTGGAATTGGCAAAGTGATATTTTCAATTCCATAGAGGCCTATGGTGAAAAAGGAAATATCCTCAGATGAAATCTGGAAAGAAGCTTCCTGAGAAACTGCTCTGTGATGTGTGACTTCCACTCACAGTGTTACATCTGTATTTCGTGGATCTCTTTGCTAGCCTTATTTCTGTGGAATCTGAGAACAGATATTTCGGAACATCTTTGAAGACAACAGGGCCAAAGGAAATATCCTCCTATAACAAAGAGAAAGAAGCTTTCTGAGAAACTTCTTTGTGTTCTGTGAAATCATCTCACAGAGTTACAGCTTTCCCCTCAAGAAGCCTTTCCCTAAGACAGTTCTTGTGGAATTGGCAAAGTGATATTTGGAAGCCCATAGAGGGCTATGGTGAAAAAGGAAATAGCCTCAGATGAAATCTGGAAAGAAGCTTCCTGAGAAACTGCTCAGTGTTCTGTTATTTCATCTCAGAGAGTTACATCTGTATTTCCTGGATCTCTTTGCTAGCCACATTTCTGTGGAATCTGAGAACAGATATTTCGGACCTCTTTGAAGACTACAGGTCCAAAGGAAATGTCCTCCGATAACAAAGAGAACGAAGCTTTCTGAGAAACTTCTTTGTGTTCTGTGAAATCATCTCACAGAGTTACAGCTTTCCCCTCAAGAAGTCTTTCGCTAACACAGTTCTTGTGGAATTGGCAAAGTGATATTTGGAAGCCCATAGAGGGCTATGGTGAAAAAGGAAATATCCTCAGATGAAATCTGGAAAGAAGCTTCCTGAGAAACTGCTTAGTGTTCTGTTAATTCATCTCACAGAGTTACATCTGTATTTCGTGGATCTCTTTGCTAGCCTTATTTCTGTGGAATCTGAGAACAGATATTTCGGATCCCTTTGAAGACCATAGGGCCAATGGAAATATCCTCTGATACCAAAGAGAAAGAAGCTTTCTGAGAAACTTCTTTGTGTTCTGTGAAAGCATCTCACAGAGTTACAGCTTTGCCCTCAAGAAGCCTTTCACTAAGACAGTTCTTGTGGAATTGGCAGAGTGATATTTGGAAGCCCATAGAGGGCTATGGTGAAAAAGGAAATATCCTCAGATGAAATCTGGAAAGAAGCTTCTTGAGAAACTGCTTAGTGTTCTGTTAATTCATCTGACAGAGTTACATCTGTATTTCGTGGATCTCTTTGCTAGCCTTATTTCTGTGGAATCTGAGAACAGATATTTCAGATCCCTTTGAAGACTATAGGGCCAAAGGAAATATCCTCCGATAACAAAGAGAAAGAAGCTTTCTGAGAAACTTCTTTGTGTTCTGTGAAATCATCTCACAGAGTTACAGCTTTCCCCTCAAGAAACCTTTCGCTAAGACAGTTCTTGTGGCATTGGCAAAGTGATATTTGGAAGCCCCTAGAGGGCTATGGTGAAAAAGTGTATATCCTCAGATGAAATCTGGAAAGAAGCTTCCTGAGAAACTGCTTAGTGTTCTGTTAATTCATCTCAGAGAGTTACATCTGTATCTCGTGGATCTCTTTGCTAGCCTTATTACTGTGGAATCTGAGAACAGATATTTCGGATCCCTTTGAAGACTATAGGGCCAAAGGAAATATCCTCCGATAACAAAGAGAAAGAAGCTTTCTGAGAAACTTCTTTGTGTTCTGTGAAATCATCTCACAGAGTTACAGCTTTCCCCTCAAGAAGCCTTTCGCTAAGACAGTTCTTGTGGAATTGGCAAAGTGATATTTGGAAGCCCCTAGAGGGCTATGGTGAAAAAGGATATATTCTCAGATGAAATCTGGAAAGAAGCTTCCTGAGAAACTGCTTAGTGTTCTGTTAATTCATCTCACAGTGTTACATCTGTATTTCGTGGATCTCTTTGCTAGCCTTATTTCTGTGGAATCTGAGAACAGATATTTCGGATCCCTTTGAAGACTATAGGGCCAAAGGAAATATCCTCTGATAACAAAGAGAAAGAAGCTTTCTGAGAAACTTCCTTGTGTTCTGTGAAATCATCTCACAGAGTTTCAGCTTTCCCCTGAAGAAGCCTTTCGCTAAGACAGTTCTTGTGGAATTGGCAAAGTGATATTTTCAATTCCATAGAGGCCTATGGTGAAAAAGGAAATATCCTCAGATGAAATCTGGAAAGAAGCTTCCTGAGAAACTGCTCTGTGATGTGTGACTTCCACTCACAGTGTTACATCTGTATTTCGTGGATCTCTTTGCTAGCCTTATTTCTGTGGAATCTGAGAACAGATATTTCGGAACATCTTTGAAGACAACAGGGCCAAAGGAAATATCCTCCTATAACAAAGAGAAAGAAGCTTTCTGAGAAACTTCTTTGTGTTCTGTGAAATCATCTCACAGAGTTACAGCTTTCCCCTCAAGAAGCCTTTCCCTAAGACAGTTCTTGTGGAATTGGCAAAGTGATATTTGGAAGCCCATAGAGGGCTATGGTGAAAAAGGAAATAGCCTCAGATGAAATCTGGAAAGAAGCTTCCTGAGAAACTGCTCAGTGTTCTGTTATTTCATCTCAGAGAGTTACATCTGTATTTCCTGGATCTCTTTGCTAGCCACATTTCTGTGGAATCTGAGAACAGATATTTCGGACCTCTTTGAAGACTACAGGTCCAAAGGAAATGTCCTCCGATAACAAAGAGAACGAAGCTTTCTGAGAAACTTCTTTGTGTTCTGTGAAATCATCTCACAGAGTTACAGCTTTCCCCTCAAGAAGTCTTTCGCTAACACAGTTCTTGTGGAATTGGCAAAGTGATATTTGGAAGCCCATAGAGGGCTATGGTGAAAAAGGAAATATCCTCAGATGAAATCTGGAAAGAAGCTTCCTGAGAAACTGCTTAGTGTTCTGTTAATTCATCTCACAGAGTTACATCTGTATTTCGTGGATCTCTTTGCTAGCCTTATTTCTGTGGAATCTGAGAACAGATATTTCGGATCCCTTTGAAGACTATAGGGCCAAAGGAAATATCCTCCGATAACAAAGAGAAAGAATCTTTCTGAGAAACTTCTTTGTGTTCTGTGAAATCATCTCACAGAGATACAGCTTTCCCCTCAAGAAGCCTTTCGCCAAGACAGTTATTGTGGAATTGGCAAAGTGATATTTGGAAGCCCATAGAGGGCTATGGTGACAAAGGAAATATCCTCAGATGAAATCTGGAAATAAGCTTCCTGAGAAACTGCTCTGTGATGTGTGACTTCCACTCAAAATGTTATATCTGTATTTCGTGCATCTCTTTGGTAGCCTTATTTCTGTGGAATCTGAGAACAGATATTTCGGATCCCTTTGAAGAGTATACGGCCAAAGGAAATATCCTCCGATAACAAAGAGAAAGAAGCTTTCTGAGAAACTTCTTTCTGTTCTCTGAAATCATCTCACAGACTTACAGCTTTCCCATGAAGAAGCCTTTCACTAAGACAGTTATTGTGGAATTGGCAAAGTGATATTTGGAAGCCCCTAGAGGGCTACGGTGAAAAAGGATATATCCTCAGATGAAATCTGGAAAGAAGCTTCCTGAGAAACTGCTTAGTGTTCTGTTAATTCATCTCACAGAGTTTCATCTGTATTTCGGGGATCTCTTTGCTAGCCTTATTTCTGTGGAATCTGAGAACAGATATTTCGGATCCCTTTGAAGACTATAGGGCCAAGGAAATATCCTCCTATAACAAAGAGAAAGAAGCTTTCTGAGAAACTTCTTTGTGTTCTGGGATATCATCTCACAGAGTTACAGCTTTCCCCTCAAGAAGCCTTTCGCTAAGACAGTTCTTGTGAAATTGGCAAAGAGATATTTGGAAGCCCATTGAGGGCTATGGTGAATAAGGAAATATCCTCAGATGAAATCTGGAAAGAAGCTTCCTGAGAAACTGCTTAGTATTCTCTTAATTCATTTCACAGAGTTACATCTGTATTTCGTGGATCTCTTTGCTAGCCTGATTTCTATGAAATCTGAGAACAGATATTCCGGATCCCATTGAAGACTACAGGGACAAAGGAAATATCCTCCGATAACAAAGAGAAAGAAGCTTTCTGAGAAACTTCTTTGTGTTCTCTGAAATCATCTCACAGAGTTACAGCTTTCCCCTCAAGAAGCCTTTCGCTTAGACAGTTCTTGTGGAATTGGCAAAGTGATATTTTCAAGCCCACAGAGGGCTATTGTGAAAAAGGAAATATCCTCACATGAAATCTGGAAAGAAGATTCCTGAGAAACTGCTTAGTGTTCTCTTAATTCATCTCACAGAGTTACATCTGTATTTCGTGGATCTCTTTGCTAGCCTTATTTCTGTGGTATCTGAGAACAGATATTTCGGATCCCTTTGAAGACGATAGGGCCAAAGGAAATATCCTCCGATAACAAAGAGAAAGAAGCTTTCTGAGAAACTTCTTTGTGTTCTGTGAAATCATCTCACAGAGTTACATCTTTCCCGTCAAGAAGCCTTTCGCTAAGACAGTTCTTGTTGAATTGGCAAAGTGATATTTGGAATCCCATAGAGGGCTATGGTGAAAAAGGAAATATCCTCAGATGAAATCTGGAAAGAAGCTTCCTGAGAAACTGCTTAGTGTTCTGTTAATTCGTCTCACAGAGTTTCATCTGTTTTTCGTGGATCTCTTTGCTAGCCTTATTTCTGTGGAATCCGAGAACAGATGTTTCGGATCCCTTTGAAGACTATAGGGCCAAAGGAAATATCCTCCGATAACAAAGAGAAAGAAGCTTTCTGAGAAACTTCTTTGTGTTCTGTGAAATCATCTCCCAGAGTTACAGGTTTCCCCTCAAGAAGCCTTTCGCTAAGACAGTTCTTGTGGAATTGGCAAAGTGATATTTGGAAGCCCTTAGAGGGCTATGGTGAAAATGGAAATATCCTCAGATGAAGTCTGGAAAGAAGCCTCCTGGGAAACTGCTTAGTGTTCTGTTAATTCATCTCACAGAGTTACATCTGTATTTCGTGGATCTCTTTGCTAGCCTTATTTCTGTGGAATCTGAGAACATATATTTCGGATCCCTTTGAAGACTATAGGGCCAAGGAAATATCCTCCGATAACAAAGAGAAAGAAGCTTTTTGAGAAACTTCTTTGTGTTCTGTGAAATCATCTCACAGAGTTACAGCTTTCCCCTCAAGAAGCCTTTCACTAAGACAGTTCTTGTGGAATTGGCAAACTGATATTTGAAAGCCCATAGAGGGCTATGGTGAAAAAGGAAATATCCTCAGATGAAATCTGGAAAGAAGCTTCCTGAGAAACTGCTTAGTGTTCTGTTAATTCGTCTCACAGAGTTTCATCTGTATTTCGTGGATCTCTTTGTTAGCCTTATTTCTGTGGAATCTGAGAACAGATATTTCGTATCCCTTTGAAGACCATAGGACCAAAGGAAATATCCTCCGATAACAAAGAGAAAGAAGGTTTCTGAGAAACTTCTTTGTGTTCTGTGATATCATCTCACAGAATTGCAGCTTTCCCCTCAAGAAGCCTTTCGCTAAGACAGTTCTTGTGGAATTGGCAAAGTGATATTTGGAAGCCCTTAGAGGGCTATGGTGAAAAAGGAAATATCCTCAGAAGAAGTCTGGAAAGAATCTTCCTGAGAAACTGCTTAGTGTTCTGTTAATTCATCTCACAGAGTTACATCTGTATATCGTGGCTCTCTTTGCTAGCTTTATTTCTGTAGAATCTGAGAACAGATATTTCGGATCCCTTGGAAGACCACAGGGCCAAAGGAAATATCCTCCGATAATAAAGAGAAAGAAGCTTTCTGAGAAACTTCTTTGTGTTCTGTGAAATTATCTCAAAGAGTTGCAGCTTTCCCCTCAAGAAGCCTTTCGCTAAGACAGTTCTTGTGGAATTGGCAAAGTGATATTTGGAAGCCCATACAGGGTTTTGGTGAAAAATGAAATATCCTCAGAAGAAATCTGGAAGGAAGCTTCCTGAGAAACTGCTTAGTGTTCTGTTAATTCAACTCACAGAGTTACATCTGTATTTCGTAGATCTCTTTGCTAGCCTTATTTCTGTGGAATCTGAGAACAGATATTTCGGATCCCTTTGAAGACTATTGGGCCAAAGGAAATATCCTCCGATAACAAAGAGAAAGAAGCTTTCTGAGAAACTTCTTTGTGTTCTGTGAAATCATCTCACAGAGTTACAGCTTTCCCCTCAAGAAGCCTTTCGCTAAGACAGTTCTTGTGGAATTGGCAAAGAGATATTTGGAAGCCCATAGAGGGCTAAGGTGAAAAAGGATATATTCTCAGACGAAATCTGTTAAGAAGCTTCCTGAGAAACTGCTTAGTGTTCTGTTAATTCATCTCACAGAGTTACATCTGAATTTCGTGGATCTCTTTGCTAGCCTTATTTCTGTGGAATCTGCGAACAGATATTTCGGATCCCTTTGAAGACTATAGGGCCATAGGAAATATCCTCCGATAACAAAGAGAAAGAAGCTTTCTGAGAAACTTCTTTGTGTTCTGTGAAATCATCACACAGCGTTACAGCTTTCCCCTCAAGAAGCCTTTCGCTAACACAGTTCTTGTGGAATTGGCAAAGTGATATTTGGAAGCCCATAGAGGGCTATGGTGAAAAAGGAAATATCCTCAGATGAAATCTGGAAAGAAGCTTCCTGAGAAACTCTTAGTGTTCTGTTAATTCATTTCACAGAGTTACATCTGTATTTCATGGATCTCTTTGCTAGCCTTTTTTCTGTGGAATCTGAGAACAGATATTTCGGATCCCTTTGAAGACTATAGGGCCAAAGGAAATATCCTCCGATAACAAAGAGAAAGAAGCTTTCTGAGAATCTTCTTTGTGTTCTGTGAAATCATCTCACAGAGTTACAGCTTTCCCCTCAAGGAGCGTTTTGCTAAGACAGTTCCTGTAGAATTGGCAAAGTGATATTTAGAAGCCCATAGAGGGCTATGGTGAAAAAGGAAATATCCTCAGTATAAATCTGGAAAGAAGCTTCCTGAGAAACAGCTCTGTGATGTGTGACTTCCACTCACAGTGTTACATCTGTATTTCGTGGATCTCTTTGCTAGCCTTATTTCTGTGGAATCTGAGAACAGATATTTTGGAACACATTTGAAGACAACAGGGCCAAAGGAAATATCCTCCTATAACAAAGAGAAAGAAGCTTTCTGAGAAACTTCTTTGTGTTCTCTGAAATCATCTCACAGAGATACAGCTTTCCCCTCAAGAAGCCTTTCACTATGTCAGTTCTTGTGGAATTGGCAAAGTGATATTTGGAAGCCCATAGAGGGTTATGGTGAATAAGGAATTACCCTCAAATGGAATCTGGAAAGAATCTTTCTGAGAAACTGCTTAGTGTTCTCTTAATTCATCTCACAGTGTTACATCTGTATTTCGTGGATCTCTTTGCTAGCCTTATTTCTGTGGAATCTGAGAACAGATATTTCGGATCCCTTTGAAGACTATAGGGCCAAGGAAATATCCTCCGATAACAAAGAGAAAGAAGCTTTTTGAGAAACTTCATTGTGTTCTGTGAAATAATCTCACACAGTTACAGCTTTCCCCTCAAGAAGCCTTTCGCTAAGACAGTTCTTGTGGAATTGGAAAAGTGATATTTGGAAGCCCCTAGAGTGCTATGGTGAAAAAGGAAATATCCTCAGTTGAAATCTGGAAAGAAGCTTCCTGAGAAACTGCTGAGTGTTCTGTTAATTCATCTCACAGAGTTACATCTGTATTTCGTGGATCTCTTTGCTAGGTTATTTCTGTGGAATCTGAGAACAGATATTTCGGATCCCTTTGAAGAGGATACGGCCAAAGGAAATATCCTCCGATAACAAAGAGAAAGAAGCTTTCTGAGAAACTTCTTTGTTTTCTCTGAAATCGTCTCACAGACTTACAGCTTTCCCCTCAATAAGCCTTTCGCTAACACAGTTCTTGTGGAATTGGTAAAGTGATATTTGGAAGCCCATAGTGGGCTATGGTGAAAAAGGAAATATCTTCAGATGAAATCTGGAAAGAAGCTTCCTGAGAAACTGCTTAGTGTTCTGTTAATTCATCTCACAGTGTTACATCTGTATTTCGTGGATCTCTTTGCTAGCCTTATTTCTGTGGATTCTGAGAAGAGATATTTCGGATCCCTTTGAAGACTATAGGGCCAAAGGAAATATCCTCCGATAACAAAGAGAAAGAAGCTTTCTGAGAAACTTCTTTGTGTTCTGTGAAATCATCTCACAGAGTTACAGCTTTCCGCTCAAGAAGCCTTTCGCTAACACAGTTCTTGTGGAATTGGCAAAGTGATATTTGGAAGCCCATAGAGGGCTATGGTGAAAAAGGAAATATCCTCAGATGAAATCTAGAAGGAAGCTTCCTGAGAAATTGCTTAGTGCTCTCTTAATTCATCTCACAGAGTTACGTCTGTATTTCGTGGATCTCTTTGCTAGCCTTTTTTCTGTGGAATCTGAGAACAGATATTTCGGAACCCTTTGAAGACTATAGGGCCAAAGGAAATATCCTCTGATAACAAAGAGAAAGAAGCTTTCTGAGAAACTTCTTTGTTTTCTGTGAAATCATCTCACAGAGTTACAGCTTTCCCCTCAAGAAGTCTTTCGCTAAGACAGTTCTTGTGGAATTGGCAAAGTGATATTTGGAAGCCCATAGAGGGCTATGGTGAAAAAGGAAATATCCTCAGATGAAATCTGGAAAGAAGCTTCCTGAGAAACTGCTTAGTGTTCTGTTAATTCATCTCACAGTGTTACATTTGTATTTCGTGGATCTCTTTGCTAGCCTTATTTCTGTGGATTCTGAGAAGAGATATTTCGGATCCCTTTGAAGACTATAGGGCCAAAGGAAATATCCTCCGATAACAAAGAGAAAGAAGCTTTCTGAGAAACTTCTTTTTGTTCTGTGAAATCATCTCACAGAGTTACAGCTTTCCCCTCAAGAAGCCTTTCGCTAAGACAGTTTTTGTGGAATTGGCAAAGTGATATTTGGAAGCCCAAAGAGGGCTATGGTGAAAAAGGAATTACCCTCAGATGGAATCTGGAAAGAATGTTTCTGCGAAACTGCTTAGTGTTCTCTTAATTCATCTCACAGTGTTACATCTGTATTTCGTGGATCTCTTTGCTAGCCTTATTTCTGTGGAATCTGCGAACAGATATTTCGGATCCCTTTGAAGACCATAGGGCCAAAGGAAATATCCTCTGATAACAAAGAGAAAGAAACTTTCTGAGAAACTTCTTTGTGTTTTGTGAAATCATCTCACAGAGTTACAATTTTCTCCTCAAGAAGCCTTTTGCTAAGACAGTTATTGTTGAATTTGCAAAGTGATATTTGGAAGCCCTTAGTGGGCTATGGTGAAAAAGGAAATATCCTCAGGTGAAATCTGGAAAGAAGCTTCCTGAGAAACTGCTTAGTGTTCTGTTAATTCATCTCACAAAGTTACATCTGTAATTCGTGGATCTCTTTGCTAGCCTTATTTCTTTGGAATCTGAGAACAGATGATTCGGATCCCTTTGAAGACTGTAGGGCCACAGGAATTATCCTCCGATAACAAAGAGAAAGAAGCTTTCTGAGAAACTTCTTTGTGTTCTGTGAAATCATCTCACAGAGTTACAGCTTCCCCCTCAAGAAGCCTTTCTCTAAGACAGTTCTTGTGGAATTGTCAAAGTGATATTTGGAAACCCATAGAGGGCTATGGTGTAAAAAGTAATATCCTCAGATGAAATCTGGAAAGAAGCTTTCTGAGAAACAGCTTAGTGTTCTGTTAATTCATCTCACAGAGTTACATCTGTATTTCGTGGATTTCCTTGCTAGCCTTATTTCTGTGTAATTTGAGAACAGATATTTCGGATCCCTCTGAAGACTATAGGGCCAAAGGAAATATCCTCCGATAACAAAGAGAAAGAAGCTTTCTGAGAAACTTCTTTGTGTTCTGTGAAATCATCTCACAGAGTTATAACTCTCCCCTCAAGAAGCCTTTCGCTAAGACAGTTCTTGTGGAATTGGCAAAGTGATATTTGGAAGCCCATAGAGGGCTGTTGTGAAAAAGGAAATATCCTCAGATGAAATCTGGAAAGAAGCTTCCTGAGAAACTGCTTAGTGTTCTGTTAATTCATCTCACAGAGTTACATCTGCATTTCGTGGATCTCTTTGCATGCCTTATTTCTCTGGAATCTGAGAACAGATGATTCGGATCCCTTTGAAGACTGTAGGGCCAAAGGAATTATCCTCCGATAACAAAGAGAAAGAAGCTTTCTGAGAAACTTCTTTGTGTTCTGTGAAATCATCTCACAGCGTTACAGCTTTCCCCTCAAGAAGCTTTTCGCTAAGACAGTTCTTGTGGAATTGGCAAAGTGATATTTGGAAGCCCATAGAGGGCTATGGTGAAAAAGTAAATATCCGCAGATGAAATCTGGAAAGAAGCTTCCTGAGTAACTGCTCAGTGTTCTGTTAATTCATCTCACAGAGTTACATCTGTATTTCGTGGATCTCTTTGCTAGCCTTATTTCTGTGGCATCTGAGAACAGATATTTCAGATCCCTTTGAAGACTATAGGGCCAAAGGAAATATCCTCCGATAATAAAGAGAAAGAAGCTTTCTGAGAAACTTCTTTTTGTTCTGTGAAATCATCTCACAGAGTTACAGCTTTCCCCTCAAGAAGCCTTTCGCTAAGACAGTTCTTGTGGAATTGGCAAAGTGATATTTGGAAGCCCCTAGAGGGCTATGGTGAAAAAGGATATATCCTCAGATGAAATCTGGAAAGAAGCTTCCTGAGAAACTGCTTAGTGTTCTGTTAATTCATCTCACAATGTTACATCTGTATTTCGTGGATCTTTTTGCTAGCCTTATTTCTGTGGAATCTGAGAACAGATATTTCGGATCCCTTTGAACACTATAGGGCCAAAGGAAATATCCTCCGATAACAAAGAGAAAGAAGCTTTCTGAGAAACTTCTTTGTGTTCTGTGAAATCATCTCACAGAGTTACAGCTTTCCCCTCAAGAAGCCTTTCGCTAAGACTGTTCTTGTGGAATTGGCAAAGTGATATTTGGAAGCCCATAGTGGGCTATGGTGAAAAAGGAAATATCCTCAGATGAAATCTGGAAAGAAGCTTCCTGAGAAACTGCTCTGTGATGTGTGACTTCCACTCACAGTGTTACATCTGTATTTCGTGGATCTGTTTGCTAGCCTTATTTCTGTGGAATCTGAGAACAGATATTTCGGAACTCCTTTGAAGACAACAGGGCCAAAGGCAATATCCGCCGATAACAAAGAGAAAGAAGCTTTCTGAGAAACTTCTTTGTGTTCTGTGAAATCATCTCACAGAGTTACAGCTTTCTCCTCAAGAAGCCTTTCTCTAAGACAGTTTTTGTGGAATTGGCAAAGTGATATTTGGAAGCCCAAAGAGGGCTATGGTGAAAAAGGAATTACCCTCAGATGGAATCTGGAAACAATGTTTCTGCGAAACTGCTTAGTGTTCTCTTAATTCATCTCACAGTGTTACATCTGTATTTCGTGGATCTCTATGCTAGCCTTATTTCTGTGGAATCTGAGAACAGATATTTCGGATCCCTTTGAAGACCATAGGGCCAAAGGAAATATCCTCCGATAACAAAGAGAAAGAAACTTTCTGAGAAACTTCGTTGTGTTCTGTGAAATCATCTCACAGAGTTACAGTTTTCTCCTCAAGAAGCCTTTTGCTAAGACAGTTATTGTTGAATTTGCAAAGTGATATTTGGAAGCCCTTAGTGGGCTATGGTGAAAAAGGAAATATCCTCAGATGAAATCTGGAAAGAAGCTTCCTGAGAAACTGCTTAGTGTTCTGTTAATTCATCTCACAAAGTTACATCTGTAATTCGTGGATCTCTTTGCTAGCCTTATTTCTCTGGAATCTGAGAACAGATGATTCGGATCCCTTTGAAGACTGTAGGGCCAAAGGAATTATCCTCCGATAACAAAGAGAAAGAAGCTTTCTGAGAAACTTCTTTGTGTTCTGTGAAATCATCTCACAGAGTTACAGCTTCCCCCTCAAGAAGCCTTTCTCTAAGACAGTTCTTGTGGAATTGTCAAAGTGATATTTGGAAACCCATAGAGGGCTATGGTGTAAAAAGTAATATCCTCAGATGAAATCTGGAAAGAAGCTTTCTGAGAAACACCTTAGTGTTCTGTTAATTCATCTCACAGAGTTACATCTGTATTTCGTGGATTTCCTTGCTAGCCTTATTTCTGTGTAATCTGAGAACAGATATTTCGGATCCCTCTGAAGACTATAGGGCCAAAGGAAATATCCTCCGATAACAAAGAGAAAGAAGCTTTCTGAGAAACTTCTTTTTGTTCTGTGAAATCATCTCACAGAGTTACAGCTTTCCCCTCAAGAAGCCTTTCGCTAAGACAGTTTTTGTGGAATTGGCAAAGTGATATTTGGAAGCCCCTAGAGGGCTATGGTGAAAAAGGATATATCCTCAGATGAAATCTGGAAAGAAGCTTCCTGAGAAACTGCTTAGTGTTCTGTTAATTCATCTCACAGTGTTACATCTGTATTTCGTGGATCTTTTTGCTAGCCTTATTTCTGTGGAATCTGAGAACAGATATTTCGGATCCCTTTGAACACTATAGGGCCAAAGGAAATATCCTCCGATAACAAAGAGAAAGAAGCTTTCTGAGAAACTTCTTTGTGTTCTTTGAAATCATCTCACAGAGTTACAGCTTTCCCCTCAAGAAGCCTTTCGCTAAGACAGTTCTTGTGGAATTGGCAAAGTGATATTTGGAAGCCCATAGTGGGCTATGGTGAAAAAGGAAATATCCTCAGATGAAATCTGGAAAGAAGCTTCCTGAGAAACTGCTCTGTGATGTGTGACTTCCACTCACAGTGTTACATCTGTATTTCGTGGATCTGTTTGCTAGCCTTATTTCTGTGGAATCTGAGAACAGATATTTCGGAACTCCTTTTAAGACAACAGGGCCAAAGGCAATATCCGCCGATAACAAAGAGAAAGAAGCTTTCTGAGAAACTTCTTTGTGTTCTGTGAAATCATCTCACAGAGTTACAGCTTTCTCCTCAAGAAGCCTTTCTCTAAGACAGTTTTTGTGGAATTGGCAAAGTGATATTTGGAAGCCCAAAGAGGGCTATGGTGAAAAAGGAATTACCCTCAGATGGAATCTGGAAACAATGTTTCTGCGAAACTGCTTAGTGTTCTCTTAATTCATCTCACAGTGTTACATCTGTATTTCGTGGATCTCTATGCTAGCCTTATTTCTGTGGAATCTGAGAACAGATATTTCGGATCCCTTTGAAGACCATAGGGCCAAAGGAAATATCCTCCGATAACAAAGAGAAAGAAACTTTCTGAGAAACTTCGTTGTGTTCTGTGAAATCATCTCACAGAGTTACAGTTTTCTCCTCAAGAAGCCTTTTGCTAAGACAGTTATTGTTGAATTTGCAAAGTGATATTTGGAAGCCCTTAGTGGGCTATGGTGAAAAAGGAAATATCCTCAGATGAAATCTGGAAAGAAGCTTCCTGAGAAACTGCTTAGTGTTCTGTTAATTCATCTCACAAAGTTACATCTGTAATTCGTGGATCTCTTTGCTAGCCTTATTTCTCTGGAATCTGAGAACAGATGATTCGGATCCCTTTGAAGACTGTAGGGCCAAAGGAATTATCCTCCGATAACAAAGAGAAAGAAGCTTTCTGAGAAACTTCTTTGTGTTCTGTGAAATCATCTCACAGAGTTACAGCTTCCCCCTCAAGAAGCCTTTCTCTAAGACAGTTCTTGTGGAATTGTCAAAGTGATATTTGGAAACCCATAGAGGGCTATGGTGTAAAAAGTAATATCCTCAGATGAAATCTGGAAAGAAGCTTTCTGAGAGACAGCTTAGTGTTCTGTTAATTCATCTCACAGAGTTACATCTGTATTTCGTGGATTTCCTTGCTAGCCTTATTTCTGTGTAATCTGAGAACAGATATTTCGGATCCCTCTGAAGACTATAGGGCCAAAGGAAATATCCTCCGATAACAAAGAGAAAGAAGCTTTCTGAGAAACTTCTTTGTGTTCTGTGAAATCATCTCACAGAGTTATAACTCTCCCCTCAAGAAGCCTTTCGCTAAGACAGTTCTTGTGGAATTGGCAAAGTGATATTTGGAAGCCCATAGAGGGCTGTTGTGAAAAAGGAAATATCCTCAGATGAAATCTGGAAAGAAGCTTCCTGAGAAACTGCTTAGTGTTCTGTTAATTCATCTCACAGAGTTACATCTGCATTTCGTGGATCTCTTTGCTTGCCTTATTTCTCTGGAATCTGAGAACAGATGATTCGGATCCCTTTGAAGACTGTAGGGCCAAAGGAATTATCCTCCGATAACAAAGAGAAAGAAGCTTTCTGAGAAACTTCTTTGTGTTCTGTGAAATCATCTCACAGCGTTACAGCTTTCCCCTCAAGAAGCTTTTCGCTAAGACAGTTCTTGTGGAATTGGCAAAGTGATATTTGGAAGCCCATAGAGGGCTATGGTGAAAAAGTAAATATCCGCAGATGAAATCTGGAAAGAAGCTTCCTGAGTAACTGCTCAGTGTTCTGTTAATTCAGCTCACAGAGTTACATCTGTATTTCGTGGATCTCTTTGCTAGCCTTATTTCTGTGGCATCTGAGAACAGATATTTCAGATCCCTTTGAAGACTATAGGGCCAAAGGAAATATCCTCCGATAACAAAGAGAAAGAAGCTTTCTGAGAAACTTCTTTTTGTTCTGTGAAATCATCTCACAGAGTTACAGCTTCCCCCTCAAGAAGCCTTTTGCTAAGACAGTTCTTGTGGAATTGTCAAAGTGATATTTGGAAGCCCATAGAGGGCTATGGTGTAAAAAGTAATATCCTCAGATGAAATCTGGAAAGAAGCTTTCTGAGAAACACCTTAGTGTTCTGTTAATTCATCTCACAGAGTTACATCTGTATTTCGTGGATTTCCTTGCTAGCCTTATTTCTGTCGAATCTGAGAACAGATATTTCGGATCCCTTTGAAGACTATAGGGCCAAAGGAAATATCCTCCGATAACAAAGAGAAAGAAGCTTTCTGAGAAACTTCTTTGTGTTCTGTGAAATCATCTCACAGAGTTACAACTTTCCCCTCAAGATGCCTTTCGCTAAGACAGTTCTTGTGGAATTGGCAAGGTGATATTTGGAAGCCCAAAGAGGGCTACTGTGAAAAAGGAAATATCTTCAGATGAAATCTCGAAAGAAGCTTCCTGAGAAACTGCTTAGTGTTCTGTTAATTCATCTCACAGAGTTACATCAGTATTTCCTGGATCTCTTTGCTAGCCTTACTTCTGTGGAATCTGAAAACAGATATTTCGGATCCCTTTGAAGACTACAGGGCCAAAGGAAATATCCTCCGGTAACAAAGAGAAAGAAGCTTTCTGAGAAACTTCTTTGTGTTCTGTGAAATAATCTCACAGAGTTACAGCTTTCCCCTCAAGAAACCTTTCGCTAAGACAGTTCCTGTGGAATTTGCAAAGTGATATTTGGAAGCCCCTAGAGGGCTATGGTGAAAAAGGGTATATCCTCAGATGAAATCTGGAAAGAAGCTTCCTGAGAAACTGCTTAGTGTTCTGTTAATTCATCTCAGAGAGTTACATCTGTATTTCGTGGATCTCTTTGCTAGCCTTATTACTGTTGAATCTGAGAACAGATATTTCGGATCCCTTTGAAGACTATAGGGCCAAGGAAATATCCTCCTATAACAAAGAGAAAGAAGCTTTCTGAAAAACTTCTTTGTGTTCTGTGAAATCGTCTCACAGAGTTACAGCTTTCCCCCCAAGAAGCCTTTCGCTAAGACAGTTCTTGTGGAATTGGCAAAGTGATATTTGGAAGCCCAAAGTGGGCTATGGTGAAAAAGGAATTATCCTCAGATGAAATCTGCAAAGAATCTTTCTGAGAAACTGTTTAGTGTTCTGTTAATTCATCTCATAGAGTTACATCTGTATTTCGTGGATCTCTTTGCTAGCCTTATATCTGTGGAATCTGAAAACAGATATTTCGGATCCCTTTGAAGACCGTAGGGCCAAAGGAAATATCCTCCGTTAACAAAGAGAAAGAAGCTTTCTGAGAACTTCTTTGTGTTCTGTGAAATCATCTCACAGAGTTACAGCTTTCCGCTCAAGAAGACTTTCGCTAAGACAGTTCTTGTGAAATTGGCAAAGTGGTATTTGGAAGCCCATAGAGGGCTATGGTGAAAAAGGATATATTCTCAGACGAAATCTGTTAAGAAGCTTCCTGAGAAACTGCTTAGTGTTCTGTTAATTCATCTCACAGAGCTACAACTGTATTTCGTGGATCTCTTTGCTAGCCTTATTTCTGTGGAATCTGAGAACAGATATTTCGGATCCCTTTGAAGACTATAGGGCCAAAGGAAATATCCTCCGATAACAAAGAGAAAGAAGCTTTCTGAGAAACTTCTTTGTATTCTGTGAAATCATCACACAGCGTTACAGCTTTCCCCTCAAGAAGCCTTTCGCTAAGACAGTTCTTGTGGAATTGGCAAAGTGATATTTGGAAGCCCATAGAGGGCTGTTGTGAAAAAGGAAATATCCTCAGATGAAATCTGGAAAGAAGCTTCCTGAGAAACTGCTTAGTGTTCTGTTAATTCATCTCACAGAGTTACATATGTATTTCGTGGATCTCTTTGCTTGCCTTATTTCTCTGGAATCTGAGAACAGATGATTCGGATCCCTTTGAAGACTGTAGGGCCAAAGGAATAATCCTCCGATAACAAAGAGAAAGAAGCTTTCTGAGAAACTTCTTTGTGTTCTCTGAAATCATCTCACAGAGTTACAGCTTTCCCCTAAAGAAGCCTTTCGCTAAGACAGTTCTTGTGGAATTGGCAAAGTCACATTTGGAAGCCCGTAGAGGGCTATGGTGAAAAAGGAAATATCCTCAGATAAAATCTGGAAAGAAGATTCCTGAGAAACTGCTCTGTGATGTGTGACTTCCACTCACAGAGTTACATCTGTATTTCGTGGATCTCTTTGCTAGCCTTATTTCTGTGGAATCTGAGAAGAGATATTTCGGATCCCTTTGAAGACTATAGGGCCAAAGGAAATATCCTCCGATAAAAAAGAGAAAGAAGCTTTCTGAGAAACTTCTTTGTGTTCTGTGAAATCATCTCACAGAGTTACAGCTTTCCCCTCAGGAAGCCTTTCGCTAAGACAGTTCTTGTGGAATTCGCAACGTGATATTTGGATGCCCATAGAGGTCTATGGTGAAAAAGGAAATATCCTCAGATGAAATCTGGAAAGAAGCTTCCTGAGAAACTGCTTAGTGTTCTGTTAATTCATCTCACAGAGTTACATCAGTATTTCGTGGATCTCTTTGCTAGCCTTACTTCTGTGGAATCTGAAAACAGATATTTCGGATCCCTTTGAAGACTACAGGGCCAAAGGAAATATCCTCCGGTAACAAAGAGAAAGAAGCTTTCTGAGAAACTTCTTTGTGTTCTGTGAAATCATCTCACAGCGTTACAGCTTTCCCCTCAAGAAGCCTTTCGCTAAGACAGTTCTTGTGGAATTGGCAAAGTCATATTTGGAAGCCCATAGAGGGCTTTGGTGAAAAAGGAAATATCCTCAGATAAAATCTGGAAAGAAGCTTCCTGAGAAACTGCTCTGTGATGTGTGACTTCCACTCACAGAGTTACATCTGTATTTCGTGGATCTCTTTGCTTGCCTTATTTCTGTGGAATCTGAGAAGAGATATTTCGGATCCCTTTGAAGACTATAGGGCCAAAGGAAATATCCTCCGATAAAAAAGAGAAAGAAGTTTTCTGAGAAACTTCTTTGTGTTCTGTGAAATCATCTCACAGAATTACAGCTTTCCCCTCAAGAAGCCTTTCGCTAAGACAGTTCTTGTGGAATTCGCAACGTGATATTTGGATGCCCATAGAGGGCTATGGTGAAAAAGGAAATATCCTCAGATGAAATCTGGAAAGAAGCTTCCTGAGAAACTGCTTAGTGTTCTGTTAATTCATCTCACAGAGTTACATCAGTATTTCGTGGATCTCTTTGCTAGCCTTACTTCTGTGGAATCTGAAAACAGATATTTCGGATCCCTTTGAAGACTATAGGGCCAATGGAAATATCCTCCGGTAACAAAGAGAAAGAAGCTTTCTGAGAAACTTCTTTGTGTTCTGTGAAATCATCTCACAGAGTTACAGTTTTCTCCTCAAGAAGCCTTTCGCTAAGACAGTTATTGTTGAATTTGCAAAGTGATATTTGGAAGCCCTTAGTGGGCTATGGTGAAAAAGGAAATATCCTCAGATGAAATCTGGAAAGAAGCTTCCTGAGAAACTGCTTAGTGTTCTGTTAATTCATCTCACAAAGTTACATCTGTAATTCGTGGATCTCTTTGCTAGCCTTATTTCTCTGGAATCTGAGAACAGATATTTCGGATCCCTTTGAAGACTATTGGGCCAAAGGAAATATCCTCCTATAACAAAGAGAAAGAAGCTTTCTGAGAAACTTCTTTGTGTTCTATGAAATCATCTCACAGAGTTACAGCTTTCCCCTCAAGAAGCCTTTTGCTAAGACAGTTCATGTAGAATTGGCAAAGTGATATTTAGAAGCCCATAGAGGGCTATGGTGAAAAAGGAAATATCCTCAGTATAAATCTGGAAAGAAGCTTCCTGAGAAACTGTTCTGTGATGTGTGACTTCCACTCACAGTTTTACATCTGTATTTCGTGGATCTCTTTGCTAGCCTTATTTCTGTGGAATCTGAGAACAGATATTTCGGATCCCTTTGAAGACTATAGGGCCAAAGGAAATATCCTCCGATAACAAAGTGAAAGAAGGTTTCTGAGATACTTCTTTGTGTTCTGTGAAATCATCTCACAGAGTTACAACTTTCCCCTCAAGAAGCCTTTCGCTAAGACAGTTCTTGTGGAATTGGCAAAGTGATATTTGGAAGCCCATAGAGGGCTATGGTGAAAAAGGAAATATCCTCAGATGAAATCTGGAAAGAAGCTTCCTGAGAAACTGCTTAGTGTTCTGTTAATTCATCTCACAGAGTTACATCTGTATTTCGTGGATCTCTTTGCTTGCCTTATTTCTCTGGAATCTGAGAATAGATGATTCGGATCCCTTTGAAGACTGTAGGGCCAAAGGAATTATCCTCCGATAACAAAGAGAAAGAAGCTTTCTGAGAAACTTCTTTGTGTTCTGTGAAATCATCTCACAGCGTTACAGCTTTCCCCTCAAGAAGCCTTTCGCTAAGACAGTTCTTGTGGAATTCGCAACGTGATATTTGGATGCCCAAAGAGGGCTATGGTGAAAAAGGAAATATCCTCAGATAAAATCTGGAAAGAAGCTTCCTGAGAAACTGCTCTGTGATGTGTGACTTCCACTCACAGAGTTACATCTGTATTTCGTGGATCTCTTTGCTAGCCTTATTTCTCTGGAATCTGAGAACAGATGATTCGGATCCCTTTGAAGACTATAGGGCCAAAGGAATTATCCTCCGATAACAAAGAGAAAGAAGCTTTCTGAGAAACTTCTTTGTGTTCTCTGAAATCATCTCACAGAGTTACAGCTTCCCCCTCAAGAAGCCTTTTGCTAAGACAGTTCTTGTGGAATTGTCAAAGTGATATTTGGAAGCCCATAGAGGGCTATGGTGTAAAAAGTAATATCCTCAGATGAAATCTGGAAAGAAGCTTTCTGAGAAACAGCTTAGTGTTCTGTTAATTCATCTCACAGAGTTACATCTGTATTTCGTGGATTTCCTTGCTAGTCTTATTTCTGGGGAATCTGCGAACAGATATGTCGGATCCCTTTGAAGACTATAGGGCCAAAGGAAATATTCTCCGATAACAAAGAGAAAGAAGGTTTCTGAGATACTTCTTTGTGTTCTGTGAAATCATCTCACAGAGTTACAACTTTCCCCTCAAGAAGCCTTTCGCTAAGACAGTTCTTGTGGAATTGACAATGTGATATTTGGAAGCCCATAGAGGGCTGTTGTGAAAAAGGAAATATCCTCAGATGAAATCTGGAAAGAAGCTTCCTGAGAAACTGCTTAGTGTTCTGTTAATTCATCTCACAGTGTTACATCTGTATTTCGTGGATCTCTTTGCTTGCCTTATTTCTCTGGAATCTGAAAACAGATGATTCGGATCCCTTTGAAGACTGTAGGGCCAAAGGAATTATCCTCCGATAACAAAGAGAAGGAAGCTTTCTGAGAAACTTCTTTGTGTTCTGTGAAATCATCTCACAGAGTTACAGCTTCCCGCTCAAGAAGCCTTTTGCTAAGACAGTTCTTGTGGAATTGGCAAAGTGATATTTGGAAGCCCATAGAGGGCTATGGTGTAAAAAGTAATATCCTCAGATGAAATCTGGAAAGAAGCTTTGTGAGAAACAGCTTAGTGTTCTGTTAATTCATCTCACAGAGTTACATCTGTATTTCGTGGATTTCCTTGCTAGCCTTATTTCTGTGGAATCTGAGAACAGATATTTCGGATCCCTTTGAAGACTATAGGGCCAAAGGAAATATCCTCCGATAACAAAGAGAAAGAAGCTTTCTGAGAAACTTCTTGGTGTTCTTTGAAATCATCTCACAGAGTTACAGCTTCCCGCTCAAGAAGCCTTTTGCTAAGACAGTTCTTGTGGAATTGTCAAAGTGATATTTGGAAGCCCATAGAGGGCTATGGTGTAAAAAGTAATATCCTCAGATGAAATCTGGAAAAAAGCTTTGTGAGAAACAGCTTAGTGTTCTGTTAATTCATCTCACAGAGTTACATCTGTATTTTGTGGATTTCCTTGCTAGCCTTATTTCTGTGGAATCTGAGAACAGATATTTCGGATCCCTTTGAAGACTATAGGGCCAAAGGAAATATCCTCCGATAACAAAGAGAAAGAAGCTTTCTGAGAAACTTCTTGGTGTTCTTTGAAATCATCTCACAGAGTTACAGCTTTCCCCTCAAGAAGCCTTTCGCTAAGACAGTTCTTTTGGAATTGGCAAAGTGATATTTGGAAGCCCATAGAGGGCTGTTGTGAAAAAGGAAATATCCTCGGATGAAATCTGGAAAGAAGCTTCCTGAGAAACTGCTTAGTGTTCTGTTAATTCATCGCACAGAGTTACATCTGTATTTCGTGGATCTCTTTGCTTGCCTTATTTCTCTGGAATCTGAGAATAGATGATTCGGATCCCTTTGAAGACTGTAGGGCCAAAGGAATTATCCTCCGATAACAAAGAGAAAGAAGCTTTCTGAGAAACTTCTTTGTGTTCTGTGAAATCATCTCACAGCGTTACAGCTTTCCCCTCAAGAAGCCTTTCGCTAAGACAGTTCTTGTGGAATTGGCAAAGTCATATTTGGAAGCCCGTAGAGGGCTATGGTGAAAAAGGAAATATCCTCAGATAAAATCTGGAAAGAAGATTCCTGAGAAACTGCTCTGTGATGTGTGACTTCCACTCACAGAGTTACATCTGTATTTCGTGGATCTCTTTGCTAGCCTTATTTCTGTGGAATCTGAGAAGAGATATTTCGGAACCCTTTGAAGACTATAGGGCCAAAGAAAATATCCTCCGATAAAAAAGAGAAAGAAGCTTTCTGAGAAACTCCTTTGTGTTCTGTGAAATCATCTCACAGAGTTACAGCTTTCCCCTCAGGAAGCCTTTCGCTAAGACAGTTCTTGTGGAAGTGGCAAAGTGATATTTGGAAGCCCATAGAGGGCTGTTGTGAAAAAGGAAATATCCTCGGATGAAATCTGGAAAGAAGCTTCCTGAGAAACTGCTTAGTGTTCTGTTAATTCATCTCACAGAGTTACATCTGTATTTCGTGGATCTCTTTGCTTGCCTTATTTCTCTGGAATCTGAGAACAGATGATTCGGATCCCTTTGAAGACTGTAGGGCCAAAGAAATTATCCTCCGATAACAAAGAGAAAGAAGCTTTCTGAGAAACTTCTTTGTGTTCTCTGAAATCATCTCACAGAGTTACAGCTTCCCCCTCAAGAAGCCTTTTGCTAAGACAGTTCTTGTGGAATTGTCAAAGTGATATTTGGAAGCCCATAGAGGGCTATGGTGTAAAAAGTAATATCCTCAGATGAAATCTGGAAAGAAGCTTTCTGAGAAACAGCTTAGTGTTCTGTTAATTCATCTCACAGAGTTACATCTGTATTTCGTGGATTTCCTTGCTAGCCTTATTTCTGGGGAATCTGAGAACAGATATTTCGGATCCCTTTGAAGACTATAGGGCCAAAGAAAATATTCTCCGATAACAAAGAGAAAGAAGGTTTCTGAGATACTTCTTTGTGTTCTGTGAAATCATCTCACAGAGTTACAACTTTCCCCTCAAGAAGCCTTTCGCTAAGACAGTTCTTGTGGAATTGACAATGTGATATTTGGAAGCCCATAGAGGGCTGTTGTGAAAAAGGAAATATCCTCAGATGAAATCTGGAAAGAAGCTTCCTGAGAAACTGCTTAGTGTTCTTTTAATTCATCTCACAGTGTTACATCTGTATTTCGTGGATCTCTTTGCTTGCCTTATTTCTCTGGAATCTGAGAACAGATGATTCGGATCCCTTTGAAGACTGTGGGGCCAAAGGAATTATCCTCCGATAACAAAGAGAAAGAAGCTTTCTGAGAAACTTCTTTGTGTTCTGTGAAATCATCTCACAGAGTTACAGCTTCCCCCTCAAGAAGCCTTTTGATAAGACAGTTCTTGTGGAATTGTCAAAGTGATATTTGGAAGCCCATAGAGGGCTATGGTGTAAAAAGTAATATCCTCAGATGAAATCTGGAAAGAAGCTTTGTGAGAAACAGCTTAGTGTTCTGTTAATTCATCTCACAGAGTTACATCTGTATTTCGTGGATTTCCTTGCTAGCCTTATTTCTGTGGAATCTGAGAACAGATATTTCGGATCCCTTTGAAGACTATAGGGCCAAAGGAAATATCCTCCGATAACAAAGAGAAAGAAGCTTTCTGAGAAACTTCTTGGTGTTCTTTGAAATCATCTCACAGAGTTACAGCTTTCCCCTCAAGAAGCCTTTCGCTAAGACAGTTCTTGTGGAATTGGCAAAATGATATTTGGAAGCCCATAGAGGGCTGTTGTGAAAAAGGAAATATCCTCGGATGAAATCTGGAAAGAAGCTTCCTGAGAAACTGCTTAGTGTTCTGTTAATTCATCTCACAGAGTTACATCTGTATTTCGTGGATCTCTTTGCTTGCCTTATTTCTCTGGAATCTGAGAATAGATGATTCGGATCCCTTTGAAGACTGTAGGGCCAAAGGAATTATCCTCCGATAACAAACAGAAAGAAGCTTTCTGAGAAACTTCTTTGTGTTCTGTGAAATCATCTCACAGCGTTACAGCTTTCCCCTCAAGAAGCCTTTCGCTAAGACAGTTCTTGTGGAATTCGCAACGTGATATTTGGATGCCCATAGAGGGCTATGGTGAAAAAGGAAATATCCTCAGATGAAATCTGGAAAGAAGCTTCCTGAGAAACTGCTTAGTGTTCTGTTAATTCATCTCACAGAGTTACATCAGTATTTCGTGGATCTATTTGCTAGCCTTACTTCTGTGGAATCTGAAAACAGATATTTCGGATCCCTTTGAAGACTATAGGGCCAAAGGAAATATCCTCCGGTAAAAAGAGAAAGAAGCTTTCTGAGAAACTTCTTTGTGTTCTGTGAAATCATCTCACAGAGTTACAGCTTTCCCCTCAAGAAGCCTTTTGCCAAGACAGTTCTTGTGGAATTGTCAAAGTGATATTTGAATCCCACAGAGGGCTATGGTGAAATAGGTAATATCCTCAGATGAAATCTGGAAAGAAGCTTCCTGAGAAACTGCTTAGTGTTCTGTTAATTCATCTCACAGAGTTACATCTGTATTTCGTGGATCTCTTTGCGAGCCTTATTTCTGTGGAATTTGAGAACAGATATTTCGGATCCCTTTGAAGACTCTAGGGGAAAGGAAATATCCTCCGATAACAAAGAGAAAGAAGCTTTCTGAGAAACTTCTTTGTGTTCTGTGAAATCATCTCACAGATTTTCAGCTTTCCCCTCAAGAAGCCTTTCGCTAAGACAGTTCTTGTGGAATTCGCAAAGTGATATTTGGAGGCCCATAGAGGGCTAGGGTGAAAAAGGAAATATCCTCAGATGAAATTTGGAAAGAAGCTTCCTGAGAAACTGCTTAGTGTTCTGTTAATTCATCTCACAGAGTTACATCTGTATTTCGTGGATCTCTTTGCTAGCCTTATTTCTCTGGAATCTGAGAACAGATGATTCGGATCCCGTTGAAGACTGTAGGGCCAAAGGAATTATCCTCCGATAACAAAGAGAAAGAAGCTTTCTGAGAAACTTCTTTGTGTTCTGTGAAATCATCTCACAGAGTTACAGCTTTCCCCTCAAGAAGCCTTTTGCTAAGACAGTTCTTGTGGAATTGTCAAAGTGATATTTGGAAGCCCATAGAGGGCTATGGTGTATAAAGTAATATCCTCAGATGAAATCTGGAAAGAAGCTTTCTGAGAAACAGCTTAGTGTTCTGTTAATTCATCTCACATAGTTACATCGGTATTTCGTGGATTTCCTTGCTAGCCTTATTTCTGTGGAATCTGAGAACAGATATTTCGGATCCCTTTGAAGACTATAGGGCCAAAGGAAATATCCTCCGATAACAAAGACAAAGAAGCTTTCTGAGATACTTCTTTGTGTTCTGTGAAATCATCTCACAGAGTTACAACTTTCCCCTCAAGAAGCCTTTCGCTAAGACAGTTCTTGTGGAATTGGCAAAGTGATATTTGGAAGGCCATAGAGGGCTGTTGTGAAAAAGGAAATATCCTCAGATGAAATCTGGAAAGAAGCTTCCTGAGAAACTGCTTAGTGTTCTGTTAATTCATCTCACAGAGTTACATCTGTATTTCGTGGATCTCTTTGCTTGCCTTATTTCTCTGGAATCTGAGAACAGATGATTCGGATCCCTTTGAAGACTGTAGGGCCAAAGAAATTATCCTCCGATAACAAAGAGAAAGAAGCTTTCTGAGAAACTTCTTTGTGTTCTGTGAAATCATCTCACAGAGTTACAGCTTCCCCCTCAAGAAGCCTTTTGTTAAGACAGTTCTTGTGGAATTGTCAAAGTGATATTTGGAAGCCCATAGAGGGCTATGGTGTAAAAAGTAATATCCTCAGATGAAATCTGGAAAGAAGCTTTCTGAGAAACAGCTTAGTGTTCTGTTAATTCATCTCACAGAGTTACATCTGTATTTCGTGGATTTCCTTGCTAGCCTTATTTCTGTGGAATCTGAGAACAGATATTTCGGATTCCTTTGAAGACTATAGGGCCAAAGGAAATATCCTCCGATAACAAAGTGAAAGAAGGTTTCTGAGATACTTCTTTGTGTTCTGTGAAATCATCTCACAGAGTTACAACTTTCCCCTCAAGAAGCCTTTCGCTAAGACAGTTCTTGTGGAATTGGCAAAGTGATATTTGGAAGCCCATAGAGGGCTGTTGTGAAAAAGGAAATATCCTCAGATGAAATCTGGAAAGAAGCTTCCTGAGAAACTGCTTAGTGTTCTGTTAATTCATCTCACAGAGTTACATCTGTATTTCGTGGATCTCTTTGCTTGCCTTATTTCTCTGGAATCTGAGAACAGATGATTCGGATCCCTTGGAAGACTGTAGGGCCAAAGGAATTATCCTCCGATAACAAAGAGAAAGAAGCTTTCTGAGAAACTTCTTTGTGTTCTGTGAAATCATCTCACAGAGTTACAGCTTCCCCCTCAAGAAGCCTTTTGCTAAGACAGTTCTTGTGGAATTGTCAAAGTGATATTTGGAAGCCCATAGAGGGCTATGGTGTAAAAAGTAATATCCTCAGATGAAATCTGGAAAGAAGCTTTCTGAGAAACAGCTTAGTGTTCTGTTAATTCATCTCACAGAGTTACATCTGTATTTCGTGGATTTCCTTGCTAGCCTTATTTCTGTGGAATCTGAGAACAGATATTTCGGATCCCTCTGAAGACTATAGGGCCAAAGGAAATATCCTCCGATAACAAAGAGAAAGAAGCTTTCTGAGAAACTTCTTTGTGTTCTGTGAAATCATCTCACAGAGTTACAACTTTCCCCTCAAGAAGCCTTTCGCTAAGACAGTTCTTGTGGAATTGGCAAAGTGATATTTGGAAGCCCATAGAGGGCTGTTGTGAAAAAGGAAATATCCTCAGATGAAATCTGGAAAGAAGCTTCCTGAGAAACTGCTTAGTGTTCTGTTAATTCACCTCACAGAGTTACATCTGTATTTCGTGGATCTCTTTGCTTGCCTTATTTCTCTGGAATCTAAGAACAGATGATTCGGATCCCTTTGAAGACTGTAGGGCCAAAGGAATTATCCTCCGATAACAAAGAGAAAGAAGCTTTCTGAGAAACTTCTTTGTGTTCTGTGAAATCATCTCACAGCGTTACAGCTTTCCCCTCAAGAAGCCTTTCGCTAAGACAGTTCTTGTGGAATTGGCAAAGTGATATTTGGAAGCCCATAGAGGGCTATGGTGAAAAAGGAAATATCCTCAGATGAAATCTGGAAAGAAGCTTCCTGAGTAACTGCTCAGTGTTCTTTTAATTCATCTCACAGAGTTACATCTGTATTTCGTGGATCTCTTTGCTAGCCTTATTTCTGTGGCATCTGAGAACAGATATTTCAGATCCCTTGGAGACTATAGGGCCAAAGGAAATATCCTCCGATAACAAAGAGAAAGAAGCTTTCTGAGAAACTTCTTTGTGTTCTGTGAAATCATCTCACAGAGTTACAGCTTTCCCCTCAAGAAGCCTTTCGCTAAGACAGTTCTTGTGGAATTGGCAAAGTGATATTTGGAAGCCCATAGAGGGCTATGGTGAAAAAGGAAATATCCTCAGATGAAATCTGGAAAGAAGCTTCCGGAGAAACTGCTTAGTCTTCTGGTAATTCATCTCACAGAGTTACATCTGTATTTCGTGGATCTCTTTGCTAGCCTTATTTCTGTGGCATCTGAGAACAGATATTTCAGATCCCTTTGGAGACTATAGGGCCAAAGGAAATATCCTCCGATAACAAAGAGAAAGAAGCTTTCTGAGAAACTTCTTTGTGTTCTGTGAAATCATCTGACAGAGTTACAACTTTCCCCTCAAGAAGCCTTTCGCTAAGACAGTTCTTGTGGAATTGGCAAAGTCATATTTGGAAGCCCGTAGAGGGCTATGGTGAAAAAGGAAATATCCTCAGATAAAATCTGGAAAGAAGCTTCCTGAGAAACTGCTCTGTGATGTGTGACTTCCACTCACAGAGTTACATCTGTATTTCGTGGATCTCATTGCTAGCCTTATTTCTGTGGAATCTGAGAAGAGATATTTCGGATCCCTTTGAAGACTATAGGGCCAAAGGAAATATCCTCCGATAAAAAAGAGAAAGAAGCTTTCTGAGAAACTTCTTTGTGTTCTGTGAAATCATCTCACAGAGTTACAGCTTTCCCCTCAAGAAGCCTTTCGTTAAGACAGTTCTTGTGGAATTCTCAACGTGATATTTGGATGCCCATAGAGGGCTATGGTGAAAAAGGAAATATCCTCACATGAAATCTGGAAAGAAGCTTCCTGAGAAACTGCTTAGTGTTCTGTAAATTCACCTCACAGAGTTACATCTGTATTTCGTGGATCTCTTTGCTAGCTTTATTTCTGGGGAATCTGAGAACAGATATTTCTCATCTTTTTGAAGACTATAGGGCCAAAGGAAATATCCTCCGATGACAAAGAGAAAAAGCTTTCTGAGAAACTTCTTTGTGTTCTGTGAAATCATTTCACAGAGTTACAGCTTTCCCCTCAAGAAGCCTTTCGCTAAGACACTTCTTGTGGAATTGGCAAAGTGATATTTGGAAGCCCATAGAGGGCTTTGGTGAAAAAGGAAATATCCTCAGATGAAATCTGGAAAGAAGCTTCCTGAGAAAGTGCTTAGTGTTCTGTAAATTCATCTCACAGTGTTACATCTGTATTTCGTGGATCTCTTTGCTAGCCTTAATTCTGTGGAATCCGAGAACGGATATTTCGAATCCCTTTGAAGACTATAGGGCCCAAGGAAATATCCTCCGATAACCAAGAGAAAGAAGCTTTCTGAGAAACTTCTTTGTGTTCTGTGAAATAATCTCGCAGAGTTACAGCTTTCCCCTCAAGAAGCCTTTCGCTAAGAGAGTTCTTGTGGAATTGGCAAAGTGATATTTGGAAGCCCATAGAGGGCTATGGTGAAAAAGGAAATATCCTCAGTTGAAATCTAGAAAGAAGCTTCCTGAGAAACTGCTTAGTGCTCTGTTAATTCATCTCACAGAGTTACATCTGTATTTCGAGGATCTCTTTGCTAGCCTTACTTCTGTGGAATCTGAGAACAGATATTTCGGATCCCTTTGAAGACTATAGGTCCAAAGGAAGTATCCTCCGATAACAAAGAGAATGAAGGTTTCTGAGAAACTTCCTTGTGTTCTGTGAAATCATCTCACAGAGTTGCAGCTTTCCCCTCAAGAAGCCTTTCGCTAAGACAGTTCTTGTGGAAGTGGCAAAGTGATATTTGGAAGCCCATAGTGGGCTATGGTGACAAAGGAAATATCCTCAAGTGAAATCTGGAAAGAAGCTTCCTGAGAAACTGCTTAGTGTTCTGTTAATTCATCTCACAGAGTTACGTCTGTATTTCGTGGATCTCTTTGCTAGCCTTATTTCTGTGGAATCTGAGAACAGATATTTCGGATCCCTTTGAAGACTATAGGGCCAAAGGAAATATCCTCTGATAACAAAGAGAAAGAAGCTTTCTGAGAAACTTCTTTGTGTTCTGTGAAATCATCTCACAGAGTTACAGCTTTCCCCTCAAGAAGTCTTTCGCTAAGACAGTTCTTGTGGAATTGGCAAAGTGATATTTGGAAGCCCATAGAGGGCTATGGTGAAAAAGGAAATATCCTCGGATGAAATCTGGAAAGAAGCTTCCTGAGAAACTGCTTAGTGTTCTGTTAATTCATCTCACAGTGTTACATCTGTATTTCGTGGATCTCTTTGCTAGCCTTATTTCTGTGGAATCTGAGAACAGATATTTCGGATCCCTTTGAAGACTATAGGGCCAAAGGAAATATCCTCTGATAACAAAGAGAAAGAAGCATTCTGAGAAACTTCTTTGAGTTCTGTGAAATCATTTCACAGAGTTACAGCTTCCCCCTCAAGAAGCCTTTTGTTAAGACAGTTCTTGTGGAATTGTCAAAGTGATATTTGGAAGCCCATAGAGGGCTATGGTGTAAAAAGTAATATCCTCAGATGAAATCTGGAAAGAAGCTTTCCGAGAAACAGCTTAGTGTTCTGTTAATTCATCTCACAGAGTTACATCTGTATTTCGTGGATTTCCTTGCTAGCCTTATTTCTGTGGAATCTGAGAACAGATATTTCGGATTCCTTTGAAGACTATAGGGCCAAAGGAAATATCCTCCGATAACAAAGTGAAAGAAGGTTTCTGAGATACTTCTTTGTGTTCTGTGAAATCATCTCACAGAGTTACAACTTTCCCCTCAAGAAGCCTTTCGCTAAGACAGTTCTTGTGGAATTGGCAAAGTGATATTTGGAAGCCCATAGAGGGCTGTTGTGAAAAAGGAAATATCCTCAGATGAAATCTGGAAAGAAGCTTCCTGAGAAACTGCTTAGTGTTCTGTTAATTCATCTCACAGAGTTACATCTGTATTTCGTGGATCTCTTTGCTTGCCTTATTTCTCTGGAATCTGAGAACAGATGATTCGGATCCCTTGGAAGACTGTAGGGCCAAAGGAATTATCCTCCGATAACAAAGAGAAAGAAGCTTTCTGAGAAACTTCTTTGTGTTCTGTGAAATCATCTCACAGAGTTACAGCTTCCCCCTCAAGAAGCCTTTTGCTAAGACAGTTCTTGTGGAATTGTCAAAGTGATATTTGGAAGCCCATAGAGGGCTATGGTGTAAAAAGTAATATCCTCAGATGAAATCTGGAAAGAAGCTTTCTGAGAAACAGCTTAGTGTTCTGTTAATTCATCTCACAGAGTTACATCTGTATTTCGTGGATTTCCTTGCTAGCCTTATTTCTGTGGAATCTGAGAACAGATATTTCGGATCCCTCTGAAGACTATAGGGCCAAAGGAAATATCCTCCGATAACAAAGAGAAAGAAGCTTTCTGAGAAACTTCTTTGTGTTCTGTGAAATCATCTCACAGAGTTACAACTTTCCCCTCAAGAAGCCTTTCGCTAAGACAGTTCTTGTGGAATTGGCAAAGTGATATTTGGAAGCCCATAGAGGGCTGTTGTGAAAAAGGAAATATCCTCAGATGAAATCTGGAAAGAAGCTTCCTGAGAAACTGCTTAGTGTTCTGTTAATTCACCTCACAGAGTTACATCTGTATTTCGTGGATCTCTTTGCTTGCCTTATTTCTCTGGAATCTAAGAACAGATGATTCGGATCCCTTTGAAGACTGTAGGGCCAAAGGAATTATCCTCCGATAACAAAGAGAAAGAAGCTTTCTGAGAAACTTCTTTGTGTTCTGTGAAATCATCTCACAGCGTTACAGCTTTCCCCTCAAGAAGCCTTTCGCTAAGACAGTTCTTGTGGAATTGGCAAAGTGATATTTGGAAGCCCATAGAGGGCTATGGTGAAAAAGGAAATATCCTCAGATGAAATCTGGAAAGAAGCTTCCTGAGTAACTGCTCAGTGTTCTTTTAATTCATCTCACAGAGTTACATCTGTATTTCGTGGATCTCTTTGCTAGCCTTATTTCTGTGGCATCTGAGAACAGATATTTCAGATCCCTTGGAGACTATAGGGCCAAAGGAAATATCCTCCGATAACAAAGAGAAAGAAGCTTTCTGAGAAACTTCTTAGTGTTCTGTGAAATCATCTCACAGAGTTACAGCTTTCCCCTCAAGAAGCCTTTCGCTAAGACAGTTCTTGTGGAATTGGCAAAGTGATATTTGGAAGCCCATAGAGGGCTATGGTGAAAAAGGAAATATCCTCAGATGAAATCTGGAAAGAAGCTTCCGGAGAAACTGCTTAGTCTTCTGGTAATTCATCTCACAGAGTTACATCTGTATTTCGTGGATCTCTTTGCTAGCCTTATTTCTGTGGCATCTGAGAACAGATATTTCAGATCCCTTTGGAGACTATAGGGCCAAAGGAAATATCCTCCGATAACAAAGAGAAAGAAGCTTTCTGAGAAACTTCTTTGTGTTCTGTGAAATCATCTGACAGAGTTACAACTTTCCCCTCAAGAAGCCTTTCGCTAAGACAGTTCTTGTGGAATTGGCAAAGTCATATTTGGAAGCCCGTAGAGGGCTATGGTGAAAAAGGAAATATCCTCAGATAAAATCTGGAAAGAAGCTTCCTGAGAAACTGCTCTGTGATGTGTGACTTCCACTCACAGAGTTACATCTGTATTTCGTGGATCTCATTGCTAGCCTTATTTCTGTGGAATCTGAGAAGAGATATTTCGGATCCCTTTGAAGACTATAGGGCCAAAGGAAATATCCTCCGATAAAAAAGAGAAAGAAGCTTTCTGAGAAACTTCTTTGTGTTCTGTGAAATCATCTCACAGAGTTACAGCTTTCCCCTCAAGAAGCCTTTCGTTAAGACAGTTCTTGTGGAATTCTCAACGTGATATTTGGATGCCCATAGAGGGCTATGGTGAAAAAGGAAATATCCTCACATGAAATCTGGAAAGAAGCTTCCTGAGAAACTGCTTAGTGTTCTGTAAATTCACCTCACAGAGTTACATCTGTATTTCGTGGATCTCTTTGCTAGCTTTATTTCTGTGGAATCTGAGAACAGATATTTCTCATCTTTTTGAAGACTATAGGGCCAAAGGAAATATCCTCCGATGACAAAGAGAAAAAGCTTTCTGAGAAACTTCTTTGTGTTCTGTGAAATCATTTCACAGAGTTACAGCTTTCCCCTCAAGAAGCCTTTCGCTAAGACACTTCTTGTGGAATTGGCAAAGTGATATTTGGAAGCCCATAGAGGGCTTTGGTGAAAAAGGAAATATCCTCAGATGAAATCTGGAAAGAAGCTTCCTGAGAAAGTGCTTAGTGTTCTGTAAATTCATCTCACAGTGTTACATCTGTATTTCGTGGATCTCTTTGCTAGCCTTAATTCTGTGGAATCCGAGAACGGATATTTCGAATCCCTTTGAAGACTATAGGGCCCAAGGAAATATCCTCCGATAACCAAGAGAAAGAAGCTTTCTGAGAAACTTCTTTGTGTTCTGTGAAATAATCTCGCAGAGTTACAGCTTTCCCCTAAAGAAGCCTTTCGCTAAGAGAGTTCTTGTGGAATTGGCAAAGTGATATTTGGAAGCCCATAGAGGGCTATGGTGAAAAAGGAAATATCCTCAGTTGAAATCTAGAAAGAAGCTTCCTGAGAAACTGCTTAGTGCTCTGTTAATTCATCTCACAGAGTTACATCTGTATTTCGAGGATCTCTTTGCTAGCCTTACTTCTGTGGAATCTGAGAACAGATATTTCGGATCCCTTTGAAGACTATAGGTCCAAAGGAAGTATCCTCCGATAACAAAGAGAATGAAGGTTTCTGAGAAACTTCCTTGTGTTCTGTGAAATCATCTCACAGAGTTGCAGCTTTCCCCTCAAGAAGCCTTTCGCTAAGACAGTTCTTGTGGAATTGGCAAAGTGATATTTGGAAGCCCATAGTGGGCTATGGTGACAAAGGAAATATCCTCAAGTGAAATCTGGAAAGAAGCTTCCTGAGAAACTGCTTAGTGTTCTGTTAATTCATCTCACAGAGTTACGTCTGTATTTCGTGGATCTCTTTGCTAGCCTTATTTCTGTGGAATCTGAGAACAGATATTTCGGATCCCTTTGAAGACTATAGGGCCAAAGGAAATATCCTCTGATAACAAAGAGAAAGAAGCTTTCTGAGAAACTTCTTTGTGTTCTGTGAAATCATCTCACAGAGTTACAGCTTTCCCCTCAAGAAGTCTTTCGCTAAGACAGTTCTTGTGGAATTGGCAAAGTGATATTTGGAAGCCCATAGAGGGCTATGGTGAAAAAGGAAATATCCTCGGATGAAATCTGGAAAGAAGCTTCCTGAGAAACTGCTTAGTGTTCTGTTAATTCATCTCACAGTGTTACATCTGTATTTCGTGGATCTCTTTGCTAGCCTTATTTCTGTGGAATCTGAGAACAGATATTTCGGATCCCTTTGAAGACTATAGGGCCAAAGGAAATATCCTCTGATAACAAAGAGAAAGAAGCATTCTGAGAAACTTCTTTGAGTTCTGTGAAATCATTTCACAGAGTTACAGCTTTCCCCTCAAGAAGCCTTTCGCTAAGACAGTTCTTGTGGAATTGGCAAAGTGATATTTGGAAGCCCATAGAGGGCTATGGTGAAAAAGGAAATATCCTCAGATGAAATCTAGAAAGAAGCTTCCTGAGAAACTGCTTATTACTCTGTTAATACATCTCACAGGGTTACATCTGTATTTCGTGGATCTCTTTGCTAGCCTTATTTCTGTGGAATCTGAGAACAGATATTTCGGATCCCTTTGAAGACTATAGGGCCAAAGGAAATATCCTCCGATAACAAAGAGAATGAAGGTTTATGAGAAACTTCCTTGTGTTCTGTGAAATCATCTCACAGAGTTACAGCTTTCCCCTCAAGAAGCCTTTCGCTAAGACAGTTCTTGTGGAATTGGCAAAGTGATATTTGGAAGCCCATAGAGGCCTATTGTGAAAAAGGAAATATCCTCAGATGAAATCTGGAAAGAAGCTTCCTGAGAAACTGCTTAGTGTTCTGTTAATTCATCTCACAGAGTTACATCTGTATTTCGTGGATCTCTTTGCTTGCCTTATTTCTCTGGAATCTGAGAACAGATGATTCGGATCCCTTTGAAGACTGTAGGGCCAAAGGAATTATCCTCCGATAACAAAGAGAAAGAAGCTTTCTGAGAAAGTTCTTTGTGTTCTGTGAAATCATCTCACAGAGTTACAGCTTCCCCCTCAAGAAGCCTTTTGTTAAGACAGTTCTTGTGGAATTGTCAAAGTGATATTTGGAAGCCCATAGAGGGCTATGGTGTAGAAAGTAATATCCTCAGATGAAATCTGGAAAGAAGCTTTCTGAGAAACAGCTTAGTGTTCTGTTAATTCATCTCACAGAGTTACATCTGTATTTCGTGGATTTCCTTGCTAGCCTTATTTCTGTGGAATCTGAGAACAGATATTTCGGATTCCTTTGAAGACTATAGGGCCAAAGGAAATATCCTCCGATAACAAAGTGAAAGAAGGTTTCTGAGATACTTCTTTGTGTTCTGTGAAATCATCTCACAGAGTTACAACTTTCCCCTCAAGAAGCCTTTCGCTAAGACAGTTCTTGTGGAATTGGCAAAGTGATATTTGGAAGCCCATAGAGGGCTGTTGTGAAAAAGGAAATATCCTCAGATGAAATCTGGAAAGAAGCTTCCTGAGAAACTGCTTAGTGTTCTGTTAATTCATCTCACAGAGTTACATCTGTATTTCGTGGATCTCTTTGCTTGCCTTATTTCTCTGGAATCTGACAACAGATGATTCGGATCCCTTTGAAGACTGTAGGGCCAAAGGAATTATCCTCCGATAACAAAGAGAAAGAAGCTTTCTGAGAAACTTCTTTGTGTTCTGTGAAATCATCTCACAGAGTTACAGCTTCCCCCTCAAGAAGCCTTTTGCTAAGACAGTTCTTGTGGAATTGTCAAAGTGATATTTGGAAGCCCATAGAGGGCTATGGTGTAAAAAGTAATATCCTCAGATGAAATCTGGAAAGAAGCTTTCTGAGAAACAGCTTAGTGTTCTGTTAATTCATCTCACAGAGTTACATCTGTATTTCGTGGATTTCCTTGCTAGCCTTATTTCTGTGGAATCTGAGAACAGATATTTCGGATCCCTCTGAAGACTATAGGGCCAAAGGAAATATCCTCCGATAACAAAGAGAAAGAAGCTTTCTGAGAAACTTGTTTGTGTTCTGTGAAATCATCTC
Source organism: Macaca nemestrina (assembly GCF_043159975.1). Lineage (NCBI taxonomy): Eukaryota > Metazoa > Chordata > Mammalia > Primates > Cercopithecidae > Macaca > Macaca nemestrina. The sequence goes on along the minus strand of NC_092138.1, from coordinate 99,323,846 downwards.
ACAGAGTTACAACTTTCCCCTCAAGAAGCCTTTCGCTAAGACAGTTCTTGTGGAATTGGCAAAGTGATATTTGGAAGCCCATAGAGGGCTGTTGTGAAAAAGGAAATATCCTCAGATGAAATCTGGAAAGAAGCTTCCTGAGAAACTGCTTAGTGTTCTGTTATTTCATCTCACAGAGTTACATCTGTATTTAGTGGATCTCTTTGCTTGCCTTATTTCTCTGGAATCTAAGAACAGATGATTCGGATCCCTTTGAAGACTGTAGGGCCAAAGGAATTATCCTCCGATAACAAAGAGAAAGAAGCTTTCTGAGAAACTTCTTTGTGTTCTGTGAAATCATCTCACAGCGTTACAGCTTTCCCCTCAAGAAGCCTTTCGCTAAGACAGTTCTTGTGGAATTGGCAAAGTGATATTTGGAAGCCCATAGAGGGCTATGGTGAAAAAGGAAATATCCTCAGATGAAATCTGGAAAGAAGCTTCCTGAGTAACTGCTCAGTGTTCTGTTAATTCATCTCACAGAGTTACATCTGTATTTCGTGGATCTCTTTGCGAGCCTTATTTCTGTGGAATCTGAGAACAGATATTTCGGATCCCTTTGAAGACTCTAGGGGAAAGGAAATATCCTCCGATAACAAAGAGAAAGAAGCTTTCTGAGAAACTTCTTTGTGTTCTCTGAAATCATCTCACAGAGTTACAGCTTTCCCCTCAAGAAGCCTTTCGCTAAGACAGTTCTTGTGGAATTGGCAAAGTGATATTTGGAAGCCCATAGAGGGCTATGGTGAAAAAGGAAATATCCTCAGATGAAATCTGGAAAGAAGCTTCCGGAGAAACTGCTTAGTCTTCTGGTAATTCATCTCACAGAGTTACATCTGTATTTCGTGGATCTCTTTGCTAGCCTTATTTCTGTGGCATCTGAGAACAGATATTTCAGATCCCTTTGGAGACTATAGGGCCAAAGGAAATATCCTCCGATAACAAAGAGAAAGAAGCTTTCTGAGAAACTTCTTTGTGTTCTGTGAAATCATCTCACAGAGTTACAGCTTTCCCCTCAAGTAGCCTTTCGCTAAGACAGTTCTTGTGGAATTGGCAAAGTCATATTTGGAAGCCCGTAGAGGGCTATGGTGAAAAAGGAAATATCCTCAGATGAAATCTGGAAAGAAGCTTCCTGAGAAACTGCTTAGTGTTCTGTAAATTCATCTCACAGTGTTACATCTGTATTTCGTGGATCTCTTTGCTAGCCTTAATTCTGTGGAATCCGAGAACAGATATTTCGAATCCCTTTGAAGACTATAGGGCCCAAGGAAATATCCTCCGATAACCAAGAGAAAGAAGCTTTCTGAGAAACTTCTTTGTGTTCTGTGAAATAATCTCGCAGAGTTACAGCTTTCCCCTCAAGAAGCCTTTCGCTAAGAGAGTTCTTGTGGAATTGGCAAAGTGATATTTGGAAGCCCATAGAGGGCTATGGTGAAAAAGGAAATATCCTCAGTTGAAATCTAGAAAGAAGCTTCCTGAGAAACTGCTTAGTGCTCTGTTAATTCATCTCACAGAGTTACATCTGTATTTCGAGGATCTCTTTGCTAGCCTTATTTCTGTGGAATCTGAGAACAGATATTTCGGATCCCTTTGAAGACTATAGGTCCAAAGGAAGTATCCTCTGATAACAAAGAGAATGAAGGTTTCTGAGAAACTTCCTTGTGTTCTGTGAAATCATCTCACAGAGTTAAAGCTTTCCCCTCAAGAAGCCTTTCGCTAAGACAGTTCTTGTGGAATTGGCAAAGTGATATTTGGAAGCCCATAGAGGGCTATGGTGAAAAAGGAAATATCCTCAGATGAAATCTGGAAAGAAGCTTCCTGAGAAACTGCTTAGTGTTCTGTTAATTCATCTCACAGAGTTACATCTGTATTTCGTGGATCTCTTTGCTAGCCTTATTTCTGTGGAATCTGAGAACATATATTTCGGATCCCTTTGAAGACTATAGGGCCAAAGGAAATATCCTCCGATAACAAAGAGAAAGAAGCTTTCTGAGAAACTTCTTTGTGTTCTGTGAAATCATCTCACAGAGTTGCAGCTTTCCCCTCAAGAAACCTTTCGCTAAGACAGTTCTTGTGGAATTGGCAAAGTGATATTTTGAAGCCCATAGTGGGCTATGGTGACAAAGGAAATATCCTCAAGTGAAATCTGGAAAGAGGCTTCCTGAGAAACTGCTTAGTGTTCTGTTAATTCATCTCACAGAGTTACATCTGTATTTCGTGGATCTCTTTGCTAGCCTTATTTCTGTGGAATCTGAGAACAGATATTTCGGATCCCTTTGAAGACTATAGGGCCAAAGGAAATATCCTCTGATAACAAAGAGAAAGAAGCTTTCTGAGAAACTTCTTTGTGTTCTGTGAAATCATCTCACAGAGTTACAGCTTTCCCCTCAAGAAGTCTTTTGCTAAGACAGGTCTTGTGGAATTGGCAAAGTGATATTTGGAAGCCCATAGAGGGCTATGGTGAAAAAGGAAATATCCTCGGATGAAATCTGGAAAGAAGCTTCCTGAGAAACTGCTTAGTGTTCTGTTAATTCATCTCACAGTGTTACATCTGTATTTCGTGGATCTCTTTGCTAGCCTTATTTCTGTGGAATCTGAGAACAGATATTACGGATCCCTTTGAAGACTATAGGGCCAAAGGAAATATCCTCTGATAACAAAGAGAAAGAAGCATTCTGAGAAACTTCTTTGAGTTCTGTGAAATCATTTCACAGAGTTACAGCTTTCCCCTCAAGAAGCCTTTCGCTAAGACAGTTCTTGTGGAATTGGCAAAGTGATATTTGGAAGCCCATAGAGGGCTATGGTGAAAAAGGAAATATCCTCAGATGAAATCTAGAAAGAAGCTTCCTGAGAAACTGCTTATTGCTCTGTTAATTCATCTCACAGAGTTACATCTGTATTTCGTGGATCTCTTTGCTAGCCTTATTTCTGTGGAATCTGAGAACAGATATTTCGGATTCCTTTGAAGACTATAGGGCCAAAGGAAATATCCTCCGATAACAAAGAGAATGAAGGTTTATGAGAAACTTCCTTGTGTTCTGTGAAATCATCTCACAGAGTTACAGCTTTCCCCTCAAGAAGCCTTTCGCTAAGACAGTTCTTGTGGAATTGGCAAAGTGATATTTGGAAGCCCATAGAGGGCTATTGTGAAAAAGGAAATATCCTCAGATGAAATCTGGAAAGAAGCTTCCTGAGAAACTGCTTAGTGTTCTGTTAATTCATCTCAAAGAGTTACATCTGTGTTTCGTGGATCTCTTTACTAGCCTTATTTCTGTGGAATCTGAGAACAGATATTTCGGATCCCTTTGAAGACTATAGGGCCAAAGGAAATATCCTCCGATAACAAAGACAAAGAAGCTTTCTGAGAAACTTCTTTGTGTTCTCTGAAATCATCTCACAGAGTTACAGCTTTCCCCTCAAGAAGCCTTTCGCTAAGACAGTTCTTGTGGAATTGGCAAAGTGATATTTGGAAGCCCATAGAGGTCTATTGTGAAAAAGGAAATATCCTCAGATGAAATTTGGAAAGAAGCTTCCTGAGAAACTGCTTAGTGTTCTGTTAATTCATCTCACAGAGTTACATCTGCATTTCGTGGATCTCTTTGCTAGCCTTTTTTCTGTGAAATCTGAGAACAGATATTTCTCATCTTTTTGAAGACTATAGGGGCAAAGGAAATATCCTCCGATAACAAAGAGAAAGAAGCTTTCTGAGAAACTTCTTTGTGTTCTGTGAAATCATCTCACAGAGTTACAGCTTTCCCATCAAGAAGCCTTTCGCTAAGACAGTTCTTGTGGAATTGGCAAAGTGATATTTGGAAGCCCATAGTGGGCTATGGTGACAAAGGAATTATCCTCAGATGAAATCTGGAAAGAAGCTTCCTGAGAAACTGCTTAGTGTTCTGTAAATTCATCTCACAGAGTTACATCTGTATTTCGTGGATCTCTTTGCTAGCCTTATTTCTGTGGAATCTGAGAACAGATATTTCGGATCCCTTTGAAGACTATAGGGCCAAAGGAAATATCCTCTGATAACAAAGAGAAAGAAGCTTTCTGAGAAACTTCTTTGTGTTCTGTGAAATCATCTCACAGAGTTACAGCTTTCCCCTCAAGAAGCCTTTCGCTAAGACAGTTCTTGTTGAATTCGCAAAGTGATATTTGGAAGCCCATAGAGGGCTATGGTGAAAAAGGAAATATCCTCAGATGAAATCTGGAATGAAACTTCCTCAGAAACTGCTTAGTGTTCTGTTAATTCATCTCACAGAGTTACATCTGTATTTCGTGGATCTCTTGGCTAGCCTTATTTCTGTGGAATCTGAGAACAGATATTTCGGATCCCTTTGAAGACTATAGGGCCAAAGGAAATATCCTCCGATAACCAAGAGAAAGAAGCTTTCTGAGAAACTTCTTTGTGTTCTATGAAATCATCTCACAGAGTTACAGCTTTCCCCTCAAGAAGCCTTTCGCTAAGACAGTTCTTATGGAATTGGCAAAGTGATATTTGGAAGCCCATAGTGGGCTATGGTGACAAAGGAAATATCCTCAGATGAAATCTGGAAAGAAGCTTCCTGAGAAACTGCTTAGTGTTCTGTTAATTCATCTCACTGAGTTACATCTGTATTTCGTGGATCTCTTTGCTAGCCTTATTTCTGTGGAATCTGAGAACAGATATTTCGGAACCCTTTGAAGACTATACGGCCAAAGGATATATCCTCTGATAACAAAGAGAAAGAAGCTTTCTGAGAAACTTCTTTGTGTTCTGTGAAATCATCTCACAGAGTTACAGCTTTCCCCTCAAGACGTCTTTCGCTACGACAGTTCTTATGGAATTGGAAAAGTGATATTTGGAAGCCCATAGAGGGCTATGGTGAAAATGGAAATATCCTCAGATGAAATCTGGAAAGAAGCTTCCTGAGAAACTACTTAGTGTTCTGTAAATTCATCTCACAGTGTTACATCTGTATTTCGTGGATCTTTTTGCTAGCCTTATTTCTGTGGAATCTGAGAACTGATATTTCGGATCCCTTTGAAGACTATAGGGCCAAAGGAAATATCCTCTGATAACAAAGAGAAAGAAGCTTTCCTAGAAACTTCTTTGTGTTCTGTGAAATCATCTCACAGAGTTACAGCTTTCCCCTCAAGAAGCCTTTCGCTAAGACAGTTCTTGTGGAATTGGCAAAGTGATATTTGGAAGCCCATAGAGGGCTATGGTGAAAAAGGAAATATCCTCAGATAAAATCTAGAAAGAACCTTCCTGAGACACTGCTTAGTGCTCTGTTAATTCATCTCACAGAGTTACATCTGTATTTCGTGGATCTCTTTGCTAGCCTTATTTCTGTGGAATCTGAGAACAGATATTTCGGATCCCTTTGAAGAGTATAGGGCCAAAGGTAATATCCTCCGATAACAAAGAGAATGAAGGTTTCTGAGAAACTTCCTTGTGTTCTGTGAAATCATCTCACAGAGTTACAGCTTTCCCCTCAAGAAGCCTTTCGCTAAGACAGTTCTTGTGGAATTGGCAAAGTGATATTTGGAAGCCCAAAGAGGGCTATGGTGAAAAAGGAAATATCCTCAGATGAAATCTGGAAAGAAGCTTCCTGAGAAACTGCTCAGCGTTCGGTTAATTCATCTCATAGAGTTACATCTGTATTTCGTGGATATCTTTGCTAGCCTTAATTCTGTGGAATCTGAGAACAGATATTTCGGATCCCTTTGAAGACTATAGGGCCCAAGGAAATATCCTCCGATAACCAAGAGAAAGAAGCTTTCCGAGAAACTTCTTTGTGTTCTGTGAAATCATCTCACAGAGTTACAGCTTTCCCCTCAAGAAGCCTTTCGCTAAGACAGTTCTTGTGGAATTGGCAAAGTGATATTTGGAAGCTCATAGTGGGCTATGGTGACAAAGGAAATATCCTCTGTTGAAATCTGGAAAGAAGCTTCCTGAGAAACTGCTCAGTGTTCTGTAAATTCATCTCACAGAGTTACATCTGTATTTCTTGGATCTCTTTGCTAGCCTTATTTCTGTGGAATCTGAGAACAGATATTTCGGATCCCTTTGAAGACTATAGGGCCAAAGGAAATATCCTCCAATAACAAAGAGAACGAAGCTTTCTGAGAAACTTCTTTGTGTTCTGTGAAATCATCTCACAGAGTTACAGCTTATCCCTCAAGAAGCCTTTCGCTAAGACAGTTCCTGTGGAATTGGCAAAGTGATATTTGGAAGCCCATAGAGGGCTATGGTGAAAAAGGAAATATCCTCAGATGAAATCTGGAAAGAAGCTTCCTGAGAAACTGCTTAGTGTTCTGTTAATTCATCTCACAGAGTTACATCTGTATTTCGTGGATCTCTTTGCTAGCCTTATTTCTGTGGAATCTGAGAACAGATATTTCGGATCCCTTTGAAGACTATAGGGCCAAAGGAAATATCCTCCGATAACAAAGAGAAAGAAGCTTTTTGAGAAACTTCTTTGTGTTCTGTGAAATCTTCTCACAGAGTTACAGCTTTCCCCTCAAGAAGCCTTTCGCTAAGACAGTTCTTGTGGAATTGGCAAAGTGATATTTAGAAGCCCATAGTGGGCTATGGTGACAAAGGAAATATCCTCAGATGAAATCTGGAAAGAAGCTTCCTGAGAAACTGCTTAGTGTTCTGTTAATTCATCTCACAGAGTTACATCTGTATTTCGTGGATCTCTTAGCTAGCCTTATTTCTGTGAAATCTGAGAACAGATATTTCGGTTCCCTTTGAAGACTATAGGGCCAAAGAAAATATCCTCCGATAACAAAGAGAAAGAAGCTTTCTGAGAAACTTCTTTGTGTTCTGTGAAATCATCTCACAGAGTTACAGCTTTCCCCTCAAGAAGCCTTTCGCTAAGACAGTTCTTGTGGAATTGGCAAAGTGATATTTGGAAGCCCATAGTGGGCTATGGTGACAAAGGAAATATCCTCAGATGAAATCTGGAAAGAAGCTTCCTGAGAAACTGCTTAGTGTTCTGTTAATTCATCTCACAGAGTTACATCTGTATTTCGTGGATCTCTTTGCTAGCCTTATTTCTGTGGAATCTGAGAACAGATATTTCGGATCCCTTTGAAGACTATAGGGCCAAAGGAAATATCCTCTGATAACAAAGAGAAAGAAGCTTTCTGAGAAACTTCTTTGTGTTCTGTGAAATCATCTCACAGAGTTACAGCTTTCCCTTCAAGAAGCCTTTCGCTAAGACAGTTCTTGTGGAATAGGCAAAGTGATATTTGGAAGCCCATAGAGGGCTACGGTGAAAAAGGAAATATCCTCTGATGAAATCTGGAAAGGAGCTTCCTGAGAAACTGCTTAGTGTTCTGTTAATTCATCTCACTGTGTTACATCTGTATTTCGTGGATCTCTTTGCTAGCCTTATTTCTGTGGATTCTGAGAACAGATATTTCGGATACCTTTGAAGACTATAGGGCCAAAGGAAATATCCTCTGATAACAAAGAGAAAGAAGCTTTTGAGAAACTTCTTTGTGTTCCGTGAAATCATCTCACAGAGTTACAGCTTTCCCCTCAAGAAGCCTTTCGCTAAGACAGTTTTTGTGGTATTGGCAAAGTGATATATGGAAGCCCATAGAGGGCTATGGTGAAAAAGGAAATATCCTCAGATGAAATCTAGAAAGAAGCTTCCTGGGAAACTGCTTAGTCCTCTGTTAATTCATCTCACAGTGTTACATCTGTATTTCGTGGATCTCTTTGCTAGCCTTATTTCTGTGGAATCTGAGAACAGATATTTCGGATCCCTTTGAAGACTATAGGGCCAAAGGAAATATCCTCCGACAACAAAGAGAATGAAGGTTTCTGAGAAACTTCCTTGAGTTCTGTGAAATCATCTCACAGAGTTACAGCTTTCCCCTCAAGAAGCCTTTCGCTAAGACTGTTCTTGTGGAATTGGCAAAGTGATATTTGGAAGCCCATAGAGGGCTATTGTGAAAAAGGAAATATCCTCAGATGAAATCTGGAAAGAAGCTTCCTGAGAAACTGCTAAGTGTTCTGTTAATTCATCTCACAGAGTTACATCTGTATTTCGTGGATCTCTTTCCTAGCCTTATTTCTGTGGAATCTGAGAACAGATATTTCGGATCCCTTTGAAGACTATAGGGCCAAAGGAAATATCCTCCGGTAACAAAGAGAAAGAAGCTATCTGAGAAACTTCTTTGTGTTCTGTAAAATCATCTCACAGAGTTACAGCTTTAACCTCAAGAAGCCTTTTGCTAAGACAGTTCTTGTGGAATTGGCAAAGTGATATTTGGAAGCCCATAGAGGGCTGTTGTGAAAAAGGAAATATCCTCAGATGAAATCTGGAAAGAAGCTTCCTGAGAAACTGCTTAGTGTTCTGTTAATTCATCTCACAGAGTTACATCTGTATTTCGTGGATCTCTTTGCTAGCCTTATTTCTGTGGCATCTGAGAACAGATATTTCAGATCCCTTTGGAGACTATAGGGCCAAAGGAAATATCCTCCGATAACAAAGAGAAAGAAGCTTTCTGAGAATATTCTTTGTGTTCTGTGAAATCATCTCACAGAGTTACAGCTTTCCCCTCAAGAAGCCTTTCGCTAAGACAGTTCTTGTGGAATTGGCAAAGTCATATTTGGAAGCCCGTAGAGGGCTATGGTGAAAAAGGAAATATCCTCAGATAAAATCTGGAAAGAAGCTTCCTGAGAAACTGCTCTGTGATGTGTGACTTCCACTCACAGAGTTACATCTGTATTTCGTGGATCTCATTGCTAGCCTTATTTCTGTGGAATCTGAGAAGAGATATTTCGCATCCCTTTGAAGACTATAGGGCCAAAGGAAATATCCTCCGATAAAAAAGAGAAAGAAGCTTTCTGAGAAACTTCTTTGTGTTCTGTGAAATCATCTCACAGAGTTACAGCTTTCCCCTCAAGAAGCCTTTCGTTAAGACAGTTCTTGTGGAATTCTCAACGTGATATTTGGATGCCCATAGAGGGCTATGGTGAAAAAGGAAATATCCTCAGATGAAATCTGGAAAGAAGCTTCCTGAGAAACTGCTTAGTGTTCTGTAAATTCATCTCACAGAGTTACATCTGTATTTCGTGGATCTCTTTGCTAGCTTTATTTCTGTGGAATCTGAGAACAGATATTTCTCATCTTTTTGAAGACTATAGGGCCAAAGGAAATATCCTCCGATGACAAAGAGAAAAAGCTTTCTGAGAAACTTCTTTGTGTTCTGTGAAATCATTTCACAGAGTTACAGCTTTCCCCTCAAGAAGCCTTTCGCTAAGACACTTCTTGTGGAATTGGCAAAGTGATATTTGGAAGCCCATAGAGGGCTTTGGTGAAAAAGGAAATATCCTCAGATGAAATCTGGAAAGAAGCTTCCTGAGAAACTGCTTAGTGTTCTGTAAATTCATCTCACAGTGTTACATCTGTATTTCGTGGATCTCTTTGCTAGCCTTAATTCTGTGGAATCCGAGAACAGATATTTCGAATCCCTTCGAAGACTATAGGGCCCAAGGAAATATCCTCCGATAACCAAGAGAAAAAAGCTTTCTGAGAAACTTCTTTGTGTTCTGTGAAATAATCTCGCAGAGTTACAGCTTTCCCCTCAAGAAGCCTTTCGCTAAGACAGTTCTTGTGGAATTGGCAAAGTGATATTTGGAAGCCCATAGAGGGCTACGGTGAAAAATGAAATATCCTCAGTTGAAATCTAGAAAGAAGCTTCCTGGGAAACTGCTTAGTCCTCTGTTAATTCATCTCACAGTGTTACATCTGTATTTCGTGGATCTCTTTGCTAGCCTTATTTCTGTGGAATCTGAGAACAGATATTTCGGATCCCTTTGAAGACTATAGGGCCAAAGGAAATATCCTCCGATAACAAAGAGAATGAAGGTTTCTGAGAAACTTCCTTGAGTTCTGTGAAATCATCTCACAGAGTTACAGCTTTCCCCTCAAGAAGCCTTTCGCTAAGACTGTTCTTGTGGAATTGGCAAAGTGATATTTGGAAGCCCATAGAGGGCTATTGTGAAAAAGGAAATATCCTCAGATGAAATCTGGAAAGAAGCTTCCTGAGAAACTGCTAAGTGTTCTGTTAATTCATCTCACAGAGTTACATCTGTATTTCGTGGATCTCTTTCCTAGCCTTATTTCTGTGGAATCTGAGAACAGATATTTCGGATCCCTTTGAAGACTATAGGGCCAAAGGAAATATCCTCCGGTAACAAAGAGAAAGAAGCTATCTGAGAAACTTCTTTGTGTTCTGTAAAATCATCTCACAGAGTTACAGCTTTAACCTCAAGAAGCCTTTTGCTAAGACAGTTCTTGTGGAATTGGCAAAGTGATATTTGGAAGCCCATAGAGGGCTGTTGTGAAAAAGGAAATATCCTCAGATGAAATCTGGAAAGAAGCTTCCTGAGAAACTGCTTAGTGTTCTTTTAATTCATCTCACAGAGTTACATCTGTATTTCGTGGATCTCTTTGCTAGCCTTATTTCTGTGGCATCTGAGAACAGATATTTCAGATCCCTTTGGAGACTATAGGGCCAAAGGAAATATCCTCCGATAACAAAGAGAAAGAAGCTTTCTGAGAATATTCTTTGTGTTCTGTGAAATCATCTCACAGAGTTACAGCTTTCCCCTCAAGAAGCCTTTCGCTAAGACAGTTCTTGTGGAATTGGCAAAGTCATATTTGGAAGCCCGTAGAGGGCTATGGTGAAAAAGGAAATATCCTCAGATAAAATCTGGAAAGAAGCTTCCTGAGAAACTGCTCTGTGATGTGTGACTTCCACTCACAGAGTTACATCTGTATTTCGTGGATCTCATTGCTAGCCTTATTTCTGTGGAATCTGAGAAGAGATATTTCGCATCCCTTTGAAGACTATAGGGCCAAAGGAAATATCCTCCGATAAAAAAGAGAAAGAAGCTTTCTGAGAAACTTCTTTGTGTTCTGTGAAATCATCTCACAGAGTTACAGCTTTCCCCTCAAGAAGCCTTTCGTTAAGACAGTTCTTGTGGAATTCTCAACGTGATATTTGGATGCCCATAGAGGGCTATGGTGAAAAAGGAAATATCCTCAGATGAAATCTGGAAAGAAGCTTCCTGAGAAACTGCTTAGTGTTCTGTAAATTCATCTCACAGAGTTACATCTGTATTTCGTGGATCTCTTTGCTAGCTTTATTTCTGTGGAATCTGAGAACAGATATTTCTCATCTTTTTGAAGACTATAGGGCCAAAGGAAATATCCTCCGATGACAAAGAGAAAAAGCTTTCTGAGAAACTTCTTTGTGTTCTGTGAAATCATTTCACAGAGTTACAGCTTTCCCCTCAAGAAGCCTTTCGCTAAGACACTTCTTGTGGAATTGGCAAAGTGATATTTGGAAGCCCATAGAGGGCTTTGGTGAAAAAGGAAATATCCTCAGATGAAATCTGGAAAGAAGCTTCCTGAGAAACTGCTTAGTGTTCTGTAAATTCATCTCACAATGTTACATCTGTATTTCGTGGATCTCTTTGCTAGCCTTAATTCTGTGGAATCCGAGAACAGATATTTCGAATCCCTTCGAAGACTATAGGGCCCAAGGAAATATCCTCCGATAACCAAGAGAAAAAAGCTTTCTGAGAAACTTCTTTGTGTTCTGTGAAATAATCTCGCAGAGTTACAGCTTTCCCCTCAAGAAGCCTTTCGCTAAGACAGTTCTTGTGGAATTGGCAAAGTGATATTTGGAAGCCCATAGAGGGCTACGGTGAAAAATGAAATATCCTCAGTTGAAATCTAGAAAGAAGCTTCCTGAGAAACTGCTTAGTGCTCTGTTAATTCATCTCACAGAGTTACATCTGTATTTGGAGGATCTCTTTGCTAGCCTTATTTCTGTGGAATCTGAGAACAGATATTTCGGATCCCTTTGAAGACTATAGGTCCAAAGGAAGTATCCTCCGATAACAAAGAGAATGAAGGTTTCTGAGAAACTTCCTTGTGTTCTGTGAAATCATCTCACAGAGTTAAAGCTTTCCCCTCAAGAAGCCTTTCGCTAAGACAGTTCTTGTGGAATTGGCAAAGTGATATTTGGAAGCCCATAGAGGGCTATGGTGAAAAAGGAAATATCCTCAGATGAAATCTGGAAAGAAGCTTCCTGAGAAACTGCTTAGTGTTCTGTTAATTCATCTCACAGAGTTACATCTGTATTTCGTGGATCTCTTTGCTAGCCTTATTTCTGTGGAATCTGAGAACATATATTTCGGATCCCTTTGAAGACTATAGGGCCAAAGGAAATATCCTCCGATAACAAAGAGAAAGAAGCTTTCTGAGAAACTTCTTTGTGTTCTGTGAAATCATCTCACAGAGTTGCAGCTTTCCCCTCAAGAAGCCTTTCGCTAAGACAGTTCTTGTGGAATTGGCAAAGTGATATTTGGAAGCCCATAGTGGGCTATGGTGACAAAGGAAATATCCTCAAGTGAAATCTGGAAAGAAGCTTCCTGAGAAACTGCTTAGTGTTCTGTTAATTCATCTCACAGTGTTACATCAGTATTTCGTGGATCTCTTTGCTAGCCTTATTTCTGTGGAATCTGAGAACAGATATTACGGATCCCTTTGAAGACTATAGGGCCAAAGGAAATATCCTCTGATAACAAAGAGAAAGAAGCATTCTGAGAAACTTCTTTGAGTTCTGTGAAATCATTTCACAGAGTTACAGCTTTCCCCTCAAGAAGCCTTTCGCTAAGACAGTTCTTGTGGAATTAGCAAAGTGATATTTGGAAGCCCATAGAGGGCTATGGTGAAAAAGGAAATATCCTCAGATGAAATCTAGAAAGAAGCTTCCTGAGAAACTGCTTATTGCTCTGTTAATTCATCTCACAGAGTTACATCTGTATTTCGTGGATCTCTTTCCTAGCCTTATTTCTGTGGAATCTGAGAACAGATATTTCGGATCCCTTTGAAGACTATAGGGCCAAAGGAAATATCCTCTGGTAACAAAGAGAAAGAAGCTATCTGAGAAACTTCTTTGTGTTCTGTAAAATCATCTCACAGAGTTACAGCTTTAACCTCAAGAAGCCTTTTGCTAAGACAGTTCTTGTGGAATTGGCAAAGTGATATTTGGAAGCCCATAGAGGGCTGTTGTGAAAAAGGAAATATCCTCAGATGAAATCTGGAAAGAAGCTTCCTGAGAAACTGCTTAGTGTTCTGTTAATTCATCTCACAGAGTTACATCTGTATTTCGTGGATCTCTTTGCTTGCCTTATTTCTCTGGAATCTGAGAACAGATATTTCGGATCCCTTTGAAGACTCTAGGGGAAAGGAAATATCCTCCGATAACAAAGAGAAAGAAGCTTTCTGAGAAACTTCTTTGTGTTCTGTGAAATCATCTCACAGAGTTACAGCTTTCCCCTCAAGAAGCCTTTCGCTAAGACAGTTCTTGTGGAATTGGCAAAGTGATATTTGGAAGCCCATAGAGGGCTATGGTGAAAAAGGAAATATCCTCAGATGAAATCTGGAAAGAAGCTTCCGGAGAAACTGCTTAGTCTTCTGGTAATTCATCTCACAGAGTTACATCTGTATTTCGTGGATCTCTTTGCTAGCCTTATTTCTGTGGCATCTGAGAACAGATATTTCAGATCCCTTTGGAGACTATACGGCCAAAGGAAATATCCTCCGATAACAAAGAGAAAGAAGCTTTCTGAGAAACTTCTTTGTGTTCTGTGAAATCATCTCACAGAGTTACAGCTTTCCCCTCAAGAAGCCTTTCGCTAAGACAGTTCTTGTGGAATTGGCAAAGTCATATTTGGAAGCCCGTAGAGGGCTAAGGTGAAAAAGGAAATATCCTCAGATAAAATCTGGAAAGAAGCTTCCTGAGAAACTGCTCTGTGATGTGTGACTTCCACTCACAGAGTTACATCTGTATTTCGTGGATCTCATTGCTAGCCTTATTTCTGTGGAATCTGAGAAGAGATATTTCGGATCCCTTTGAAGACTATAGGGCCAAAGGAAATATCCTCCGATAAAAAAGAGAAAGAAGCTTTCTGAGAAACTTCTTTGTGTTCTGTGAAATCATCTCACAGAGTTACAGCTTTCCCCTCAAGAAGCCTTTCGTTAAGACAGTTCTTGTGGAATTCTCAACGTGATATTTGGATGCCCATAGAGGGCTATGGTGAAAAAGGAAATATCCTCAGATGAAATCTGGAAAGAAGCTTCCTGAGAAACTGCTTAGTGTTCTGTAAATTCATCTCACAGAGTTACATCTGTATTTCGTGGATCTCTTTGCTAGCTTTATTTCTGTGGAATCTGAGAACAGATATTTCTCATCTTTTTGAAGACTATAGGGCCAAAGGAAATATCCTCCGATGACAAAGAGAAAAAGCTTTCTGAGAAACTTCTTTGTGTTCTGTGAAATCATTTCACAGAGTTACAGCTTTCCCCTCAAGAAGCCTTTCGCTAAGACACTTCTTGTGGAATTGGCAAAGTGATATTTGGAAGCCCATAGAGGGCTTTGGTGAAAAAGGAAATATCCTCAGATGAAATCTGGAAAGAAGCTTCCTGAGAAACTGCTTAGTGTTCTGTAAATTCATCTCACAGTGTTACATCTGTATTTCGTGGATCTCTTTGCTAGCCTTAATTCTGTGGAATCCGAGAACAGATATTTCGAATCCCTTTGAAGACTATAGGGCCCAAGGAAATATCCTCCGATAACCAAGAGAAAGAAGCTTTCTGAGAAACTTCTTTGTGTTCTGTGAAATAATCTCGCAGAGTTACAGCTTTCCCCTCAAGAAGCCTTTCGCTAAGAGAGTTCTTGTGGAATTGGCAAAGTGATATTTGGAAGCCCATAGAGGGCTATGGTGAAAAAGGAAATATCCTCAGTTGAAATCTAGAAAGAAGCTTCCTGAGAAACTGCTTAGTGCTCTGTTAATTCATCTCACAGAGTTACATCTGTATTTCGAGGATCTCTTTGCTAGCCTTATTTCTGTGGAATCTGAGAACAGATATTTCGGATCCCTTTGAAGACTATAGGTCCAAAGGAAGTATCCTCCGATAACAAAGAGAATGAAGGTTTCTGAGAAACTTCCTTGTGTTCTGTGAAATCATCTCACAGAGTTAAAGCTTTCCCCTCAAGAAGCCTTTCGCTAAGACAGTTCTTGTGGAATTGGCAAAGTGATATTTGGAAGCCCATAGAGGGCTATGGTGAAAAAGGAAATATCCTCAGATGAAATCTGGAAAGAAGCTTCCTGAGAAACTGCTTAGTGTTCTGTTAATTCATCTCACAGAGTTACATCTGTATTTCGTGGATCTCTTTGCTAGCCTTATTTCTGTGGAATCTGAGAACATATATTTCGGATCCCTTTGAAGACTATAGGGCCAAAGGAAATATCCTCCGATAACAAAGAGAAAGAAGCTTTCTGAGAAACTTCTTTGTGTTCTGTGAAATCATCTCACAGAGTTGCAGCTTTCCCCTCAAGAAGCCTTTCGCTAAGACACTTCTTGTGGAATTGGCAAAGTGATATTTGGAAGCCCATAGTGGGCTATGGTGACAAAGGAAATATCCTCAAGTGAAATCTGGAAAGAAGCTTCCTGAGAAACTGCTTAGTGTTCTGTTAATTCATCTCACAGAGTTACGTCTGTATTTCGTGGATCTCTTTGCTAGCCTTATTTCTGTGGAATCTGAGAACAGATATTTCGGATCCCTTTGAAGACTATAGGGCCAAAGGAAATATCCTCTGATAACAAAGAGAAAGAAGCTTTCTGAGAAACTTCTTTGTGTTCTGTGAAATCATCTCACAGAGTTACAGCTTTCCCCTCAAGAAGTCTTTCGCTAAGACAGTTCTTGTGGAATTGGCAAAGTGATATTTGGAAGCCCATAGAGGGCTATGGTGAAAAAGGAAATATCCTCGGATGAAATCTGGAAAGAAGCTTCCTGAGAAACTGCTTAGTGTTCTGTTAATTCATCTCACAGTGTTACATCTGTATTTCGTGGATCTCTTTGCTAGCCTTATTTCTGTGGAATCTGAGAACAGATATTACGGATCCCTTTGAAGACTATAGGGCCAAAGGAAATATCCTCTGATAACAAAGAGAAAGAAGCATTCTGAGAAACTTCTTTGAGTTCTGTGAAATCATTTCACAGAGTTACAGCTTTCCCCTCAAGAAGCCTTTCCCTAAGACAGTTCTTGTGGAATTGGCAAGGTGATATTTGGAAGCCCATAGAGGGCTATGGTGAAAAAGGAAATATCCTCAGATGAAATCTAGAAAGAAGCTTCCTGAGAAACTGCTTATTGCTCTGTTAATTCATCTCACAGAGTTACATCTGTATTTCGTGGATCTCTTTGCTAGCCTTATTTCTGTGGAATCTGAGAACAGATATTTCGGATCCCTTTGAAGACTATAGGGCCAAAGGAAATATCCTCCGATAACAAAGAGAATGAAGGTTTATGAGAAACTTCCTTGTGTTCTGTGAAATCATCTCACAGAGTTACAGCTATCCCCTCAAGAAGCCTTTCGCTAAGACAGTTCTTGTGGAATTGGCAAAGTGATATTTGGAAGCCCATAGAGGGCTATTGTGAAAAAGGAAATATCCTCAGATGAAATCTGGAAAGAAGCTTCCTGAGAAACTGCTTAGTGTTCTATTAATTCATCTCACAGAGTTACATCTGTATTTCGTGGATCTCTTTGCTTGCCTTATTTCTCTGGAATCTGAGAACAGATGATTCGGATCCCTTTGAAAACTGTAGGGCCAAAGGAATTATCCTCCGATAACAAAGAGAAAGAAGCTTTCTGAGAAACTTCTTTGTGTTCTGTGAAATCATCTCACAGAGTTACAGCTTCCCCCTCAAGAAGCCTTTTGTTAAGACAGTTCTTGTGGAATTGTCAAAGTGATATTTGGAAGCCCATAGAGGGCTATGGTGTAAAAAGTAATATCCTCAGATGAAATCTGGAAAGAAGCTTTCTGAGAAACAGCTTAGTGTTCTGTTAATTCATCTCACGGAGTTACATCTGTATTTTGTGGATTTCCTTGCTAGCCTTATTTCTGTGGAATCTGAGAACAGATATTTCGGATTCCTTTGAAGACTATAGGGCCAAAGGAAATATCCTCCGATAACAAAGTGAAAGAAGGTTTCTGAGATACTTCTTTGTGTTCTGTGAAATCATCTCACAGAGTTACAACTTTCCCCTCAAGAAGCCTTTCGCTAAGACAGTTCTTGTGGAATTGGCAAAGTGATATTTGGAAGCCCATAGAGGGCTGTTGTGAAAAAGGAAATATCCTCAGATGAAATCTGGAAAGAAGCTTCCTGAGAAACTGCTTAGTGTTCTGTTAATTCATCTCACAGAGTTACATCTGTATTTCGTGGATCTCTTTGCTTGCCTTATTTCTCTGGAATCTGAGAACAGATGATTCGGATCCCTTTGAAGACTGTAGGGCCAAAGGAATTATGCTCCGATAACAAAGAGAAAGAAGCTTTCTGAGAAACTTCTTTGTGTTCTGTGAAATCATCTCACAGAGTTACAGCTTCCCCCTCAAGAAGCCTTTTGCTAAGACAGTTCTTGTGGAATTGTCAAAGTGATATTTGGAAGCCCATAGAGGGCTATGGTGTAAAAAGTAATATCCTCAGATGAAATCTGGAAAGAAGCTTTCTGAGAAACAGCTTAGTGTTCTGTTAATTCATCTCACAGAGTTACATCTGTATTTCGTGGATTTCCTTGCTAGCCTTATTTCTGTGGAATCTGAGAACAGATATTTCGGATCCCTCTGAAGACTATAGGGCCAAAGGAAATATCCTCCGATAACAAAGAGAAAGAAGCTTTCTGAGAAACTTCTTTGTGTTCTGTGAAAGCATCTCACAGAGTTACAACTTTCCCCTCAAGAAGCCTTTCGCTAAGACAGTTCTTGTGGAATTGGCAAAGTGATATTTGGAAGCCCATAGAGGGCTGTTGTGAAAAAGGAAATATCCTCAGATGAAATCTGGAAAGAAGCTTCCTGAGAAACTGCTTAGTGTTCTGTTAATTCATCTCACAGAGTTACATCTGTATTTCGTGGATCTCTTTGCTTGCCTTATTTCTCTGGAATCTAAGAACAGATGATTCGGATCCCTTTGAAGACTGTAGGGCCAAAGGAATTATCCTCCGATAACAAAGAGAAAGAAGCTTTCTGAGAAACTTCTTTGTGTTCTGTGAAATCATCTCACAGCGTTACAGCTTTCCCCTCAAGAAGCCTTTCGCTAAGACAGTTCTTGTGGAATTGGCAAAGTGATATTTGGAAGCCCATAGAGGGCTATGGTGAAAAAGGAAATATCCTCAGATGAAATCTGGAAAGAAGCTTCCTGAGTAACTGCTCAGTGTTCTGTTAATTCATCTCACAGAGTTACATCTGTATTTCGTGGATCTCTTTGCGAGCCTTATTTCTGTGGAATCTGAGAACAGATATTTCGGATCCCTTTGAAGACTCTAGGGGAAAGGAAATATCCTCCGATAACAAAGAGAAAGAAGCTTTCTGAGAAACTTCTTTGTGTTCTGTGAAATCATCTCACAGAGTTACAGCTTTCCCCTCAAGAAGCCTTTCGCTAAGACAGTTCTTGTGGAATTGGCAAAGTGATATTTGGAAGCCCATAGAGGGCTATGGTGAAAAAGGAAATATCCTCAGATGAAATCTGGAAAGAAGCTTCCGGAGAAACTGCTTAGTCTTCTGGTAATTCATGTCACAGAGTTACATCTGTATTTCGTGGATCTCTTTGCTAGCCTTATTTCTGTGGCATCTGAGAACAGATATTTCAGATCCCTTTGGAGACTATAGGGCCAAAGGAAATATCCTCCGATAACAAAGAGAAAGAAGCTTTCTGAGAAACTTCTTTGTGTTCTCTGAAATCATCTCACAGAGTTACAGCTTTCCCCTCAAGAAGCCTTTCGCTAAGACAGTTCTTGTGGAATTGGCAAAGTGATATTTGGAAGCCCATAGAGGTCTATTGTGAAAAAGGAAATATCCTCAGATGAAATTTGGAAAGAAGCTTCCTGAGAAACTGCTTAGTGTTCTGTTAATTCATCTCACAGAGTTACATCTGCATTTCGTGGATCTCTTTGCTAGCCTTTTTTCTGTGAAATCTGAGAACAGATATTTCTCATCTTTATGAAGACTATAGGGGCAAAGGAAATATCCTCCGATAACAAAGAGAAAGAAGCTTTCTGAGAAACTTCTTTGTGTTCTGTGAAATCATCTCACAGAGTTACAGCTTTCCCCTCAAGAAGCCTTTCGCTAAGACAGTTCTTGTGGAATTGGCAAAGTGATATTTGGAAGCCCATAGAGGGCTATGGTGAAAAAGGAAATATCCTCAGATGAAATCTGGAAAGAAGCTTCCGGAGAAACTGCTTAGTCTTCTGGTAATTCATGTCACAGAGTTACATCTGTATTTCGTGGATCTCTTTGCTAGCCTTATTTCTGTGGCATCTGAGAACAGATATTTCAGATCCCTTTGGAGACTATAGGGCCAAAGGAAATATCCTCCGATAACAAAGAGAAAGAAGCTTTCTGAGAAACTTCTTTGTGTTCTCTGAAATCATCTCACAGAGTTACAGCTTTCCCCTCAAGAAGCCTTTCGCTAAGACAGTTCTTGTGGAATTGGCAAAGTGATATTTGGAAGCCCATAGAGGTCTATTGTGAAAAAGGAAATATCCTCAGATGAAATTTGGAAAGAAGCTTCCTGAGAAACTGCTTAGTGTTCTGTTAATTCATCTCACAGAGTTACATCTGCATTTCGTGGATCTCTTTGCTAGCCTTTTTTCTGTGAAATCTGAGAACAGATATTTCTCATCTTTATGAAGACTATAGGGGCAAAGGAAATATCCTCCGATAACAAAGAGAAAGAAGCTTTCTGAGAAACTTCTTTGTGTTCTGTGAAATCATCTCACAGAGTTACAGCTTTCCCATCAAGAAGCCTTTCGCTAAGACAGTTCTTGTGGAATTGGCAAAGGGATATTTGGAAGCCCATAGTGGGCTATGGTGACAAAGGAAATATCCTCAGATGAAATCTGGAAAGAAGCTTCCTGAGAAACTGCTTAGTGTTCTGTAAATTCATCTCACAGAGTTACATCTGTATTTCGTGGATCTCTTTGCTAGCCTTATTTCTGTGGAATCTGAGAAGAGATATTTCGGATCCCTTTGAAGACTATAGGGCCAAAGGAAATATCCTCTGATAACAAAGAGAAAGAAGCTTTCTGAGAAACTTCTTTGTGTTCTGTGAAATCATCTCACAGAGTTACAGCTTTCCCCTCAAGAAGCCTTTCGCTAAGACAGTTCTTGTTGAATTCGCAAAGTGATATTTGGAAGCCCATAGAGGGCTATGGTGAAAAAGGAAATATCCTCAGATGAAATCTGGAATGAAACTTCCTCAGAAACTGCTTAGTGTTCTGTTAATTCATCTCACAGAGTTACATCTGTATTTCGTGGATCTCTTGGCTAGCCTTATTTCTGTGGAATCTGAGAACAGATATTTCGGATCCCTTTGAAGACTATAGGGCCAAAGGAAATATCCTCCGATAACCAAGAGAAAGAAGCTTTCTGAGAAACTTCTTTGTGTTCTATGAAATCATCTCACAGAGTTACAGCTTTCCCCTCAAGAAGCCTTTCGCTAAGACAGTTCTTGTGGAATTGGCAAAGTGATATTTGGAAGCCCATAGAGGGCTATGGTGAAAAAGGAAATATCCTCAGATGAAATCTGGAAAGAAGCTTCCTGAGAAACTGCTTAGTGTTCTGTTAATTCATCTCACAGAGTTACATCTGTATTTCGTGGATCTCTTAGCTAGCCTTATTTCTGTGAAATCTGAGAACAGATATTTCGGTTCCCTTTGAAGACTATAGGGCCAAAGAAAATATCCTCCGATAACAAAGAGAAAGAAGCTTTCTGAGAAACTTCTTTGTGTTCTGTGAAATCATCTCACAGAGTTACAGCTTTCCCCTCAAGAAGCCTTTCGCTAAGACAGTTCTTGTGGAATTGGCAAAGTGATATTTGGAAGCCCATAGTGGGCTATGGTGACAAAGGAAATATCCTCAGATGAAATCTGGAAAGAAGCTTCCTGAGAAACTGCTTAGTGTTCTGTTAATTCATCTCACAGAGTTACATCTGTATTTCGTGGATCTCTTTGCTAGCCTTATTTCTGTGGAATCTGAGAACAGATATTTCGGATCCCTTTGAAGACTATAGGGCCAAAGGAAATATCCTCTGATAACAAAGAGAAAGAAGCTTTCTGAGAAACTTCTTTGTGTTCTGTGAAATCATCTCACAGAGTTACAGCTTTCCCTTCAAGAAGCCTTTCGCTAAGACAGTTCTTGTGGAATAGGCAAAGTGATATTTGGAAGCCCATAGAGGGCTACGGTGAAAAAGGAAATATCCTCTGATGAAATCTGGAAAGGAGCTTCCTGAGAAACTGCTTAGTGTTCTGTTAATTCATCTCTCTGTGTTACATCTGTATTTCGTGGATCTCTTTGCTAGCCTTATTTCTGTGGATTCTGAGAACAGATATTTCGGATACCTTTGAAGACTATAGGGCCAAAGGAAATATCCTCTGATAACAAAGAGAAAGAAGCTTTTGAGAAACTTCTTTGTGTTCCGTGAAATCATCTCACAGAGTTACAGCTTTCCCCTCAAGAAGCCTTTCGCTAAGACAGTTTTTGTGGTATTGGCAAAGTGATATATGGAAGCCCATAGAGGGCTATGGTGAAAAAGGAAATATCCTCAGATGAAATCTAGAAAGAAGCTTCCTGGGAAACTGCTTAGTCCTCTGTTAATTCATCTCACAGTGTTACATCTGTATTTCGTGGATCTCTTTGCTAGCCTTATTTCTGTGGAATCTGAGAACAGATATTTCGGATCCCTTTGAAGACTATAGGGCCAAAGGAAATATCCTCCGATAACAAAGAGAATGAAGGTTTCTGAGAAACTTCCTTGAGTTCTGTGAAATCATCTCACAGAGTTACAGCTTTCCCCTCAAGAAGCCTTTCGCTAAGACTGTTCTTGTGGAATTGGCAAAGTGATATTTGGAAGCCCATAGAGGGCTATTGTGAAAAAGGAAATATCCTCAGATGAAATCTGGAAAGAAGCTTCCTGAGAAACTGCTAAGTGTTCTGTTAATTCATCTCACAGAGTTATATCTGTATTTCGTGGATCTCTTTCCTAGCCTTATTTCTGTGGAATCTGAGAACAGATATTTCGGATCCCTTTGAAGACTATAGGGCCAAAGGAAATATCCTCCGGTAACAAAGAGAAAGAAGCTATCTGAGAAACTTCTTTGTGTTCTGTAAAATCATCTCACAGAGTTACAGCTTTAACCTCAAGAAGCCTTTTGCTAAGACAGTTCTTGTGGAATTGGCAAAGTGATATTTGGAAGCCCATAGAGGGCTGTTGTGAAAAAGGAAATATCCTCAGATGAAATCTGGAAAGAAGCTTCCTGAGAAACTGCTTAGTGTTCTGTTAATTCATCTCACAGAGTTACATCTGTATTTCGTGGATCTCTTTGCTTGCCTTATTTCTCTGGAATCTAAGAACAGATGATTCGGAACCCTTTGAAGACTGTAGGGCCAAAGGAATTATCCTCCGATAACAAAGAGAAAGAAGCTTTCTGAGAAACTTCTTTGTGTTCTGTGAAATCATCTCACAGCGTTACAGCTTTCCCCTCAAGAAGCCTTTCGCTAAGACAGTTCTTGTGGAATTGGCAAAGTGATATTTGGAAGCCCATAGAGGGCTATGGTGAAAAAGGAAATATCCTCAGATGAAATCTGGAAAGAAGCTTCCTGAGTAACTGCTCAGTGTTCTGTTAATTCATCTCACAGAGTTACATCTGTATTTCGTGGATCTCTTTGCGAGCCTTATTTCTGTGGAATCTGAGAAAAGATATTTCGGATCCCTTTGAAGACTCTAGGGGAAAGGAAATATCCTCCGATAACAAAGAGAAAGAAGCTTTCTGAGAAACTTCTTTGTGTTCTGTGAAATCATCTCACAGAGTTACAGCTTTCCCCTCAAGAAGCCTTTCGCTAAGACAGTTCTTGTTGAATTCGCAAAGTGATATTTGGAAGCCCATAGAGGGCTATGGTGAAAAAGGAAATATCCTCAGATGAAATCTGGAAAGAAGCTTCCGGAGAAACTGCTTAGTCTTCTGGTAATTCATCTCACAGAGTTACATCTGTATTTCGTGGATCTCTTTGCTAGCCTTATTTCTGTGGCATCTGAGAACAGATATTTCAGATCCCTTTGGAGACTATAGGGCCAAAGGAAATATCCTCCGATAACAAAGAGAAAGAAGCTTTCTGAGAAACTTCTTTGTGTTCTGTGAAATCATCTCACAGAGTTACAGCTTTCCCCTCAAGAAGCCTTTCGCTAAGACAGTTCTTGTGGAATTGGCAAAGTCATATTTGGAAGCCCGTAGAGGACTATGGTGAAAAAGGAAATATCCTCAGATAAAATCTGGAAAGAAGCTTCCTGAGAAATTGCTCTGTGATGTGTGACTTCCACTCACAGAGTTACATCTGTATTTCGTGGATCTCATTGCTAGCCTTATTTCTGTGGAATCTGAGAAGAGATATTTCGCATCCCTTTGAAGACTATAGGGCCAAAGGAAATATCCTCCGATAAAAAAGAGAAAGAAGCTTTCTGAGAAACTTCTTTGTGTTCTGTGAAATCATCTCACAGAGTTACAGCTTTCCCCTCAAGAAGCCTTTCGTTAAGACAGTTCTTGTGGAATTCTCAACGTGATATTTGGATGCCCATAGAGGGCTATGGTGAAAAAGGAAATATACTCAGATGAAATCTGGAAAGAAGCTTCCTGAGAAACTGCTTAGTGTTCTGTAAATTCATCTCACAGAGTTACATCTGTATTTCGTGGATCTCTTTGCTAGCTTTATTTCTGTGGAATCTGAGAACAGATATTTCTCATCTTTTTGAAGACTATAGGGCCAAAGGAAATATCCTCCGATGACAAAGAGAAAAAGCTTTCTGAGAAACTTCTTTGTGTTCTGTGAAATCATTTCACAGAGTTACAGCTTTCCCCTCAAGAAGCCTTTCGCTAAGACACTTCTTGTGGAATTGGCAAAGTGATATTTGGAAGCCCATAGAGGGCTTTGGTGAAAAAGGAAATATCCTCAGATGAAATCTGGAAAGAAGCTTCCTGAGAAACTGCTTAGTGTTCTGTAAATTCATCTCACAGTGTTACATCTGTATTTCGTGGATCTCTTTGCTAGCCTTAATTCTGTGGAATCCGAGAACAGATATTTCGAATCCCTTCGAAGACTATAGGGCCCAAGGAAATATCCTCCGATAACCAAGAGAAAGAAGCTTTCTGAGAAACTTCTTTGTGTTCTGTGAAATAATCTCGCAGAGTTACAGCTTTCCCCTGAAGAAGCCTTTCGCTAAGACAGTTCTTGTGGAATTGGCAAAGTGATATTTGGAAGCCCATAGAGGGCTACGGTGAAAAAGGAAATATCCTCAGTTGAAATCTAGAAAGAAACTTCCTGAGAAACTGCTTAGTGCTCTGTTAATTCATCTCACAGAGTTACATCTGTATTTCGAGGATCTCTTTGCTAGCCTTATTTCTGTGGAATCTGAGAACAGATATTTCGGATCCCTTTGAAGACTATAGGTCCAAAGGAAGTATCCTCCGATAACAAAGAGAATGAAGGTTTCTGAGAAACTTCCTTGTGTTCTGTGAAATCATCTCACAGAGTTAAAGCTTTCCCCTCAAGAAGCCTTTCGCTAAGACAGTTCTTGTGGAATTGGCAAAGTGATATTTGGAAGCCCATAGAGGGCTATGGTGAAAAAGGAAATATCCTCAGATGAAATCTGGAAAGAAGCTTCCTGAGAAACTGCTTAGTGTTCTGTTAAATCATCTCACAGAGTTACATCTGTATTTCGTGGATCTCTTTGCTAGCCTTATTTCTGTGGAATCTGAGAACATATATTTCGGATCCCTTTGAAGACTATAGGGCCAAAGGAAATATCCTCCGATAAAAAAGAGAAAGAAGCTTTCTGAGAAACTTCTTTGTGTTCTGTGAAATCATCTCACAGAGTTGCAGCTTTCCCCTCAAGAAGCCTTTCGCTAAGACAGTTCTTGTGTAATTGGCAAAGTGATATTTGGAAGCCCATAGTGGGCTATGGTGACAAAGGAAATATCCTCAAGTGAAATCTGGAAAGAAGCTTCCTGAGAAACTGCTTAGTGTTCTGTTAATTCATCTCACAGAGTTACGTCTGTATTTCGTGGATCTCTTTGCTAGCCTTATTTCTGTGGAATCTGAGAACA
Source organism: Macaca nemestrina (assembly GCF_043159975.1). Taxonomy (NCBI): domain Eukaryota; kingdom Metazoa; phylum Chordata; class Mammalia; order Primates; family Cercopithecidae; genus Macaca; species Macaca nemestrina. The sequence goes on along the minus strand of NC_092138.1, from coordinate 99,298,581 downwards.
GATATTTCGGATCCCTTTGAAGACTATAGGGCCAAAGGAAATATCCTCCGATAACAAAGAGAAAGAAGCTTTCTGAGAAACTTCTTTGTGTTCTGTGAAATCATCTCACAGAGTTACAGCTTTCCCCTCAAGAAGTCTTTCGCTAAGACAGTTCTTGTGGAATTGGCAAAGTGATATTTGGAAGCCCATAGAGGGCTATGGTGAAAAAGGAAATATCCTCGGATGAAATCTGGAAAGAAGCTTCCTGAGAAACTGCTTAGTGTTCTGTTAATTCATCTCACAGTGTTACATCTGTATTTCGTGGATCTCTTTGCTAGCCTTATTTCTGTGGAATCTGAGAACAGATATTACGGATCCCTTTGAAGACTATAGGGCCAAAGGAAATATCCTCTGATAACAAAGAGAAAGAAGCATTCTGAGAAACTTCTTTGAGTTCTGTGAAATCATTTCACAGAGTTACAGCTTTCCCTTCAAGAAGCCTTTCGCTAAGACAGATCTTGTCGAATTGGCAAAGTGATATTTGGAAGCCCATAGAGGGCTATGGTGAAAAAGGAAATATCCTCAGATGAAATCTAGAAAGAAGCTTCCTGAGAAACTGCTTATTGCTCTGTTAATTCATCTCACAGAGTTACATCTGTATTTCGTGGATCTCTTTCCTAGCCTTATTTCTGTGGAATCTGAGAACAGATATTTCGGATCCCTTTGAAGACTATAGGGCCAAAGGAAATATCCTCCGGTAACAAAGAGAAAGTAGCTATCTGAGAAACTTCTTTGTGTTCTGTAAAATCATCTCACAGAGTTACAGCTTTAACCTCAAGAAGCCTTTTGCTAAGACAGTTCTTGTGGAATTGGCAAAGTGATATTTGGAAGCCCATAGAGGGCTGTTGTGAAAAAGGAAATATCCTCAGATGAAATCTGGAAAGAAGCTTCCTGAGAAACTGCTTAGTGTTCTGTAAATTCATCTCACAGTGTTACATCTGTATTTCGTGGATCTCTTTGCTAGCCTTAATTCTGTGGAATCCGAGAACAGATATTTCGAATCCCTTCGAAGACTATAGGGCCCAAGGAAATATCCTCCGATAACCAAGAGAAAGAAGCTTTCTGAGAAACTTCTTTGTGTTCTGTGAAATAATCTCGCAGAGTTACAGCTTTCCCCTGAAGAAGCCTTTCGCTAAGACAGTTCTTGTGGAATTGGCAAAGTGATATTTGGAAGCCCATAGAGGGCTACGGTGAAAAAGGAAATATCCTCAGTTGAAATCTAGAAAGAAACTTCCTGAGAAACTGCTTAGTGCTCTGTTAATTCATCTCACAGAGTTACATCTGTATTTCGAGGATCTCTTTGCTAGCCTTATTTCTGTGGAATCTGAGAACAGATATTTCGGATCCCTTTGAAGACTATAGGTCCAAAGGAAGTATCCTCCGATAACAAAGAGAATGAAGGTTTCTGAGAAACTTCCTTGTGTTCTGTGAAATCATCTCACAGAGTTAAAGCTTTCCCCTCAAGAAGCCTTTCGCTAAGACAGTTCTTGTGGAATTGGCAAAGTGATATTTGGAAGCCCATAGAGGGCTATGGTGAAAAAGGAAATATCCTCAGATGAAATCTGGAAAGAAGCTTCCTGAGAAACTGCTTAGTGTTCTGTTAAATCATCTCACAGAGTTACATCTGTATTTCGTGGATCTCTTTGCTAGCCTTATTTCTGTGGAATCTGAGAACATATATTTCGGATCCCTTTGAAGACTATAGGGCCAAAGGAAATATCCTCCGATAAAAAAGAGAAAGAAGCTTTCTGAGAAACTTCTTTGTGTTCTGTGAAATCATCTCACAGAGTTGCAGCTTTCCCCTCAAGAAGCCTTTCGCTAAGACAGTTCTTGTGTAATTGGCAAAGTGATATTTGGAAGCCCATAGTGGGCTATGGTGACAAAGGAAATATCCTCAAGTGAAATCTGGAAAGAAGCTTCCTGAGAAACTGCTTAGTGTTCTGTTAATTCATCTCACAGAGTTACGTCTGTATTTCGTGGATCTCTTTGCTAGCCTTATTTCTGTGGAATCTGAGAACAGATATTTCGGATCCCTTTGAAGACTATAGGGCCAAAGGAAATATCCTCCGATAACAAAGAGAAAGAAGCTTTCTGAGAAACTTCTTTGTGTTCTGTGAAATCATCTCACAGAGTTACAGCTTTCCCCTCAAGAAGTCTTTCGCTAAGACAGTTCTTGTGGAATTGGCAAAGTGATATTTGGAAGCCCATAGAGGGCTATGGTGAAAAAGGAAATATCCTCGGATGAAATCTGGAAAGAAGCTTCCTGAGAAACTGCTTAGTGTTCTGTTAATTCATCTCACAGTGTTACATCTGTATTTCGTGGATCTCTTTGCTAGCCTTATTTCTGTGGAATCTGAGAACAGATATTACGGATCCCTTTGAAGACTATAGGGCCAAAGGAAATATCCTCTGATAACAAAGAGAAAGAAGCATTCTGAGAAACTTCTTTGAGTTCTGTGAAATCATTTCACAGAGTTACAGCTTTCCCTTCAAGAAGCCTTTCGCTAAGACAGATCTTGTCGAATTGGCAAAGTGATATTTGGAAGCCCATAGAGGGCTATGGTGAAAAAGGAAATATCCTCAGATGAAATCTAGAAAGAAGCTTCCTGAGAAACTGCTTATTGCTCTGTTAATTCATCTCACAGAGTTACATCTGTATTTCGTGGATCTCTTTCCTAGCCTTATTTCTGTGGAATCTGAGAACAGATATTTCGGATCCCTTTGAAGACTATAGGGCCAAAGGAAATATCCTCCGGTAACAAAGAGAAAGTAGCTATCTGAGAAACTTCTTTGTGTTCTGTAAAATCATCTCACAGAGTTACAGCTTTAACCTCAAGAAGCCTTTTGCTAAGACAGTTCTTGTGGAATTGGCAAAGTGATATTTGGAAGCCCATAGAGGGCTGTTGTGAAAAAGGAAATATCCTCAGATGAAATCTGGAAAGAAGCTTCCTGAGAAACTGCTTAGTGTTCTGTTAATTCATCTCACAGAGTTACATCTGTATTTCGTGGATCTCTTTGCTTGCCTTATTTCTCTGGAATCTGAGAACAGATATTTCGGATCCCTTTGAAGACTCTAGGGGAAAGGAAATATCCTCCGATAACAAAGAGAAAGAAGCTTTCTGAGAAACTTCTTTGTGTTCTGTGAAATCATCTCACAGAGTTACAGCTTTCCCCTCAAGAAGCCTTTCGCTAAGACAGTTCTTGTGGAATTGGCAAAGTGATATTTGGAAGCCCATAGAGGGCTATGGTGAAAAAGGAAATATCCTCAGATGAAATCTGGAAAGAAGCTTCCGGAGAAACTGCTTAGTCTTCTGGTAATTCATCTCACAGAGTTACATCTGTATTTCGTGGATCTCTTTGCTAGCCTTATTTCTGTGGCATCTGAGAACAGATATTTCAGATCCCTTTGGAGACTATACGGCCAAAGGAAATATCCTCCGATAACAAAGAGAAAGAAGCTTTCTGAGAAACTTCTTTGTGTTCTGTGAAATCATCTCACAGAGTTACAGCTTTCCCCTCAAGAAGCCTTTCGTTAAGACAGTTCTTGTGGAATTGGCAAAGTCATATTTGGAAGCCCGTAGAGGGCTAAGGTGAAAAAGGAAATATCCTCAGATAAAATCTGGAAAGAAGCTTCCTGAGAAACTGCTCTGTGATGTGTGACTTCCACTCACAGAGTTACATCTGTATTTCGTGGATCTCATTGCTAGCCTTATTTCTGTGGAATCTGAGAAGAGATATTTCGGATCCCTTTGAAGACTATAGGGCCAAAGGAAATATCCTCCGATAAAAAAGAGAAAGAAGCTTTCTGAGAAACTTCTTTGTGTTCTGTGAAATCATCTCACAGAGTTACAGCTTTCCCCTCAAGAAGCCTTTCGTTAAGACAGTTCTTGTGGAATTCTCAACGTGATATTTGGATGCCTATAGAGGGCTATGGTGAAAAAGGAAATATCCTCAGATGAAATCTGGAAAGAAGCTTCCTGAGAAACTGCTTAGTGTTCTGTAAATTCATCTCACAGAGTTACAACTGTATTTCGTGGATCTCTTTGCTGGCTTTATTTCTGTGGAATCTGAGAACAGATATTTCTCATCTTTTTGAAGACTATAGGGCCAAAGGAAATATCCTCCGATGACAAAGAGAAAAAGCTTTCTGAGAAACTTCTTTGTGTTCTGTGAAATCATTTCACAGAGTTACAGCTTTCCCCTAAAGAAGCCTTTCGCTAAGACACTTCTTGTGGAATTGGCAAAGTGATATTTGGAAGCCCATAGAGGGCTTTGGTGAAAAAGGAAATATCCTCAGATGAAATCTGGAAAGAAGCTTCCTGAGAAACTGCTTAGTGTTCTGTAAATTCATCTCACAGTGTTACATCTGTATTTCGTGGATCTCTTTGCTAGCCTTAATTCTGTGGAATCCGAGAACAGATATTTCGAATCCCTTTGAAGACTATAGGGCCCAAGGAAATATCCTCCGATAACCAAGAGAAAGAAGCTTTCTGAGAAACTTCTTTGTGTTCTGTGAAATAATCTCGCAGAGTTACAGCTTTCCCCTCAAGAAGCCTTTCGCTAAGAGAGTTCTTGTGGAATTGGCAAAGTGATATTTGGAAGCCCATAGAGGGCTATGGTGAAAAAGGAAATATCCTCAGTTGAAATCTAGAAAGAAGCTTCCTGAGAAACTGCTTAGTGCTCTGTTAATTCATCTCACAGAGTTACATCTGTATTTCGAGGATCTCTTTGCTAGCCTTATTTCTGTGGAATCTGAGAACAGATATTTCGGATCCCTTTGAAGACTATAGGTCCAAAGGAAGTATCCTCCGATAACAAAGAGAATGAAGGTTTCTGAGAAACTTCCTTGTGTTCTGTGAAATCATCTCACAGAGTTAAAGCATTCCCCTCAAGAAGCCTTTCGCTAAGACAGTTCTTGTGGAATTGGCAAAGTGATATTTGGAAGCCCATAGAGGGCTATGGTGAAAAAGGAAATATCCTCAGATGAAATCTGGAAAGAAGCTTCCTGAGAAACTGCTTAGTGTTCTGTTAATTCATCTCACAGTGTTACATCTGTATTTCGTGGATCTCTTTGCTAGCCTTATTTCTCTGGAATCTGAGAACAGATATGACGGATCCCTTTGAAGACTATAGGGCCAAAGGAAATATACTCTGATAACAAAGAGAAAGAAGCATTCTGAGAAACTTCTTTGAGTTCTGTGAAATCATTTCACAGAGTTACAGCTTTCCCCTCAAGAAGCCTTTCCCTAAGACAGTTCTTGTGGAATTGGCAAAGTGATATTTGGAAGCCCATAGAGGGCTATGGTGAAAAAGGAAATATCCTCAGATGAAATCTAGAAAGAAGCTTCCTGAGAAACTGCTTATTGCTCTGTTAATTCATCTCACAGAGTTACATCTGTATTTCGTGGATCTCTTTGCTAGCCTTATTTCTGTGGAATCTGAGAACAGATATTTCGGATCCCTTTGAAGACTATAGGGCCAAAGGAAATATCCTCCGATAACAAAGAGAATGAAGGTTTATGAGAAACTTCCTTGTGTTCTGTGAAATCATCTCACAGAGTTACAGCTATCCCCTCAAGAAGCCTTTCGCTAAGACAGTTCTTGTGGAATTGGCAAAGTGATATTTGGAAGCCCATAGAGGTCTATTGTGAAAAAGGAAATATCCTCAGATGAAATTTGGAAAGAAGCTTCCTGAGAAACTGCTTAGTGTTCTGTTAATTCATCTCACAGAGTTACATCTGCATTTCGTGGATCTCTTTGCTAGCCTTTTTTCTGTGAAATCTGAGAACAGATATTTCTCATCTTTATGAAGACTATAGGGGCAAAGGAAATATCCTCCGATAACAAAGAGAAAGAAGCTTTCTGAGAAACTTCTTTGTGTTCTGTGAAATCATCTCACAGAGTTACAGCTTTCCCCTCAAGAAGCCTTTCGCTAAGACAGTTCTTGTGGAATTGGCAAAGTGATATTTGGAAGCCCATAGAGGGCTATGGTGAAAAAGGAAATATCCTCAGATGAAATCTGGAAAGAAGCTTCCGGAGAAACTGCTTAGTCTTCTGGTAATTCATGTCACAGAGTTACATCTGTATTTCGTGGATCTCTTTGCTAGCCTTATTTCTGTGGCATCTGAGAACAGATATTTCAGATCCCTTTGGAGACTATAGGGCCAAAGGAAATATCCTCCGATAACAAAGAGAAAGAAGCTTTCTGAGAAACTTCTTTGTGTTCTCTGAAATCATCTCACAGAGTTACAGCTTTCCCCTCAAGAAGCCTTTCGCTAAGACAGTTCTTGTGGAATTGGCAAAGTGATATTTGGAAGCCCATAGAGGTCTATTGTGAAAAAGGAAATATCCTCAGATGAAATTTGGAAAGAAGCTTCCTGAGAAACTGCTTAGTGTTCTGTTAATTCATCTCACAGAGTTACATCTGCATTTCGTGGATCTCTTTGCTAGCCTTTTTTCTGTGAAATCTGAGAACAGATATTTCTCATCTTTATGAAGACTATAGGGGCAAAGGAAATATCCTCCGATAACAAAGAGAAAGAAGCTTTCTGAGAAACTTCTTTGTGTTCTGTGAAATCATCTCACAGAGTTACAGCTTTCCCATCAAGAAGCCTTTCGCTAAGACAGTTCTTGTGGAATTGGCAAAGGGATATTTGGAAGCCCATAGTGGGCTATGGTGACAAAGGAAATATCCTCAGATGAAATCTGGAAAGAAGCTTCCTGAGAAACTGCTTAGTGTTCTGTAAATTCATCTCACAGAGTTACATCTGTATTTCGTGGATCTCTTTGCTAGCCTTATTTCTGTGGAATCTGAGAAGAGATATTTCGGATCCCTTTGAAGACTATAGGGCCAAAGGAAATATCCTCTGATAACAAAGAGAAAGAAGCTTTCTGAGAAACTTCTTTGTGTTCTGTGAAATCATCTCACAGAGTTACAGCTTTCCCCTCAAGAAGCCTTTCGCTAAGACAGTTCTTGTTGAATTCGCAAAGTGATATTTGGAAGCCCATAGAGGGCTATGGTGAAAAAGGAAATATCCTCAGATGAAATCTGGAATGAAACTTCCTCAGAAACTGCTTAGTGTTCTGTTAATTCATCTCACAGAGTTACATCTGTATTTCGTGGATCTCTTGGCTAGCCTTATTTCTGTGGAATCTGAGAACAGATATTTCGGATCCCTTTGAAGACTATAGGGCCAAAGGAAATATCCTCCGATAACCAAGAGAAAGAAGCTTTCTGAGAAACTTCTTTGTGTTCTATGAAATCATCTCACAGAGTTACAGCTTTCCCCTCAAGAAGCCTTTCGCTAAGACAGTTCTTGTGGAATTGGCAAAGTGATATTTGGAAGCCCATAGAGGGCTATGGTGAAAAAGGAAATATCCTCAGATGAAATCTGGAAAGAAGCTTCCTGAGAAACTGCTTAGTGTTCTGTTAATTCATCTCACAGAGTTACATCTGTATTTCGTGGATCTCTTAGCTAGCCTTATTTCTGTGAAATCTGAGAACAGATATTTCGGTTCCCTTTGAAGACTATAGGGCCAAAGAAAATATCCTCCGATAACAAAGAGAAAGAAGCTTTCTGAGAAACTTCTTTGTGTTCTGTGAAATCATCTCACAGAGTTACAGCTTTCCCCTCAAGAAGCCTTTCGCTAAGACAGTTCTTGTGGAATTGGCAAAGTGATATTTGGAAGCCCATAGTGGGCTATGGTGACAAAGGAAATATCCTCAGATGAAATCTGGAAAGAAGCTTCCTGAGAAACTGCTTAGTGTTCTGTTAATTCATCTCACAGAGTTACATCTGTATTTCGTGGATCTCTTTGCTAGCCTTATTTCTGTGGAATCTGAGAACAGATATTTCGGATCCCTTTGAAGACTATAGGGCCAAAGGAAATATCCTCTGATAACAAAGAGAAAGAAGCTTTCTGAGAAACTTCTTTGTGTTCTGTGAAATCATCTCACAGAGTTACAGCTTTCCCTTCAAGAAGCCTTTCGCTAAGACAGTTCTTGTGGAATAGGCAAAGTGATATTTGGAAGCCCATAGAGGGCTACGGTGAAAAAGGAAATATCCTCTGATGAAATCTGGAAAGGAGCTTCCTGAGAAACTGCTTAGTGTTCTGTTAATTCATCTCTCTGTGTTACATCTGTATTTCGTGGATCTCTTTGCTAGCCTTATTTCTGTGGATTCTGAGAACAGATATTTCGGATACCTTTGAAGACTATAGGGCCAAAGGAAATATCCTCTGATAACAAAGAGAAAGAAGCTTTTGAGAAACTTCTTTGTGTTCCGTGAAATCATCTCACAGAGTTACAGCTTTCCCCTCAAGAAGCCTTTCGCTAAGACAGTTTTTGTGGTATTGGCAAAGTGATATATGGAAGCCCATAGAGGGCTATGGTGAAAAAGGAAATATCCTCAGATGAAATCTAGAAAGAAGCTTCCTGGGAAACTGCTTAGTCCTCTGTTAATTCATCTCACAGTGTTACATCTGTATTTCGTGGATCTCTTTGCTAGCCTTATTTCTGTGGAATCTGAGAACAGATATTTCGGATCCCTTTGAAGACTATAGGGCCAAAGGAAATATCCTCCGATAACAAAGAGAATGAAGGTTTCTGGGAAACTTCCTTGAGTTCTGTGAAATCATCTCACAGAGTTACAGCTTTCCCCTCAAGAAGCCTTTCGCTAAGACTGTTCTTGTGGAATTGGCAAAGTGATATTTGGAAGCCCATAGAGGGCTATTGTGAAAAAGGAAATATCCTCAGATGAAATCTGGAAAGAAGCTTCCTGAGAAACTGCTAAGTGTTCTGTTAATTCATCTCACAGAGTTATATCTGTATTTCGTGGATCTCTTTCCTAGCCTTATTTCTGTGGAATCTGAGAACAGATATTTCGGATCCCTTTGAAGACTATAGGGCCAAAGGAAATATCCTCCGGTAACAAAGAGAAAGAAGCTATCTGAGAAACTTCTTTGTGTTCTGTAAAATCATCTCACAGAGTTACAGCTTTAACCTCAAGAAGCCTTTTGCTAAGACAGTTCTTGTGGAATTGGCAAAGTGATATTTGGAAGCCCATAGAGGGCTGTTGTGAAAAAGGAAATATCCTCAGATGAAATCTGGAAAGAAGCTTCCTGAGAAACTGCTTAGTGTTCTGTTAATTCATCTCACAGAGTTACATCTGTATTTCTTGGATCTCTTTGCTTGCCTTATTTCTCTGGAATCTAAGAACAGATGATTCGGATCCCTTTGAAGACTGTAGGGCCAAAGGAATTATCCTCCGATAACAAAGAGAAAGAAGCTTTCTGAGAAACTTCTTTGTGTTCTGTGAAATCATCTCACAGCGTTACAGCTTTCCCCTCAAGAAGCCTTTCGCTAAGACAGTTCTTGTGGAATTGGCAAAGTGATATTTGGAAGCCCATAGAGGGCTATGGTGAAAAAGGAAATATCCTCAGATGAAATCTGGAAAGAAGCTTCCTGAGTAACTGCTCAGTGTTCTGTTAATTCATCTCACAGAGTTACATCTGTATTTCGTGGATCTCTTTGCGAGCCTTATTTCTGTGGAATCTGAGAAAAGATATTTCGGATCCCTTTGAAGACTCTAGGGGAAAGGAAATATCCTCCGATAACAAAGAGAAAGAAGCTTTCTGAGAAACTTCTTTGTGTTCTGTGAAATCATCTCACAGAGTTACAGCTTTCCCCTCAAGAAGCCTTTCGCTAAGACAGTTCTTGTTGAATTCGCAAAGTGATATTTGGAAGCCCATAGAGGGCTATGGTGAAAAAGGAAATATCCTCAGATGAAATCTGGAAAGAAGCTTCCGGAGAAACTGCTTAGTCTTCTGGTAATTCATCTCACAGAGTTACATCTGTATTTCGTGGATCTCTTTGCTAGCCTTATTTCTGTGGCATCTGAGAACAGATATTTCAGATCCCTTTGGAGACTATAGGGCCAAAGGAAATATCCTCCGATAACAAAGAGAAAGAAGCTTTCTGAGAAACTTCTTTGTGTTCTGTGAAATCATCTCACAGAGTTACAGCTTTCCCCTCAAGAAGCCTTTCGCTAAGACAGTTCTTGTGGAATTGGCAAAGTCATATTTGGAAGCCCGTAGAGGACTATGGTGAAAAAGGAAATATCCTCAGATAAAATCTGGAAAGAAGCTTCCTGAGAAATTGCTCTGTGATGTGTGACTTCCACTCACAGAGTTACATCTGTATTTCGTGGATCTCATTGCTAGCCTTATTTCTGTGGAATCTGAGAAGAGATATTTCGCATCCCTTTGAAGACTATAGGGCCAAAGGAAATATCCTCCGATAAAAAAGAGAAAGAAGCTTTCTGAGAAACTTCTTTGTGTTCTGTGAAATCATCTCACAGAGTTACAGCTTTCCCCTCAAGAAGCCTTTCGTTAAGACAGTTCTTGTGGAATTCTCAACGTGATATTTGGATGCCCATAGAGGGCTATGGTGAAAAAGGAAATATACTCAGATGAAATCTGGAAAGAAGCTTCCTGAGAAACTGCTTAGTGTTCTGTAAATTCATCTCACAGAGTTACATCTGTATTTCGTGGATCTCTTTGCTAGCTTTATTTCTGTGGAATCTGAGAACAGATATTTCTCATCTTTTTGAAGACTATAGGGCCAAAGGAAATATCCTCCGATGACAAAGAGAAAAAGCTTTCTGAGAAACTTCTTTGTGTTCTGTGAAATCATTTCACAGAGTTACAGCTTTCCCCTCAAGAAGCCTTTCGCTAAGACACTTCTTGTGGAATTGGCAAAGTGATATTTGGAAGCCCATAGAGGGCTTTGGTGAAAAAGGAAATATCCTCAGATGAAATCTGGAAAGAAGCTTCCTGAGAAACTGCTTAGTGTTCTGTAAATTCATCTCACAGTGTTACATCTGTATTTCGTGGATCTCTTTGCTAGCCTTAATTCTGTGGAATCCGAGAACAGATATTTCGAATCCCTTCGAAGACTATAGGGCCCAAGGAAATATCCTCCGATAACCAAGAGAAAGAAGCTTTCTGAGAAACTTCTTTGTGTTCTGTGAAATAATCTCGCAGAGTTACAGCTTTCCCCTGAAGAAGCCTTTCGCTAAGACAGTTCTTGTGGAATTGGCAAAGTGATATTTGGAAGCCCATAGAGGGCTACGGTGAAAAAGGAAATATCCTCAGTTGAAATCTAGAAAGAAGCTTCCTGAGAAACTGCTTAGTGCTCTGTTAATTCATCTCACAGAGTTACATCTGTATTTGGAGGATCTCTTTGCTAGCCTTATTTCTGTGGAATCTGAGAACAGATATTTCGGATCCCTTTGAAGACTATAGGTCCAAAGGAAGTATCCTCCGATAACAAAGAGAATGAAGGTTTCTGAGAAACTTCCTTGTGTTCTGTGAAATCATCTCACAGAGTTAAAGCTTTCCCCTCAAGAAGCCTTTCGCTAAGACAGTTCTTGTGGAATTGGCAAAGTGATATTTGGAAGCCCATAGAGGGCTATGGTGAAAAAGGAAATATCCTCAGATGAAATCTGGAAAGAAGCTTCCTGAGAAACTGCTTAGTGTTCTGTTAAATCATCTCACAGAGTTACATCTGTATTTCGTGGATCTCTTTGCTAGCCTTATTTCTGTGGAATCTGAGAACATATATTTCGGATCCCTTTGAAGACTATAGGGCCAAAGGAAATATCCTCCGATAAAAAAGAGAAAGAAGCTTTCTGAGAAACTTCTTTGTGTTCTGTGAAATCATCTCACAGAGTTGCAGCTTTCCCCTCAAGAAGCCTTTCGCTAAGACAGTTCTTGTGTAATTGGCAAAGTGATATTTGGAAGCCCATAGTGGGCTATGGTGACAAAGGAAATATCCTCAAGTGAAATCTGGAAAGAAGCTTCCTGAGAAACTGCTTAGTGTTCTGTTAATTCATCTCACAGAGTTACGTCTGTATTTCGTGGATCTCTTTGCTAGCCTTATTTCTGTGGAATCTGAGAACAGATATTTCGGATCCCTTTGAAGACTATAGGGCCAAAGGAAATATCCTCCGATAACAAAGAGAAAGAAGCTTTCTGAGAAACTTCTTTGTGTTCTGTGAAATCATCTCACAGAGTTACAGCTTTCCCCTCAAGAAGTCTTTCGCTAAGACAGTTCTTGTGGAATTGGCAAAGTGATATTTGGAAGCCCATAGAGGGCTATGGTGAAAAAGGAAATATCCTCGGATGAAATCTGGAAAGAAGCTTCCTGAGAAACTGCTTAGTGTTCTGTTAATTCATCTCACAGTGTTACATCTGTATTTCGTGGATCTCTTTGCTAGCCTTATTTCTGTGGAATCTGAGAACAGATATTACGGATCCCTTTGAAGACTATAGGGCCAAAGGAAATATCCTCTGATAACAAAGAGAAAGAAGCATTCTGAGAAACTTCTTTGAGTTCTGTGAAATCATTTCACAGAGTTACAGCTTTCCCTTCAAGAAGCCTTTCGCTAAGACAGATCTTGTCGAATTGGCAAAGTGATATTTGGAAGCCCATAGAGGGCTATGGTGAAAAAGGAAATATCCTCAGATGAAATCTAGAAAGAAGCTTCCTGAGAAACTGCTTATTGCTCTGTTAATTCATCTCACAGAGTTACATCTGTATTTCGTGGATCTCTTTCCTAGCCTTATTTCTGTGGAATCTGAGAACAGATATTTCGGATCCCTTTGAAGACTATAGGGCCAAAGGAAATATCCTCCGGTAACAAAGAGAAAGTAGCTATCTGAGAAACTTCTTTGTGTTCTGTAAAATCATCTCACAGAGTTACAGCTTTAACCTCAAGAAGCCTTTTGCTAAGACAGTTCTTGTGGAATTGGCAAAGTGATATTTGGAAGCCCATAGAGGGCTGTTGTGAAAAAGGAAATATCCTCAGATGAAATCTGGAAAGAAGCTTCCTGAGAAACTGCTTAGTGTTCTGTTAATTCATCTCACAGAGTTACATCTGTATTTCGTGGATCTCTTTGCTTGCCTTATTTCTCTGGAATCTGAGAACAGATATTTCGGATCCCTTTGAAGACTCTAGGGGAAAGGAAATATCCTCCGATAACCAAGAGAAAGAAGCTTTCTGAGAAACTTCTTTGTGTTCTGTGAAATCATCTCACAGAGTTACAGCTTTCCCCTCAAGAAGCCTTTCGCTAAGACAGTTCTTGTGGAATTGGCAAAGTGATATTTGGAAGCCCATAGAGGGCTATGGTGAAAAAGGAAATATCCTCAGATGAAATCTGGAAAGAAGCTTCCGGAGAAACTGCTTAGTCTTCTGGTAATTCATCTCACAGAGTTACATCTGTATTTCGTGGATCTCTTTGCTAGCCTTATTTCTGTGGCATCTGAGAACAGATATTTCAGATCCCTTTGGAGACTATACGGCCAAAGGAAATATCCTCCGATAACAAAGAGAAAGAAGCTTTCTGAGAAACTTCTTTGTGTTCTGTGAAATCATCTCACAGAGTTACAGCTTTCCCCTCAAGAAGCCTTTCGTTAAGACAGTTCTTGTGGAATTGGCAAAGTCATATTTGGAAGCCCGTAGAGGGCTAAGGTGAAAAAGGAAATATCCTCAGATAAAATCTGGAAAGAAGCTTCCTGAGAAACTGCTCTGTGATGTGTGACTTCCACTCACAGAGTTACATCTGTATTTCGTGGATCTCATTGCTAGCCTTATTTCTGTGGAATCTGAGAAGAGATATTTCGGATCCCTTTGAAGACTATAGGGCCAAAGGAAATATCCTCCGATAAAAAAGAGAAAGAAGCTTTCTGAGAAACTTCTTTGTGTTCTGTGAAATCATCTCACAGAGTTACAGCTTTCCCCTCAAGAAGCCTTTCGTTAAGACAGTTCTTGTGGAATTCTCAACGTGATATTTGGATGCCTATAGAGGGCTATGGTGAAAAAGGAAATATCCTCAGATGAAATCTGGAAAGAAGCTTCCTGAGAAACTGCTTAGTGTTCTGTAAATTCATCTCACAGAGTTACAACTGTATTTCGTGGATCTCTTTGCTGGCTTTATTTCTGTGGAATCTGAGAACAGATATTTCTCATCTTTTTGAAGACTATAGGGCCAAAGGAAATATCCTCCGATGACAAAGAGAAAAAGCTTTCTGAGAAACTTCTTTGTGTTCTGTGAAATCATTTCACAGAGTTACAGCTTTCCCCTAAAGAAGCCTTTCGCTAAGACACTTCTTGTGGAATTGGCAAAGTGATATTTGGAAGCCCATAGAGGGCTTTGGTGAAAAAGGAAATATCCTCAGATGAAATCTGGAAAGAAGCTTCCTGAGAAACTGCTTAGTGTTCTGTAAATTCATCTCACAGTGTTACATCTGTATTTCGTGGATCTCTTTGCTAGCCTTAATTCTGTGGAATCCGAGAACAGATATTTCGAATCCCTTTGAAGACTATAGGGCCCAAGGAAATATCCTCCGATAACCAAGAGAAAGAAGCTTTCTGAGAAACTTCTTTGTGTTCTGTGAAATAATCTCGCAGAGTTACAGCTTTCCCCTCAAGAAGCCTTTCGCTAAGAGAGTTCTTGTGGAATTGGCAAAGTGATATTTGGAAGCCCATAGAGGGCTATGGTGAAAAAGGAAATATCCTCAGTTGAAATCTAGAAAGAAGCTTCCTGAGAAACTGCTTAGTGCTCTGTTAATTCATCTCACAGAGTTACATCTGTATTTCGAGGATCTCTTTGCTAGCCTTATTTCTGTGGAATCTGAGAACAGATATTTCGGATCCCTTTGAAGACTATAGGTCCAAAGGAAGTATCCTCCGATAACAAAGAGAATGAAGGTTTCTGAGAAACTTCCTTGTGTTCTGTGAAATCATCTCACAGAGTTAAAGCATTCCCCTCAAGAAGCCTTTCGCTAAGACAGTTCTTGTGGAATTGGCAAAGTGATATTTGGAAGCCCATAGAGGGCTATGGTGAAAAAGGAAATATCCTCAGATGAAATCTGGAAAGAAGCTTCCTGAGAAACTGCTTAGTGTTCTGTTAATTCATCTCACAGTGTTACATCTGTATTTCGTGGATCTCTTTGCTAGCCTTATTTCTCTGGAATCTGAGAACAGATATGACGGATCCCTTTGAAGACTATAGGGCCAAAGGAAATATACTCTGATAACAAAGAGAAAGAAGCATTCTGAGAAACTTCTTTGAGTTCTGTGAAATCATTTCACAGAGTTACAGCTTTCCCCTCAAGAAGCCTTTCCCTAAGACAGTTCTTGTGGAATTGGCAAAGTGATATTTGGAAGCCCATAGAGGGCTATGGTGAAAAAGGAAATATCCTCAGATGAAATCTAGAAAGAAGCTTCCTGAGAAACTGCTTATTGCTCTGTTAATTCATCTCACAGAGTTACATCTGTATTTCGTGGATCTCTTTGCTAGCCTTATTTCTGTGGAATCTGAGAACAGATATTTCGGATCCCTTTGAAGACTATAGGGCCAAAGGAAATATCCTCCGATAACAAAGAGAATGAAGGTTTATGAGAAACTTCCTTGTGTTCTGTGAAATCATCTCACAGAGTTACAGCTATCCCCTCAAGAAGCCTTTCGCTAAGACAGTTCTTGTGGAATTGGCAAAGTGATATTTGGAAGCCCATAGAGGGCTATTGTGAAAAAGGAAATATCCTCAGATGAAATCTGGAAAGAATCTTCCTGAGAAACTGCTTAGTGTTCTATTAATTCATCTCACAGAGTTACATCTGTATTTCGTGGATCTCTTTGCTTGCCTTATTTCTCTGGAATCTGAGAACAGATGATTCGGATCCCTTTGAAAACTGTAGGGCCAAAGGAATTATCCTCCGATAACAAAGAGAAAGAAGCTTTCTGAGAAACTTCTTTGTGTTCTGTGAAATCATCTCACAGAGTTACAGCTTCCCCCTCAAGAAGCCTTTTGTTAAGACAGTTCTTGTGGAATTGTCAAAGTGATATTTGGAAGCCCATAGAGGGCTATGGTGTAAAAAGTAATATCCTCAGATGAAATCTGGAAAGAAGCTTTCTGAGAAACAGCTTAGTGTTCTGTTAATTCATCTCACGGAGTTACATCTGTATTTCGTGGATTTCCTTGCTAGCCTTATTTCTGTGGAATCTGAGAACAGATATTTCGGATTCCTTTGAAGACTATAGGGCCAAAGGAAATATCCTCCGATAACAAAGTGAAAGAAGGTTTCTGAGATACTTCTTTGTGTTCTGTGAAATCATCTCACAGAGTTACAACTTTCCCCTCAAGAAGCCTTTCGCTAAGACAGTTCTTGTGGAATTGGCAAAGTGATATTTGGAAGCCCATAGAGGGCTGTTGTGAAAAAGGAAATATCCTCAGATGAAATCTGGAAAGAAGCTTCCTGAGAAACTGCTTAGTGTTCTGTTAATTCATCTCACAGAGTTACATCTGTATTTCGTGGATCTCTTTGCTTGCCTTATTTCTCTGGAATCTGAGAACAGATGATTCGGATCCCTTTGAAGACTGTAGGGCCAAAGGAATTATCCTCCGATAACAAAGAGAAAGAAGCTTTCTGAGAAACTTCTTTGTGTTCTGTGAAATCATCTCACAGAGTTACAGCTTCCCCCTCAAGAAGCCTTTTGCTAAGACAGTTCTTGTGGAATTGTCAAAGTGATATTTGGAAGCCCATAGAGGGCTATGGTGTAAAAAGTAATATCCTCAGATGAAATCTGGAAAGAAGCTTTCTGAGAAACAGCTTAGTGTTCTGTTAATTCATCTCACAGAGTTACATCTGTATTTCGTGGATTTCCTTGCTAGCCTTATTTCTGTGGAATCTGAGAACAGATATTTCGGATCCCTCTGAAGACTATAGGGCCAAAGGAAATATCCTCCGATAACAAAGAGAAAGAAGCTTTCTGAGAAACTTGTTTGTGTTCTGTGAAATCATCTCACAGAGTTACAACTTTCCCCTCAAGAAGCCTTTCGCTAAGACAGTTCTTGTGGAATTGGCAAAGTGATATTTGGAAGCCCATAGAGGGCTTTGGTGAAAAAGGAAATATCCTCAGATGAAATCTGGAAAGAAGCTTTTGAGAAACTGCTTAGTGTTCTGTAAATTCATCTCACAGTGTTACATCTGTATTTCGTGGATCTCTTTGCTAGCCTTAATTCTGTGGAATCCGAGAACAGATATTTCGAATCCCTTTGAAGACTATAGGGCCCAAGGAAATATCCTCCGATAGCCAAGAGAAAGAAGCTTTCTGAGAAACTTCTTTGTGTTCTGTGAAATAATCTCGCAGAGTTACAGCTTTCCCCTCAAGAAGCCTTTCGCTAAGAGAGTTCTTGTGGAATTGGCAAAGTGATATTTGGAAGCCCATAGAGGGCTATGGTGAAAAAGGAAATATCCTCAGTTGAAATCTAGAAAGAAGCTTCCTGAGAAACTGCTTAGTGCTCTGTTAATTCATCTCACAGAGTTACATCTGTATTTCGAGGATCTCTTTGCTAGCCTTATTTCTGTGGAATCTGAGAACAGATATTTCGGATCCCTTTGAAGACTATAGGTCCAAAGGAAGTATCCTCCGATAACAAAGAGAATGAAGGTTTCTGAGAAACTTCCTTGTGTTCTGTGAAATCATCTCACAGAGTTAAAGCATTCCCCTCAAGAAGCCTTTCGCTAAGACAGTTCTTGTGGAATTGGCAAAGTGATATTTGGAAGCCCATAGAGGGCTATTGTGAAAAAGGAAATATCCTCAGATGAAATCTGGAAAGAAGCTTCCTGAGAAACTGCTTAGTGTTCTGTTAATTCATCTCAAAGAGTTACATCTGTGTTTCGTGGATCTCTTTACTAGCCTTATTTCTGTGGAATCTGAGAACAGATATTTCGGATCCCTTTGAAGACTATAGGGCCAAAGGAAATATCCTCCGATAACAAAGACAAAGAAGCTTTCTGAGAAACTTCTTTGTGTTCTCTGAAATCATCTCACAGAGTTACAGCTTTCCCCTCAAGAAGCCTTTCGCTAAGACAGTTCTTGTGGAATCGGCAAAGTGATATTTGGAAGCTCATAGAGGTCTATTGTGAAAAAGGAAATATCCTCAGATGAAATTTGGAAAGAAGCTTCCTGAGAAACTGCTTAGTGTTCTGTTAATTCATCTCACAGAGTTACATCTGCATTTCGTGGATCTCTTTGCTAGCCTTTTTTCTGTGAAATCTGAGAACAGATATTTCTCATCTTTTTGAAGACTATAGGGGCAAAGGAAATATCCTCCGATAACAAAGAGAAAGAAGCTTTCTGAGAAACTTCTTTGTGTTCTGTGAAATCATCTCACAGAGTTACAGCTTTCCCATCAAGAAGCCTTTCGCTAAGACAGTTCTTGTGGAATTGGCAAAGTGATATTTGGAAGCCCATAGTGGGCTATGGTGACAAAGGAAATACCCTCAGATGAAATCTGGAAAGAAGCTTCCTGAGAAACTGCTTAGTGTTCTGTAAATTCATCTCACAGAGTTACATCTGTATTTCGTGGATCTCTTTGCTAGCCTTATTTCTGTGGAATCTGAGAACAGATATTTCGGATCCCTTTGAAGACTATAGGGCCAAAGGAAATATCCTCTGATAACAAAGAGAAAGAAGCTTTCTGAGAAACTTCTTTGTGTTCTGTGAAATCATCTCACAGAGTTACAGCTTTCCCCTCAAGAAGCCTTTCGCTAAGACAGTTCTTGTGGAATTGGCAAAGTGATATTTGGAAGCCCAAAGAGGGCTATGGTGAAAAAGGAAATATCCTCAGATGAAATCTGGAAAGAAGCTTCCTGAGAAACTGCTCAGCGTTCGGTTAATTCATCTCATATAGTTACATCTGTATTTCGTGGATATCTTTGCTAGCCTTAATTCTGTGGAATCTGAGAACAGATATTTCGGATCCCTTTGAAGACTATAGGGCCCAAGGAAATATCCTCCGATAACCAAGAGAAAGAAGCTTTCCGAGAAACTTCTTTGTGTTCTGTGAAATCATCTCACAGAGTTACAGCTTTCCCCTCAAGAAGCCTGTCGCTAAGACAGTTCTTGTGGAATTGGCAAAGTGATATTTGGAAGCTCATAGTGGGCTATGGTGACAAAGGAAATATCCTCTGTTGAAATCTGGAAAGAAGCTTCCTGAGAAACTGCTCAGTGTTCTGTAAATTCATCTCACAGAGTTACATCTGTATTTCTTGGATCTCTTTGCTAGCCTTATTTCTGTGGAATCTGAGAACAGATATTTCGGATCCCTTTGAAGACTATAGGGCCAAAGGAAATATCCTCCAATAACAAAGAGAACGAAGCTTTCTGAGAAACTTCTTTGTGTTCTGTGAAATCATCTCACAGAGTTACAGCTTATCCCTCAAGAAGCCTTTCGCTAAGACAGTTCCTGTGGAATTGGCAAAGTGATATTTGGAAGCCCATAGAGGGCTATGGTGAAAAAGGAAATATCCTCAGATGAAATCTGGAAAGAAGCTTCCTGAGAAACTGCTTAGTGTTCTGTTAATTCATCTCACAGAGTTACATCTGTATTTCGTGGATCTCTTTGCTAGCCTTATTTCTGTGGAATCTGAGAACAGATATTTCGGATCCCTTTGAAGACTATAGGGCCAAAGGAAATATCCTCCGATAACAAAGAGAAAGAAGCTTTTTGAGAAACTTCTTTGTGTTCTGTGAAATCTTCTCACAGAGTTACAGCTTTCCCCTCAAGAAGCCTTTCGCTAAGACAGTTCTTGTGGAATTGGCAAAGTGATATTTAGAAGCCCATAGTGGGCTATGGTGACAAAGGAAATATCCTCAGATGAAATCTGGAAAGAAGCTTCCTGAGAAACTGCTTAGTGTTCTGTTAATTCATCTCACAGAGTTACATCTGTATTTCGTGGATCTCTTTGCTATCCTTTTTTCGGTGGAATCTGAGAAAAGATATTTCTCATCTTTTTGAAGACTATAGTGGCAAAGGAAATATCCTCCGATAACAAAGAGAAAGAAGCTTTCTGAGAAACTTCTTTGTGTTCTGTGAAATCATCTCACAGAGTTACAGCTTTCCCCTCAAGAAGCCTTTCGCTAAGACAGTTCTTGTGGAATTGGCAAAGTGTTATTTGGAAGCCCATAGAGGGCTATGGTGACAAAGGAAATATCCTCAGATGAAAGCTGGAAAGAAGCTTCCTGAGAAACTGCTCAGTCTTCAGTTAATTCATCTCACAGAGTTACATCTGTATTTCGTGGATCTCTTTGCTAGCCTTAATTCCGTGGAATCTGAGAACAGATATTTCCGATCCCTTTGAAGACTATAGGGCCAAATGAAATATGCTCTGATAACAAAGAGAAAGAAGCTTTCTGAGAAACTTCTTTGTGTTCTGTGAAATCATCTCACAGAGTTACAGCTTTCCCCTCAAGAAGCCTTTCGCTAAGACAGTTCTTGTGGAATTGGCAAAGTGATATTTGGAAGCCCATAGAGGGCTATGGTGAAAAAGGAAATATCCTCAGATGAAATCTGGAAAGAAGCTTCCTGAGAAACTGCTTAGTGTTCTGTTAATTCATCTCACAGAGTTACATCTGTATTTCGTGGATCTCTTAGCTAGCCTTATTTCTGTGAAATCTGAGAACAGATATTTCGGTTCCCTTTGAAGACTATAGGGCCAAAGAAAATATCCACCGATAACAAAGAGAAAGAAGCTTTCTGAGAAACTTCTTTGTGTTCTGTGAAATCATCTCACAGAGTTACAGCTTTCCCCTCAAGAAGCCTTTCGCTAAGACAGTTCTTGTGGAATTGGCAAAGTGATATTTGGAAGCCCATAGTGGGCTATGGTGACAAAGGAAATATCCTCAGATGAAATCTGGAAAGAAGCTTCCTGAGAAACTGCTTAGTGTTCTGTTAATTCATCTCACAGAGTTACATCTGTATTTCGTGGATCTCTTTGCTAGCCTTATTTCTGTGGAATCTGAGAACAGATATTTCGGATCCCTTTGAAGACTATAGGGCCAAAGGAAATATCCTCTGATAACAAAGAGAAAGAAGCTTTCTGAGAAACTTCTTTGTGTTCTGTGAAATCATCTCACAGAGTTACAGCTTTCCCTTCAAGAAGCCTTTCGCTAAGACAGTTCTTGTGGAATAGGCAAAGTGATATTTGGAAGCCCATAGAGGGCTACGGTGAAAAAGGAAATATCCTCTGATGAAATCTGGAAAGGAGCTTCCTGAGAAACTGCTTAGTGTTCTGTTAATTCATCTCACTGTGTTACATCTGTATTTCGTGGATCTCTTTGCTAGCCTTATTTCTGTGGATTCTGAGAACAGATATTTCGGATCCCTTTGAAGACTATAGGGCCAAAGGAAATATCCTCTGATAACAAAGAGAAAGAAGCTTTTGAGAAACTTCTTTGTGTTCCGTGAAATCATCTCAGAGAGTTACAGCTTTCCCCTCAAGAAGCCTTTCGCTAAGACAGTTTTTGTGGTATTGGCAAAGTGATATATGGAAGCCCATAGAGGGCTATGGTGAAAAAGGAAATATCCTCAGATGAAATCTAGAAAGAAGCTTCCTGGGAAACTGCTTAGTCCTCTGTTAATTCATCTCACAGTGTTACATCTGTATTTCGTGGATCTCTTTGCTAGCCTTATTTCTGTGGAATCTGAGAACAGATATTTCGGATCCCTTTGAAGACTATAGGGCCAAAGGAAATATCCTCCGATAACAAAGAGAATGAAGGTTTCTGAGAAACTTCCTTGAGTTCTGTGAAATCATCTCACAGAGTTACAGCTTTCCCCTCAAGAAGCCTTTCGCTAAGACAGTTCTTGTGGAATTGGCAAAGTGATATTTGGAAGCCCATAGAGGGCTATGGTGAAAAAGGAAATATCCTCAGATGAAATCTGGAAAGAAGCTTCCTGCGAAACTGCTTAGTGTTCTGTTAATTCATCTCACAGAGTTACATCTGTATTTCGTGGATCTCTTTGCTAGCCTTATTTCTGTGGAATCTGAGAACATATATTTCGGATCCCTTTGAAGACTATAGGGCCAAAGGAAATATCCTCCGATAACAAAGAGAAAGAAGCTTTCTGAGAAACTTCTTTGTGTTCTGTGAAATCATCTCACAGAGTTGCAGCTTTCCCCTCAAGAAGCCTTTCGCTAAGACACTTCTTGTGGAATTGGCAAAGTGATATTTGGAAGCCCATAGTGGGCTATGGTGACAAAGGAAATATCCTCAAGTGAAATCTGGAAAGAAGCTTCCTGAGAAACTGCTTAGTGTTCTGTTAATTCATCTCACAGAGTTACGTCTGTATTTCGTGGATCTCTTTGCTAGCCTTATTTCTGTGGAATCTGAGAACAGATATTTCGGATCCCTTTGAAGACTATAGGGCCAAAGGAAATATCCTCCGATAACAAAGAGAAAGAAGCTTTCTGAGAAACTTCTTTGTGTTCTGTGAAATCATCTCACAGAGTTACAGCTTTCCCCTCAAGAAGTCTTTCGCTAAGACAGTTCTTGTGGAATTGGCAAAGTGATATTTGGAAGCCCATAGAGGGCTATGGTGAAAAAGGAAATATCCTCGGATGAAATCTGGAAAGAAGCTTCCTGAGAAACTGCTTAGTGTTCTGTTAATTCATCTCACAGTGTTACATCTGTATTTCGTGGATCTCTTTGCTAGCCTTATTTCTGTGGAATCTGAGAACCGATATTACGGATCCCTTTGAAGACTATAGGGCCAAAGGAAATATACTCTGATAACAAAGAGAAAGAAGCATTCTGAGAAACTTCTTTGAGTTCTGTGAAATCATTTCACAGAGTTACAGCTTTCCCCTCAAGAAGCCTTTCGCTAAGACAGTTCTTGTGGAATTGGCAAAGTGATATTTGGAAGCCCATAGAGGGCTATGGTGAAAAAGGAAATATCCTCAGATGAAATCTAGAAAGAAGCTTCCTGAGAAACTGCTTATTGCTCTGTTAATTCATCTCACAGAGTTACATCTGTATTTCGTGGATCTCTTTCCTAGCCTTATTTCTGTGGAATCTGAGAACAGATATTTCGGATCCCTTTGAAGACTATAGGGCCAAAGGAAATATCCTCCGGTAACAAAGAGAAAGAAGCTATCTGAGAAACTTCTTTGTGTTCTGTAAAATCATCTCACAGAGTTACAGCTTTAACCTCAAGAAGCCTTTTGCTAAGACAGTTCTTGTGGAATTGGCAAAGTGATATTTGGAAGCCCATAGAGGGCTGTTGTGAAAAAGGAAATATCCTCAGATGAAATCTGGAAAGAAGCTTCCTGAGAAACTGCTTAGTGTTCTGTTAATTCATCTCACAGAGTTACATCTGTATTTCGTGGATCTCTTTGCTTGCCTTATTTCTCTGGAATCTGAGAACAGATATTTCGGATCCCTTTGAAGACTCTAGGGGAAAGGAAATATCCTCCGATAACAAAGAGAAAGAAGCTTTCTGAGAAACTTCTTTGTGTTCTGTGAAATCATCTCACAGAGTTACAGCTTTCCCCTCAAGAAGCCTTTCGCTAAGACAGTTCTTGTGGAATTGGCAAAGTGATATTTGGAAGCCCATAGAGGGCTATGGTGAAAAAGGAAATATCCTCAGATGAAATCTGGAAAGAAGCTTCCGGAGAAACTGCTTAGTCTTCTGGTAATTCATCTCACAGAGTTACATCTGTATTTCGTGGATCTCTTTGCTAGCCTTATTTCTGTGGCATCTGAGAACAGATATTTCAGATCCCTTTGGAGACTATAGGGCCAAAGGAAATATCCTCCGATAACAAAGAGAAAGAAGCTTTCTGAGAAACTTCTTTGTGTTCTGTGAAATCATCTCACAGAGTTACAGCTTTCCCCTCAAGAAGCCTTTCGCTAAGACAGTTCTTGTGGAATTGGCAAAGTCATATTTGGAAGCCCGTAGAGGGCTATGGTGAAAAAGGAAATATCCTCAGATAAAATCTGGAAAGAAGCTTCCTGAGAAACTGCTCTGTGATGTGTGACTTCCACTCACAGAGTTACATCTGTATTTCGTGGATCTCATTGCTAGCCTTATTTCTGTGGAATCTGAGAAGAGATATTTCGGATCCCTTTGAAGACTATAGGGCCAAAGGAAATATCCTCCGATAAAAAAGAGAAAGAAGCATTCTGAGAAACTTCTTTGTGTTCTGTGAAATCATCTCACAGAGTTACAGCTTTCCCCTCAAGAAGCCTTTCGTTAAGACAGTTCTTGTGGAATTCTCAACGTGATATTTGGATGCCCATAGAGGGCTATGGTGAAAAAGGAAATATCCTCAGATGAAATCTGGAAAGAAGCTTCCTGAGAAACTGCTTAGTGTTCTGTAAATTCATCTCACAGAGTTACATCTGTATTTCGTGGATCTCTTTGCTAGCTTTATTTCTGTGGAATCTGAGAACAGATATTTCTCATCTTTTTGAAGACTATAGGGCCAAAGGAAATATCCTCCGATGACAAAGAGAAAAAGCTTTCTGAGAAACTTATTTGTGTTCTGTGGAATCATTTCACAGAGTTACAGCTTTCCCCTCAAGAAGCCTTTCGCTAAGACACTTCTTGTGGAATTGGCAAAGTGATATTTGGAAACCCATAGAGGGCTTTGGTGAAAAAGGAAATATCCTCAGATGAAATCTGGAAAGAAGCTTTTGAGAAACTGCTTAGTGTTCTGTAAATTCATCTCACAGTGTTACATCTGTATTTCGTGGATCTCTTTGCTAGCCTTAATTCTGTGGAATCCGAGAACAGATATTTCGAATCCCTTTGAAGACTATAGGGCCCAAGGAAATATCCTCCGATAGCCAAGAGAAAGAAGCTTTCTGAGAAACTTCTTTGTGTTCTGTGAAATAATCTCGCAGAGTTACAGCTTTCCCCTCAAGAAGCCTTTCGCTAAGAGAGTTCTTGTGGAATTGGCAAAGTGATATTTGGAAGCCCATAGAGGGCTATGGTGAAAAAGGAAATATCCTCAGTTGAAATCTAGAAAGAAGCTTCCTGAGAAACTGCTTAGTGCTCTGTTAATTCATCTCACAGAGTTACATCTGTATTTCGAGGATCTCTTTGCTAGCCTTATTTCTGTGGAATCTGAGAACAGATATTTCGGATCCCTTTGAAGACTATAGGTCCAAAGGAAGTATCCTCCGATAACAAAGAGAATGAAGGTTTCTGAGAAACTTCCTTGTGTTCTGTGAAATCATCTCACAGAGTTAAAGCTTTCCCCTCAAGAAGCCTTTCGCTAAGACAGTTCTTGTGGAATTGGCAAAGTGATATTTGGAAGCCCATAGAGGGCTATGGTGAAAAAGGAAATATCCTCAGATGAAATCTGGAAAGAAGCTTCCTGAGAAACTGCTTAGTGTTCTGTTAATTCATCTCACAGAGTTACATCTGTATTTCGTGGATCTCTTTGCTAGCCTTATTTCTGTGGAATCTGAGAACATATATTTCGGATCCCTTTGAAGACTATAGGGCCAAAGGAAATATCCTCCGATAACAAAGAGAAAGAAGCTTTCTGAGAAACTTCTTTGTGTTCTGTGAAATCATCTCACAGAGTTGCAGCTTTCCCCTCAAGAAGCCTTTCGCTAAGACAGTTCTTGTGGAATTGGCAAAGTGATATTTGGAAGCCCATAGTGGGCTATGGTGACAAAGGAAATATCCTCAGATGAAATCTGGAAAGAAGCTTCCTGAGAAACTGCTTAGTGTTCTGTTAATTCATCTCACAGAGTTACGTCTGTATTTCGTGGATCTCTTTGCTAGCCTTATTTCTGTGGAATCTGAGAACAGATATTACGGATCCCTTTGAAGACTATAGGGCCAAAGGAAATATCCTCTGATAACAAAGAGAAAGAAGCTTTTGAGAAACTTCTTTGTGTTCCGTGAAATCATCTCACAGAGTTACAGCTTTCCCCTCAAGAAGCCTTTCGCTAAGACAGTTTTTGTGGTATTGGCAAAGTGATATATGGAAGCCCATAGAGGGCTATGGTGAAAAAGGAAATATCCTCAGATGAAATCTAGAAAGAAGCTTCCTGGGAAACTGCTTAGTCCTCTGTTAATTCATCTCACAGTGTTACATCTGTATTTCGTGGATCTCTTTGCTAGCCTTATTTCTGTGGAATCTGAGAACAGATATTTCGGATCCCTTTGAAGACTATAGGGCCAAAGGAAATATCCTCCGATAACAAAGAGAATGAAGGTTTCTGAGAAACTTCCTTGAGTTCTGTGAAATCATCTCACAGAGTTACAGCTTTCCCCTCAAGAAGCCTTTCGCTAAGACTGTTCTTGTGGAATTGGCAAAGTGATATTTGGAAGCCCATAGAGGGCTATTGTGAAAAAGGAAATATCCTCAGATGAAATCTGGAAAGAAGTTTCCTGAGAAACTGCTAAGTGTTCTGTTAATTCATCTCACAGAGTTACATCTGTATTTCGTGGATCTCTTTCCTAGCCTTATTTCTGTGGAATCTGAGAACAGATATTTCGGATCCCTTTGAAGACTATAGGGCCAAAGGAAATATCCTCCGGTAACAAAGAGAAAGAAGCTATCTGAGAAACTTCTTTGTGTTCTGTAAAATCATCTCACAGAGTTACAGCTTTAACCTCAAGAAGCCTTTTGCTAAGACAGTTCTTGTGGAATTGGCAAAGTGATATTTGGAAGCCCATAGAGGGCTGTTGTGAAAAAGGAAATATCCTCAGATGAAATCTGGAAAGAAGCTTCCTGAGAAACTGCTTAGTGTTCTGTTAATTCATCTCACAGAGTTACATCTGTATTTCGTGGATCTCTTTGCTAGCCTTATTTGTGTGGAATCTGAGAACAGATATTTCGGATCACTTTGAAGACTATAGGGCCAAAGAAAATATCTTCCGATAACAAAGAGAAAGAAGCATTCGAGAAACTTCTTTGTGTTCTGTGAAATCATCTCATAGAGTTACAGCTTTCCCCTCAAGAAACCTTCCGCTAAGACAGTTCTTGTGGAATTGGCAAGCTGATATTTGGAAGCCCATAGAGGGCTATGGTGAAAAAGGAAATATCCTCAGATGAAATCTGGAAAGAAGCTTCCTGAGAAACTGCTTAGTGTTCTGTTAATTCATCTCACACAGTTATATCTGCATTTCGTGGATCTCTTTGCTAGCCTTCTTTCTGTGGAATCTGAGAACAGATATTTCGGATCCCTTTGAAGACTCTAGGGCAAAAGGAAATATCCTCCGATAACAAAGAGAAAGAAGCTTTCTGAGAGTCTTCTTTGTGTTGTGTGATATCATCTCACAGAGTTACAGCTTTCCCCTCAAGAAGCCTTTCGCTAAGACAGTTGTTGTGGAATTGGCAAAGTGATATTTGGAAGCCCATAGAGGGCTATGGTGAAAAAGGTAATATCCTCAGATGAAATCTGGAAAGAAGCTTCCTGAGAAACTGCTTAGTGTTCTGTTAATTCATCTAACAGAGTTACATCTGTATTTCGTGGATCTCTTTGCTTGCCTTATTTCTCTGGAATCTAAGAACAGATGATTCGGATCCCTTTGAAGACTGTAGGGCCAAAGGAATTATCCTCCGATAACAAAGAGAAAGAAGCTTCCTGAGAAACTGCTCTGTGATGTGTGACTTCCACTCACAGAG